>NW_028317961.1:7051250-7726875 GCF_062004578.1 Staurois parvus | reverse complement strand
ACAGGGTATTCTTAGGAAATTAAAGCCCAACTCAAAGTAACGTTTTAAGCAGTTACAGCTGTAACAGTTGTACAGTTTTAAAAAAAAAAAATATTTTAATACCGGTTTCTGGTATTTGGAACACAAGCCGAGGTCCAGGAAGTGAAACAGTGGTGCACAGACATTGAGTGTATTGGTACCAAGATATTGGGCACTTCGTTTTGTAAGTGTAAAATGTAATACTTTTTATTGCCAAGTTTTAATTAAACACTGCACAATGAGAAATTCTGTTTTTGTGGTCCTTGGGTGAGATTGATGGAGAGATATCGGGTACACAGGTAAAGTGATGATTGGAGGAAAAGTGAAGAACAGCAGTTGGAGAGCATCTAGGGCAAACAGAGCTTTATTACCTTTTCTTACAAATACGAGGGTCATGGATTTTTGGTGAGTACATTGAGGTGACACAGAAGGTGAAGCACTTTGGGAAGATTTGGTGGCACAGAAAGAGTATTTCCATATTGTTATTGGATTGCATGTAGCACCATTTATTGGTTATGTTATTTTGGTTTATGGTATTTGGAGATTGAGGGCGGGGTGTTTGTGGGGAGTGTAAGCACCCACTTATATTTTACTTGTGGATTTAACTAAGCATTTCGTCTTCTAGAATTCTCCTTTAAGGGGGCAGGGCAGGGGGTTTATCTTATGCCTACATACTTTTGCTAAAAGATGTCCCTCATTCCCATCTCAAAAGGTTGGGAGGTATGCATTAACGTTTGATGCTTTGTTGACTGGCTGATCTTAAAAAAAAAAGTCACTTAAAGGTATCACAAAATGGAAAGTAATTTAGATTCACTGTGTAGGAAGCACAGTAAGGATAAAATGTTAGCTTTAAAATGGTTGTTTTTTTTTTTTTAAAGAATCTTTATTGGGTTTTCAATTATACAAAACCTGAGAAGGTTAAATATTCCATGGATGTATCTCAACAACATAACATCTTTAGTAGTTGTACTGACATAATAACCAACACAGGCAATAGTAATAGATTTGTATAGATAATTTAAACAAAGAAATTCACCAAGTATGTGATATCTCTGGAGGGTTTTCAGAATAGGAAGAAAAGTCAGTTGTTTGCAACAGTATCATCAGGAGAATCTGAGCAGAGATTCCTGAGGTATATACTGTAGGTGATAGCAGGTTGTGGCGTAATGGCTATGTGACGAAGAACTGAGACTATGATGAGTGTCATGTATATGGGTCGAAAACTACTGTAGGGAGAAGAAAAAACGTATGTGAAAGAAAGATAGAAAAAGAGAGAGAAGAAGACGATAAGTTAAAGGGAGCAATAGAGAGAAAGAAAAGGTGTGGGAGAGAGCTTAGACTGAAGAATAAGAACAAAAGAAAAGAGAAGGGGAGATGAAGTAGGAACGGGCAAAATAGTTATAAACCTTACATATATCCAGTGAAGTGACTGGCTTCAGGTGATACACAGAGATGAAACAAATCCTCCTACATAAGTTGTGCCTGTCAATCTGCAGTCTTCTCTTCTCCATGCCCATTCTAGCTGCTAAATTTTAAAGTTTGTTTGAAATCAGAAAAAAAGGGGATGGAGAGCTAAAGTTACACTCTGCAGAGCTCAGTGAAAAGGGCTCTGAGAGCTGATTGGAGAGAAGAGAAACACCCCCTTCCACACAGCACACAGGAACAGAGCTGAGGCTGTCAATCAGCTGTAGACCCCTCTCCATCACCATTTTTCTCTTGGTGTCAGGAAAACTTGTCAAAAGTGATTCATGCTGATAACAGCAAAATGAGGCAACAGACAGAAATGACACTTATTGCTCCTAATTGAGACAAGTACACACTATAGAGGGATACGCTTCATTCATATGTCATGTTTGAGGTTTACAATCATGTAAAGCTCAATTCACAACCTGCCTCTGCCTTGTTGTGGTTACCTGTGAATATAGATATAAATAAGCTGCATTTGCTCCCTTTAAAAAAAAAAGGAAGGAACAGAGCTCTGACCCAGAACAAGCATATGGGCACTGAATTGTAAAAGACCTGGCATCTTTGGAGGGAAAAAAGGAAACTTGGTGATTGAAGAGAAATTATCAAGTACAGGCCGTCAAACATTCCAGTAGGTAAAGACAGCTATACTCCTTATCATCTCTCTACCTTTATGGTTACAGTCTACTGAGTTTAGTTAATTCTTGTTAAGGGCTTGCAAAAAAGGAACTTTTCCATTTCCCAAACATGCAAAAATAGTGAAACCTCTATGTTCAATTGCGCCTGATGATTTCAAATGCAAACTCTAGGCAGACTAAACTGCATTGCTACTGGTAAGCAAATTTAGACTCTTTAAAAAGGAGTACACAACACTAAACACTCATATATAGTACATCTCTAAACACATTCCCTAGCTGAAAATATAGGCACAGTGGCACATGACTGCCACAGAAGGGATAAGGTGTCTTTGATGTTTGTGATTGACACCTTGGCTTCACCTTTTGTTTGCCTGGCGAGGTTAATAAGCTGAATTGTTTATATCTGTTAGCAGATACAGTAAGTATTGGCAAAAGAAAGGGTTACACTATACGTCAGATGAATATAGTCAAAATAGTAGAGAGATGACCAGGAGCAGAGTTTTCAATACCTACTTTAGCACATCAAGTTAGAGCAGCTATTCTAAACCAGGGTTCCATGTAACCCTACGGTTACTGTAGAGGTTTCTATGGGTTCTTTGAGCTGTAGCTGATTGACCTCCCATCTGAAGGAGCCTGTATAGTTACAGGTCCATTGCTACTTGGCAGAGGCAACAACATGATATCAATGATCCTTTTAGTTGTCTGTAAGGAAGTCGTTCTGACCACTATAAGAGGGGGCATTTTTTTCCCTGACTATCAATGTAATCTTGGGGCATTTTTCTCAAAGCCTCCAAATAAACTGGTTTTAGATGGGGTTCTCAATGTCTAAAACTTATTTCAAGGGTTTCTTTGGTTCAAAAAGGTTGAGAAAGGCCAAGTTAAAGGTTCGACAAGTTAAAAAAAACCATCCAGTGGAAAATGACTAAGTGTATGACTATGCACAGCTAGGGTTTTACCCCCTCAAGTTACATTACACTAGCACACATTTCGTTTGATAAAAAACACAGTACAAAGAAAACACTTTTCCAGAATGCTGATAATGTTATTACTGAAAACAATCCACAAACATTTTAAAAAGCTACAAGCAAGCTGTCAAGAGCTTTGCATTTAGCCCTGCATAGCAAATCTGTTTTTAAACAAAACTAGTGCATGGTAAGTCTTTGTAAGACTTTATAATTCTAACATAGCTGGAAGCTAAAGAAAAAAAGTCCTGATGTGTAACAGGTGACAAGTTGGCAATATTGTTTCTGCAAAGTGTTCCTGCTTTTATCTCCTCCTGTCCTTTCCATTCCGCTCTCGTATTAATTGTAAAAGCCATTAACACCATTAGCATGCCTGGTGTGAGTTACATTTCAAAGCATGTTAGCCTAGCCCATATGCCATACACCCTAGTCTTTGCTGCCTCTGCTTTCTTTCACACTCGTGCTTCTTTGGTATGATTTACCCTTGAAAGTAGCACCAGCTTCTTACAAATCATTTTTGCACTCCATCTGTAAACCGTGAAACATTTTAACGCTGGTTACCTGGAATTTTGAGGCTCTGGAACATCTGATTCTGGGCACGGTTTCTTTACCTAAAAAAAGGAAATGGCTGCTAGTTATTATATCTAGCAAAGAATTCCATGATTTCACATACACTTAGCTTAGGCAATATTTCCTGCTTAAATTTGGTATGCATATTTTATTCTCAGAGCTTTATAAACTTTTTTTTTAATGTAATGAATATATATCAATGGCATTTCTACAAGAAGTTCCAGTATTTCTGAAATTCCCAGACAACGCAGACTATCCAAACGACAGGAACAAAAAGACACTCTCGGCCAAGTTCCTTTGACTTTGAATGAAACTCTGTTTGCAGCTGGTAGGGGAAAACTATTTTTACTACTTATTTCCTGTCAAAGCTTTCAATAATAAACACCAGATTTAAAGGTAAATGGCATTTAAGAGTATTTATATTTTCTATCCCCAGAAGTCTGGGTATTATGGCAAACTGGCTCTAACCGATTTTCTTTCAATGTTAGTGATTAATATAAATATAAAAATGAATATAAACAGTAACACTTTCAATACATTCATAGCTAATGAGAAATTACATTGTATTTTTCATAACAACACACTTGTTTGAATGAGTCATTTTATTATGACTTTCCAATTTTTACATGCTCACTGTACCAATTTTAAATTGCTGTATTATATATATATGGTTGTATGTGGGTGTGTGGGGGTTCAACTCCTTCTGAAACAGAGGATGCCAGGTTTGGAAGGCAGAGGCAGAAAGTTAAGGTTTTTTAATTTATTGTGTGCTAACAGGGGCCTAAAGTGGAAATTCAGTCAAATCCTAACTATACCTAAACTTGGCTACATCCCCATTCTAAACCTATTCTAATAACCCTGTGAAAGGAAAGATGTCTATACTTACTGAGGACACTCTGGTCCGGTCACATCATGATCGTCCTCCAGAGCCAACTTCAGTGTAGAGGAAAGACAGCCAACAAGGGATTCTCCTTAGTAAGCCTATGGGTGATGTCATCACCCAGGCTCTGCACCCATGGTCAACAATCTCTCTTCTTCACTCAAGCTGGCTGCTGGGGAAATCATGTGACCAAAGACCCAGAGCACCTTCAGAACAGGCAAGTATAGACATTTTTCTTTTCACGGAGTAGTTAGAATAGACTTAGAATGGAATGGGAGAAGGTTTAAGTATAGTTAGTATTTGACTGAACCTCTACTTTAAATCACAGTGCTCTGGAGCAAATTTTCTATGGCAGCCCATTAAAAAGTAATTGGCCAAAATAAACCTCAAAGCACGAAAAAGGTAGTGTAGGCAGCACACCATAACACACACCATACATTGTGGTGTATTGAGGTGCATTGCAGAAGACATGTATTGTGGATGTAAAATGTATGGCACTGCAACACATGTAACCTTGCGCAAATTGGCTCATACATGCTATAAAATGGCTAAACCAATTTAAATAAGTTTGTGCTCACATTTAAAGTATTAAAAGTTGCAAGTTATTTTTTTTCTCACTCCTAGATCAATATACATTGTAGACCCCCACCTCTTCAGAGCAGGATATACAACCTTATACTCCAGTATATAAATCCTTTATCTACCAGCTCTTCCCCAGCTCTAGTAGGTACATTCACCTTTCCCACTGATCTATGTTCCAGGGTACATAGCTGAACATGCTCTTCTAGTGCTAAGAAGTGTGAAGCATGACACTTCCTTGTAATTGCCTTTTTCCACACTCTGAGGGAAGGACTGCACAGGATACATCCTGACACTAGAGGGGCATGTGCTACAGTAGGGTATGTTGGTGTCCAGGTATGGACTGCAACAGAGTAGTAGCAGTCACACTACCAGTGGTGGGCCCAGAGCAGTCACTCTCTCTTTCCTGAGTCTATTTCTTCTTATCCCTACTAGGCCCCTCTCTGCCCTAAGCCCTATAGCAACCTCATGGGCTGCTGTGCTAGCAGATCTGCCTTTGTGTGCTTAAAGTGATACTAAAGCAAAAAAAATTTTTACCTTAATGCATTGTGTTTTTTAAGGTAAAAAATATTTTCTGTGTTTTCTATTCCTCCCCTGTGTAAAGGGGAAAAGAGGGAAGAAGAGATCCAGCACTGTGCACGGCTGTATTTCTTCTCCCGTTTTCCTTTTCACACATCACTCAAGAAGCAGTTAAATGCAATGACAAGGAAGTAGGGGGCAGGGCTATATCCCGCTGTGTGCATCTATGGAGCTGCGCTCCATAGGCACACAGCTCGGGAGCGAGCAGACACTGTGTGCCCCCATGGCAACTGGCTTGCTATGGGGACACACAAAGAAGAGGAGCAGCCAAGATCACTGGTGGGGGGAAGAGGAGGATCAGGGCTGCTCTATGAAATACCACATAATTTAATATCGATATTCTCATCGTACACTTTCCTGGATAAGGATGTAGCAGCAACAACCAGCTGCTGTAGCAACAACCAGCTGGAACTAGAGACATCATGGATCAAATGCACATATTCTTCAGCACACCAAGGATCGTCTAGTTACGTCCAAATATCTACTGAAAAATGATCATATCACAGAAACATAGTGCAACATTTCAGAGCCGCACAGTGCCCCTTCATCAGACATGTGATGATCAGTAAAATAAAAGAAAAATGTGTGTATATGGGGGGGGTCTGGAGTAAATTAAACATAATCTATCTGTACAGACTATAGTGTTTTGCTGAAATGTTGGGTTCTATATATGGTTTCTATGGCTGCAAAATTTTAAAAATGTTTCCATGGGAGAGCAAACTTGTTGTGTTTGTGTAAATAGGTAGATTAGTGGTAGACTTTCCTTAAAAGTGAAGTTTGCCTTATTAATTAGGATGTCTCATGCCATGCAGGCAACAGGATTCTGGAGAAATCTTCACTATAGGGGTGCCCTGATCTCTTCCTGTGGCTGAACCTCTTTGATTGTTTTCACTGCCTGTAACATAATCTGTGAGTAAGGGTGATCTTGGTGAGTCATAGGATCCTATCCCCCATTCCCAGTTTGTGTTGCAGGTAGTGAAGGCAATAAAAAAAAATTGTCAATAGAGGAGGGAGAAGGTGGCATGGTAGAACCCCGTTGAGAGCTTGTTTCACAGCAGCTGAGCCCAGAGACTGAAGATATCAACCCCATACACACTAGACGTTCAGCGACAGGAAGAAGACAGGGCAGCCTGCAGTGAAGATTTCTCCAGAATCCATCTGCATGCATGACATGGGACATCCTTCATTACAGGTAAGTGATGTCACTAAAGCTGTAGAAAAAAAGCTAAGCTTTAGCTTTAATCCATGAGCTCAAGATAATGCCCATGGCATCAACCTTGGGCTTGATTTACATGTATTCTTGGTACCATAGCAAAGGCATCCTCAGCTGGGGTAGTTAGGGATTGTAGAATGTCATCTGCAACTTTTGTCATTTTGTGTTCTAAGCTGGTTATCTTTATCCATTTGATGTTTGTTTGTGTTCCTCCGCTGGAGGATCTAGTACACCAATAAGTATTTTATATTTAACCTTTATTACTTTCCAACATATTAGGGGCCACTGCACAATTAGCCAGCATACATACACATACTACAATACATTATCAGGAGGTCAAATTGCTCTGGTAAATAAACTAACCAATATGTGTTTACAAAAAAATCAGATCACACATTTCAAAAGAAAGAAACAACCAAGCAGGCACGGTCTCCAATGCTTTGTCCTTTATTTTGACCAAAACACATATGTCCAGAGAGATACTCAACTAATAACCCAGCCTAATCACCATTCCACAAAACTGTGCTTTTTGAAAGACTTATTACAGCATTGTATTTTTGTTTTAATTTGATATAAATCATTGTATTTGTTTCTTTTTTTAAAAGCGTGATAACGTTGATCTCTATAACAATAAATGTCTTGCTGAAAAATAGCAATAAATCAGGAAGGATCTTTGCCAATTCAAACACCCAATCAGCCCCGAATGATATCAATTTTCACAAAATTAAGGATATCTATGCCACAGCTGATATTTTATTTTCCCCTGAACAAAACATTTGTGGTACTGAAATAATTTCAAGTAAATGAGCAATACATATATATATTTTTGGCACAGCTGCTAAGTGGCGATGAGACCTGGGAAAATATAGAATTCTTCAGACCTTTACATTTTTGCAGGCTAGGAGGTGTAGGAATGGAATAAAAGTTTAATAACAGTGAGTTATGAATATATAAAAGTACCAGTAAATTATATAAAAAAGAAGATATTAAAATTTATGATGGTATAAAGTAAGGCATACAAACATCTGGCTGACTTTCCAAACTGTAACTCCCTAAATGAAAATTAACACCTTCTCTCCTTTTGTCCACAGTAGCATTTTACAGAAACAACAGGCTGCCTATCCAAACATACACTATATTGCCAAAAGTATTGAGGCACCCTTCTAAATCATTGGATTCAGGTGTTCCAGTCATCTCCATAGCCACAGGTATATAAAATCAAGTACCTAGGCATGCAGACTGCTTCTACAAACATTTGTGAAAGAATGGGTCACTCTCAGGAGCTCAGTGAATTCAAGCAGGATACCGTGATAAGTTGCCATCTGTGCAATAAGTCCATCCGTGAAATTTCCTTGCTGCTAAATATTCCATGGTCAACTGTTAGTGGAATTATACCAAAGTGGAAGCAACTGGGAACAACAGCAACTCAGCCACGAAGTAAAATGACTGTGGGGGTCATGGCACGATGAAGCACACAGTGCGCAGAAGTCGCCAACTGTCTGCAGAGTTCATAACTAAAAACCTCCAAACTTTGTGTGGCCTTCAGATTAGCACAACAACAGTGTGTAGAGAGCTTCATGGAATGGATTTCCATGGCCGAGCAGCTGCATCCAAGCCTTACATCATCAAGTGCAATTCAAAGCGTCGGATGCAGTGGTGTAAAGCATGCCACCACTAGAGCAGTGGAGATGTGTTCTCTCGAGTGACGAATCACGTTTCTCTCTCTGGTATTCCAATGGGCGTGTCTGGGTTTGGTGGTTACCAGGAGAATGATACTTGCCTGACCGCATTGTGCCAAGTGTAAAGTTTGGTGGAGGGGGATTATGGTGTGGATGTGCTTATCAGGGGTTGGGCTTGGCCCCTTAGTTCCACCAATGGAAACGCTTAAGGTGTCAGCATACCAAGACAATTTCATGCTCCCAACTTTGTAGGAACAGTTTGGGGATGGCCCCTTTCTGTTTCAAAATGACTGCGCACAAAGCAAGGTCCATAAAGACATGGATGAGCGAGTTTGTGGTGGAGGAACTTGACTGGACTGCGGAGAGTCTTGATCTCAACACGACTGGGATGCGATTAAAGTTCATGCGTGTGTAAAGGCAGGCGTCCCAATACTCTTGGCAATATAGTATATTTTAATTCAAGAACAACTGAGGGGACATTTACTGTATATTCATATAATGCCATTTAAAAGAAAAGAGAACACTGGATATGCAGCAAATATATGGTTCAGCACAGACAATGTCATTAATTCATTATTTTTTTATGTAGAATGTCGGCACATTAGAAAACACCAAATGAGAAGTATTTGTATTGCAAATGTAGTTCATGTATCTGCAAACGTATGCAACAAAAGCTTTCCCATAAAAACTTTAAGGAGACACTTTCTCTCACTGCATATTCACATTATTAGCCATTCTGTGGTGCTCCTGTAACCTAATAAAACCCAGTGCTGTCAGATATGGGGACATGTGATCTCCTCCCATTGACAGTGCATGGGGTCTAGCAGCCAATCAGTAAACCTGAGAACATTCAAATGATGGGGGGAGACCCTCCCCTCTAGCCATAACTGACACATTCTAGTTCCAGCTGTATTGGGAACAGCAATAAATTGCTATACTGTTGGTATAGCTGAGGTGAGGGGGAGGCCTTAGAAACTTTGTCACTTTGCCCTTTTGCTCTGAATGGTGAATCAGAAATGGTGTATCATTTTTAAATACAATGTTTGTGCTGACTGGCAGAGTGTGTGCTGGGGAATTTTTTTTATTTCTCTAAACCTTAAAGCAGAAGTAAACTCTCTCAATCTACATTCAATTTTTTTTAACCCTTATGCTGCTAGCATTAGTAAATAGACTGAAAGGTATATTTACTTGTTTTAAACTTTTTCTTATTTGCTTCCTGGTTTCTAGCCTAGGTCAAAATTATGTCATACATCCCAGGAGTCTTCATGAGCATTTTTTTTTCACCTGGAGGTGGGGAGGAGGGGTTTTCTTAGCTAAGCAGATGGATCAAGGAAATAAATGCTACATTAATCATCTGCCCTTACTCAAAATGGCCACCACTAAAAATTATGAGGGGAGTGTTTTACAAAGTGATTTATTAACAAAATAAAACATAGGGATATGTATCAGTTTGCTTTGAATATTAAAAATGTATTCAATAGCATTTTCAGTTTGGGGTGCTCAGATAAAGTTAAGTTCTGCCTTGATAATTGATGTGAGTGGTTGCCATTAGTGATTTGTTAGATCTGATGCAGATATATATTGAAAGTCTTCAAAAGTAAACAACCACACTCTGATTATGTCATATTTAAAGGATTAAGTCACAGAGGTGCAATGCATCAGTTGAGGGAGTCCTAAGTGGGGCTGTAGTGTACTTTGTCATAGAGTTGGATTAAAAATCTTTTGTAATCAGAGTGTGGTCCCTTGCTTTTGTTGGAACTTTACAAGACTGTGGATGAGCTCTTATTTGGTGTACAGTTGCCACTCTAGAAATTAGGCACAAGTTATAAACATGGAGCTGTGACATCTATTTGTCTTCTAAACTGAGAGCCTTCAGCTGGCTTGAGAGTGTTCGGGGCTTCTGTTGTCTTGCTGTACCATAAGTTGGATGGGGTTACCTACAGATAGAACTGCTCTCAATGTATTCATTCCAACTTATATGTCCCAAGCAGGGGCGGACTAACAACTCATGGGGCCCCCGGGCAATAGGGGATCATGGGGCCCGTGTCCTTGCCCAAACTCAAAAAAGCCTATGAAAAAGGTACCAAGGGCATCTCATGGGGCCCCCTACTGACCCCGGGCCCTCGGGCAGTGCCCGAGTTTCTAAACGGTCAGTCCGCTCCTGGTCCCAAGTTGAGAACCTAGATAATTTAGAGTTAGGGTCCATGCTTGACAGGGTTGTCTTGACATAATGATATGGCTTCACATATATCCACGAAACCTGTGTTTTTACCTAAAATGTTGAACAAATGTAAAAAGGCTTTTTGGGTTGACTGGCACTAGGGAATTTTTGCATTATTTTATGTACTGTCCTGCTCATGGGCAATTTTGCTTTTTGCTGAGCGATTACATTTTTGCTGTGTCAAATAATAAGATGATTTGCATTGACAGGGTGAGCTACAGTGCGGTATAGAAAGAAAAAAACAGAGGACAGAAGGAGGTTCTGAGGTTATAAGTTTCCCTGCTGTTCTTCCTGTTCTATCCTTCTGCCTCCCCCTGTGGCTCACTGGTTGGGGATAAATCACTTTGAATAACTTTGAATTCATGGTATGTCCATCCATCTCTTTTTTGTTTTGACCAAAACTACTACTAACGCAAAGCAGGTATACACACATTCATGTACCTATGTCTAATGTGAAGTGAACCTATGATTGCCCATGGTAGGAAAAGTAATGCGTATTTAAATGCCCTGCTCCTCAGCAGCACATATTTACCTTACCTTTGCTCCTATCGGCTGAATAAAGTGACAAGGAAGCAAAGGTAAGGTAAATATGTACTGCTGGGAAATGAGGCTTTTGAAGTGACCTCAGTTCTTACTAGAGCATCTTGGAGAAATTTCTCTTTTGCTATATGACAGTGCTAAACCACATGACAAAGCAGTTACTGTTACATGGATTGGGGCACGTGTACTTTCCAATCCAGGTGAACCATATATTTTCTTAAGTCTAGGTGGCTGAAGGGGGCAGAAGGGAGTGGAGATGAGCAAAGGAGCATATATGTTGTACAGGGGGGCAATACTCACATTGTGAAGCACACGTTTCCTCTAAGTACTTCAACTAGTTTTAACCACATGCAAAATATATGTATTTTTGTGGCGCTTATATAAATTTCCTAGTAAAATCACTCTACTTTAAAATTAATTTATACATTCTTTAGCATTAACTTAAAAGTATTTAATGATCTCTTACTATGTCCAAAATTTATAACCCATCTTAATCTTTGCACACTTAATGAACTGTGCAATCCATTGCCTACTTTTCCCCAAAGGCATATCACTGCTGCACTGTGCTGGGAATTTTGAATAATTTATGATATTAGAAAAATCTTTAATTGTTAAAATGAAATAAGCTCGACCTCTAACAGCTTTCTGCTGGCACCGTCTCTAAAGCCTTACTCATCTTTACTACACTAAAGTGATTTAACATGTATAGTTCAAGAGTTAGGATTTTTAAATTAATTTATAATTCAGAACCACTACAAAAATTGAAAATAAAAGCAGGGTTGTTGTTAATATTACATTATACTTTTTGTATCTGCAAATTAAATAAGTGCAATTTACAGGCAACTATAAAAAAAAAACTGAATTTAGTAAAGCATTCCATAAAAATTATTATGTGTATCTTGAAATACCCAGTAAATACCTCAATCTAACCATATTAGCCTTCTTTAAACTGCTGCATATCATTATTATTATACAGGATTTATTATCAAAAGTTAAGCTGGCCCAAATTTTGTCTGATTCATGCAAATCAAACTAATTTGAGATGTGGGTTGCCATGTTCACACCTCCCTGTTCTGCAAACTTTGATTGAGAAATTGTAGGAACTGGGTTGAAAGTCTGCTGAATAGTGAAAGTTTGTTGAGAAGAGGGGTCTGCCTATAAGAGGTAATGGCCAGTTTGTTCAGATTCTATATACACCTTAGAACATGCATTCAATTCTATTGGCAACAGGGTGCCGCAGCTGTTAAAGGTATACTGGCTCTAATCACACCACACATTGAACAGGCCAGTTTCTACATTATAGTACAGTGTTCTGTTAAGTTATGTAGAGGGTGGGAAGAGAGCTTAAGCTGCACTTACCCTTTAAAGTGTATCTGAACAGAAGAAAAAAAAATATTGTTATTTACCAGTCCTGCCATAGTGATGGCTGCCAAAGTTTTCTTTTTTCAGGTTTTTTTTTTTTCATTTTTGTTTTAACCTGGTGATCCTAACAATAAACCACTACTAGTCCTGTGGTAACACTTACTTTCTGTATTGTATCTATTAAAGAGCAGCGTTGTGAGCTTAGCTGGCAATACATCTACATCCTCTATATGACCAAAGCCTTTACTGTTTTTCTGTCTTATTGTATATCTTGATATTATATTCTCACATTTGTGACCTGTTTTTGGAACTTTCAATCAAATTTCTAATGTGGACTGGGGTGATTGATTTGGACCGTAGTATAAGAAAATTACAAAAAGCAGGATGGAAATTTTGTTCTTGAACAAAAGGAATTCTAACTGTGTGGTTTTTATTTGAGAAAAATTGTATATATTGTAAGGCATGTGTTCTAAGTTAAAAAAAACAACTGTTTAATATGTCTGAGGTTTCATTCAAATAGCAAGTTTGGATGAAATTGTAAGGGCTTTTAAATGGCAGAATTCACATACAAACATTCAAACACAATTCTACTGGTGTATGGCAAGATTTCTTGTGCTTGCTGTTGATTTGGACTACAGAAAACCTCTCCCTCTCCTCATCTCCATGGCATAGGAGAAAGGAGTTCTGTAGTTTATGGAGTAAGCTGGACTGAGCTGATTGTCGTACTTGAGATTTCAGTACAGAGATTACACAGAAAGTTTCATGACCACCTGATTCATGGCTAAATGAAAAGGCACAGATATAACTAAACGTTCCCAATGTTATACTTAAAGCAGAAGTATGGCCAAAAACAATTTTTGTACATATGCACAGTAAAATACATTACCTCTAATGAAGTGTTCCCCATCTCTGGGCCCTGCAGTGTTTGTTAAAACATGTAGTTTTATTTTTTTTTAACCCTGAAGTCTCCTGTTGACACTGAACATCCTGAACTAAGTCTTGTAGTTCTACCTGCAGTACAGATATCACAGGAGGTTCCTAGCTTGGAAGCTCTTCCATTCAAAAAAAGCCTTGCAATCTCTTCAAGGCATGCAAGGCTTTCTGTGATTGGTGTTGTCCCTTCTTCAATCACAGAATGCCTTGCATTTATTGAAAAGAATGCAAAACTTGTTCTGAATGGAGGGGATACCAAGCAAGTGATATCCTGCTATATCTGTACTACAGCCAGAACTACAAGTCTCAGCATCCGATGTTCGGAGCCATCAGGAGACTGTAGGCAGAATATAAGTAAAAACATCAACAAACACTACAGCAGCAAGAGATCAGGAACAGTTCATTAGAGGTAACCTAATTTTACTGTGCACATATACATAAATTGTTTTTGGCCATATTTCAGCTTTATAAATAACAGTGCTGCGCTATAAAATTGCAATAATGTGAACAACAAATCAGCACAGTGGCTAAATGGTTAGCATGTCCACCTGGCAGTAATAGGGTCATTGGTTTAAATCCCAATCATGGCACCACCTGCCTGGATCCAAAGAACAGAGGTATACCGCTCAGGCAAACAATCCAGATCAATTTACAACAGGCACAGGTTATGGTTCACCACCACACACGATGCAACAGCAAGAAGGGTCAGCCGCACACTGGAGAATTGATGAATATAGTGTATATTTATTGATCCATAGGACACACAAAACACCAGGACATGAATACAGGACCTGTATTCATGTCCTGGTGTTTTGTGTGTCCTATGGATCAATAAATATACGCTATATTTATCAATCCTCCGGAGTGCGACTGATCCTTCTTTCTGTTACTACCTGGAGTTTGCATGTTCTGCCTGTGCCTGCGTGGGTTTCCTCTGGGTACTCCGGTTTCCTCCCACATGCCAAAGACATGCTGGTAGGTGAATTGGCTCCTTTCTAACATGGCCCAAGTATGTGTAGGTATATATGTAAGTTAGGGTCCTTAGATTGAATGCCCCTGGAGGGTTAGGGACAGATGTGAATGTACAATATGTATGTAAAGTGCTGCGTAAATTGATGGTGCTATATAAGTACCTGTAATAAGTAATAAACTTATGTGTAACATAATCATTATGAATTAAAATATATGTGCAGAAAGTTTCTTAAAGTGTTGAAAAAAGAAAGGTAAAAGTTCCAAATGAAAAGACAAATCAGGTGATCTTCTGAGTATAGCAAGAGGAAAGTGATCATGAATCACAACCGTCTCCAAAATTCCCCGCAACAAAGCCACATTGCCACCTCAGTGTGAAGAAAAAGGGGGGGTTACCAGAACTGAGTGACCCCCAGTAACGAGTGGTCAAACAAAGCTTTGTGTACTCCAATAGGATATCCAACTCTCCCCGGATGGGAACCGCGCCACTGCAATCTCTCAGGTCAGTATACAACTGGGCTCATTTACAATGGCATCATAGAGGAAAGAAAGAAGACGCTTCCTATAGTGTAAACCAGTAACAAAAATGGATTTAACAAGGTAAATGCACTTACAAATGGAGAATAATATACAGGCACTTCAAATCCCTTGTGATGATCGTTTTACCAAAACCAAAATCATAAAACCACACTTCAGCTTTTACCAAGACCAAAATGCAGAAATGAAGAGATATTCATTGTTAGAGCTTACATACACTTTTGGCATAATGGGAAATACAAAGCACACAAACAACATAGTGAGGCTGATTTACTAAATCATTTAGAATGTTCACACAATAAATTGTGGAAAGATTTACTTTAATTATCAAATCATGTAAAAAGAAAATCCCTGTTTACTTATTTCATCTACACCTGACTGGATAATTGAAGTGAATATTCACTCAATGTATTTTGTTAACATTCTCAAATGTAGTAAACCATACTCCATAAACCAAATCAGAATGATCATTCCCAATTTGAGGAGGTGCTGTGACCAAACACTATCAAGCATAAATATACATAAAGCAACATGCAATACATAAATAATACACATCACGCCACATATCACAACAAGACCCTGTATGAAGAAAGTAAGGTTCTGCAGCCACTCTGGTCCAGCCTCCAGCAGTGCCTTCTGTGTGTAGGAGACAACCCACAAGGGCCAGGAAATCCATGGCCCATAGACTTACTATGAAGCTTCCCTTGATGGCTGCCTCTCCTGCACACTCCTACTCGCTGAAGCCACCGCTGACAGCTCAAAGTGGGACCGAAGCAGCTGCAGAATAGGTAAGTATAGTGATTTTTTCTCTTTACAGGACTAGATAAATTAGGCTTAGAATGTGGCTGGAAGTAGGTTTAGAGTTGGTTAGGATTTGCTTTTACTTTTACTTTAAAGTAAGCAATAGGACTCCACTTCATTGTAAAAAGGTTGCTCAAAAACACAGCTCACTATGACCAAAGTTCTTTGCCTAGCATAAGAGTGTACATGGGGTAAAAATAAATCAACCTAACAAGCAACTTTGGTCTTTGGTACAACATTGTCAGAGCAGGAATAAACATGTTTCTGAATACAGCTACCATACAGTTGGAGGACAATACACATGCATAATTGTCTCCATTGATAAAACATGTTTTAAAGACATAATTTCAACCATCATCAAGCCAACTGATTCTCAACCCTGTCCCTAAGCACAAAGTAAATACTTTCAGGAGACGTTCTGGTGTCTTAATTAGTAGTATTATGTTAACAATCAATAGTAATAATTTCCCTTATCAGTTAGAGTATGCACACATTCTTAACTTCAGTTTTTGGAACCAGCAGCACAAGGCAGAACTTTTTACTTCCCGTCTGTCCATGTGAATTATATTTAACATTTTCTTTCTTGGTTTTATACATATAGTAGATTTTATTTTTAGTTTCTCCTAGTCCTTTTAATGGACGTTTCCTATGCCTTTAAACTTTGAGACCAGTTAAGTTTAAAAATCTGATACTGTTAATTAGCATGAACAACAATATTAATTTTAACTGATATTTAAGATAGCGCTAGTCAAATATCTTTGCAATATACACTCACCGGTCACTTTATTAGCTACACATGTTCAATTGCTTGGTAACACAAATTGGTAATCAGCCAATCACACGGCAGCAACTCAATGCATTTAGGCATGTAGACTTGGTGAAGACAACTTGCTGAATTTCAAACTGAGCATCAGAATGGGGAAGAAAGGGGATTTAAGTAACTTCGAACGTGGCATGGTTGTTGGTGCCAGACAGGCTGGACTTTAAAAACTGCTGGTCTACTGGGATTTTCCCACACAACCATCTCTACTGTTTACAGAGAATTGTCCAAAAAAAAAAAGAATATCCAGTGAGCTGCAGTTGTGTGGACGAAAATGCCTTATTGATGTCTGAGGTCAGAGGAGAATGGGCAGACTGGTTTGAGATGATAGAAAGGCAACAGTAACTCATGTCAATATGGACCAAAATCTCTGAGAAATGTTTCCAACACCTTGTGGAATTTATGCCACAAAGAATTAAGGCAGTTCTGAAGGCAAAAGGGGGTCCGACCCGGTACTAGCAAGGTGTACCTAATTAAGTGGCCGGTGAGTGTACGAGTATTAAGTATTAAATACAGTGTGGCAAAAAAGTATTTAGTCAGCCACCAATTGTGCAAGTTCTCCCACTTAAAAAAGTTGAGAGAGGCCTGTATGTGGCGTCATAGGTAGACCTCAACTATGAGAGACAAAATGAGAAAAAAAATCCAGACAATCACATTGGCTGATTTGGAAAGAATTTATTTGCAATTTATGGTGGAAAATAAGTATTTGGTCACCTACAAACAAGCAAGATTTCTGGCTCTCACAGACCTGTACCTTCTTCTTTAAGAGGCTCCTCTGTCCTGCACTCATTACCTGTATCAATGGCACCTGTTTGAACTTGTTATCAGTATAAAAGACACCTGTCCACAACCTCAAACAGTCACACTCCGAACTCCACTATAGTGAAGACCAAAGAGCTGTCGAAGGACACCAGAAACAAAATTGTAGACCTGCACCAGGCTGGGAAGACTGAATCTGCAGTAGGCAAGCATCTTGGTGTGAACAAATCAACTGTGGGAGCAATATTTAGAAAATGGAAGACATACAAGACCACTGATAACCTCCCCACAAGATCTCACCCCGTGGGGTCAAAATGATCACAAGAACGGTGAGCAAAAATCCCAGGACCACACGGGGGGGACCTAGTGAATGACCTGCAGAGAGCTGGGACCAACGTAACAAAGGCTACCATCAGTAACACACTATGCCGCCAGGGACTCAGATCCTGCAGTGCCAGACGTGTCCCCCTGCTTAAGCCAGTACATGTCCGGGCCCGTCTGAAGTTTGCTAGAGAGCATTTGGGTGATCCAGAAGAGGATTGGGAGAATGTCATATGGTCAGATGAAACCAAAATAGAACTGTTTGGTAGAAACACAACTCGTCATGTTTGGAGGAGAGAGAATGCTGAGTTGCATCCAAAGAACACCATACTTACTGTAAAGCATGGGGGTGGCAACATCATGCTTTGGGGCTGTTTCTCCGCAAAGGGACCAGGATGACTGATCCATGTACAGGACAGAATGAATGGGGCCATGTATCCTGAGATTTTAAGTGCAAACCTCCTTCCATCAGCAATGAAGATGAAACGTGGCTGGGTCTTCCAACATGACAATGATCCCAAACATACCGCCTGGACAACGAAGGAGTGGCTTCGTAAGAAGCATTTCAAGGTCCTGGAGTGGCCTAGCCAGTCTCCAGATCTCAACCCCATAGAAAACCTTTGGAGGGAATTGAAAGTCCGTGTTGCCCAGCGACAGCCCCAACACATCACTGCTCTAGAGGAGATCTGCATGGAGGAATGGGCCAACATACCAGCAACAGTGTGTGCCAGCCTTGTGAAGACTTACAGGAAACGTTTGACCTCTGTCATTGCCAACAAAGGATATATAACAAAGTATTGAGATGAACTTTCGATATTGACCAAATACTTATTTTCCACCATAATTTGCAAATAAATTCTTTCCAAATCATCCAATGTGATTGTCTGGATTTTTTTTCTCATTTTGTCTCTCATAGTTGAGGTCTACCTATGATGCCAATTACAGGCCTCTCTCATCTTTTTAAGTGGGAGAACTTGCACAATTGGTGGCTGACTAAATACTTTTTTGCCGCACTGTATATGATCTCACTTATAAATACTAAAGGCATAGTTAAACATCAGGGAAATCTGAATTTTTACTGGGTGAATGTTAGACGTGATTGCACTTGTTTCGTTAGTGAATAAGTCAGATGGCATTAAAATGAAAGATGATGCCAAAACAATTACAGTAAAAGAGCTAAAGTATGATTTTCAAAATGTTCAGTGTAAATAAAAATTGTAGTTATGTAAGACAGCATAAAGTATCTTCAGAATTAAAAGAAAAATGAAACAATCTAAGCATTGCCAGAGAATGATATAAGAATAAAATAGTAGCCTTTTCAAATGCTTAAATTGCAGCTTAAAGCACTAAATTATTAGTTTCACTCTTAAGACAATTCAGAGCACCCTACGCCTTCAACTGAAACATATATGAGGTCTGTCAATGGCTGTAGAGGTCTCCACAAAACTATGGATTCCACAAACTTTTTTTTTTCATTGACTGCAGATGTTGACTAAGTCAAGGTGTGGGACTAGCCATGGTACAGTCATGCTGTTCCATCAAATGGAGGTCAATTATCCAGTCAATCTGTTTAAATGGCTCATGATTGCAAACCATTTCATATTCACATATTAATAGAAGATCAGAACTACTTTTATACTACCCTGTTATAAAGCCTCTCCAGTGATATGTAGCCTCTTCTAAGATTGTTAATACTTTCTATAGAACTATAGACACAACTGTTTTTTCATTGTGGGTAAAGTAAGGGATGGTTGTAACCCGTTAGTTTAATTTTTGCCATCTGTGTTCCATTGGGGAGATTTACATTTACCACTTCCTACAGCCAAAACAAGAGCTGGGAACTGGGGGGGGGTTGGGAGGGTCAATGTAAGGAAACTCCTTTGGGGTCCCCGGTCTCCAGAACTAGTGTCTCCATTGGATGATTTCCCCTCTATTACTTTTCTGGGGACAAACCAAAATTGGGGGTTTCTTTTACTTTCACTTTCAATGATACTGTTAAACATGACAGTTAGAGAGGGTGAATTTCTCCAACGAGGGCACAGACAGTGGTAAAAACTGACAGGTGTTCTAATCCATCTGCACTCTATCCAAACCAAAAAAAAATTTACTTTTACTGTAAATAAAATATATTATGTTACATTTTTGTTTCAAAGTATATCTACAACTACCAATTTTTTTCTTTGGATAGAATGGGGAAATATAAGAACCCCTGTCAAATTTCCCTCCTCTCCGGGGCCCCATTAGGGTGATTTTTTTGCTTACTGTCCTGGGGACAACCCTTTCACCAGACAGTATGTAAAGGAAACTTTCCAAAGGCAACAGAGACAGAAGTAAAGATGTTTTAGGCTACGTATGGAAATTCAAGAACCCTGTCATCTTTTTATTGTGGTCTGTTTCCCTGTTGCAGATTTTAGTTAAAGGGGAGGATTTAACATTTCTCCTTTCTATCCAAAAAAGAGAGTTTGGGCTATAGATACACTTTAATAAATGAGTCACTAAGATGGTTTAGCACAAGCTTTTTTCAACCACAGCACTCAATTGGCTGTACAGTTCTATTTGCCTATCAGGGCGGAACTTAAAAAGGAAAAAGAACAAAAAACAGGACTTTATCTTGGGTATGACTGGATTCATTCATGAAATACTATACACTTTAAAGCTTTACCTTTTTTAACTAAATTAAATGAACATTCTCTACCCCTTTGTAAATCAACCCCAAAAATTCTTGCTGCTTACCACCCCATGGAGTTGATTTACTGAACCAGCATTGAATGTTCACTTAGCAAAGTGAAGGTATGTTTACTTCTATTATCTATTCAAATGAAAGGCCAGAATCTTGATACTTTTTATTTTAACTTCCTCTCAACATGATTGGGTCTTCAAAGTGAACACAGACATACTTTATTACCTAAGGTAAGTGAACATGCAATTTGCTAAATGAACAGTCTCTGCTCCTAGCAAATTGATCCTTATGTGTTATAACTGTGGGCATACATCTACAGAAAGAACAGCCTGCCTAATTCATTTTATCACTCTCTGTCGGGATCATTGTTAATTCCCCCCACCACTGACAAATTTTTTCCTCTGCAGTTGGAACAAACCATTACATGTACAATTTAAAAATAATAAGGGATGTTTACAGTATTGTATGATATTTGTTGTGCAGACTGTGCAGAATCTGCCAAATGAAAGATGAAATACCCAGTTCACTTGTTAAATACAAATCAGATTCCAGTGCAACTAATGAAAAAACATAAATTGACTTTTTCATTACCCCATGCACACAGTACACCAGAACTATAGAAACAAGATATGTATTTATTACATAATTTCACTATAAAAACATAAACAAAGTATAAAAACAAGATAAGTGGTACACCCCAACATACCATATGTGGTGGCTGCATCACCTCCTATGGTATGTTGGGGTGAACCGCTTATCTTGTTTTTATACTTTGTTTATGCTTTATAGAGAAATTGTGTAATACATACATATTTTGTTTCTATAGCTCTGGTGTTATGTGGGGTAACGGAAAAGTCAATTTATGTTTTTTCCTTAGTGTCATTTCTGTGTATAGGACATGGTATCCCCCTTTTTTCCCTTTTTCTTTGATTCCTGGCATTGATCTCATGTTCCCTTAGATTCCAGTGCTAACTGAAAACAATATCTCACAGTTTACAAGTTGTTATCGACAATTGCTTTATTGTCTGTTACACCAGTAATTAAAATCCACACTCTACACATGCATGATTTCACCATACAACAATTCTATATAGATGTAGGCAAGTGCATGAAGGTGCAAGAAAATATAACAGATCTTCCTCTTTTGTTCTTGGATGTCAGAACACTGACATAAAAGCCACATTAGTCACAATGTTAACAAAACAGGTTGCTTACAAACTACAAGGCCTTTAATAAGGCTGCTCATCACAGACACTTCAAAAGACGGTATACCCCACAGGCGCAGATTAGATCCCATTTATGTTCAACAAAATGAGCAGTCCACTAGCATGCTTTAATAGATGGGCTTCACTTTTTAAAACAACTCTAGAAATAGGAAGCAGCACATCTAATTTTTTAAATAGAAGAAATCTACTTTCATTAGCTCACTGCAGCTAAAAAATGCTAAGCTATAAAATCCATTCTCATACGAGCACTGTAAGTGCACTGAAATAATGCCAATCACGCAGGGAAAGGCGTGTGGAAGAAAGCTAACACCATGTAATGTAATATTAGTTTTTCATTGTATAGCAAAGTATTTTATTGAGGCATTTTGATTTACTAGCCACAGATCTTATCTTTCACAGCTAGCCACACAGGCTCCTGGTATTAATAGAGCTTTCTTAACCCTTTTTAGGATCTGAATGTCTGGAGGGTTACTGCCAAACTAAGCCTGACACAGACCTGGAAATGCTCCTATGCTGAAAATAAATGAATATTACAGTGCAGCCATGCTGGTGTTGTGTTCTTTCTCTATGGCATGGTGTAATTTAGGAAGTATTAAGGTGTTTTTACAGATTCATTTTATGGTTGTAGAGTTCTGTATAGCTTCAATACCCTTATAACAGAAATGAAGATAATAGAATGTATAGCAGGCAACAGTTTATTAACCTAGAGACTACAGCCATGTGGTAGGGGAAAGGGAAACACGTATAACTTCTCTGCGCTTGAAAGCAGTTACCTATTCAAAATACAGATGTCTTTTTATAAACTGATAAACAAACCAATATAATTTTTTTCAGAGTAACAGATAACATAAAGCTCAAGGAGGACTAAATAAATTTTTTCGCCATTCAGTTGTACACATTTGATTTGCTTAGGGGAGAAAAATAAATAAAAATAGTTTAAAATGAGAAATTCCAATACATTCCTGGTCATTGTTAGTCAATACATGTAAACCATTTGACAGTACAAACAATCTAACCAATTTATATCAAAATCCAAAAACAAATTCATAGCTGTTTACAGACTATGCATGTACACAATGGGATTTATAGTGGATAGATAAGCACAAGCTCACTTCAAGAAACTATCAGTGCACGAAGCGCTGAAAACGAGCATGTAACAAAATCCTGCAGCATGCTGTTCATCAGACCCTGCAAACCAAACTAAACAGTGCATTGGCTCCAGCAACTCAACAGCTTTCCTAATAATCCATTCCTCAACAGTACAACATATCAAAAAACGATATCAAGCCAATGAACAATTGAAGGTTTTATTTGTTTTCCTTTATAATTTTTTCAAATAAACTATGTCTCTTTCTATATATATATATATATATATATATATATTGTGTATCAAACTTTACACACTATAAAAAGTGTTTGTAGTGCATGGCTTACCACTCAAGAAGTGCACTTGTTACATTGCTTATTTAATCAAATGTTTCAACAGCATTCTAGAATAAGACATGAGCTGAAGACAACTGCCTGTTCTTAAAGTTACAAATGCAAGTAACATAAACTTTGAAGAGCATGACCAGCTACAATAAAACATATGTATACTTTATTACACTGTACTTTTATGTGCTAAAGTTATATTTAAAGGTATATATTCTGCAAATAAACTATTTCAACAACTACATTTCTTCACCGCATGGTGTAGAACATAAAAAACATTGATATAAGTAAAACATTACATACGAGTATGCAATTCTTCACATAACTATACTAGAAAGTACTGGTATAAAAATGTCTATCTAATACAGCTATAAAATAAAAAACAGAAAGCACACCTAAATATTGCGAATGATATACATCAAAAATGAAACATGCAAGCACAGATATGCTTCTTAGTCGCCCGTGTTAGGCCTGCAATCCTGCAATATACCATATTTTCTGAAAATCAGCACCTTAGTACTGATATACTGGCCATTAAGAGCAAACTTACCTTTGAATGTCTAGGAAAATTCCCACAATTTCAAATTTACGAGAAGAAAAAAATCAGTCAACAGGAAAAGCTTATGTCCGGTAAGCCATTTAGGAAAACACAATCCAAGCGAGCAGTGGGAGTAATAGAGAAGGTGCTGGATTTCAGTATCACAAGGGTCTGTGTTAGCTGTCAGTATTGTCTTGAATCGAATAGCTCTAAGACACTTTGTCGTCCCTTGAGTTGTCACTGTGCTGCCAGCTCCCAGCAGTTATTTAAGTTAACTAAAGAGGCGATCTGGATAGTAAACAAGTTCTGCTCAAACCAATGGCTTTCCACACCTTTCTGTTTATAGTAAGATGACTTGCTCTCAGAGGTCACTACCATCAACAACTCCTGTCTTTCAGTGGCTATCCAGTGTGCTGTATATATCCTAAGGCTCTTTTGATCAAGCCACCTTCCTGAGACTCTGCTCACCGGCTGTCACAATGACACATCTGCTCCTTATTGTTTTCGAGTCTTCTAACTTGTGACTTGGATCTCAGTGTTATGTTATTAGGCTGCTTCATGGATAAAAGGGTTTACTATGATCTTTTATATTTATATCGAGCAACAACAAAAATGGCAGTTTTATGAACTGTGTTTTCGAAATGCCCAGACAAAACAGGTCTTGATGTAAGTATAGTGTTTTAAATTAACTATTTGCTGTCACAACAAAGTAAAATCGTCATAGTAATCAACAAGCACCTTGTATGGTGATATAATTTAATACATATTATTGAGTGTATTATGTGCCAGTTTACACAGAGAACACAAATTAACTTGTTTAGTAAGGCAAAACAAAGGGCAACATTCCATAGTAATTATTCGATCAGGAATCACCTTCCAAAGATTTATTTTGTTTAAATTGTAATCTGATCAGTTATTACGGGTCAATGCACTTTGCAATACCTTATTAAAAAAAAGACTGAAAAGACTTTTAGCAAATTTAGTAAATGTATTTTAACTTACTAAATTAAAATAAAATTTATTACAAATTGGAATACCATAACTAGGTCTCTAAATGACAGAAAAGAATGAATTCTAATGACACAGAAAAATGCTGACAGCGGATCAGATTGGTTTTGTTTGTGATATATTATGTCTGTTCGCTGCACTATGGTTGTTTGCACTGCAGGTTTCACCCAAACACCTTCAAGCAATGCAGTAACAGGGTCTATATATGACTTTTCCAGTTACAAGAAATGGGCTTAAAATGACATTTTCACTTTAAGAAAAATCTAAACTGTATTCTGTATGGAATTTTTCTAACAATTACTATAATCTAAATGACAGACACATTGCATTCAAATATTTTAAAAGCTGTATACTCAGCGTTCGCCACACGCAAGAAACACCTTTAATACCATATCCACAATTATGAAAATAAAATGCTCACATAAAAAATAAATGTTTATAGAACAACTGTAAAGAAAACGTATCTCTTATAATAAAGCTGAATTCTAATATAAAAAATAAATATTTGCAGAAATTAGAACACGCTGTGTAAAAATGACTAGGGTTTTGATCCGCTAACATAAAACAATCACAATACTTTTTCTGCATACAGTAAAGCTATCCTTACTCTTCCATGTTAGGATTTTAATCCATCCTTCTTACAATTTTCACCAGCCATATGAAATATGGATGTCCGCTGCTGGTAACCAGATAGCTATTATATCTTTAGGTTTTGCTGTGACAGGGAGAGGAGACAGGAGACTGAAGATATGTCAAAGAGCACAGGAGGCCCAGTGCTGATTCAGAAGCCACCCAGGCTGAGTAATTAACCCATCAGCTCCCTGTTACCCACAACACATTGCATTTGATGTTCATTTGCCTACCTAGGAGTGTGTGCCAGTTAAATATGTGTTTTTCCACACAGACCACTGAGACTTAGTTGTCCTTCTTATAACAAATAAATACAAAAAAGTATAGTTTTCTGATAAAGAGGTTACAATATATATTTTCAGTTTACATATTTAAAAGGTAAATGAAGAACAGCTTTTTCTTTTAATAAAGGTATATGAAGGTAAATTCTATCCAGCTATGTACTATAAAAAGACAAATATAAGCAAGTGACTTGGCCATAAAGGATGACTATATGGGGTTAAAAAAACCTGTAGGAGGATCCCAGGATAGCTCCAAATCAGTTTGGCAGCAAAGACCATATCCATTTTCATACTCATCATGATGGGAAGTACAATGGAGTTGTAATCCTATCAGCATAACATATGACTAACTTAGCTTGTCAGCAGTTGGGTAACACACATTTCATTTTCAGGCTTTGCTGCTGCTCGGATAATTGTTAGCCTTGGTATACTAAGGATTGAAGCTTTATGAAGTATTTCATCAGCTATTCCCAACTCACAATAGACAATGAGCTTACCTGTGTACCCCTGAAAAAATGTGTAGCAGTCAACGGTGTGTTATTTATTGCTTTTATTGATGATTTTCTTCATTTATTCATTATAGAACAGTAGGACTGTGCATAAAAGGTGTGGGTAAATAGGCAACCTTTCCTATACAGTTATTGACCAAAATCTGTTTCCATGATGAGAGCTAATACAGTAATTTCATATAAATGAACTTAGTATTTTTCACAATATAGTAAGCCAGGTTATGCCCAGTAAAACAGTGTAAAATGGATATCCTTGCTGGAGAGAAAGCTGACAACCTACAGTGAAAGGATATCCCAGTTTCTGCTTTATTATGTGAGTTTGCAATTCCTTAACCTCTCCTGCTGCTTCTTGAATATTACTTTCCTTTCACCAGAACCCCAGTCATTGGAGTGACAGCTCTGACATGAGGAAGGAAAGCCCTGTTTCTCTAATAAGCTGGCCACATCCAAACAAAGCCATGGTGCAGTACAGGGCATCACAAGTCAATTTTGGGGAAAAAAACTGCAGAAAGACCTCAGGCAATGCTTGTGACTAGTCCTTTGCCATCTGCTTGACTTTTTGGGTACCACTTCAACAGTTCAGGTCCTCCCTTGTTATAAATGAAAATGGGCTATGAAGAGCCCGATTTAAGGGCTTGCAGCCATGAGTACCAGGTGAACACTGCACTTTTAAAATCATCAGAGCTGAGGAAACTGTGTGGAGGAACTACTGATATGAAATGGTGTCACAGAATTAGGGCCACTTAGATGCCACAGCCACTATTTCTTTTCAAAATAGCAAAGCATGCATAGAAAAAAGTTCACTTACTATTTATGTATTGAGATATTTTATTGAACATGCCTACCACCCATAAGACCTAGCAAGTATGAGTTACATGACTTGACGCCCCTGTTTTGGAACTGGGAGCATTTTAAAAAAATACTTGCCAGTATAAATCCATAGTTGACCATTCATGTATTACTGTTAAAAATTCTTAACAATCATGTCACATCAATCAATTATATACTGTAAATACTAACTACATAAAAGTATGCCCATGAAAATAAAAACTCACCAGTATACTATAAATTATTATTTTTTAAA
Source organism: Staurois parvus (assembly GCF_062004578.1). NCBI lineage: Eukaryota > Metazoa > Chordata > Amphibia > Anura > Ranidae > Staurois > Staurois parvus. Next base: position 7,699,643 of record NW_028317961.1, on the reverse strand, counting down.
TTTACTTTTCCTTGAGTTCTTTGGAAAAAAAGGCATTAACTATTTACATAAATATGTGTCTTTAAAAGCAACTTACACTATGTTTTAGCATGCAGGAGGAAACCTATGGTATATAAATATAAGAACAAGATGCAAACACCATATAAATAGCATTTGTAGTTGAAATGAAACCTGGGATCCCAACACTGCAAAGCAATAGTGTAACCACAAAAGGTACAAACATTAACAAAGCTGTAGAAAGTGGAGGTTCCTGTTGTAGAATGCAGTTTTAAGTATTACATTTTGTAAAATCTTCTGGAAAAATAAGGGGTGGGATTTAATTGGTTCAAAGATTGCACAGATTCTCTTCAGAACTCATAATCAAGCGTGTTGCATTTCCAAACTTATACTGAATGTACTGTTAGATAACATGAGCCCATAACAATAAGAAACAATTAAGCACTTTATAACTTGTAAAAAAAAAATAACCTTTCACCTCCAACATTTACTGGAGCACAATGGCATTCACCTACTAATCTGTTTTGAGTAAAAATTCTCAAGAGACACAAATTGTAATAAAGCAGGCAATGCTAGGAGCCTCACTGAGAAAGGGTTTTAAGCCAATCACTTTGCAATCGACACCTTTAGTGGTTTCACACGCAGAATGTTGCCAAACCTCTCATGCCAGGTTAGTCTATTGCAACACATAACGTGAACTGCTAATCTAGGACTTAAGATGGCGCTCTTCCCTTAGATGACTACACAGAGTTTGAACAGCCCAGAAATAGCATGAGTGAAAGTTACACCTGCAGCACATTTTCGGCACCAGTTTTTGTCACCACTACAATGTTGAAATGACAGATAGGCGTCTGAGTTGGGTTAAAACTCATAAAACATGATTGATGAACTCTGTAAGTAAGCAATGGGAGTTCAGATTAAGAAGTGACTGCCTTCGTTTCACAAGGCCAGTGTTCCACAACTTTATTATTAGACCAAGCTCTCAGGACTGTGAGAGTCATTAATAAATATTTATGCCAAGGCATCCTATTCTTAGGGATTTTAAAATCTTTAATGACAGCTAGTCAAGATTGATAGCAAGTTTAAAATTAGATGCAATGTATGTAAAGGCATACTATACATAACATGCTGATATTATGTTTAAATTTGATTCTATTGTCCTTCTGTGAACAGCTGGTACAGCTGCAGCATATCATAATCTACGGAAGAGGTTTTTTACTTGTTCTAGACGGCAGACCCTATTAAGACCCTAAGGATAGTAAAGAACCCTTTCCCAGATTGCCCTGTGGATAGGAGATTACAATGCACAATTGCTGCCACTACAGCAGTAACCACAGACCTAATATCAGTCAGGAAAATACAGTATATGTAGCCAGCAGTTATTGGCCTCCTTATGAAAGTCCTAGTTCAATTGTTGCCATTCCTAAACACTCCCGAGTCAAAGGGCCCAGAACAAATAAACAATATATAAAAAGTCACAGAAATTGTAAAATTTCATATATTTGTTAGTATTCTGGAACATTAGGTTTACTGAAACATTCAGTAGAACTGGACACTAGCAAAGCAACACCTGTATAGATAGCCAAGTGCAACCCTCCCCCATGCTTTAGTTTTGTAGTAAGCGGTGATAGCAGCGGGTCATAAGAACAGACGGAAGGAACCTTTGTTCCATAATGTACTCCAAGGAAAAGATTTTTACAAATAAGACAAAATAATTCTACTTTCTTGGAACAAGACTAACAGACCCACAAAAACCAACAGGTTAGCACAGTTGGTTCAACAGAGCCTAAGTAGCCACCTGAAGAAATCTTATGACCAAAGCCGGTATGAGCTGATGCACGAATGTCCACCTGATAAAACACAATCAATGTGAGGAGAAAAGATCGAGTGCCACCTTGAAAATATGGGAAACGGATGTCTGAAGCTGAAAACCAAAAAGAAACAATTACAGATCTACTAATGTGCAGTCCCCAAAAGTGGTACTCACAACCACCTCCTGCCATCAGTTTGTGGTCATAGAAGGGCCAAGGGCTCTAGTGTTATCTCCTGTGAGATCGTGAGAGGGCACACACCAGGCTACCTCTGGACCAGTGCCCTGATTGACCACAGCAGTGATCCAAAATGTGATCTGTTGCCCCACAGTGCACATAGGCTGGAGTGTGCCAGGCAGGGTTCAGATGAACATGCCCCCTCTGGATAGTTTTTTCCCCTTCAGTGGGTATGACCCCAAGACATGTTTAGGAACAGGGTTCCACCAGATGGATGGACCACAACCCTGGATCTGTACAGTACTCTGTGGCTAACTCAATGCATTACACCATGTGCCTAGGTGAGCACCTAAAAAGATTTTTATGCCCAAAGCGTATCATTACAGACTCACCTTCCTATTTCCTCCTGGTAGAGTCTATGTACAACCTCCTGATGCAAAGCCGTGGAGTAATCAATCTGGAAGCTGTAAAAAGGAGCCTCAGTGGCTTTGCAGCAACTGAAGAATCTTGCTTAACTAGTTGCCAACCGCAGATAGCTGAATGACGGCTGCACTGCGGCCGGCTGGTTCTGAGTGGACGTCATATGACGGCCTCCCAGAACGCGCTCTCCTGCGCTCCCCAGGGGGCGCGCACCCAGCGATCTCCGTGATCGCTGTGTCCTACGGACACAGCTGATCACGTGATGTGGTAAAAGGCCAATCACAGCGGCCTTTTACCACGTGATCAAAGGTGTCCAATGACGCGCTGATCAGATGGAAATGCAAGTGCCGCTGGCAGATCGTGAGGAAAGTACTGCCGAGAACCGACAGTTGTCAGAGCGGGGATCGGCACCGATCATCAGGGCACTGATGATCAGTGCCCTGATGATCGGTGCCCAGCAGTGCCACCCGCAAGTTCCGCCCACCTGTGCCCAGCAGTGCGCCCACTAGCTCTGCCCACCTGTGCCCAGCAGATCACCCACCTGTGCCCAGCAGTGCACCCACCTGTGCCCAGCAGTGCACCCACCTGTGCCCAGCAGTGCACCCACCTGTGCCACTCTGCAGTGTCACACACCTGTGCCCAGAAGTGCCACCCACCTGTGCCCAACAGTGCCACCCACCTGTGCCCACCCACCTGTGCCCACCAGTGCCACCCACCTGTGCCCACCCACCAGTGCTGCCCACCAGTGCCACCCACCAGTGCAGCCCAGCAGTGCTGCCAGTCAGTGCCACCAGTCAGTGCCCAGCAGTTGTGCCAGTCAGTGCCGCCAGTCAGTGCCCAGCAGTGATGCCAGTCAGTGCCATCTATCAGTACCCATCATCAGTGTCACCTATCAGTGCCGCCTATCAGTGCTGCATATTAGTGCCGCCTATCCGTGACACCTCATTAGTGCTGTCTATCAGTGCCCTTTAGTGCTGCCTATCAGTGCCCATCAGTGCCGCCTATCAGTGCCCATCAGTGCTGCCTCATCAACGCACATCAGTGAAGGAGAAAAATTACCTGTTTGAAAAATTTTATAATAGAAACAAAGAAACTTTTTTTTTTTTCAAATTTTTTGCACTTTTTTTATTTATAGCACAAAAAGTAAAGCGCCCAGTGGCGATTAAATACCACCAAAAGAAAGCTCTATTTGTGAGAAAAAAATGATCAAAATTTCATATGGGTACAATGTTGCATGACCGCGCAATTGTCAATCAAAGTGCGGCAGCGCTGAAAGCTGAAAATTGGCCAGGTAAATAAGGGGGTATAAGTGCCTGGTAGGCAAGTGGTTAAAGAAAAAAAAGCCCTGATAAAAAGAAAAAAAGTTTTGCTTCTCTCAGAGCAGATGTCCTAAGGACACTAGCAAAATACTGAGGCATGCTGGGAACAGGAGGGGTTATACTAGGATGTCCTTTGCTTTGCCAGTCTCTAATTCTTCTGAAGGTGGCAGTATAACCTAATAATCCCCAAACTATCTATGTCTAGATAACCTGAAAGATTGTTGAAAAAAAAAAACTATGCTCTTTAAAATGTGGTTTTCTGGTATATATGTTCCCAGCTTTATGTGACTGCCTTTTGCATTACCACAGAGATAGCCCTTCATGTCCACCCCTCACAAAGTGCACAAAGTGCAGTGTAAATAGCCATCTATGCTTTGCCTGGCCAAGATGTGCTCAACCTTTTGAAAAAAGCGAGGATCACTTAGGTGATTTGATAACTGGTCGCAGGCCACAATGAAATTACATTTTTTATTTTGAATATCATATTGAACATATTTCTCCTGCAGCTGCTGAATGCTGGTGGAAGGGAGGGGAGATGTTTTAGCAGTTGCAGGAGGAAAATGGAGATTCCTGTATAGTCTGCCACTTCTGTCCATGTGTAAAACAGAATGTGACAGGGAAGCTGGAGCATGGGGTGGGGTCACCATTGCAACCACTGATGCTACACCATTACTTGGTGCTGCGTGGTAAAAACAAGTCTCGGTGCATTTGCTCAATGCTGTTCGGGCCTGTATACTGGTTCTCTGGAAGCAGGAGGCTCCCCCCTCTATTTCTATGTGGTTATCTAGGGTGGAGGACATACACTCAACGGAAAATATTATGGCGGAGGTTCGGGGTCAGGAGGTCCAGTTCCACCAAAGATGGATCCACTGGTCTCTCTTTACCTGTTCAAGTGAATATGATTCCTTGCTGCGCTCGATGGCTTGAGTCCCTTCGTCATTCTCTCTTTGCCCCTTTGCTGTGGCTTTATTCTTTTTTCCTTTCTGTGTTGTATCCAGCCCCCTTTTTTTCACTTCTTTCTCCCTTCTTTCCCTTTTCGTTTCCTTCTTCTTTCTTCTCGTTTTGGATGCTGTTGGTGTTTGCTTTTGGATAACAGTGGGGTCTGTTTGTATTGACTTTTGGCCCAGTGTATTATAATATAATGTTTTTGGGGATGGCAATTCGAATTTTTTATGTATCTGGACTGAACCTGGTTTGTTGGCTTTTATGGCAGCATCCACCTACTTGCCTTGTTCTTGTATGTTTGTTATGTGAAAAAGCAGTTTAACCCCTTCACGCCGGCCGCGCGCAAATGTGCGGCCTCCCGGCGTCTGGGCCTAGTCACCGAGCGGCCGCACATCTGCGTTCATGTAACAAAAAACATATGTGCTGAGAGCACACGCCCTGCGCGCTCCCAGCACACATGTGAGGTACTCACAGAAAGGTCCTGGTCCTACTCTGCAGGTATTAGAGGAGTGCTCTTCCCTGGTTTTAGGTCGAGGACAACATCAGAGGGCTCCGGTGGCCACATGTGGCCCACAGGTTGAGCACCCCTGGTCTAATCGGAGAAGCCACAGTACAAAAATTCACCAGCTTCAAGTGAATTATAACATTGCAATTCTCTACACAGTAAAAGATGTGAGTGATACTCAATTTGGGGCCTAATATACTAAAAATAAAAGCACAAACAGAGATGAGGAGTAGGCCCCAAGAACACACACACCAAGTTCATGAAAAAAATAAGAAAATACAAGTGCTGGCATTATCATTACAATATATATAAATCTGCATAACAGCTTGTTCTGTTAAAAAAAAAACAGACTTACTGACTGGGTCACCAGATGAAAATAAAGGAACAAAAGCGTAAAAAAGAAAACTGATGCAACTACTACATCTATGGATTGATAATCTACAATATAGTAATTGTTTGCTTTTTGGTTTAATACCACTTTTAGGCCTCTGTCACGTGGCTGTTCCGTTTTTTTCATCAGTTCAGTCACGTTTTTTCCAAGAAAAAATGGATCAGTTCACATCAGTTTTTCATCAGTTTACATCCGTTTTTCCACCACTTTACATCTGTTTACATCCGTTTTCACCCATTTACATCAGTTTTTTGTCCGTGTACATCTGTTTTTGTCTTTTTCCATCCGTTTTTCCATCACTTTACATCTGTTTACATCCCTTTTTACCCATTTACATCAGTTTTTTGTCCGTATACATCCGTTTTTGTCTATTTTACATCCGTTTTTCATCCGTTTACATCCAGTTTTGTCCGTTTGCATCCATTTTTTATCTGTTTCGGGGTTTTTTAATGAAAGAAAAATAGGGTTTTCTTTCGTTCAAAAAAATGGATGTTAACGGATGTGGACATTAATGGGTGTAAACAGATGATCATCCTTTTACATCCGCTAGTCCATAGAAATACATGAGTGTCTGTTTTTTAATCTGTAAACGGACAGATGAAAAACGGGCATACGGAACACCATGTAAAAGGGGCCTAAAACATTACAGAAATCCTATTTGATTCTTGGTGCTACTACTACTACTACTACTAATAATAATAATAATACTTCTACTATTTCTACCACCAGCTGGTGTATTTTCAGATGCTGAAGCTCAGCAAACCACATTTATTAATGATCTCACTATACAATATGTATGCAATCATAATTTTGCACACCTTTGCAAGCATAATAAATGTTGTGAGGGTTCTCCTTTGCTGGTAAACAGGTACATTCAGTGCTGGGACAAGGTCATCCAGCGCCCAGGGTAAAGATGCCAAACTGCGCCCCCCCCAATCATGATGTGCAAGCTTAGGGAATCCTTTGCCTAATAGTCACTTGCTTGTCAAAATCACTGCTGCTGTCACAGAAGGAAAGCACCCCCATCCATGCAATAAACCACTGCGCCATGGGCAGCCGCCCCTTCTGCCCACCCCTTGTCCTGACCCTGGGTACATTAATGCAGCAACATAGGTACATTATTATTACATTCATTATTAAATTAGGCTTTGATGGTTAGTAAAAGCTGGAAATATTCTTTATGGCAGAGAACCCCTTTACGTTACTAGCCAAATACAGTTATGCCTCAAGCGTCATTTTCATCAACACAAATCTTCATACTTAAAAGAATCAGAATCAGTTATAAGCTTTTTAATTCGAGGTTATTAGTAGGAGTCATGGTAATGTTTTGAATACATTGGAAGAGATTTAATAAAACTGAAGCACTCAGAATCTGGTGCAGCTGTGCGTGGTAGCCAATCAGCTTCTAACTTCAGCTTGTTCAATTAAGCTTTGACAATAAAACCTGGAAGCTGATTGGTTAATATGTACAGCTGCACCAGATTCTGTGTGCACCAGTTTTAATAAATCTCCCCCATTGCATCAATTGATATCAATAAAGCCAGTACATTTTCTCTGTGTTCCAAGCTAGTTTTAAAATATCAGGAAACACAAACCTTATATAAAATAATGATTAAAAACAAAATGTACAGAAAAAATGATCAATATTACCTAAATTTTGCTTGATCTGGTATAAATAGCAAAACGTTTCCGTAGTGAAGTATTTGATGTTGAACCCACAAAACAATCCCATGGACAACAATACTTAAGTAATTAGTGAAAAGAAAACTTTAGAAATGCATCTATAAAATCTACCATACGTTCATTAACAAAAAAGTTTGAGAAAGACTTCAACATCTCTTCCCACAACAGGGTGATACCGAAGACAACTTCAAAAGGACATTTCCTTTTGTTTACCTGCTTTCATTTGAAAGGAGGATGTCATTGGGGTGGGAAGAGAGTGAAATGCAATGACACAATACACAGTAGCCACTGCAGAGGCACATCTGATAAACCTCAGGCATGAAAGAATGGTTCCTACTACCAAGTTATGAATTGATACATTGTTTCATGAGACTCTAAGAAAAACACCTAGAGCCACCCATACTCTGCCATCAGAATTTTCAAGCATAGTCAACAAAGCAGAAGAAACTTTCAGGAACTTTTACATTTTTGCAGTGCTTTACATTACGTGTTAAGATACACTAAACTTATTAATCTGCCAACACACCAAAAAGGTCCCTAAAATTAGACATGTCATAGAATTTGTAATGCACTGCAAAGCACTATGAAGTGTTGCCATGCATTGCGATGTACCGCAACACATTTGCGCTGGCTTAGCGTATTGGGGTGCTGTTCACAAAGAATGGCACCTCAACGCACCAATGCATGTAATGTGTGTTAACAAATGTGCTGCACTAACAAAGTGAAATGTGCAAATACAGTGCGATACAATTTCTCAATATAGAACAATGATGTTGCTTATTATCACATTTTATATATTATATATTAAGAAATTGTATTGCACTGTATTTGCACATTTAAATTTCTTAGTACAGCATGACATTTCTTAATTTTCTTGTTCATATGGTATATCCTAAACTTTATATATGCTGCTGCTTAGTTTTGTTTTTGTGACCTCCTGTGTGGTGATATTGTTTTGTTTTTAACCGCTTTCCAACTTCCCTATAGCAGGTATACTGCTTCAGGGCGGCACGGGTGTGCAAAATCATGTATATATACGTGATTTTGCATTTCCGGGTAGGGGGCGCAGGCACGCCCTACCCGCGCCACCATTCATGGCCACAGCTGTCAATCACCGGGTCCCAGCCGGTGATTACTCGCCGGCGCCCGGTGATTGACCAGGATCTCCAAAGGGGAGGAGAACTGTATGTAAACAATACAGTTCTCTTCCCTGTCAGTGTAAGCCGTGTACCGGGGTGGGCTCCCCAGGATACAGTGAAGTCACGAACGAGGAAAGCAACCCCAACACCAGCTTTTGCCACAACAGAATTTTATTTAGATGTGGCAAATAAACACAACCACAAATGTTGGAAACATACAATAAATTTACATCCACCCAGCCCAAAGGCTGAAACCCTTGTGCTGCACAGCATGGCGCCTTCTGATGATTAAGGTAGAAAGAGTAGTAATTTACCTACTGGCGGGCACAACTAAGCTGCCACACCTTACCTGTTATTACCCTAAAAGAGCAGGGATCAGTGTATGGGTGTATGGTATGGGCTAGCCTGCGGTGCAGCACAACAGCTTACAATCTTACACAAATCTACAGTATTCCCTCTGCCATAACTGGTCCTGTAGCACGTGCCTGAGTATTCCTTCTGAACAAAACGCCAGTCTGGCTTGAGTTTGTAGGATTTTATCAGCTCTCCAATGTGAAATGTCACTTTAAGTTGTGGAGTCCTTCCAATGATCAGTAACAACACTTGTGGCCTGACACAAACAGAGACCCTAACTAACTATAGGCCTGGCCTCAGTCTCAAGGCACCAACACTGAAATGAGGTGCGTGCACGATCTTACCGACCCGGGTCTGCTTTGTATCCGCTGGTGACTCTGAACAGAACAAATGTCTCTCCAACAAGCATATAATTAAAGAAAAATCTCCTGCGCCTCTATTGGGAAGTGAATAATGAAAGCAGCCTGTATTAAAGGTGCCACAGCCACAGCACCAAAAACATCAACTAAAGTATATATCAATTAATACGGCGCTATAATGACAAGATAATACAGTAAATATATATAGCATCTATATGGGGTGAGATAGATAAATATCTGACATCTAAATGAGGTGGGATATATGGCTAAGAATAACATGCATTAAAATGACAAAAAGTGCATAGTGTCCTTGGTAGATCACACAAACTTCATGCAGGTGTGAACTGCAATGTGAACTGCAATGTGCCAATCCTCTAAGGCTGGGGTGCCCCCTCACCTTCCTGCTCAGGCCCCCAGGGACCAAAGAGCATTGAGTAGTGAATAAAATATTCCTCCAGATGACAGGTAGATCTCTCTGACGGCGAGGGTATATCTCTCTCCACTTGACTAGCCTTAGTTACAGATAGGTGTGCCTCAGCAGCAGCTGGTACTCCTCAGCAGCAGATGATACCTGTGGTGTCTCTCCGGTAGACTCTCCCATACGGTCACCAGTGAGGCAAGAGAGACTGGTATAGTGTAAAACCTTTTATTTGGTAAAAAACAATACTAGAAATCTACTTACAAAACTCTTATGGCAAGCAGGCCTTTACACCACTCCAAGGGTGTACTGTATTGGAAAACGGAGCACCAAGATGGCGCCGACGCCGGATGTGACGTCAAGCCGTCGATCGTCAAAAACTCCTCCCACTGGCGTATCTACGCGTTACGTCACTCAAACACGTGACTTCATCAGGATAAACGCCTACTACTGGTGGAGCCTAATTTATTGGGTGGATTAGTCAATCGGCACTCCTACTAGGCGGTACCAGCCGCCATTAACTTGGAGTACTATATCGAGGACAGACTTCTATACGTCTATGCGGCAATCCTTGCATTCAATGCCGGGGAGGATGCCCATAAGATGATAGGACAATAACAGCGCCAGAACGATAAATGTGAATGAAGGTTAATTTATAAAAAATGATGATATATAAAAAATGATGATATAAAACGCAAATTAAAAGTGATCATGATGGATAAGGTGCACGCTCTGATCACAGGGCTGAGCACCCTAAGGCGGCACTCTAACATGCCAGCCACCATACAATATCACAAGGGAATGCAATCTTGCCGTATATGTTGCTGAGTTCGTCTGGTCTCATCAGCTTCCTGGCAGCAATCTCATCAGCATTCCTGGCAGCAATCTCATCAGCTTCCTGGCAGCAAACTCATCAGCTTCACTCAGCTGCAGGTCTGGTTGCTGAGGGACGCATGCACACTTGGATGTCATCGGATTCTCAGCTTACGTGGCCCCTTCATTCAGCATCGTCCAAAACATGGCTGCAGTCTCCTCTTCCTGTTTACTCCAACTCTGAGTGCAAAACCCCACCTCTTCATGAATATAAAAATATCTATGCAGTCTGAGGCTGTGTTAGAAAAACAGTGACGTCTTGTGGCTAAACCGCAGAATGTCAGTCAAAACATTAATTTACTTCCACACAGTGTTCAAACAATGAGAGCTGTTTCCCCATCTCACATCAGCTCGTGTGCATTGCTTTGGATGGCTGTGCACAGTACAGCCATCCAAAGCAGTGTGATTACAGTGATGCTCCAACACACAGCACATAGTAACCTTTGATCGCCCTTCATGTTCACCCCTTCCTGCCCAGTGACATTAGTACAGTGTCAGTTCTTTTTTTAGCACTGATCACTGTATTGGTGTCACTGGGGATGTCAGTGACACCAAGCCAGTTCCCCCCAGTGTCAGAATGCCCGCCGCAGTCCCGCTATAATTCGCTGATCGCCGCAATAAAAAAAGAATCCCAGTATCTGTACCACCATTTGTAAATGCTATAACTTTCACGTAAACCAATTAATTTACACGTATTGGGATTTTTCTTTTAGCAAAGACATGTAGCAGAATACATTTTGGCCTAAATTTAAATTTGTTTAATAGCAAAACGTCAAAAATATTGTTTTTTTCTCAATATTGTCGGTCATTTTTTTTTGGGGAAAAAAGAACGTAAATTTGGGTGCAGCGTTGCATGACTGCACAATTGTCAGATAAAATAACGCAGCGCCGTAATGCAAAAAATGGCCTGGTCAGGAAGGGGTATAAATCCTCTGGAGGGCAAGTGGTTAATGTAATATGTGTTGCAGTGAGTTCGGTAACAGTTATATTACCACAAAGCATTTGTTTAAATGGGTCCTTAAAGGATATAATGTTTGTGCTGCAGATATGCACGGTTTTGTAATTAGTAAGTGAAAAAAAATACATTCCCTAATATAACTGCTCCTCTGCATTTTAGCTGTACAGGCTCAATATCACCACAAAGCAATAGTCTAAATAGGCACTTAAAAGATATTGGGGTTGATTTACTAAAACTGGAGAGTGCAAAATCTGATGCAGCTCTGCATAGAAACCAATCAGCTTCCAGGTTTTGTTGTCAAAGCTTAACTGAACAAGCTGAAGCTAGAAGCTGATTGGTTACTATGCACAGATACACCAGATTCTGAGTGCTCCACTTTTAGTAAATCTCCTCCACAGTGTGGTTGCTGCAGATATGCACTCTAGTAATTAGTCATTTAGTCCTTATAACCTTCCTTGATATAATTGCCCCTCTTCATTTTATCTATTCACATGTCATAACAGTAACCTGGTTATTTCACAACTCTAACATCTGCTACTCTTCTGGCCTCTTCCCTGAACTGGACATCCAAGGTTTGGCACAGCACAGCCCAATCCACGATGGACAGGGAAACTCAGTAAAGGATAATTGTACATTACAAAACACGCTAACATTTAAAACATATATAGGGATACTAAGAAGCTATGCAAATATGTTTTCCTGAGCTTTGGATGCTTTCAGCACAGTTTCTGATCATGGTCTATTTGCAAAATATGTTCTAATTCAACTGATTCTGATTTAAATTAGAACCAACATTTTTTTTTTTTAATGCAAACATTCTTGAATTGATAGTAAAAAAAAATGTGCATGCATACATACGTGGTAATGTGTTACTTTTTGGATTGTCCTTATTTTTTATATTATCTATATGCCTTGTTGACTATGGCACTCTTAAGCGATAGAGAGGGGATCAAACCTAGGAACTTTCCAAAGCTGATAAGCCTGTGACTAGGATGGGGTGACGGCGGAGCAAATGCAGAGCAAGCGGAGGGGCCATTAGCGGCAACAATATAATAGCAGGGTGCATAGGACAAACTACAGGGGACAGTTAGGGACACTGGACATGCTTCAGAAGATTGCACACGCACACACAAACACACACACACATACACTTTATTGCCAAAAGTATTGGGACGCCTCTGCAAATCATTGGATTCGGGTGTTCCAATCACCTCCATGGCCACAGGTGTATAAAATCATCACCTAGGCATGCAGATTGCTTCTACAAACATTTGTGAAAGAATGGGTTGCTTTCAGGAGCTCAGTGAATTCAAGCGTGGTACCGTGATAGGTTGCCACCTGTGCAATATGTCCATCTGTGAAATTTCCTTGCTACTAAATATTCCACGGTCAACTGTTAGTGGTATTATACCAAAGTGGAAGCAACAGGGGACAACAGCAACTCAGCTATGTTGTGATAGGCTATGTAAAATGACAGAATGGGGTCAGCACATGCTGAAGTGCACAGTGCACAGAAGTCACCAACTGTCTGCAGAAACAATAGCTAAAGACCTCCATACTTTGTGTGGCCTTCAGATTAGCACAACAACAGTGTGTAGAGAGCTTCATGGAATAGGTTTCCATGGCCGAGCAGCTGCATCCAAGCCTTACATCACCAAGTGCAATGCAAAGTATCGGATGCAGTGGTGTAAAGCACACCGCCACTGTACTCTAGAGCAGTGGAGACATTCTCTTGAGTGACCAATCACGCTTCTCCATCTGGCAATCCAATGGAGTGTCACAATGCCTGGCTGCATCGTGCCAAGTGCAAAGTTTGATGGAGGGGGATTTATGGTAAGGGGTTGTTTTTCAGGGGTTGGGCTTGGTCCCTTAGTTCCAGTAAAGGGAACTCTTAAGGCGTCAGCATACCAAGACATTTTGGACAATTTAATGCTCTAAACTTTGTGGTAACAGTTTGGGGATGGCCCCTTCCTGTTTCAACATGACTGCGCACCAGTGCAAAAAGCAAAATCCATAAAGACATGGTCCTGAGTCCTGATCTCAACCTGATAGAACACCTTTGGGATGAATTAAAGCAGAGACTGCAAGCCAGGCGTTCTCGCCTGACATCAGTGCCTGACCTCACAAATGCGCTTCTGGAAGAATAGTCAAACATTCCCATAGACCAGGGGTGGGCAACTGTGGCCCTCCAGCTGTTGGTGAACTACAAGTCCCATCTTGCCTCTGCCTTTGGGAGTCATGCTTGTAAATTTCAGTTTTTCAATGCCTCATGGGACTTGTAGTTCTACAAAAGCTGGAGGGCCACAGTTGCCCACCCCTGCCATAGACACACACCTAAACCTTGTGGACAGCCTTCCCAGAAGAGGTGCAGCTGTTATAGCTGCAAAGGATGGGCCAACTCAATATTGAACCCTGTGGAGGAAGACTGGGATGCCATTAAAGATCATGTGCCTGTAAAGGCAGGTGTCCAAATATATATATATATATATATATATATATATATATATATACATATATATATATATATATATATATATATATATATATTTAATTATTAGTATAAATTTTTTAATTAATATTTATTTACTTGTTTTAAGCATTACAGACAGCCTTTTAACAACCATTAAAGGTGCCTTTGATGCACTGTCACAAAGGTATAAATATTTCTGCAAGCTAGCTGGAGCCTTTGGGTGAGATTTGGTCAGTTCCCAGCTATGGAGGTGATATATGGATGCTACTATCTGAGGGAAGTGATGTAATTACTCTCTCACGGGAAATTCTCTGTAGAAATATTATGTTTTTATTCTTTTCAGGAACTGTGTTTAGGGCTCTTCTACCCCCCCCCCTCCAATTTTTCCTACTACTTGAAATCCCAATTCTGTGAAACTTAAAAATTCCTCCTTGCGGTGGGGCTACATGACGCTGAAAGGGTTACCTGCTTGCTTAGGTCTAGGAGGCATGGAAAAGAAGATTCATTTAATTTAGATGATTAATATTCTATGCTCTTCTACGCTGCAGGCCAGTCTTCCTCAGCATTTTCTCTCACATGCTCCGGAGGTTTAAGGTCATGACAACATCAAGACCAAAGTAATGTCCACAGTCCTGCATTGGATGTGACGAGGATGAAGGACAGTCCACCACTGAAGCACAGAGCAGAGGATCGAATAAGTAAAATGCTTTTACTCTCCCATAGACCAGCACAAGCAATTGCAAAAATTAATTTTCTGACTTCCCAGAGTTTGCCTTTAAGCTTGAGATTGTAGTCTCTATAGATGCTACAGAAAGAGGCAAGATAGTAAAAGTTTTATACACAAAACAATATACATATTCTAGTGCAGCCCTCTTTTTTTCTGGGGGGGGGTGGTATGAGAAATGGCCCTCCCCAAACAGGATACTGCACTCAGGATACTGTCTCATTAAGAGAACATGTCACCAAAAAAAATCATCACATAGGGGACTTTTTGTCCCCTATGTGATGAAAAAAAAAAGTTCAATAGAAAAATTTTTTTTCAATAGTAAAAAAAATCAAAGTTGCACCCAAGCACATAACATCCCCTCAAAAAAAAAATTTTAGACCCCCACATATACGCACGTACAAAAGTGAATTCACACACCGGGGCGCCTATGCATGAAAACGACGATTACGATACACATGTCACATATTGCCACGCACACCAGAATGAGAGCAATAATTCTAGCACTAGACTTCCCCCGTAACACTAAACTGATGACCTATAAAGGTCTTTAAAAGGGTCACCTATAAAAAATATTGGGTATTTAAGTTTGTCGCCATTTCACGAGTGCACGCAAATTTAAGGTTTGACATGTTGGATATCTGTTTACTTGGTGGAACCTCAAATTAATTTTGTGTATTTTTTACTTAAATTTTGCGTTTCCTAGACTTTTTCGGTAATATCATGCGACATAAAAAATTAGAATTACCACTACTTTATTTTCTAGGTTCTATGATTTCAGAAAATATATAATATTTGGGGGTTTTGTGTAATCTTCAAGCCTAAAATTATTTTTTAAACATGTGCAAAATACGCAAAAACGACTCTGGCAGCAAAATGGAAAAAGGATAAGTCCAACACTCCCCTTTCCTGACAAGCAACCAATCAGTGCTCATTACATGGCAAGTTCTCTCCCCTTCCTGCTAGCCCCTGGGTGTGGTGCTGGAGACAGGCAGGGAGGGGAGGAGGAGATAAACAGTGCAATGTTAAAAAAATTTAAAACTTAAGTCGTTATAGAGCGCCTCTTGTCCCAGACATTCCTAACAGCACCTCAGATTTAAATACGGTTTTGGTTATAATTGATTTTTTTTTTTGATCAGGACAACTAGATTGTCATGAGGGACAAGTAGATTGGGAAACCGATTTAGTCCCAGGACAAGTAGATTTTTCAAAAATGTCCACACCCGATTTTAGCTTTATATAAGAAGTACATACATACATATAATAACAGTACATACAGTACATACATCTAATGTACAAACAAGTATTGTCAGCAAAGGGCCCAACAGTAGTTGTTAATAGAGATACCTCCAGATGAATGCTGCAACAAAGTTCAGTTGCAGGAGCCTCTGAGGAGCCTACACTTAGTTTCTAGTACAGTGCCTTGAAAAAGTATTCATACCCCTTGAAATTTTCCACATTTTGTCATGTTACAACCAAAAACGAAAATGTATTTTGTTGAGATTTTATGTGATAGACCAACACAAAGTGGCACATAATTGGGAAGTGGAAGTAAAATGATAAATGGTTTTTAAATGTTTTACAAATAAATATCTGAAAGTGTGGCGTACATTTGTATTCAGCCCCCTTTACTCTGATACCCCTAACTAAAATCTAGTGGAACCAATTGCCTTCAGAAGTCACCTAATTAGTATATGGATTCCACTTGTGTGTAATTTAATCTCAGTATAAATACAGCTGTTCTGTGAAGCCCTCAGAGGTTGGTTAGAGAACAGTAGTCAACAAACAGCATCATGAAGGCCAAGGAACACACTAGACAGGTCAGGGATAAAGTTGTGGAGAAGTTTAAAGCAGGGTTAGGTTCTAAAAAAATATCCCAAGCTTTGAACATCTCATGGAGCACTCTTCAATCCATCATCTGATAACGAAAAGAGTATGGCACAACTGCAAACCTACCAAGATATGGCTGTCCACCTAAACTGACAGGCTGTGCAATGAAAGCATTAATCAGAGAAGCAGCCAGGAGGCCCATGGTAACTCTGGAGGAGCTGCAGAGATCCACAGCTCAGGTGGGAGAATCTGTTCACAGGACAACTATTAGTCGTGCACTCCCCAAATCTGGCATTTATGGAAGAGAGGCAAGAAGAAAACCATTGTTGAAAGAAAGCCATAAGAAGTCCCGTTTGCAGTTTGTAAGAAGCCATATGGGAGACACAGCAAACATGTAGAAGAAGGCGCTCTGGTCAGATGAGACCAAAATTGAACTTTTTGGCCTTAAAGCAAAACACTATGTGTGGCAGAAAACTAACACTGCATATCACCCTAAACACACCAACCCCACCGTGAAATATGGTGGTGGAAGCATCATGTTGTTCGGATGCTTTTATTCAGCAGGGAAAGGGAAGCTGGTCAGAGTTGATGGAAAGATAGATGGAGCCAAATACAGGGCAATCTTAAAAGAAAACCTGTTAAGAGTCCGCAAAAGACTAGAGACTGGGGTGGAGTTCACCTTCCAGCAGGACAATGACTCTAAACATACAGTCAGAGCTACAATGGAATGGTTTAGATCAAAGCAAATTTCTAGATGTGCAAAGCCAAAAAGACTTGCAGCTGTAATGACAGGGAAAGGTGGTTCTACAAAGTATTGAATACAAATGCATGCCACATATTTATTTGGAAACATTTTTGAGAATCATTTATCATTTTCCTTCCACTTCACATAAAATCCCAATAAAATACATTTACATTTTTAGTTGTAACATGACAAAATGTGTAAAATTTCAAGGGGTATGAGTACTTTTTCAAGGCACTTTAATTTCTAATCTGGCATGCAACCAGACCTCTAACTACCGTAAGTGTCCGTAACATGTCTAACCTGGCACTAGCCTGTGGTGGTTATTAAGCCCTGAGCTAAACCTAGCTATAGAATACTAGACCAGAAGGGACAGGGTTAACTAAAATAACAGAAGCTTCATGTAAACTCAAACCCGTGAGGGCTTTATAATACCAGATTACTATCATAGTCCCACTAAAAGTCACTGATCACCGCCTTCACCAGTATAGTGTCATATCTGCGTAAATTCTAGTATACTGTATATACTGTAGTTACAGTTATTGAAATTTTTTTTTCACCAAAGACATATAGCAGAACACATTTTGGCCTAAATTTATGAAGAAATTAGATTTTTTACATTTTTTTATTGGATATGTTTTATAATGGAATGTAGAAAATATTGGGTTTTATAAAACAAATTTTTGGTCTTTTTTAATTTATATTACAAAAAATAAAAAGTCCAGTTGTGATAAAATACCACCAAAAGGAAGCTATATATGTGTGAAAAAATTATAGAAATTTCATGTGCATACAGTGTTGCATGGCGACGCAATTTACAGTTAAAGTAGCGCTTTGCTGAATAGCTACCTCTCTGTTCCACAAAACAGTGTCTGCATTTCAGTTTATTTTTTTAAATTGCTTTCAGCAAACATTTATGTCCCTGTCTGATTAGCCCAGAGTGACCAGGATGCAGGACAGAGATTAATTGATAAAATGCAACCAAAAGAAGAAAAAATGTTTCAGAAATCTGGAGCTGACCCTCACCCTGATGTCTACATTAGTCCTTATTGGGGGATAAGCAAATTTGCCCAGGTTCAGTTTTCTGGAGGTTTAGTGATCTTATTGTGAATTGTGAGAGCCTTGAACTTAGTGTCGAACCCTCTGAAGTCTATGGCAGAGGAATCTTGATAATCAGTTCTGGTCATTTTCAAAACTAATGGGCAAGCTGTTGTGAAAAACAGAGCAAGGGGACCTGGACGCTGCCATGGGGGAAATATACTATTGAGAAGGGAAGGAGTCTTTTTATGTGGCTTTGAGACACCACCCTAATGCCTTTTATATTAACTGGATAGCAAAGTCCCTCCCCCCCTTGCAAACATACCCTTGTCACAAATCTGTAGCAACTTCTTTTTATTCCACCAGTACTGTGCTTTCAGAACATGTACCAACTGACTTATGTAATACTGCTTTGTTGGATTTTCCCCACTTGGTCAGCACTGCAGGCTATCACCTGCAATACTGAGCAGTGTATTTTGACAGCGGGGAAGTCTCCCTATTGAGTGTGTGGATGGGGAATCAACCTTTTTTTGTTCACTGTTTGAACAAAAAAAATGGACTCATCTATGGGTTGCCTAAGTTGCTTATTTACAGTTCTACGTGCCTTTGATTTTCACTATTCCACAAAAAGGCGTAATTTAAAATTTACTAATATTTGCTATTTATTTACTCAATACCATTTTAGCTTGTATATCTAGTAGGAATTTAGCAAGAATGTTGTAAGTTTTGGAAGTGTCTGTATCTGCTAATAATGATTTTAGTGTATTCTTAGTAAAAATATTGTTTTGAAAAACATTTGCACAAATATTATGGGACCTAATCAATTAGTAGTACTTTCTTTTTATTGTATGGTCCTATGCTTTCGGAAAATGTATGGTGGGGGGTGGGGGGGGGGGGGTGACCTTAACAAACTCTGAAAGCTGTAAGTGAAAAAAAAATGGAAATATTGTGAAAATGGTATGACCACAGGTGGAGTACAAGGCCTGGCAACAAAAAATGTTACAGTGTTAGTGTAAAAAAATAGTGTTTCTGTTAATAAAGTATATACATTTTATTCTATAATTCGTCCTTTTTAAAATTAAAGTAAAATTATGATACTGGTACAAAATTTTTTTTACAAATGTACACACCACCAGGAATCCTGGGTGGCATCATTGACCAAATTAGGTTATGACTTGAGAAGGGACATATCTGGGCACTCTCTCATTATAAATGGTGCTTCCAGATTTTAAAGCAATTCCCCCTCATATTGGGCCCACCTCTCTTTCAATTAGCCCCACCTCCGGCCGTTGAAATTCTTAACTCCTTGCTGCAGTTCTTTTGCTAGACCTGTGATTCCATTCACTTGTGTTGCTGGCTTCTGTGTCTACCTATGGGCATCGTCTGCTCTTCTGTGGATTTATATCCCTTTCCCTTCTATCACTCCCTGGCCCGCCCACCAGTCTGCTTCTCTATATAAGACATGCCCAGTGCAGAATGCATTGCCTGAGCAACTTCCCAGTTTCTCTGAGTGTCTGGTTTGCCTTGGATTGCTTGTATTCTGAGTCTCACTTGCCATGTACTGACCCCAGCTTTGTCTACCATTTTTGCTTGCCTGCTGGCAACCCTGACCTCGTTTCCTGGATCCCCTTCTGTCTCCTCTCAACTGTAGTCTGCATATATGAGTGGTCTCCACATCATCGGCTGGGCATACCTGGAGGCTGCAACCTGGTTCCAGCTTGCTGCAAGCCCATCCCCACCATCAGGGGCCTGGTTAGGAAGCAGGCTGAAGCTTAGACTCTGCACCCTGGGGAACCCAGGGTTGGCTTTTTACAAGGGTTCATTACCACAGAGACCTGACACGCAGCAAATAGGAGGCAAGGAGGTTCTTCATCTCCAAATGAAAAAATGCCTATAAACCATATGCTTCAGTCTTTGAAGTAAAGAGGTGGACCCCATGGAGTATAGGGTGTTCAGCTTGGACCAAAGGTCAAAGCTTGCCCAGTACACTCTGGTTTCATTTCACAATAAAATATGCCTGGTCTCTTCCTGTGAAAATATACTTTTCAAAAGTCACTTACATTTACTCAACAAGTCTGTACAATTTCTGGCTTTTTTTCTATGAAATACTATTTAATGAAGAAACAAAAAGGAAAAAAATTGACTTTTTTAGGCATCAGTTACAAAATGTTTAATTAAGATCAATTTTATTTCCATTGCTATGATCAACACATAAAAAAAGCCAATTCTAATACATCCAAACAATTAAAATCACGAAAAGGGAATATACTGATATTTTGCTACCCTAACATTATGCAGATTTCCAGACCCAGATATTACTGGATCATCAACAATGTAGTATACATTGTCGAATAGTATGATGATTCGAGATCAATTGGTCAAGTCTCAGCTCAACATGTTTTGCAAGTTACAGTGTATAGATAGGTAAGACAGGCAAGGTGGCTGGATCACTAGGTGCCCAGACATCACAACTTTCTTGGGGGAAGTTAGTGTCTTACTCTCTAAATAAAGGGTATCCTCCATAACCCTGGATCCACTAACTCCCCTTTTATGCCTTACAATCTGGGGAGTAGAAAAGAACCTAAAGAAAACACTCTCCCTTGACAGTGTGGACACCACCTTTGAAAACCTATGCATGTAATCATTCAGAGATAAGGGCACTATTTCCACTCTATACAGATATTTTAATGAAGGGGATCTCCTGGCTAAATCCTCAGCGATGCTTACTGTAGGTGGGAAGCAGAAACAGGTATTTTCCTCAGAAGATTGATTAGATATGCTTTCTAACATGCACAAATGTACAAGATCCATGGCAGTGAAGGAGACAGTGGTTAAGCTCCACCCCAGGTGGTATTATACCCCTGCCAAATTACATAGGTTTTACTCCTTGGTGCCAGAGACCTGCTTTAGAGGTTGCCCAGACAGGGGCACTCACCTTTTTTGGAGTTGCAGAAACAAACCATTCCATCTATACAAGAATTGCTTAATCAAATTGAAGACAGATTGATGGAACACCTTATGAATAGATTGTAGAATACACTGGATAATTGTAATGCAGTATGGGATGCATTGAATTCTCACTTGACCTTAAAATACATGCTAACCTTTTCCCATATCCTCATGGTGTTTATGTGCACCCTATGATTCCCCCCCCCCCCCCACTCTCATTTTCCTTGCCCTGATATTAATATCCTAGCCTCTCTCTTTAGATTTTTTTTTTCTTTATCTTTTTCTCAGATGACTCTGCTGGTCTTCTGCATTCTGTTAATTCTGATTATCACATAGGGTAGCAAAATACTAATTATTCAGAGAAATATATTTGCCACCCAGTCCTATTTTTGCTGCTTACAAACTTAGAGTATGCACTATAGGTTATGGTTTAAATATAGAAATGTTACCCAACCGTCTGCGCTCAGTGTCAATAGAAAACCAAGAACTGTAACTCGAACACTCAAACACAGGATATGCAAAACATATACTGAAAACGAGGTGCTTCAAATAATTGAATGTGATTATTAAATATATCTCGTGAAACAACTAAATACGTATTACAATTAAAAACAATTCATATCAAAATACAATTCATAAACAATTATTGCAAATCCATAAAGGATACGTGATCGCATACAAAATGATGGTGAAGTGAATATAGTGCATTAGTGCATAAATAAAAGATGAATGAATGTTGACTGTGTGAAAAAAGTCTAATCAAATATTCAAAGTCCAAAAAAATTATCTCAAAACTACTGTTGTGAAATCACTATCACGCCAGTGTAAATCCATGTGCTTCACTACCTCCTGGTGCGCATACTCCCTACCAAAGATGGTGGACAGCTACATTATAGGAGGTCAATACAGTATGAATTGGAATAAGCCCACTGTCTCAGCAGCAACAGCCTGGGGTATATGACTTCCATCATCGACTAATAGGTGGCTTCAATACTGTCCAGAAGGCTCAGATGTTTCAGAAGCTTAACTGATTAATGCAGCTCAGAGAACGAAAGAAATTAAATAAATCATATAAACAGGGAGTTTATTTGTGGTAAATAGGTACGCACAACGATTATAAAGACATCAAGCTAAATACCAGCATAAGCTCCACCCAACGAGTTTCATGCCAGAGCAGGTCTTTAGGAGACAGGAGTAGACTTGTGACATCCATTGAAATCTTATATAGTGCGGCCCACTGAGCAATCAAGCGCTACCAGAGAGATCCACAAATTCATATTTAAATGCCTAGACAGGTCTCCAATCACATTTAGCAACACAAATTATACAAGTTATAAAAATAAATGAAAATTAAAAAATACTAAAAATGTACATATTACTACTAGAGTTAAAGTATATGTTCACCCTTGAGGAACATGAAACAAGTTCCCAATACTGGTACCCCCCCCCCCCTTCCCCCAATGACAGCAGTACTGGGAGAAGTTCCCTGGTCTAGCTGTCAGTTTTTTAAATTGGTGTATGCATGCATTGCTCCACCCACACAAGCAGATACACTGACAGGTCTGCAGGAGACCGGCACAGCACCAGTGATCTACTGATCACAATCATAAATCATCAGGAATTAAAATACATAATAAAATTCTGATTAAAAATGAATAAAGAAAACTTTATTTAAAGAGGCGTATATACTGGGGACATTATTAGCTGCTATTGATGAAACATTTGAGGTTCCACTTGATGTTCAAACTGTGCAGAGTGTAGGACCTCAATTCATAATTCCAACATGTTTCTTCCTGAGATATTCTTATTTTAATATTGCTGCCATGCCAGCAGGGAACTTGTTTATGGAGTCTCACAATTTTCAAAGAGGAGAGATCTTTATTGTGGCTAACAGAGTAATGCCTTGACAGGCTGTGCCCCGTAAGTTCTTTTTTAATGTTAGCAAGCTGTTCTCCAATTCCCATCTGGAGTGCCCAATTGGTCCTACCCACATATTGTAGAAGAGACAAGCACTTGGAGACAAACAACAGCTTTAGTGGCCAAGTAAAAGGCTCTTTAATAGACATAAAGCTGCCAATGTGAACATAATTTGAACCAACCATTTTACAAACTCCATATATCTATGACAAGGGAAGAATCTTTTAAGGTTTTCAAAAAAGTACTGGGTGCTATCTTGTCATGCAAAGCATCTCCCTTCTTAAAAATACTTAAGATGACAGTATGATGTCCTATTTGCCTTTCCTTGAAGATCAGCACTATCGTATTTTTCTGTGGTTGGCCTTCTTCTGGCTTTGGGGCACACATGCCCATGCCTCCTGCAAACCATTGCTGTGATTGGACACAGCATGAGTTTGTCAGTTGACTTCAGCCAATAATTTTAGCTGAAATCAGCTGATCAGCCGTGTCCAGTCACACACATAGTTCTGGGTGTACAACAACACAGAACTCTGTGTATTGTGAACAGCGATCTGGCTGTTTCTTCTCTCTGAAAAGCAGGGAGAAACAGCCAGATAGTAATGTAAAAGCAACATATATTACACACATTACACATTGTTATTTTCCCTAGATGTTAACCCCTTCCCAAACAGTGTCATTAGTATAGTGACAGCGTACAGTATTAGCAATGATCACTGTATTAGTGTCACTATTGATGTCAGTGTCAGTTAGTGTACCTCCCAGCCAGTGACAGCTAGCGCCAGATTGGCCACCACACTATCACAGTCCCACTATAAGTCACTGATCATTGCCATTACTAGTGTAGTGTCATAACTATGTAAATTACAGAATACAGTGCTCATCATAAATGAGTACACCCCAACAGATTTGTCAGAAAACCTTTCCTTTCCTTTCAGAATCAACATTTTCTATGAGACACTATACTACAAAATACTCCCACAAATGCAGGCCATTGATTGTAAACAAGATTTGTTAATTTGCACACACACAAATGTATTTTTCCTAACAAATTCATTCAAGACCATGTTACAAAAATGAATACACCCCAACGAAGTCTAAGGAGCAAAGCTAAATTTTAGACAACAAAATCCTAATTAACAAGAATTCAGCTACAGGTGAGTCTAATTAACAGGTGTCCAGCAGACAGTTGATTATAAAAGGGCATTGCTCAACAAAGAAAACCCCTTCTCATTTCATGCTGTCAGCAATGGCACTACATGGAAGAGAAATGTCACAACGCCTGAGAAAGAAAAACATTTTTTACACAAGAAAGGTGAAGGCTACAAGAAGATCACTTTACTTATCAGTCAGAATACTGTAGCAAATGTGATACAAAAGTAACAAAGATGGAACTGCAACCATCTCACAGAGATGTCCAGGCCGTACATGGAAGTTAACACTTCAACAGGAGCATCTTCTGATGAGAAGGGTTGAAAAAAATTGCCATGCAAGTTCACTGCAGTTAGCTAAAGAAGTAGACAGCCAAACTGGGGTGATTGTTTGCTATGACACAATACGGCATACACTGCAGAGGAATGGTATGCATGGGTGTTGTCCATGAAAGAAGGCGCTTCTAAAGCCCATGCACAAACCAGCTGGCCTAGAATTTGCCAGGGTCCATGCTGAAAAAGAAGAAGACTGATGGAACTCTGTACTCTAGAGTGAGGAAACCAATAAATGTTTTTGGACCTGATGATTTCAAAACTGTATGGTGTAGCAAAGGTGAGCAGTGCAAAGAAAAATGCATGGTGCCTACAGTGAAACATGGTGGTGGCCTTCTGTGGGGCTGCATGAGATCTGCATCTCATTGATGGTATCATGAATTCACAGATGTACTGCTCTATATTGAAAGCGAAGATGCTACCATAATTCTGTGCCCTTGGTCATCGTGCAGTTTTCCAATATGACAATGATCTAAAACACACATTTAAGGCCAATTTTTTTAATTTCTGTAGAACAGAGTGAAAGCGATTCAGTGGCCAAGTATGTTTCCTGATCCTAACCCATTGAACAACTATGGAGAATTCTGAAGAGACAAGTTGAGCAGCACTCTCCATCTAGCATCCAGGCTCTAAAATTCTTGAAGGATGCAAAAAGATATTGCAATATGTCGCCAACTCGTTCATTCCATGCCTAGAAGACTTGGTGATGTCCTTACAAATCATGGAGGTCATACAAAATACTAGATGTAGTAGTTTTTGTTGTGGGGTTTATTCATTTTTGCATCAACTAATTTGAGTTAGCCTGAAGATTTTGTAATCTAAGTGATATTATTAACCTTACTTTCATGTAATGAGCTAAACAAATGTTCTATAAAACTCAGTTTTGTACAAATTTTGGAAATTTGTTTCTTGAGTTCTTGTGTTCATTGAGATATTGATTAAAGTCTTACTTTTCAAAAGGGGTGTATTCATTTAGGCTGAGCACTGTATATACCATAGTAGACAATAAAACCTTTGAACAAACCAATTCATATACACGTATTGGGATTTTTTTTTTACTAAAGACATGGAGCAGAATATATTTTGGTCTAAATTTATGAAGAAATTTATTTTTTGTTTCATTGGATATGTTTTATAACAGAAAGTAGAATATTTTGTTTCTTTTCCACATTTTTCTGTCTTTCTTTGTTTATCATAAAAAAATAGAAAAAAGTAGTGGTGATGAAATACCACCAAAGAAAAGCTCTACTGTAAAAAAAAATTATACAAATTTAATTTGCGTACATTGCTGTATAACTGCGCAATTACCAGTTGAAGTAGCGCAGTGCTGATTAGCAAAAAATGCCCTGGTCATAAAGGGGGTAAATCTTTTCGGAGGTCAAGCGTTGAAACAGTTTCACTAAACAGTATGTGAGGGATAAACCTCCAACAACAGCATATCACTGCATCTCTTTTTTTTCAGCAGTGGGGGAAGGCTAGAACCCCTGTCACATTTAGTTGCTATCTGCGTCTCTGTTACAACTATTCCCTCACTCCAAGGGTAACCATACAAGTTAAAATCTGACCATTTCTGTACAATCAACTTTAGATTCGCAGCAACAATGTAATATGATACAGTATATATATATAAATCTGTGCTAAAAAAGTGAGATAAAAATTAAAATGCAAATATATAGCAGCTGAACACTACTCCCCGGTACCAGGCAATAATAATATACATATAAAGTGCAGCGCTTAACTGAATACCAAACAATTAGTGAAACAGAATTGTAATAAAAAAATATCAAAAGAAATGTCCGTCTAGAGTTGTCATAATAAAGGAAAGTCCCCAAAGACCATGGTAACACAGGAAAAATCCAAGGACACCAACCATTCACTTAAAGGCTTACCAGAGAAATGTAACCCCCTGTTAAGAGTGGTCAATAGCACTTTGTTGTATGATAACCCAGAAAGTTGGAAAGCTGGACCCTCCTCAGGACCCCCAAGGGAGAAAAGCCAAAGATTCTCCAAGTAATGATCCCTAAATACAGTAGCTAAACCACTCCGGTTGGGACCCAAATAGTTATTAGGAGACATGCAAGAGAAGAATGCTCCACATAGTTTAATACCAATAAAACAACGTGAAAGTGGACATAGATGAGCATGTAAAAGCAAAATGTCAGATTCTTCCAGCATCCAAAATGGCCAACAGGCAGTTGCACATGCGTGTTAGCGTGTGTGCGTGGATCCTCCCTATGCATTTTGTCATAAGTGACACAACTAAAACCATTGTTACAGTGACATTAAGTGAGGGGTAGCAGTAAAAAATACATAAGTGTTCAAATCCTGTTCTGCACTAACGAAATCTAGTTTTTGGATCAGCACACAGTAAGTTTTAGGCCTCATGCACACTGAACGTTTTTATAGCTGCTGTTTTTGGCTTTTGGCATTTTTTTCTACAGCCAGTAAACTCCCCAGCATGTTATTCTATGTGTCCATGCATACATAGGCTTTAATAAGCATTTTTTGGCAGGGTGTTTTTTGCCTGCAAAAATACCCTGGAACTAGTGGGTTTCTAAATGAGTTTTATTGCCCGTAAAAATGCTCTAACGCTGGTAAACACAGCAAACTGCGACAAACCGGCATTTTGGAGCCAAAATTGTATTTATTTTTTTGTGTAAAATAAAATGCTAAAAACCGCTAATGCAGGAAAAAAGGGGCTAAGCTCAGCAAAGTGCGGCTAAACGCTAATGAAAAAATGCTTTTTGTTTTAACATGTTTGCCATACTTTGCTAAAATGTTTTATAAACAAACTTGCCACAAGGGCTATGGAACAAACTGGACAATTCTCAGAATGAAGTTTGATATGAAAGGTCATCATTTTCATTCTGAAATCCATATGTTTAAAAGTTACTTTGTTAGGGTACCCATAGACATGGGATGGCAATGCCATGTCTTTAGGGTCAGTAGATGTTGCTAAACACCTTTAGGCAAAAAATATTAGGGGGAAATGTAGGGTTGCCACCTGTCCAGGATTCACCCAAACAGTCCGGGTTTTGAATTGTGTTCGGTTTTCAGTCTGCCTGAAAACCAGACATAGTTACATAGTTAGTCTGGCTGAAAAAAGACAAAAGTCCATCCAGTTCAACCATAAATAAAAAGTTATAATCCTATACCCACAGTTGATCCAGAGGAAGGCAAAAAACCCAGCAAAGCATGATGCAATTTGCTCCTGCAGGGGAAAAAATTCCTTCCTGATCCCCCGAGAGGCAATCGGATATTCCCTGGATGAATTTTATCTATAAATAGTAACCAATTATATTCTGTGTATCTAGGAAAGAATCCAGGCCTTTTTTAAAGCAATCCACTGAGCTGGCCAGAACCAACTCTTGAGGGAGTCCATTGCACATTTTCACATTTCTTACTGTGAAGAAACCTTTCCGTGTTTGAAGATTAAATGTCTTTTCCTCCAGATGTAAAGAGTGCCCCGTTGTCCTCTGTGATGACCTCAAGGTGAATAACTCTACACCAAGTTCACTATATGAATTACTGATGTATTTATACATGTTGATCATATCCCCCCTTAATCTCCTCTTCTCAAGAGAGAATAAATTCAGTTCCTCTAATCTTTCCTCATAGCTGATCTCCTCCATCCTCTTATCAGTTTGCTTGCCCTTCTCTGCACTGTCTCCAGTTCCTTTCTCCAGACACATTATTCAGATTGGAGTGTGGCCCCCTAAGATTGCTGGAGAGAGGAATAGGTGTTCTCCAGCCTGCTGGGAAATAGAGATCTGGCACTGAGAATGAGAAGTCACTTTAGTCTCAGCATGGCAGGAGAGGGACATCTGGGGGCATCTGATGTAAGGGTGACTGTGATGTGTGGAGAGACTCTGATGGGGGTACCTAATGTAAGAGGAACTCTGATGGGGACACCAGATGTAAGGGGAACTCTGATGGGGACACTTGATGTAAGCAGGCACACTGATGGTGATACCAGATGTAAGGGGGCACTGTGATGGTGATACCAGATGTAAGGGGGCACTCTGATGGTGATACCAGATGTAAGGGGGCACTCTGATGGGGATACCAGATGTAAAGGGATCTCTGATGGAGTCTCCTGATGTAAGCAGGCACTCTGATGGGGATACCAGATGTAAGGAGGCACTCTGATGGGGACACCTTATGTAATGTGTTTTTTTTTTCTTTACTTGACATATGGATGTGATTGGCCTATTTTCATGTTATATTAGCAATTTGGAGCTCAGCTGGAAGAACATTTTAGCCACTGGACCTCCTCGAATTCTAATTTATCACTCCTGCCCCAGGTGGACATTTTTGCGTTGCAGGAATGTACGCAATATCATGTGCATTCCTGCAATGCACAAAAACACATAGCTTTTTTGCAGGTGTGACATGGTGCTATTAAATACTTGCCTACTGGACAGTTATACCACCTTCCTGCCCAGGCCAATTTTCAGCTTTCAGCGCTGTCGCACTTTAAATGACAATTGCGCAGTCATGCAACATTTTACCCATATGAAATTTTTTTCACACAAACAGAGCTTTCTTTTGGTGGCATTTAATCACCACTGTTTTTTTATTTTTTGCACTATAAACAAAAAAAAGAGCAAAAAATTAAAAAAAAGGGGTTTTTTTGTTTCTATTATAAAATTTTGCAAACAGGTAATTTTTCTCCTTCACTGATGTGCGTTGATGAGGCTGCACTAATAAGCACTAATAGGCAGCACTGATGGGCACTGATGAGGCGGCATGGATAGGCAGCACTGATGGGCACTGAAAGGCTGCACTGATGAGGTGGCACTGGTGGGCACTGATGATGCTGCACTGATATGCAGCAATGATGGTCACTGATAGGTGGTACTGATGGACGGCACTGACTGACAGCACTGACAGATGGCACTGACTGGTGGCACTGCTGGGCACTGATGGGCGAAACTGCTGGGCACTGATGGGTGCAACTGCTAGGGAGCACTGCTGGGGGGCACTGATGGGTAGCACTGATGGGTGGCACTGCTGGGCACTGGTGGGAGGCACTGCTGGGCACTGGTGGGAGGCACTGCTGGGCGGCACTGATCATCAGTGCCGATCTGCTCTGTGACAGCTGCCGGTTATTGTCAGTACTTTCCTCACGCTGTGTCAGCATGAGGAAAGTGCTGCCTTTAACCAGCAACTGTATTTACTCCGTGATCTGCTGTGTCACTGGACATAGCTGATCATGTGGTAAAAGGCCGCTGTGATTGGCCTTTTACCTCATCACATGATCAGGATCAGGACACAGCGATCACGGAGATCGCTGGGTGCTTGCCATCTGGGGCGCACGGGAGTGCACGTTCTGGGAGGACGTCATATGATGCCCTTCCAGAACTGGATAACCACGCTTTAGCCATCATTCAGCTATAACCTGGTTACTAATTGTTTAAAGCAGAGCTCCACCCAAAAGGGGAAGTTCTGCTTTATGGCTTCATCCACAGCTCCTCAGTAAGGATCGGCACCTTTTGGGAGCGCGGGGGGGGGTTGTGGGTATCCGATTTTGACAGGTATCCGCTCCCCTGTGATTGCCTAGGCAGATGGAAGCGGAAGCTGTCCTTCCCCCTCCCTTCCCATACTCTTCTGGGACCTGTCACGTGTCCCAAAAAACTACGGGACCATTCAACGCTATTCGAGCATTCATGAGAACCCGGCTGTGAAGGCGGGGAAAGAGGGTGGCCAGTGAAACCGGCTGCAGTGAAGGATCAAGGGACAGGTGAGTGTCTGTTTTTTAAAAGTCAGTTTTTGTGGTTGCTGACTTAGTTTTTTTATATTGTGACTGCTCCGCTTTAAGTCCTAATGGCACATCCACACACCTTGCTTTTGTGCTCATTCACCTGTGGCAAAACATATGGAAACAAAATACTATGCGTTTTGGTGCAGCACAATTTTTTAAAAGGTTATACAGGTTTTACATCTATTTGTACTACATTTTGTTTTTAATTTCTTTTGTATGCTACATAAAACAAATTGCTGAGCGTGGCTAATGTGTTTGGGTTTGGCTTGAAGAAAAGATGGCGACCGTAGGAAAATGCACAGATAAATCTAGCAGTGGATATCTCTCCCTGCCTCTGTAACATTACAATGCAGTTTCAGCAGAGCCAAATATATGTGTTTATAACGCTCAAAGCAGTCAGAAAAGTCACAGGGTGGTTGGGTTGTCCCATACTCAAGCGTCTATGACTAGCCTTAATTGTATCTATAACTCATTTAATAAAGTGTATGTCACCGAAATATTTTAGCTACTTTTACCTGAAGGTTACATTGTCCTGGTAGTGACTGTGCATTCTGCATTAGCCTCTTCCACGTCTCATTAAATATGCAGCTTCACTTTACTAAAATGTCTTGTTTCAAAAAAGCTGAAATGAATAGTCTGTAAAGTGCTTATTCTTATAATTTATTTATCTCCAAACTTCCATACTATGTGTTACTACACACAGCTAGACTGTGTCTCTACAGTCCCCATCTGTCATAGATTATTTCTGCTCTATACTTCTTGGTCCGTGGTCAAGAACCACTAAGACTACATGAGCTAAGGATCTAGTTTCATAAGCACAAAGATCATTAACTGACTTAACTACCATTGCTTACGCTGGAAAATCCTTGAAAAAATACAGACGCAATCTATACTACCCATTAATATGCGGCAACTGCAGAAGCATTATATGCTTTTTAAAAAGGTAACACAAAAATAACAGGTGCAGCACTTACTGTAGCTTTAGATCTCCAGGTAAGGTATGAGATATTGAGAAATGTAACACTGAAAATGGTGCACTGTGTCATCAACTTCTTTCATGTCAGTATAAGCAAATAGCCTAAATGGTCACAAGATACAAACTAAAAAGAACAGTATTCCTGTGTTTTAAAACCCCCAAAACAGTCCATTATAAAATGAAGAGGTGTAAAAGATGCCTTTTGCATGCTGTGATTCCATCCACTGACCCCTTTATCCTGAAGCGTTGTAGGGGCTGGAGCATAAAACCAAAGGCAACACACCCATGCAGGGCAATGCAACACATTTGCCTAATTGCCCCCTAGCCCTCCAGTAATATATTACTACATTAAGCTTCAATATAATAAACATGGGATATTTAACATTTCTTCTGGAATCCAACAGTGATGGATTACCAGAGTAGGCAGAGTGGGCACCACAGATCAAAATAATACTGATTTGATCTTAAATCAGTAAAAAAGTTAACAACAACCCCCCCCAAAAAAAAAACAATAAAAAACGGGCAGACTAGATGGACCACTTGGTCTTTTTCTGTTGTCACCTTTCTATGTTAAAAGAAAATTGCATTGAAGCTTTCCTAAATTGTTTACAAAAGATAGAAAAAATGAATCAAATCAAAAAAATGAAAACTTTACAACAAAGACTCTATAGTGAAAATACTGCATGAATGTATTCTGCCCAATAACAACTTAAAGTACATAAACCATAGACATCAGGTTCACATTACAGTTTTTCTCTTAAAAGCTTATCTTCTTTCAGCTGTCAGTTTGCAAAAAAATTTGGTGCAACATATGTATGTGTAATGTACAGTAGTGATGGTCATCTCTATTTAGAGGCCAATGTTCACACTACTTATTTCAATGTTATCCCACTAGAGCGGACGCACAAGAAACCTCCAGAAACCTGAGAGGGGGCACCAAGTTTTGGACTGCCTTGGAGTCTCTACAGAGTTTAACCCAGCACTGGCAGCCAAACTAAGTGTCAGGAGTAGCAAGAGACACCCCTTCCCCCCTGCCACATTTACGTGGTTTCCAAATTTAAAAAGTTAAAAGGCAAACATTTGTTCTGGTAGTTGGGAACAGGCTTCATTTTAACAATTAAACAAGACCAATTCAGAAAAAACTATTCCTTACTAGAAGGACAACTTTAATCCCTTGCCCCTCAGCCCCAGTGTCCCTATAGATGGGCTATTATGCCCGAGGGGTCAGAAGGTCTGACTTATCACATGACCACTGTGGTTGGCTGTCACAGTGGTCACATAATTGGGAGCTGGTCTTGCCAACTCCCAATCATTACCAGAGTCTGAGTGCTGTCCTTGTCAGCTCTGACAAATATGTGTGGTGTGTGGGCTTTAAAGCCCACCTTCTTTGTTGCTGTAAATGTGTGTCATGGGGGCGGCAAGAAGTAAAGGTTATGTCTGTGCACTTCGAATCGCCAGCAGAATCGCACGATTCTGTCCGTGATTCTAGAATACGGTAAAATTGCTGCAAAAAACACAACAAGCATTTGGGTGCTAATATTGTAATATATGTTAAGGGCACTCCAAATGTGCATGCTCTTCTGTTGCTAGATGTGAACCATAGATAACAATAAACAGAAAGTTCTAAATGTTTCCATGGCTTGCCTGCATTGTGGCAGCTTACAACACAGACAAGTAATGGTAATCACAAATGATAGCTCGAGATTGAGGAAGGGGCAAAAAAGCATGGTGAAATACCTATTGCTGGTGGAGAAGTGCTGAAATGCCGGGGATTTATGTATTCTCACATCGACAGGACTGTCTCTTGCAACGCTGGCTATCAATACAGTCAGATTAGCTGCTATAAATAAAATGTAAAATAAATCCATGCTGGTACCAAACAATAGTATCAGTATAAATAGCGATTAACCACCTCAACACTGGACACTTTTACCCCCTTTCTACTCAGGCCACTTTTAAGTTTTCAGCACTGTCACACTTTGAATGACAATTACTCAGTCATGCAACACTGTACCCAAATGAAATTTTTATTATTTTCTTAAAAAAGATAGAGCATTCTCTTGGTGGTATTTAATCACCACTGGGTTTTTTAGTTTTTGCTATATAAAAGAAAAGGTCAAAAACACGTTTTTTTTTTGTTTATGTTATATGTTATAAAATTTTGCAAATAAATAATCTTTTTTCATAATTTTAGAGCAACATGTATTCTGCTACATTTCCATGGTAAAAATAAACAAGAAAAGTGCATATTATTTAGTCTGTTTTAAAGTTATAGAGTCTACAATCTATGGTATACATACATTTGAAAATTGATCATTCCTGATGTACTGACTGCCTACCTCATTTCTTGAGGCCCTAAAAAGCCAGGACAGTACAAATACACCCAAATGACCCCTTTTTGGAAAGTAGACAGACCAAGATATTTAGTAAGAAGTGAGTTTTTCGAAGTTGTATTTTTTTTGTCACTTTTTTTGGAAAATGAAAGTAAATCATTTTATTTGTTATTTTAATTGGTTCACACACCATAGGCATACTTAGAATTACACCCCAAAACACATTGTGCTATGCTTCCTTAGACTTTCACAGCCTAGATGCATAGAAGGGTCCAAATTCTAAGGAGTGCCTTATGCTTTAAAGATGCATAAATTATACATCTAATTTCCTGACTACCTGTCACATTTTTGGAGGACCTGGAGCACTAAGACAGTGGAAACTCCCACAAAATGAACCCATTTTGGAAAGCAAACATTCCAAGGTATTTTCTGGGAGGCATAATGAGTCTTTTGAAAATGTCATATTTTGCCACAGGATTTTGGAAAATGCAAAGAGTTCCTATGGTCCCAGGACTGCAGTTGTCCGCAGGGCTGGCTGGAACTGGCACCTCGCAGAAATGTAGTCAGTGGAATGTGCAGATCATCGGGTTAGTTCAGGTTAGTTCAGCAAAGAGGCAAAGGACTGGTCCAGGCAACAAGCAGAAATGTGGTCAATAAACAGGCCAGGATTAGGCAAAGCACTGCTTTGCTTTACAGCTCTGGCTTTACTCCCGCCAACTGTAACCCATTCAAGTGAACAGGGTTGCTTGCGTGGGGTCAAAGGGGTTAAAACAGGTGACACTGACTGCTGCTTGGGTGAACAGAGACACTGTAGCTGGTGTATGGTGGTTATCTGGGACACTGTAACTGGTGTGGCAGTCATCAGGGACACTGTATCTAGTGTGGCAGTCATCAGGGGGCACCCACTATTAGTTTTAAAAGGCTGAGTGTCCACTTCTGATCACATAAACCAGTCATTCCAGCATCCACACATTTTTGCCGCAGGATTAATGTGGCCGCACCAACCCAGCTGTGTGAAAGTGGCCTAGCTGGTGTGGTGGTGATCAGGGACACTGTGAATGGTAAGGGTATGTACTAGTCTGGGAAGGTGATTAGTATTTTTTTTTCTTTTTTAAACTGTGATTGCTTGTTACAGTGATGATCACTGTAACAGCAATCATTTTAACTGTCATGAATGACTTTCCTTCATGACTCTTGTGATGCTGTGATGTGTCATCACACAGCTATCACATGGTACAGAGGCCTCTTTGATTGTCCCTGTACACCATGTGATCACAGTGACCAATCACATCATCATAATAGTAAATATTTAATCAATGATAGCCATTCATGATTAAATATTTATTTCTTAGATTGTAAGCTCCAAGGAGCAGGGCCCTCCTAACCCTCTTGTATTGAACTGTATTGTTGCTGTATTGTCTCCCGTTATATTGTAAAGCGCTGAGCAAACTGTTGGCACTATATAAATCCTGTATAATAATAATAATATGGGACAATCACAGCGTTCTGGTACTGATCTCTTAGTTCCGCTGGTTACAGTGCATGCCAGGGAGGATGTCATATGATGTCCACCTGGCACAGGAAAGTTCCCACCCGGCCTCCATTTTACTACAGGCCAGACGGGAACTGGTTAAACATTAATTATAAAGGAGAAAGCAGAGGGGAGACATTGTTTAAACTGGCAGTGAAGAGGAACATCCAAGGAGCTTTTGGTTGTACAGCATTGAAATGATGACCATTGGTGGTTTTCAGTCCCCTGTATGGGGATTATAATACACCTAAGCTCATAACGACCTCTTACATTTGGGGTCCATCCATCTGGTATATCTCTTTGTCCACATTTGGTGATGGCATCAGAGATTCATGCACACAGGAGTCTCACTTCTTATGTTGCATTAACACTTGACTGATTGACATTTAAAGTTGCTTTTATATTGGATGTTTTGTTTTGTCACACATCTGGTGGCAGTCACATTGTTAAGTGCACAGAAGCACTGCGGATATTATACAGTATATTAGTTGCTATGTTCTCACGCAGTGCCAGCTTTACCTAACAATAGCCACAGCATTTCTCAACTGACAATATCTTTCAATGACCTGGTCACCAGAGAGTTTCTTCTGTCACCTTGGTGGCCCAGTGACCGGGAATTGTCAGGCTTTACAGACACCACCATATCCCTTAAAAGGAAACGATGATGGTATTGGTTAAATGCCATTTTATTTTTTTTCACATTGAAGGAAAATCCGTATGTATATATACTGTAGACTATCACTCTGGAAAAGAAAAACACCACAGGGTTCACTATGATCACAGAAGGCTAGGAGAGTGGACTGCAAGGCAGTTACAGCTAAATGTTAGGGAGCTGCTTTTAGATACTTCTTACCTTGAACAGTGATTGATTTCCTATCAGTGACCTTGTTTTTTCACCTTGTTCAATCTTGTAACCTTTTTTCAATCACTACCGATAGCTCCATAGTTGGTTATGTACAGTACATGATAGTTGGAGAGACATACTGTAGACTGATCTGTAAATTGCAAGCATTTTTACTTAACCACTTGCCCTCAGTGACTATATTTTTGACTTTTGCTATTAAACATGTCCAGTAAAAAAAAAATTAAAAAAATAAAATTTCATCATAAATTTAGGGCAAAATGTATTCTGCGACATGTCTTTGCTAAAAAAAAATCCCAATACGTGTAAATGATTTGGTTTACGTGAAAGGTATAGCGTTTACAAATGGCGGTATATATACTGGGATTTTTTTTTTTTAATATTTACTAGCAATGGCTGCGATCAGCGACTTATAGCGGGCAATCTGACACTAGGGGAAACGGACTTGGTGTCACTGACATCCCCAGTGACACCAATACAGTGATCAGTGCTAATAAAAAACACTGACACTGTACTAATGTCACTGGGCAGGAAGGGGTTAACATGTGGGGCGATCAAAGGGTTAACAGTGTGCTGTTTTACTAGGTGCTGTGTCTGTGTGCTTCACTGTAAGCACACTGCTTTGCATGGCTATGCTGTGCACAGCCATGCAAAGCAGTGTGCAGGAGCTGACAGGGGAGAGAACTGTTTTGTTTACAAACAGTTCTCCACCCTGTTGAAATGCTCAGCAATCACTGGGCGCAGGCGAGTAATCACCGTCCAGGACCCAGTGATTGACAGTTGCGGTAGTGAATGATGGTACGGGTAGGGCACCCCCTACCCAGAAATGCAAAAATCACATATATACGGATTTTGCACACCCGTGCCACCTTGTAGCAGTAGTGCTATAGGGCAGACAGGAAACAGTTAAAGTAGAACTATTGGCAAAACTTTTTTTTTTTTTCATTTTGGATAGAGCAATGGAGAGTTATAACTCCTGGCAGATTTTTTTTTTTCGCCATCTGGGTTCCATTGTGGAGATTTCCCTGCACTTCCTGTGCCATAGCCAAACAGGGAGTGAGAAGAAATCCCTGCAAATTAAGGGAATTCCTTGGGGACCCCCAGTTCACCAGAACTAGTGTCCCCATTGGAAGATGTCCCCTCTCTTACATTTCTCTGGACAACCCAAAATTTGGGGATTTCTATTACTTTCAGTGAAAATAGTAAACAGGATAAATAGTAAGGATGGATCTCCCTAACGGGGGGCATGGACAGCAATAAAAACATGATAGGCATTGTAATCCCTCTCCACTCTATCCAAAACTTAAAAAAAGTTGTACCTTTAGTTATACGTTAATTTATAGATTATTGCTATGAACTAGTATGGTAAGTGCAAAAATTGCATCCAGTCACTCAATCAGCCAAAACATTCCCCACCCAACTACATGCACTCACGTACACACTGTGCACTAAACACTGTCCAATGCTAAAACTTACTATTACCACAACTGTTCACTATCTTCTATTCTCAGTGCTGCTCTTCAAGGATGCCCAGCAAAAACTGACTTTTTATCAAAGTTGGTATTTGCACACTGCTTGACAAGATCCACCTATCATGTAGAGTGCTCAAGTCTCGCAAATTATTGCTCAAGCACCAAAAACTGCATTGGAAGAGGGCAGAGGGAGTGTCGTGTATTCAGCAATATTTCGAATCTGGCAAGTAACTTCAGCATTAGCTGACAACAGATCAGTAGGCTAAAGAATTACTAGCACATTAAGGCACCAGCAGATGCTTAGCAAACAATAGAGAATGGGTTTGGGCTTTTTTTGGTTTGGTTTAATTGTAAGTGAAATTATTTCATTCTGAAGTTTCCAGCTAACAGCAAACACATAATCTTTGATAGGCAAAAAAACCTCTTCTATGTTCTGTTTTGAAATTTGTTTTATTTTCTTAATAGAGGCCTGACTTTTCTGAATTCCCTCTTTCCTATGAGACCACCTTAGTGGTCAATGAGAGTACAAGGCTCTATGGGCAGGGAACTGGCAGTGAATTGGACCTACAATCAGGTCTCTATTGGCAAACAGGCAAATATAAGAGGCTTTAATTGCTAATAAATATATGAATTGACATTTTTACACTTTAAAGTGGTTAACCAGGCAAATAAACTAAAAGGCAAAACTTTTTTTTTTTTTTTTGTTTTGGATAGAGTGGAAAAACTGTCAGTTTTCATTGTTGTCTGTGCCCCCATTACAGGGAGATTCACCCTCTCTATTTGTCCTATTTACCATGAAAGTAAAGGAAAATCCCAAATGATGGGCTGTCCCTAGAAAAGAAATAGAGGGGAAATCTTCCAATTGGGACACTAGTCCTTGTGACCTGGGGGTCCCCAATGAATTCCCTTCCCCGTGCAGGGATTTCCTCTCACTTCTTGTTTGGCTATGGGACAGGAAGTGAAGGGCAATCTTTCCAATGAGGCATATATGGCGAAAAACAACCTAACAGGGTTATTACCCTCCCTTGCTCTATCCAAAATAAAAAAAATGCCTATAGTTCTACTTTAATGCATTCTCTGCATTAGGTAAAAAAACCTTTCAAAAGCTGCTCCCTCCAGCCCCCCTAAACTTTTACTTGATCCCGATCTTGATCCAGCGCTATGCCCATCTGCAGCATATCTTCTCCCCTTCTCTCTCTTCAGGGTCAGGGCCAAGCATAAAGCCTGGTTTGGGATTGAGCCCAAACAAGTGCCCCCATAGCAAGCGGATTGCTATGGGGCACTTGGAGAAGAGGATGAGCCAAGATTGCTGGCAGGGAACCCCAGAAGAGAAGGTTCAGGGCCCCTCTTTGTAAAAACCATTGCAAAGAGCTGGTAAGTATAACATGTTTATTGATAAAGAAAAAAAGCTTTACTGCCACTTTAATGTTTCAAATGGCTTACTAATTTGCCTTAAAGTTCTGATATATGGGAGATAACTCTTTATTGCACCAGCAATTTTTTTTTGTATATTTAGTGCACTTAGCAAAAGGAATAACGCACTACCAATAAATCTAAAAGATTCAGCTTCAATCACTATCCTGCATTTGATAGGTAGCTTAGGAGTCAGGGCATGGCAACTTCCATCTGAGGCTTCTGACACATGGATCATAATATTTGATGAGCAACCTTTCATTATTTTTCATGTAATGCTTGAAAAATTTACAGTATTATGGAACACACAAGACAGATTAGCTCTTATCCATTTGGTGAGGGAAGTGTCTTATATTTCATATCTGTATTTAAACTCTAAGATTTGGAAAAGTTCTACAAATTGATACCCAGGAAATTTCTGTGATTTTTGTATTATTTTATGGACTGCAAGTACAATCTTAACAACACACAACTGCATATGTCTTACATGAAAAATTGCCTGTGTTTAGTAAAGGGCTGAATTTTTCAGATCATATTTTCCAGCTCTATTTTTAAAATCACAGGTGAAATATTGTTTATTTGAGGCTCATTTACATGTGTCCACTTCAGAGCACATTACAGGCAAAGTGTTCATTCTGAATAGGCTTCCAATGTATCACAGTGGACAGGAAAACATACTTGCAGTACTTTTTATGACTTGGAGCACCAAAAAGTATGGCAGTTTGTTACAGTGAATTGTGGAGATGCACTAGGGTGCCACTCATTTACAATGGCACCTCAGTGCACCTCCACAATTCACTGCAATACACAATAATGATTTGCCATGCTTTGTGGTGTTCTGTGTCAGACACATACCATATTGCAATAGCATAAATGAGTCCATTGTGTTATTAATTAAAAACTCTGTATTTCTTAATCAGAATCTAGAAAAAATGGTATGTTGGCAGACACCGAGAACTGGCGTTAGGAACAAAGAACAAGTCATTTATGTTTACACTTCACTATTATAATCTAAATCCACTGCAATGCACCGCAAAGCACCATAAAATGGTGTGCATTGCAATGATGTGCAAAAAAAATCAGTTTCACAGTGCGCCTTCACACACCAAGATGTACATAGTTACATAGTTAGTCTGGCTGAAAAAAGACAAAAGTCCATCCAGTTCAACCATTAAACCATTGCAGAGTAAGGCATTGTGGTGTGAACAGGCCCTTAAAGTGTATGTCCATCCCAAACAGTTTTTCTGGTTTTGGGTAGGATGGGACAATATTTGAACCCTTGTCAAGCTTTTGTTTCTGTAAACTGTAAAGGAAGGTGAGGAGTGTCATGTGTGTCTGGGAAATTCTAGCCACTTTATTGGTGAATTATGTAAAACATAGCCAAGGCATTTCAGGGAATTGAGGCTTCTCCTTCTGCTGTTGTGGGCACTGCAGTCCGTGTCCTGATATATCAGTTTTCCATTGTATCTGTTGTGACTGCAGTGCAAAAACCACTTTTTATGGCCCTCCAACCAACAGATCTAACACCATCAAAACCCAGAAGAAAGGGGACAGTCCCCAGAAATGAGCTGTTTATCTTTTATGTCATACATCAAAGTGATTGTTATACTCCAACCAGTTGGAGTTTCAAAAACTATTCATGCACGATTCCCCCTAACTACTTCCACAACCTTCACATGCTTAAAAAGACCTACTCTGGCTATCCTCCAAATGTCAAGTGTCCACAGATCTAGCCACCATCAACAAGATAAACTTTTACAGTTGTCAATCGAACAAGAGGTGAGGTTAAATCTTTCAATGGAGACACCTGTTACAGAGACAACTGTCTACGTAGGGAATTCTCCTTTGTAGGGATTTCCCCTCACTTCCTGGTGCATCTCTGGGACATGAAACAAAGGGAAATCTCCCCATCAGGACACAGACAGCAAGAGTAAAGGGAATTGTTTAAGCCTTTCCTTTTCTATCCATAACTAAAAAAAGTTTCGGCTGCACTAATATTTTTGGTCTCATGCACATTGCTGCTTAAAAACGGGCACTCATGCATTTTTATCTTTTTTAACTGATGTAAATGCAGACCATTGTTTTCAATGTGCCTGTACACACAGGCACATAAACATGCTTGTGTATAGACCTGTAACAAAAAAATGCGCATATGGGCATATAGGAGCAAATATGCACATACCAGCGCATACGCCACACTCCCTTGATTAAAATAAAGCTAGAAGTATTTTTATGCATGTGTACGTGCATGCAGAAATACATACATATGCAGGCAAATTATTATTCTTATTATACAGGATTTATATAGCGCCAACAGTTTGCTCAGCGCAAATATGCTCGAATGTTATACAGCTCATCCTTGCATCCTTTCTGCCAGGTATGTCAGATGTTCATACAGTGTACAAGTATTCTTAAAGTGGTTGTAAACGAATCCTCCTACATAAGTTGTACCTGTAGTAAACAGTAAAGAAGGATGTTCTTTGTTCATATTTCATGTATGAGGTTTACAAGCACTTTAAAGTGTTACTAAACCCAGGACTCTGCATCCACTATATCTGGTCTCCCACAGTATACAGAACATGGAAGTGCAATTATTTTAGTAAATATAAACTGCTAAATACCTTTTCTCATCAGCAGTTAGAGCAGTCTTGTGACTTCTATCAGTGTCCAGCCCACCACTAGCTAAAGCTTGAAGGAGGAGTTTTCTTTCTGCTCTAGAAGGATGCAAATCCCCTGACCTCTGTCTGGACAGTGCTGATTGGCCCTGTGCTGATCACATGCACTCTCCCAAGAAAAAAAAAAACCTCTCTAGCAATACACACCAAATTGAGCATGTGCATGCCTATGGTTCAGTCTGGAGATAAGAGGTGGTCGCTTGAAAAAGGGGAGGAACAGAGAAGGATCAAACGGCCTTTTTACACAGTGCAGAAGATCAACCCCTTCGGTTCCACAGTGAGTTTAACAATCATGCTTTACTGCATATACAGACTGATTTTACTGTTGTGGGTTTGGTAACACTTTAAGTATAATAACATATTAGAAGATTGACAATAGAATAGTAACACATAATAGGTGGCTTTCAAAAACGTTTTAGAAGCACAGAGCCGTTTACTGTACAGTAGTGATATCCTCGGTGATCTGTGGTCAACTTCTCAAAAGATTGGACAGCAAGAGCTTGGCAAACGAGGGAAGGTACTGAAGAATTAGAATAAGCAGAAAGAAGTTCAGGGATCTGTACAACACATCAGATATAGCTTAGTAGGCCTTAATACATAATTAGGATACAGGGGCGGACTGACCATTTGGAAACTCGGGCACTGCCCGAGGGCCTGGGGTCAGTAGGGGGCCCCATGAGATGCCCCTGATACCTTTTTCAAAGGATTTTTTGAGTTTGGGCAAGGACACAGGGGCCCCATGATCCCCTATTGCCAGGGGGCCCCATGAGTTGTCAGTCCGCCCCTGTTAGGATAGCTATACTGCAGAATGCTTCAGAATAGAACACAGAGGAGATGGTCAATAGTATAAGTAAATGTAAAGTTTGTAGAAATTAGTACATTTCATTTATGGACTTTACTAATGCAAGGAATTAAAGGATAAGTTCACCTTTTCGTAACATGCTACATGTTACACCCATATTCAGGGTGTAACATGTAATATGTTATGAACAGACTGTCCCTCATCCCCCCCCCGATCACCATTGTGACAGCTAGCATTGAAACTTCTCCTGCCCAGTAGCTGTCACAATTTTTACAAAACCTGGCCCTGCGGGGCTCCACCTGCCTAGCCGCATCACTCATTCACAGTATTCTATGACTGGGAAAACTACAAATTGCGACAGCTTTTGCGGTCGTCGGCTTGTAGTTCTCAATGAACTACCACCGCGCTCCACAGCGCCATGGTAGTTCACTGAGCCTTCCTGTCAGTACGTATCTACTAGCCTGTACGGGATGTACAAACAAGCAGAAACGGTGACAGGTCAGAGGACACCTGTATGGCATTGGCATGGTGCAATGCTTTAGAGACTCCAGAAACAAAAAATAATAATACACATTTTTTTACCTGCAAAAAAATGTGAATTTATTATTTTTTGTTAAAAGGTGAACTTAGCCTTTAAAGTGAAGGACATATTTATTATTAACTGTAAGGATTATTTTGCATTTGAGTTGATTAAAATTTCTTCTGGATTAACAGTATTTGAACAGCACTGATATGTAACTAGATTTAGCATGATGGACAGAGATCACAACTTTAGCCCCATAAAGCCCTGTACCTTGCTGCAGATACAAAACTGGCAATTTTGTCAGAACAAATATTTGGGACTCACAGTGGCACCATTCACAAAA
Organism: Staurois parvus; assembly: GCF_062004578.1. NCBI lineage: Eukaryota > Metazoa > Chordata > Amphibia > Anura > Ranidae > Staurois > Staurois parvus. Next base: position 7,656,449 of record NW_028317961.1, on the reverse strand, counting down.
GCAGATAGCATGCGGTATTTAGGTGACCTGACACATTTTCCTTAAATATCTCATGCGATCCTGAAACTGTCACTATACTGTTTTGCTGTAAATGCTAGGTAAAGTCAATTCACAGATGGAAAAAGATAAATAAATGCATGCGGTAATTAAGTAGTGGTCCAGGCATTCGGCAACTGCTTGTTAAGGAACAGGCAGCCGACAGTGTCCTTTATAGCCAGTAATTGTCAAGGTTGTTAAGGGTTGATTAACCGGCATGCCCTTAACAACTGATGTGTTATCAGCTGTCAGCAGGGTTCCCTGGATTTTAAGGGGAACCACACTGCAATTTAAAAAGAAAATGGCATGGGGGTCCCCCCCATAATCCTTACCGGACCCTTATCCAATGATTGACGTGATGCAGTGATTGATGTTGGATCTAATTTTGGGGACAAAGCACCCCCTCATGTTGACAGCATGTGGCCTGGTATGGTTTAAGGTGGGGGAGTCGCTCGCTCATCCCCCTCCCCATTCCTGGCCTGCCAGGCTGCATGCTCAGATAAGGGTTTGGTAAGGATTATGGGGGCGACCCCTGTGCTATTTAAAAAAAAAATTGGTGTGAAGTTTCCCTTAAAATCCATACCAGACACAAAGGACCTGCTGGGATTGGAGTGTGGGACCCCCATGCTGTGTTTTTTTTAAATCATTTTTAATTGCCGGCAATTTTTACATTTACATTCACCTGTCAGCAGGGAACCCCGCTGACAGCTGACGACTTATCTGTTGTTAAGGACATGGCAGCTGACCACTCCTTAACAATCATGACAGTTACTGGTTGTTAAGGACTCTGGCGCTCATTCACAATGCACTAGTTACAACTGTTAGTTGAATTACTGCATGTTTTCACTACTAAAATACTGCATCTCTCCATAAAATAGCTCATGCGGTATTTTAGTAGCATTTTTTAGTGAACTGAAAAAACATTTTGGAAAACGCTGTGCAGTATCTTGATGCGGTAAGATACAGCTTTGTGAATAGAGCCCATTGTTTTTTCCATGCTGGAGTCAATTTGGAACAGCCAATAATAATCAGCCCTGGTAATGACTTCTCAATGCTATGGCCCATCATCTTCCCTAAGATTCATGAGCTGTACCTAGATAGTAAAAACGTTCAAATGAAGACATCATTATATCCTCTGTTTATCCAGATGGTTTAGCAAAATGTAGGAGTTTACTAACACTGCACCTGTCCACATTGCCTATAATGCGGTGCTCAAAAACCATTGATGAATTCATTTGCATTAATTTTGGAATTTTAGCAGTTATTTTGCTCTTTTACATAAAAGGATTAAAACGTTCTAAATTTAGAATTATATATGTACTATGTACTGTATAAGGAAAAAAGTACTGACATCACTAAAAACAGTAATATAAATAAGGAATGTTTCACTAGTAGTGAGGAGTATTTTCTAACATACTGTAAGCCTGCCAACATATCCATGCAATTCAAGTTGTGGCTCTGCTTTTTACTAGACATGTCCCAATCAGCCTAAACGCTAAACCTGATCATACACTGATCAGGTTTTAGCCAGTCTAGCATCGACTGACCAAATTTCGATCAATGTGTGGCTGTCCCTGCTCAAAAATGTCCCGCTGTTAGAATACAATGTCTTAGTGGTGGGGATTCCTCCATCCATCTAATTTGTATGCATGGAAGAATCTGTTAGCTGTGGATGGAGGAATCTGAATTCCAGCTATGGCATTTTTTACATAGTTACATTGTTCCAGCTTGGACCAATGTAATTATACATATGCCATACTTGTGGGATCCCTCTAGAAGCTGGAAACCACTGTAGTGGACATCGCTACTGCAGTGATCTTCACTTGCTTCCAAGTCCCGTGCCAAGTGGCTGCCCTGCTGCATTCTCAACACAGGAGGTTGGCCGCTTGGCATGGGTGCCATTCAGAGAATGCTTTGCATTTGCTCAATGAATGTAAAGCATTCTCTGATTGGACAAGCTGGAGAGTGTGACGTCAGTGCCCTGCCTCTCAGCCCCAAATTTATTATCTACTGTTGGTTCCAGTTTTATTCCTTAATAGCATTAACAACTATTTACAAACTTTGCTTAGGATGTTTATTTTGAATCAGCCCATAGCCAGTTGCCACGTTACAATTTCAATTTCATAGGCAGGCCATAGATGATTTTCTTTGCTGTAACCACAAGCCACAGGAAAAAAAAATCACTAGATTCCCCATTTAATACAGTGTTGATGGGGGAATCCCTCCCATGGAGCTATTGTGTTCTGCCGGTGGGGAAGGGGAGGGGGGCGGGGGCAGGGAAGCCATCCCTGGCAAGAGAACAGAATGATTATTGCTAGCGGCTATAGCCACTGGCAATAATCACATGCTAAAAATCCAGCGTGCTGAATACAATCAGCCTACCCATAGATGGATCAACAAAATTAATGCAGCTACCAGTCCATACTGAACTGGCCAAGATTCAAACCATCTATGGCCGGCTGTAATACTTAACTGCTATGTGGCATATGAGGTTTAATGTTGCAAATGTCAGTCTTTGGGGATAAAAACATGTGTATACCATACATTCTTTGAGGCATACAAATGTGAAGTCAATGATAGAAAGTGATCTAAAAACAAACCTAAAAACAAAAAATTTAATATATTGCAACTTACCAATCCCTTGATGTGGTGGCTGCATTCATTTTTTTCAGGCTTTATTTCACCTGGTGATCCAGCCAGTAACACATTTCCTATGTTAAGATGGCTATCAATGGCTCGAAATTCAAAATAATTTTCTTCTGAAAATCTTTTCTAAGAATTTTCGAATTTTGCACCATTAGTGGGTCACAGAAATGGGCGATTTTTGTGTGACCATCGAATTTGAGTGATCGGGCATGCTGGAAATTTCTTAAAAAAGTCTTCTAGTCAATGGTGGGCAAATTGTGCGAGAAATATAAACGAAAAAGAAATGAGCATGAGCTGTGACCTGGAAAGAAAAGAAAATTCTTGGCCATGAAAACTCATTTCTGTAACAACATGAGGTGAAATTGAAGGCTTGGTTGCTTGAATTTCAAAATCAATGGCGGCACCATCGGATTACAAAATACACAAAATTTCTGATTTTCAATGGTGGCACCATTGGATTACAAAATGCACGAAATTTCCAATTTTCTAAAGAAAATTAGTTCAGAATTTGACCCATATGTGACCTGCATTAGGTTGTCTGCACACTGGATGAAGTAGTAAAGCACCCACCTTTGGACAGCAGAACTGTCAGTCTGGAGAGAGGGTAATGTTATTCTAGGAGATTTAGATGGACTTGACTAACAAATTGAAGCTGAACTCCACAAATTGAAGCTGAACACTTTATAAGAAGTTATAGCAAACAGTTTTTTTACATAAATGAATGAAAGCTGCCCCTGTCAGTGTTAAACTGTTTGCCCCAACTTTTTAACTGTCACGTTTGCTGGACAGCTTGGTCTGTTAAATAAAGTTAGAAAAGTCGCAGACTAACTGGCAGGATACCCAGATGATAATAAAGACAAAAAGACTAAAAAAAAGAAAACTAATGCAGCCACCACATCTAAGAATTGGTGAGCTGATTTTTTTTTTGTTTTTATGTTTAGTACCACTTTAATAAAGAATATTCGGGAAGTGCAGAGAAGGAAAACTGAACTGATAAGAGGCATGGAGGAGCTCAGTTATGATGAAAGATTGGCTGCACTGAAAGTTTAAGTGTGGAAAGAGGGACTAAATTGTATCTAAGCACCACAAACCAAAAATGCTATTTAATTCATTTTTAATATTCAAAGCAAACTCACCCATCCATCCATGTCCATGCTTTATTTTTTTAAGAAACCACTTTGAAGAACAATCCCCTAGAATTTCTGGCTGTGGCCATCTTGAGTAAGGGCAGATGATTCATGTAGTATTTACTTCATGGAATCCATCAGCCCTTCCCATATGGAAGAAAAATAAATTTGAAATATATTTTAAAAATATTCTTCTAAAAAAATATACTGACATATATTTGAAATACTACATTGGCCACATATATATATATATATATATATATATATATATATATATATATACACTGTATGTTGAAATGTGTTGTTATTACAAAATGAAAAATATTTTTAAAAATACATTTCAAATATACAAATCTACATTTTTGGAATGCATTTACAACTATATGTAAAAATATATGTTAAAATGACTATTTTATATGTTAATATAAATGTTTTAAATATATTCTTCAAATTACTTCTATTTGGGAAGAATATATTTTAAATATATTTCAAATATATTTTTCTTTCATGTGGGTTAGCTCAGGCATGCATATAGGAGGGTGTGCTTGGCTCAGAAAACTCCTGAAGGCTCCTGGGATGTATGACATAATTTGCCTAGGCCTGGAAACCAGGAAGTAACTGAAGAAATGTAAAACAACAGTTTATAACAAGTAAATATGATAGACGTTCCTATCTATTTAGTAATACTAGCAACATAAGGATTAAACATAGTCAGTGGGGATTGAGAGGGTTTAGTCCTGCTTTAATTGGGTGTATGATCACCATCTATAAATACATAAATGGTCCATTTAGTGATCTTGGTGCTAAGTTGATCACTTTAACCCCTATACTTTAACACCCAAAAGGTAAATCCTAATGCCTCAACACAATATTGCAACTGAGATGTGGTAATAAAACTGTAAATATCACCACAACTACTTAGTGTATCCTGATGGATTACACCTTTTTTTTTCAGGGCAAATTTGGCTTTCATTTGTTGATAAATGATAATAGCTATCTCCTGACTTTTTTTTATATTATCAAGGAAAACTGGCACAAAATGATAAAAAAAAGTAACTTTAAAAAACATGTAGCTGTATATTTCTATATACATTTTACATACATCTATATTTTTATAACCTACTGCCAAAAGAACAACCCAAAATAAATTCTCCTGTTCCTTACAATCACAGCAATACCACATATGTGTATATTATTTGTAATTTGTACCTGTAGTAAGGCCCAGAAACAATACAACACATTTTGCTTTTTTTTTATCCTACCTAAAACATAATGGCAATAATTGACACTGATGCTGATGTAAAATAAAAATTTTTTTGTTAAATCCTATCTAAAATACACTGACCCTGACCTTTGACTCAGAGCTAATTAAGCTCCTAACCTTGACCCTAACCCTTACCTAGATCAAATCCTGATCTAGCTATTTTTCTGTCTTTTTTTTAATTTCTTTTACACATACATTTTTGTTTACCCATTTCTCCTCCAGCAAGGAGAAAAAGATACAATGCATCTTTTTCTCCATTCAAGAGAGAAAAAAACTGCAGGTGCGAGCTGTACAGTGACTGATCGTTGTGATAGACAATCACAGCGATCAGCTGATCAGGGACCCGGGGCTCTCAGAGAGCGTGCCCTCAGCACAAACACAGATATGCATATATTCAGCCCCATGGATAAAGACCCACTTCCATGAGGCCGCATACAGTATATGTGCATAGTTGGCAGGAAGGGTTTAAAGTCATTACAAAGGACACTCTGACTAGACAAAAAATTTGCTGGTGGTGCAAATTGGACCATTCCTTGAGTTTTTTCCAGGAGATTTTCCAGGAGATTGACAGGGTTTGTTATATAGATGTTTTGAATTTATTTAAAATTTTTTTACAGGTTGAACCAGATGAGATTGTGCCTACATAACTATAGGTTAACAGGGCTGTATTTCAAACTTCGCACTCAGTGCTTGTTAGCCAATTCCGTACATTTAAATGTATAATATATCAAAAGAAAGACACTTTCTAGATTTGTTGTACAAAAGTAAGATGTCAACAATATATGTAAATAAGTTATTGAAATTCGTAATACATAAACATTTCTATTAATAGTGATGCCACTATTCATATGCAGAACTTCATAAAGTGAACTGATGCTGCTAAGTACTGTGAGGCTCTTCCGTACAGAATAGACAAAGCCCTCATTTATTATGTATAAAGTCTTGTGCCCATGTCAGCTCCTGATTAATAATTAAAATTAATCTCATTATGGAAGATTTCATTACAGGATAATTTAATTAAATGATGCATTGGCTTCCAGATGCCGTCTTTTAAATAATGCTGATGATGACACAGGGATTTGCAGGGTTTCAACCCAGACTGTTGAAAGTACATTATTTAGCAGATTCTTTAAAATTATTAACAAGGAAAGCAGTTGTTCTCTGAGGTCACTCATTATAGTAAATGACACTACAGTTGCAAACTACAGGGGCCTAGCTTAAACGCATCCTATAATAGCAGTCATAAAAAAATGGTACTATAAACCAAACTAAACATACTGTGATTTAAATATAGTGTGCTAGAGTAATGTCACCGAAAATATAACATTTAACATCAAGTTCATTTTCAGAAAATGGTTTAAATGCATTTTTTCCTTCAAATAAATAATTACGTTGTTGTTTCTTTTTAAAGAAATTAATAATTTAGTGACATTCTTTTACATTAAAACTCATCTGAGTATTTAATCTGGTGTTATCCCCACAGTAACTCTTTTCTGACACTAGATGTGGTTAATGTCATAGACCACACAGCACTCCAAACACTTTTCACACACATGCTAAAATGCCCATTATTTTTACATTAAAATGCACTTAAAACCCCCAAAACATTACATATTTTCTAAGAACAGAGACACATAGAATAAAAAGATGGTAGCTGCAATTTTTTATGTCATGCCATATTAGTGCAACTGTTTATGAAATCTATATTTTTAGAAATAAATTCAAACTAGTCTTGGTACACACAAATGCACTGTGACAGTACAAGTCCCTGCCACTGAAAATGGTTGTAGAAAGAACACTGAGTTTGCATGTTTGCGGGACCCTGGTGTATTGATTATTGAACAAAGAACACTGTTTTTACAGCTTTCTCTGGATTTTGGTATTCCGAGATGGGGCTCCATAGAGATTTCAAAGTGCTTTGGGAGGAAAGGAATTTCTAACCCAATTTCCAGGTCTTTCCAGCAGAATGTGTGGTGTCCAGGTGCACATAGCCCTTACAATGATAGGCTTGAGCATAGCTCAGGACTCCCATCAGGAGACAGTTGTGGGCTCCACCTAGGAGACAGGAGGTCTCAGCATAGGAGCCAAGAGGGCTCCACCTGGATATAGGAGGTTCCCTGTCCAGGAGACTTAGGCTAGCCATACATTATACAATTTTCTTGAGATTTTTGGTTTAGATTTACCAAACACCATATAATAGGAGGTCAAACCTAACAACACTTTCAATTGTATCCAATTTTGGCGAAATAACTCCAAATGAGCTTTGTTCTGACACACAATAATATATGGTGTGTATATAAAAACAACGTGTGCACATTCCAATCCTCAGAAAAGAGAAAAGGCAAAGTGTATCCATTGTTTGAAGTAACCAAGCATTGAAGAAACATAGATGCTGCCATTGCTGACCTCTCCTTCAGATTTTTTTTTCTTGTTGTAAAGCTCATCCCATGGCTTCAGTATTTTCTGACCAAGAGTTCCTTCTGACTTTCTAAACTGCATACTTGTTTTTGGGTCAGTGAGTCAGAAAGCATTGGAATTAGAGCATACAAACACAGAAAAAAGAGAGCTCTATACAAGCACGTGGCCATGCCCCCCCCATGGATGCCGACATCTTTGACAGGACTACAGTGAGTTACTCTGCTGGGGTATGCATTGTATGTATGTGGGAGGGCTTCATTCTGTGTATGTGTGAGTGTGAAGAAAATGGGGGGCAGAGGGGTGCATTATATGCATGCATGAGGGTGGCTACACTGTTTGTATGTGTAAGAAGGGGGGGCTGTGTATGTAAGTGGGGAAGGCTATATTGCAAGGAAGGGGGGTTGCATCATATTGGGGTGTGAGGAGGAAGGCTGTATTGTGTCTGAGTATAAGGAAAAGAGGGCCAGAGGCTGTATTTGTCTGTAAGAAGGGGGCAGAGATGAGCAGTGGTGAAAGGGAGGGACAAGGGATGCAGAGGTTATCATAAATGGAAAAGGGGTGCAGAGGCAAGAGGTTGACGGTGGCTGTAGGTTGCTTTTGGTGGTAGAATTTCGCTGGTGTGTGGTGGATGAGTGAGTACAGAGGCAGATGGGCAGGTGGTGCAGAGGTGCAGATGTAAAAGGTGGACAAGAGGTGCCAGGGGAGCAGATTTGAATGTTGGAGAGTGATTTGAGGAAGGAAAATTTCACTGCAGGGGGATTTTCATCTGCTTGGGGCAAGGAGGGATCTTTACTGGTAGAATATGTTCATGAATGCCAGCACTCAGTGCTGCGTGTTAAGCACTCCTCACCTCTTCACTCTATGCTGGGAGTGCAGCACTCAGGAGTATGCAACATACAGCACAGCATACAGAGTGCAGCAGTCAGGATTGTGCAACATACAGCACAGCAAACAGAGTGCAGCAGTCAGGAGTACGTAACATACTGTGTATATTACATTACATTCTCATGACTGCTATACTCTATTCTGTAATGTATAGTAGACACGCTTTACCTTTGTCTGTTGCATACTTATGGCTTCTGAACTCACTGAATGCTGGACTGTACGTTACATACTGCACCCTATATGTTATACACTCCTAATCACAGCCCTCTATAAGCCAATAGTAATTATATACTCCTGACCAAAGCAACAGTTGCTACTTGCAAAGTAGTCCTTGAGTCCTTTAGTATTTTAATGAAGTTTTTCTTTAATGTATGCTCAGACGAAGTGTTAGTTCTTTGTCTACAGTTTATTCTATGTCTAGAAACGAAAATGTAATAAAAGTATTTCTATTTTTTTAAAAAAACAGTCTGCTGAGGTTTATATGTGTCTTGGAAACTCTCATTTGTGCCACAGTAATTAAAGAGACCCCATCATCAGATATACTGAAAAAGATAACTTTTTAATATAGACACTTTTATTAAAACAAGTGTAACAGATACATGTATAATTTTTTAAAAAACCTTTTGCTTGTTTTTAAGCTCTGTTGACACTCTGCACACTGAAAATAATAAAGTATAAATTTCTTTAAAGCTCACCACACACATTACCATCTGATTGTACAATCTCTCTTAGATCTTTCAATAAGTATGTAGTTCAATGATCTGCTTTCTATAAAGCTGCTGCACTGACCAAGTCAACTTAATACCAAAAAGTAAAGCCTTTCAAATGGAACCTTGAATTCATTCTCTGCTTTATAATGTTTTCTATAACTTTAACCCACTACGTTTTTAATTTTAGGTGATGCAGACACTTTATTTGAAAAAAGTGCTTGTATTAACATTGTAAACTGTTGCTACGTGCAAACTTTCTTGAAGTCCCATGCACCATTCAAACAATGACACCTGTACTTTAACAGCCTGCAGTGCTGTACATAATCTGAAATGTATATCCTATTTCATCTGAAAAGACATGGACCACAATTACCACTAAGACTAAAACATGGGCTATCAGATGTCACGGTGAAACAAAGAAGTTTGAATCATCGCTGAACTTAACAATTCAAAGCCTCAGAACATGACAGGATGCATAGTTGTAAAGAAGAGCCTATGTATTGAATAAGTCATGAACTTAAAAGCCCTCATCCTTACTTTACTACAGCTTCTGGCCAGTAAAAGTCTCTGGAAGCCATTTGGTTTTAACTCAACCATGCATATTTTTTCATTATTTTTAGATCAAGAATGGCAGAATACTGAAACTTTTGTTTTTACAAAAAGTGACAGCAATAGATAAACTGTTTATTTTGCTGAGTACAATCAGAATTACAGCATAAGTCAGCAAACAAACCATTAAAAAAGTCATCATCTTCCAGCTCATTATTATGGACGCAAATTCTGTAGTATTTACCCATGACAGCCCTGATCCCATAAGTCTGATACCTGTGTATGGTTGACTGTTGGTAATTTATAGCCTCAGGTATATATTTACAAAATTATGCCATAATGAGGAAACAGAGGTCAAAAGCCAGACAAGAACATGTCCAAATGGATAGCCAAATCATAATCCAAGAAAAAGTAATGCAGAGATAACACAGAATTGGAAGGCAAGAGCAATCTGAACCAATACCAAACCTGCAGTATAAGAACATACCCTCTGGAGACAAAATGAACTTGAACACAGACAGAACCAATCACTGCATTCACCCTCTGTGTGCCTCTACAGGGAATCAACTTTTGGAGAATGTCCCTATCACAGCAGTCATGAATCTCTGCTGCTTGAGGCAGTATTTCTTAAAATTTCCACTTTACTGACCCACCAACCAAACAAAATGCTTCTGAATTGCATGACACACCGATAACCTGTGTTTCCCAGTGTTGTAAGCCAAAAACCAAAAAATGGCTACATTTTAGTAGAAAGCACACAATATAAAGGGTGTTTACTATACGAGTGCCATTCTATAGTGCAAATCTATAGAGACTAAAAAGAGCTAAGACTATCTAAGATTAGCAACCTCTACAAATATTGTATATACCACACATTGTATAAACACACACACACACACACACATATATATATACACAGTATACATATTTTTTCTCTCCATCTTTATATGAGTATTTAAAAAAAAAAAAAAATATTCAAGCAATATCCAATGTGTCCCATGCCACTATAACAAAGGAAAAAAAGGTCAAAGGTTAAAATCTGTCAGTTAACAGCAACAAACCCATTTACATTTAGCCGACACCCTGAACGTGTTTTATTGTGCGAAAACCATAAAGCTTTCATTAGCACCACAGCTAGCACTAAACTGGATTTTTCTCTCCCTAGAGTGTAGGACTTGGCTGCTTTATTTTTCTTGAGAGCAGACAGCAAAGTAAGATATATCTGACCTTGACCTTGAATTTCAGATTTGTGTTTGCTTTATTTATATTTATTTTTACCAGCAATATGTACAGTACATATTTGTTTTATTTTAATATGTTATGCATGTTTCAGTGAATGGGTAACAAATACAAAAGATCCATTTCCTTTTTTTTGGGGGGGGGGAGGGGTTGAATATCTCCTTTTAGGAAACTGAAAATCTAAGAGAAGTAGCTTGAGGTTATGAGTGTGGATGTATAACATTACTTTCTGCCTTCTCCTCTCTGAACACCAGCCCAATGCAGTAGAGTATTTATTTAATTAGTTTAACTATCGTGAAGATACAAAAATGACTAAACTTAAACACAGACTCTGTTGAAGTCTATGTATATGTGTTTAATCCTGAAAAATCAAATGTGGCCATTTTCAAAACTAATATGTGATGGATTGTTAAAACGGGGCATGGGAGGACATGGAGGACATGCACCAATGCAAAAAACAAAAACAAAACCCATACAGTGGGTACAGGTATAGTAAACCTTTAAAGGCTACTTTGAGGATAACATGCTTGGAGATGCATGTTGTCCTCAAGAGATATGGTATTGCAGAAAAGTGCAATTTTTACAGATAGCATCATGGACTCCGTATTCTGGCAAAATTTGCCTATGCAGTTGATTTTTTTACTGTTACATTATTTCTTAGCCTAAATACAACAACAGCACACCAGTCTTAATCATTATATCTTGAACAAAAAAAAGGATACCTCGTTTTTCTTTTTTTATCCTGCGGTAATAGACCTGATAGTCTTCAAGTTTGAATTTGTTACAAATTGTTTACCAATGGCTGCAAATAGAAGGAGCTCTGCAGTCAGGGTTTTATTTTTTTTTTTGTTCAGTAGTTTATTACCCCAGAAATACAAGGATATACATACAGAGGTTGCCCTCACAAGAGGATGTGTAATATTATTTGAAGCAGATGAGGTACAAAATGTGTTTAGACATTGTGATTACAAGAGAATAGTAGTGTGACATTGTGAGTCCCAGAGAATAGTAGTGTGAAGCCATCTCAATATAAGTTGTAAAAGGCTTAATGGTGTTGTGCTGACTGCAGCTTGGTAGGCTGCTGGTTAAATGTAAGGTGTAAAGCCCTGTACACAGGATGAGATATTGGACGAATGATCGTCCATTTATTTATGCATGCTAGTCTCATATCGAAAGTGAAGAGGTTACTAAGGTTACGAAAATTTTTGTACGAAAAAAAGAAAATTTGGAAGTGATGTAATGTATTTGTATTGTATTTTCGGAGGAAAACTGTACTGATTAAATGAAAATTGTATGATCAGGTATCGTACGATAAAACTTTTCGTGCTTGTCCCTTCAAATAATTTCGGACGAAAGCTGTGTACTAACAATCAGATTATCATATGAGCGGTATTTTTCGTACGATTTTGTAGAAGGTGTGTGTGGGGGTGTGGGGGGGGGTGTTAGAGGTGGGTGAGGAAATATGCACATTTGGGGAGAGAAGAAAGCAGTAAATCTGCAAGTAGACTAATTTTCCTCCTCCTCTTCTGCTAATCCCACCATAAAAGAAAGAATTAGGAAAGAGTTAGGATGCTGGCCAAGGACAGGAGACGTAGCTTTGGGGTACTGGCAGTGAGGATACATTTTGGGATGTTAGCATTAAGCAGGAGTGTTGGGGTGCTGGAGATGAGGAGTAGGATTATAGGAGGCTTCAAAGGGAATGTTTTGCCCTTCTTCTATACAAGGGGAATTTATGGGTATCTTCCTGCAGGGAGTCCAACATGCCCCACTTTTGGGGATGCAATTTGCAACATTTCCTGATGGTACAAGTGTTCCATGCACTGGATTCACAGCTGTAGGGGAACTCCTATGGTCATAGACCGCATGCTCTTGCCCTCATTAATGCCTAAAGTGACAGGCAGAGATGGGCAATAATTATGTTTTCCTTTAAACAGTATTTTGTATGCACAGAATATTTTTGTAATTATCATTTTGGTTATCACTGAAAAAAAAAATAGAGGACTCCTTGTGCAACGTTGGGTGTTGGGGAGGGCTTTAGTCCTTGAAACGACTGAGGTACAGAGTCTAAGCACACATACCAGACCTTCACCAAGGAAAACTGCATAAAGTGATGGACTTTCCTGTGGGGGTACTAGATTGTGGCCATCAGACACACCTATGCAGACGGTAGCTGACCAGAAATAGAAGCATAGTCTGGTAAACAGTCATCAGGCAATACCAGAACTAGGGACAAACAAAAAGTCGGGACAAACAAAAAGTCAGGACAGGCAGTGAACATCATAGATAAAAGTTAACCTCATTGAAGGGAGAAACAGAAACACAAGAAATAATATAGATTGGCTCCTAGGTCAGACAAATGAACAGGCAACAGCTGTTGATCTGAGCACAGCTAAATAGTGAGCTTTATTGACAGGCTGCACAGAGACTCATCCTCTAGGTGCTATATCAACCAGCAGAAGCGCTCAAGCTATGCCTATACCTCTCTGTCCTGGAAAAAAGCAGGCAAAGAAGGAAAGACCACATGCTAGCAGAACCAAGAGTAGCAAGTCTTCTTTACTGCTGATCTGTGATACATATGTTATTTTATTAAAAGGAGCAAGAGGTGAATGGAAGCATGACAAAAACCTTTGAAAGTGCTGAGAGCCAAACACTGGTCCAAACTCAGCTATTTTTCCACCCAACACTACTATTTTTTATGTTTTAATTGATTTTTATTAAATTAATGGCAGGACAGCCTTTTTCTTCTGCCACAGATGTGTATATCTATATAATGATCTTGCTTTTGCTTTCATTCAGTAACAAAGATATTCCACTCAAACTAAATGGAATTCCTGATCTAAGGCGTAAGGCTGATTGATGTGAATGCCAAAGTAAAAGGTTTTCTATCTAGGAGACACTACTGTCTTGCTTGAAGAGTTTGATGAGAATACATCAGCTGACTTTGCTCAAACAATCCAATGCTTCTGGCAGAATCACTTTTTTTGTTGTGGTAAAGTAAAGGCCTAAGTGCATAAGGCCTAAGTGTGTTAAAGTAGCTATTACTGTTTTTTTTCATAATACATTTTTATTTGGTTTTACAAATATAGTTACAACAACAAAAAAACAAAACTAGGACAGCGAAAATCTACACAATATCACAGTATAGGTGCTGCATTAAAGTTTAACAACGAAAAAAGGAAATATTGAATAATTCCTAACAATCCTGCTAGTTCCACGAAAAAATAATTTTAGAGTAACCAAAAAAAAAAGGTTAAACATAATAATATCTTAGGTTCCAGTTCTGAACCAGTTGGACCAGGGTTTGCAAGCTTTGTCAAATTTGGTAATTCTATCGTTTAGGTAAGCTAAAGATTTTTCATAGATGAAGTGGGTCTGGACTAGCTCAATGACCTCTTATAGAGAAGGGGCTAAGTCTTTTTTCCAGTGTCTAGTAATGGTAAGTCCTTATGCTAGAAGCTATTACTGTTTTTAGAATGGTTTATAAACAGCTATAGATATATTTTCCATCTTGTTTTATTAAGTCACACTGAGTATTTTTCTCTACCTATTATTAATGACATACAGAGTTTCAAAATTAAAAAAAAGAAAAAGAATGAAGATACAGCAGTGTAAAATTAGCCAGCAGTAAGAAAGTTTTATTCAGGGACAATAGGCCTAAGTGGTGTATGACTAACTTTTACAGTGTTGTTGAGTGAGGAGGTTTAGGTGCACACTGTTCTTTTTTTTCAACAATTGCCTGATGCACTCTAATCACCCCAAGATTTAGGTTCTAATCTAAAAGAAATTAATGGGAAACACTCCCTATATTGAAAAGGTGTTGACAAGTGAAGAGCTAGCTATCAATTAGTTTTTCAATACAAATATTCATCCTTAAAAAAAGATTTTTGAGTGTACAGATTTGTGCATACAGATGTGGCTCATAAGTACCCCAGCACTGCAATTCAAAGAATTCAGGTGAAGTTAGTTAAAGTACATGTATACCCAACCATTCAAATCTTAACAGCAGGTGACACTGATAGAAGCTCCTTGTTTGCGCACTTTGTGTTATAAAGTGATAATGCTCTGCCCACCTCCAACAATCTCCTGCCTTCAAATCACACATCAAATAAGGTATAAATATTGAGATTTATTCATTCTTGACCCAGAATCCAGCCTTGGATGTACAGTGGTACCTTGGTTTACGAACACCTCAGTTAACGTAATTTTTGGTTTACGAATGAGAATCCATTGAAAATAATGCCTCGGTTTATTAATTTTTCTTGCAATACAAAGCAAGTTTCCGCAGGATGCATTGCGCCTGGGAGATTTATAGCATATGGGTAGCACGTGGCGTTGAGTGTGGAGGTGTTGGAGCATTTTGGAGCCATTCTGGACATTTTTTAATTATGTCCCTGTACAGTATTTATGCCTTTAAAGTGCACTTTATAAAAAGTTTTGAACAGATAAAATACTTTTTTTAAACTTTTTTCTGACCTCCGGAACGGATTCATTGGTTTTCAATGCATTCCTATGGGAAACAGCGTTTCGGTTTATGAATGTTTTGCAATACGAAATGTCCCGGAGAACGCATTAAATTCGTAAACCGAGGTACTACTGTATTATCTTTACTAAAGGTTTGAACAGGGAACAATGGCATCCTCATTTCTATTGCAGAATTGTTGGTATCTGTTTTTTCAAGGGTGTTGAAGAGACCACTGCATTTGAACTTCATCTATAAATTGGCAAGTGCAAGTCCAGGAAAATGGATGATGGATGTGGATCAGGGAAATAATTGGCAATGCAAATTTTTAAAAGTTTGCTTTTTGCTAAAGAGAAATGTTTTATACATTATGATATGCTAGTAGCTATGTTTACAGTAAAGCCTTACTCCAGTTTAATGAGAAGAATAAGGACTCCTGTGATATTTTTATTACTTTTTGGTAGACCTTTAAATACAGTGCCCTTACTTCCTTTCCTTGTGACACCAGGATAAGAAATGATTAAAATGGATGTCTTCCGATCAGGAACACAATAAAAAAAATACACAAGTTCAAACTCTCTCTAATTAAACAGGTTTTTTTTCTCTTTACTGTTTGAAGAGATTTCCAATTGCTTCCTGTTCTTTTTAGGATCCGTGCACACTGGCTTAAAAGAACATCAGTACCCTTGGCAGAATAAATGCTGATTTTGCATTTTTTTGCACTGGAGTTTAGGAGCATTTAGTTTTTTTTTTCTGCCTCTAAATGCTGACCTTAAAAGATGTCTGTAGACTACCTAATGTGTATGGACACATAGGATAACATCAGTTGCTTCTACAGGCAAAACACTAAACTCCTCTAAGAGCGGCATTTTTTAAGCCAGTGTGCATGGAGCCTTGTGCATTGTGGTTACCAATAAAATGGTAAATTTCATGGTGGACAACCGGAAGTGGCTTAATTAGAAGTGGATGTTTTGGATTTGGAGCATTTGGAGTGCTTGTGTGGAATTCACAATCATGTTTGTTGGAGTTATTTTTAAACTAAAAACAATAATAGGAATTTGTGAGGAGAAGGGCTATATAGGAGGGAGAAAAGTAATAAAAGAGTTTTCTTTTGTCAGCCCTTGAGACGCTGGACAATGGGCATGATAAATCTTAAGTTTTATGATTGAGTTGATTAAATTGATATTTGTCCATCTGCATTTTACAAAATTCTCTTAACAATTTTAATGAGGATTCACCCTGTTCACCATCATTTTGAAATATGATTCGCCCTATTGACCTTTCCTTTTCAAAAAAGGATTCACCATTTTCACATATCATTTTCAAAGAAGATTCATTCATCATACTTAACAAGATTCACCTACTGGCAATGGTATACAACATAATAGAGACAGTAGGATTTGTCACATTCACAATATCCACTCATCATTTTTAACCCTTTCATGATGGAGGATAAAACAAATCCTAACGATTGAACCCTGTTTTGCACTGCTTAGTGTATCTAGATGAATTTTACCTTGTTTTTTTTTGTTTGTTTGTTTTTCAGACAAATTAGGCTTTCATTTGATGGTAAATGGTAACAGATATCTCCAGATTTTTGTTATTGTCAAAGGACACATAGTAAAAAAACATTTTTCTAAAATGTAGCTCTATATTTCTTGCTATTACCATACCCTCCTACCAATGAATGACCCAAAAAAAATTCTTTTGCTCCAGACAATCGTAGCGATACCACATATGTGTGTGTTATTTGTTGTATGGAACAGTAGTGCGTGTTTTGCTTTTGCTGAGGCCCCATTAACACTTGAGTGTTTAGTAGATTGAAGTTCAGAGCTCCAAAATGCTTGACGAGCAAAAATTAATTATTCTCAATGGAGATGGTTCACATCTCCCCTCCAAGTTGCTTGAAGCCAAACGCCTGAAGCTCAAACAAGTTCTGGAGCTTTTTTTGTAGCTCAAATTAGGCAGATTTGCACTTTATTGGACTTTATTGGTGAGCTTTTATTGCCATAGAAATAAATGGAAATGCACATTTCTGTGTGTTCTGACGTGCATTTTGATTTTCTGCTAAAATTGTAACACATTAAAATAGTAATGATATAGTAATGATATATGAAAAAAATAAAAATCGTCATGAGTAAATAATATCAAAGAGATCAGGTAATAGATATTTAGGCATCCCAGTTCCCAATCTTTAGTACTAGAGCTCGATCTCTGAGGTAGGAGCATGCTCGCAGTACATATATGTGGGTCCATAGATAACAATCAACTTCTGAAAGGCAACATATATACATACAGTGGGCAGAAAAAAGTTAAAGATGATTTTTCCTATGTGTGATGCTGCAGCTGATGGATGAATCTAGTTTGTTATCAGAATATCTCTATTATATTGTATGCAATTGCTGCTGGCCTAATCCTGTTAAATTTGATGGGTGAACCCTTTTTGAAAATGATGAGTAAACAGGGCAAGTTCTCTTTACATTGATGGACAAATTCTGTAAAATGCAGCGTAACGATCTTTGTTACTGGGGCTGTGGTTCAGCTGGTAACCTGGTGCATGTGTGGTGGGAGTGTCCCAGGATAAGAAGGTTCTGGACATGGGTTTATCAACTTGTTCATACGGTTTTGGGCACTAATATCTCTAAGAATCCCTAAAAGGAGTTGTTTAACCTAAAGCCTGTTCAATAAGTGACCTACCAATTCCAGCTGATCTCTTTTATTTTTACTGATGACAAACAGACCTTGGAAAGAAATTGGAAATCAGGAGTTTCTACCATAGCACAAGTTAAAGCCAAGATGTCTTGGTATCTGATTAATGAAAAATTGGCAGAGGTCTTGCCAGAGAAAACCAAGAAATTTAAGAAGGTTTGGAACCCATGGATCTCCAACTATTGGGAATGAGGCCCAAATGACTCTTTGTGGTCACTTTAACCAGTCCATCACTACATTATAAAAGTCTGCTCCGGAGTGCAGGACCCTCCCTGATATTGTTCCCACCCTTCCCCTATCCTCCCCCCTTCCTACTTGTTGGTTGCTTACACCCCCGCACACACACACACACACACACACTTTTTTATTATTTATTTTATCTTTTCTTTCTTTCCTCCTCTTCCTTTCCTCTTCTCCTTAGTTCTCCTGCTGCTTAGATAAGCCCGGTTTCACAGACCATATTGCGGCTAGCCCAGAATCTCTTAGCTTCCTCTATGTGGGGCACTGCACATCTTGGGACACGGGCCTTTTCTGGGACCGCTGCTCCTGTCAGTGGCTCAACACTGTACAGCCCTGGCCAAATGTTTTGAGAATGACACAAATATAATTTACCTGCAAGGAAACACGTGCAGTCATCATTGCTTTGCACAAAAAGGAATCCCCTTTCCGATTGTTTGGGGCATCCAAAAAAAGCCTTGTCCAAAGAAGAAAAGGTGAATGCTACCATCAGTCCTGTGTTATGCCAACAGTAAAGCATCCTGAGACCATTCATGTGTGGGGTTGCTTCTCAGACACGGGAGTGGGCTCATTCACAATTTTGCCTAAGAACACAGCCATGAATAAAGAATAGTACAAAAACATCATCCGAAAGCAACTTCTCCCATTTATCCAAGAACAGTTTGGTGAGGAACAGTGGCTTTTCCAGCATGATGGAGTACTTTGCCATAAGGTAAAAGTGATAAGTGACTTGGGGAACAAAACATCAAAATTTTGGGTCCTTGGTCTGGAAACTCCCCAGACCCTAATCGCATTGAGAACTTGTGGTCAATCTTCAAAAGGTGAGGGAACAAAAAAAATGGGCTACCATCAGTCAAGAGTTGATTGGCAACATGCCAGGGTGAATTGCAATGGTCTAGAAAAAGAACACTGCAAATATTGACTCTTTTCATAAACGTAATTGTAAATAAAAGCCTTTGACACTTATGAAATGCTTGTAATTATACTTCAGTATACTATAGTAACATCTGACAATAAGATCTAAAAACACTGAAGCAGCAGACTTTATGAAAATTAATTTTTGTGTCATTCTCAAAACTTTTGCCCGGGGCTGTACAGGCTATGATCAGTTTGATGAGGAACATGCATCTTTATTTCTTGTTTTGGGCATTACAGGAGTGTATTTTGGACCTTACTGTTATATCTTTACACCCTTCTAACTTCTGGTACCTTTTGTTGCTTTTTCAATGCAATATTAGGCATGCTTTCTATATTACGAATGCTGTATGCATTGTTATGCCTTGTGATCTACCTTACTTTCGTATGCTTTGTACATTGCACTACTGTTTTCTATGTTGCAAAACGCTAATAAAGACAAATGAAACTGAAAAATGCAGAGACAAATGCCCTGCAAACATTCCTTTTAATATTTGCACAATGAATCATTTCTAAATAGACCCTATAGCATCTATCCAAACAAATACATACAGTATAACATATCGGTATATGTGAGATTTTACATCGTCCACCAATGATACAGAAAGTTTTGGCTGTCTGGTGTAGTTACACATGCTTTTGTAATGCACAATTATTATAGGGTTAGTCCCTAGAAAATTGATAATTCAGATAGACTTGTGGTGGAATAGACCATCCTTTGCATTCTATACCCCTTGGAGACTCTCCTCATCATGTTTCTGATCTTTGTTCTCTCCCACCTTGGAGTCTGATTCCTCTTGCTGCAACATAAATGTTTCAAAAATCAACAGCAAAAGTAGACCTGATAGGTTACTTTAACTTTTTAGAGTTGTCAGTTTAGGCCACCATACATCTCTGCATTGAAACCAATCAGCTTCCAGGTTTCATTGCCAAAGCTTAACTGAACAAGAAAAAGTACAATGCACAGCTGCAATAGATTCTGAGTGCATCAGTTTTTCAAAAATCTCCCCCACTGTATAAACACTTGTAGCAAAAATTGCAACCTGCAAAAGTATATACAGTCAGGTCCATAAATATTGGGACATCGACACAATTCTAACATTTTTGGCTCTATACACCACCACAATGGATTTGAAATGAAACAAGATGTGCTTTAACTGCAGACTGTCAGCATTAATTTGAGGGTATTTACATCCAAATCAGGTGAACGGTGTAGGAATTACAACAGTTTGCATATGTGCCTCCCACTTGTTAAGGGAACAAAAGTAATGGGACAGAATAATAATCATAAATCAAACTTTCACTTTTTAATACTTGGTTGCAAATCTTTTGCAATCAATTACAGCCTGAAGTCTGGAATGCATAGACATCACCAGATGCTGGGTTTCATCCCTGGTGATGCTCTGCCAGGCCTCTACTGCAACTGTCTTCAGTTCCTGCTTGTTCTTGGGGCATTTTCCCTTCAGTTTTATCTTCAGCAAGTGAAATGCATGCTCAATCGGATTCAGGTCAGGTGATTGACTTGGCCATTGCATAACATTCCACTTCTTTCCCTTAAAAAACTCTTTGGTTGCTTTTGCAGTATGCTTTGGGTCATTGTCCATCTGCACTGTGAAGCGGCGTCCAATGAGTTCTGAAGCATTTGGCTGAATATGAGCATATAATATTGCCCAAAACACTTCAGAATTCATCCTGCTGCTTTTGTCAGCAGTCACATCATCAATAAATACAAGAGAACCAGTTCCATTGGCAGCCATACACGCCCACGCCATGACACTACCACCACCATGCTTCACTGATGAGGTGGTAGGCTTAGGATCATGAGCAGTTCCTTTCCTTCTCCATACTCTTCTCTTCCCATCACTCTGGTACAAGTTGATCTTGGTCTCATCTGTCCATAGGATGTTGTTCCAGAACTGTGAAGGCTTTTTTAGAATGTCGTTTGGCAAACTCTAATCTGGCCTTCCTGTTTTTGAGGCTCACCAATGGTTTACATCTTGTGGTGAACCCTCTGTATTCACTCTGGTGATGTCTTCTCTGGATTGTTGACTTTGACACACATGCACCTACCTCCTGGAGAGTGTTCTTGATCTGGCCAACTGTTGTGAAGGGTGCTTTCTTCACCAGGGAAAGAATTCTTCGGTCATCCACCACAGTTGTTTTCCGTGGTCTTCCAGGTCTTTTGGTGTTGCTGAGCTCACCGGTGCGTTCCTTCTTTTTAAGAATGTTCCAAACAGTTGTTTTGGCCACGCCTAATGATTTTGCTATCTCTCTGATGGGTTTGTTTTGTTTTTTTTAGCCTAATGATGGGTTGCTTCACTGATAGTGACAGCTCTTTGGATCTCATCTTGAGAGTTGACAGCAACAGATTCCAAATGCAAATAGCACACTTGAAATGAACTCTGGACCTTTTATCTGCTCATTGTAATTGGGATAATGAGGGAATAACACACACCTGGCCATGGAACAGCTTAGAAGCCAATTGTCCCATTACTTTTGGTCCCTTAACAAGTGGGAGGCACATATGCAAACTGTTGTAAATCCTACACTGTTCACCTGATTTGGATGTAAATACCCTCAAATTAAAGCTGACAGTCTGCAGTTAAAGCACATCTTGTTTGTTTCATTTCAAATCCATTGTGGTGGTGTATAGAGCCAAAAATGTTAGAATGTCGATGTCCCAATAT
Source organism: Staurois parvus (assembly GCF_062004578.1). Classification (NCBI taxonomy): domain Eukaryota; kingdom Metazoa; phylum Chordata; class Amphibia; order Anura; family Ranidae; genus Staurois; species Staurois parvus. Next base: position 7,634,568 of record NW_028317961.1, on the reverse strand, counting down.
TTATGGACCTGACTGTACATTATGTACATACAGTATGCGGGTGAAGTGAAACTGCACTCTCTCAACATTGACTATTTTTAAATCTTATTCTGCTAGCATTAGTAAATCGATTTAAACTTTTTTTTACATTCCTTCAGTTACGTCCTGGTCTCCAGGCCTATGGAAATTATGTCATACTTGCCAGAAATCATCAGGGGGGAAGGAGGGGTTTTCATAGCCAAGCACACCCTTCTGCTTGCATGCCTGAGCTATAGGCAGATGGATTCCAGGAAGTAAATAATACATGCATCTTCTGCTCTTGCTCAAGATGACCACAGCAAGAAACACTAGGGTATATTTTTTTCAAAGTGATTTCTCAGCAATATAAAGCATGAAGACATGGATGGGTGAGTTGCTTTGAATATTAAAATGAATTAAATAACAGTGCTCAGATGCACTGTAGTTCCGCTTTAATTTGCAGTGATCTTACATATTAAATATAGAAGTACAGTTAGGTCCATATATATTTGGACACAGGCACAATTTTAGTTTTTTTCAGGAATTTATCAAAACATATTCAAGCTATGGTTATATAATGGATTTGAGCTGAAAGTGTACACTCAGGTTTATTTGAGGAACCCATGGACATTACAAAGACTGGATTTCCTCCTTTCTGATGGTTTGCCAGGCTCTAACTGCAGCTGTCTTCAGTTGTTCTTTGTGGGTCGTTCTGCCTTTAGTTTTGCCTTCAGCAAGTGAAATGCATGCTCAATTAGGTTGAGAGCTGGTGACTGACCCGACCATTGCAGGATATTCCACTGTGTTTTGGATCATTGTCCATATGTACTGTGAAGCACCGTCCAATCAACTTTGCTGCATTTGTCTGAATCTGGGCTGACAGTATATCTCTAAACTCTGCAGAATTCATCCAGCTGCTTCTGCCTTCTGTCACATCATCAATAAACACCAATGACCCAGTGCCACTGGAAGCCATGCATGCCCATGCCATTACACTGCCTCCACCATGTTTTACAGATGACGTTGAGTGCTTTGGATCATGAGCTGTTCCAAGCCTTCTCCACACTTTTTTTCTTCCTGTCATTCTGGTACAGATTAATCTTAGTTTCATCTGTCCAAAGAATGATTTTACTGAACTGGTCTGGCTTTTTTTAAATGTTTTTTGGCAAAGTCTAATCTGGCTTTTCTATTCTTCAGGCTTATGAATGGTTTGCACCTTGTGGTGAACCCTCTGTATTTGCTCTTGTAAAGTCCTCTCTTGATTGTAGACTTTGACAATGATACGCCCACCTCCTGGTGATTGTCCTTCACTTCTCTGGATGATGTGAATGGGTTTTTCTTTACCATAGAGAGGATCCTGCGATCATCCACCACTGTTGTCTTCTGTGGGCGCCCATGCCTTTTTATGTTGCTGAGCTGAGTGTGTTCTTCTTTCCTCAGAATGTACCAAACTGTTGATTTGGCCACTCCTAATGTTGCTGCTATCTCTCTGATGGATTTGTTTAATTTTTGAAGCCTTACAAAGGCCTGTTTCATTTGCATGGACAGCTCCTTTGAATGCATGATGTAGGTTCACAGCAATAGATTCCAAATGCCAATACCACACTTAGAATCAACTCCAGACCTTTTACCTGATTCACTGATGAAGATATAATGAAGGAGTAGCCCACACCTGGCCATGAAACAGCTTTTGATTCAATCGTCCAATTACTTTTCGTCTCTTGAAAAAGGGAGGATGACTACTCATAAGAGCTGTAATTCCTAAACCCTTCCTCCAGTTTGGATGTACATACCCTCAAATTAAACCTGAGAGTGTGCTCTTTCAGCCCATATCTATTATGTAACTATAGCTTGAATACATTTTGGTAAATACTTGAATAAAACTAAAATTGTGCCTGTGTCCAAATATATATGGACCTAACTGTATGACTGCATATTAAAAAAAGCATAACATTCATATCAACAAAGATAACACAGAGAAACATTTGCCATATTATGAAATCAGAATTCAGTCTATGCTTTTCTTTTATTAATTCTCATGTGTCTTAAAAATCAATAGTTTTACCTACTGCTTGTGTTGCATGTAAAAATATAACTCCCTAGATAAACAGAAATTGTAATATGAAATTAATATATTATTTTATAGAGGAAACAGAGCAGGCTAATGCACTGTTAAAATACTTGGCAGAAAGCATTTAAATCCTCTATGCAAAAGCATTAAGAGGGGTCAGAAGTACATTCTTGGCTGCATACATCCCAAAATCTGTCAGACCAATCTTTTTCATTTATACAGTAGATTTCAAATCTCAGCCTTGGAGTTTATCATATTTGGCACAGTCTTCCAGTGAAACCAAACACACGGTCTTTAAGGTGTACCTATTTTTCATTTAGTGACAAAGCACTCTATTCTAAAGAGAGAACATGGTATATGGAAACTCTTGGGGGGAACTAAAGTCATTTCCGTCACTTAAATTAAGAACAGCTACACTCATGTTGCATTTGAAAGCACAGTACTTCAACTGACATAGTGCTAGCAAGAAAAAACAGTAGAAACTCATTTTACTACGCCTATATTTAAACATAATTAATAAAGGCATAAATAGAAGTCGTCAAATATGCAACATTTTTTTCATACATTAAGGACCAGTTCACACCATAGAAACGCAGTCCGTATGAGTTCTGGATGTGTTTCTGTGTGCGCATTTTCTGAGCTTTTTGATGTGTTCCGGTGCGTTTGTGATGTGTTCCAGTACTTCTCCCCCTCCCTTTTTTCTTTATCTTAAATATGGACATGTACATTCCAGTACATTTTTAGTGCCTTCCGGTGCGTTTTTGTGGCGTTCTACTACATTCTAGTACAGCTCAGTGCAGAATAAATGCAGCATGTTGTACTTTTTTTTCTGGAACTGGAGCACACTGGAACTGACCGCACTGGTGTGAACTATGCCATTGGAAACAATATAACCTACTATCCATGTATTTTTGATGCAGAAAAGAAACGCACTGGAGTGCATGTGGTGTGAACCAGCCAGTTTTGCCACATAAAATATCTTCTGGAAATCCATTACAATGGCATACAGCATTTTATATGCAAAAATATATGCAAAACAATAGCACATTTTTTGTATGTCATCTTGCACTGACTTTCTCTCTTCAAAGTAAAAAGGAAAGTATTTAGGCATCATTCATAAAGAATATTATGCTCTGAGGAGTGGGGTGAAATTGATGAATTGTGACGTTACGAAAGTTCACACTATGGTCTGTACTGTTCAACCCATATAGAAAGTTGAACTCCAGTTAGCTGAAAAAAATCAGCTTGCAATGCACTCCCCGACCACCCCACCCAACCCCACCCTTCGCTTCGCACTGCAAGACTTAATTGCTTGTTTCATCTAAGCCGGTGGTCTCCAAACTGTGGCCCAGAGATGGATGAGGCTCTTTGATTGCCTTTATTTGGCCCTTGGGGCACTATTCCACCTACTGATAACAACAATGAGGTACTATTTCTCCCACTGACACCAAGGATGGGGCACTATTCATCCCACTGACACCAATGATGGGGCACTAGTCCTCCCACTGACACCAACCACAGGACACTTTTCCTCCTGCTGACACCTGTGATGGGCACTATTCCTCCCATTGATATTGACAGGGCAATAATCCTACTGTTGACACCTATTATGGGGCACTATTCCTCCCAATGTCACCAATGATGGGGCACTAAAACTCCCACTGATACAAAAAATAGGGTGCTATTCCTCCAGCTGACATCTATGATAGGGCACTATTCCTCCCACTGACACCAATGTAGGCCACTACTACCTCCCCTAATACCGACTATTCCTCCGACTAATACCAGTAATAGTACACTGTTTACTCTCATTGGTGCCAGAGCATTTTCTGCTCACACTGGCTATAGTCTGGCCCCCTAAAAAGTCTGAAGGACAGTAAACTGGCCTTTTGGTTAGAAAGTTTGGAAAACCCTGATCTAAGGGATAATAAATACGGTCTAATACTTTTCATATTTCTTGCTCTCCTGGCAGCCAGCTCTCTATTTCACTCTCTGATGTTCCAGGTATGTGGGCAGGTTCTTGACATCCTCATGTACAATGCAAGACCGCTTCCAGCTGAAGAATATATTTCCCCTTTTTTTAGGGCTGGACTAAAACACACTAATACTTTCCTTACCTTATTTCTCTGCTCCCTAGCGCTAAAATGTGGGCAAACAGTCCTACCAACATTATATCTGTTTAACACTGCTGGTGCAATGACATTGCAAGAGGGATGTCAACAAGACTTTTTGGAGACCGGTAAAAAGAATGACTTCAAGGGACTGGTTCCTACAGCCGGTGCTGGTGGCAAGGAAGTCCTTTGGACTGTAGCTTAAGGTAAGCATTACTTTGTGTTCGCTCACCTTCTAGGAAAATGAGGTAATATATTCTTCATCAGATAGGTGTGGGGAGTAATTTACTTTTTTTTTTGCTGCTCCCAATTAGGCTTTAAATTGAATTAATTCTAAGTCTGGACTGAGAATAAACTTTAGTGTAGACCAGCTGTTATTGAGGAAAAAACACCGTGATATAATATCAGCAGTACAAGACAGGCATAGCTGTGTCTTTCAGTGTATAGCCTAGTTTCATTCACCTAAAGATTTGTCATCAAATCAAATTGAAGATAAAAAAAAGTATGCATCTGTGAGATTCTAATGCAACAAAAGGCACACTTTTTGGAAATCAAATTTGGTGAGCAGGTGACATATCATTATGGGGTTTAATGAAGAAACGCAAGTCGGTCATCACAACACCCAGACAGTGTGTTCCAGTATGGTGTGTGACTGGAATATAGTACAAGTAGTTTTATTCTCTGACTAATTCCCCCAAAGGTGTGCCTTGAATATAATGTAGGAAAATTTTCAACATAGGGGACCCTCCAATTAGGTTTATGTGGCTAACAATTAACAATGATCATTTATTAAAATAAATGTATCTGCTCTACTGTATGTCTGCAGATAGAGTGAAGGCTAGCAGGGTTATGCAACAGTTCAAATGAAAACAATAGAACAATTATAGTATAACACTGTATGGAATAAATCTGTGGTTTCCAAGGAAGGAAACATAAGGCCCATAAATGAGGTTAGATAATCTGCAAAAAGTTGCTGTGGTACAGTATTATGATTAGAGTGTAGCTAAACTTAATTTTGCTTCAAAACTGTGTGACATCATTCATATATGACTTAAAAAAAACCACAGCACCAATTTCACCTATAGTTTAACACAGGATTAATGCACAACCTTGAAATGAGCATGTATAAAAGAAGTAACCTATATATGGTGAGTGTGCTGTCCCTTTGTAGCCACACTCAACTCTATAAAACACAGTGTGACTTTCAGAAATTTGTGCAAAATACAGAAAAACATAAATAGTCCAAATCTTAAAGTGTCAAAAAAAATGAAAAAATAATGTGCAAATATTACAAATACCATGCAAAAAATAAAACAGTGCATGAAAAAGTCATCAAGTTTCCAGTGCTGTACTTTCATCAAATTCATATATTCAATAAAGTGTCCAGTGCATTCCAATGAGTAAAGTGCATCATATAATTAAACAACCATGTGCAAAGTTCATCCAGGAGAAAGTGCTTGTATTCCAAAATAAATCTCTCCTCCAATCTGATTTCTTTTGGAACACAAGCACTTTCTCCTGGTACTGATTGCTCCCCTGCCTATTCAAAACTGAAACATAGTAAACTGTGTTTACTATGTTTCAGTTTGTGAATGAACGGGAAACTGCTCAGCACAGAGCGAATCCCATTCATTCACTGTGCAATGCAGCTGAAGCTGCAGAGAGAGGGACTAGGGAATTTCTATCCTTTGTTCCTTTCTCTTTCTCATAAGTGAGATATCAGGGATCTGTTTAGAGCCCTGATATTTCACCAATGTGCCCCCAATGGGACCCCTATAAATAAATAAAATAAAAAATAATATTATAAAAATAAAATTGTATAAAATAATAAAATGAAAATAAACTACTGACACCATCCACTGCCCTACTGACACCAACCTCTGCTCTACTAACACTCTTCTCTGTCCTACTGACAAAGGTCACTGCCCTACTGACCCCATCCACTGTTCTACTGACTGACACCAACCACTGCCCTACTTACACCAATCTCTGCCCTACTGATACATCCACTGTCCTACTGACACCATCCACTGCTCTACTGACACCATCTATTGCCCTACTGACACCGTCCACACACCAACGACTGCCCTACTGACACTAGCTATACTCTGTCCACTGCCCTACTGATACTGTCCACTGCTCTACTGACTGACACTGTCCACATTTTTACAGTGACATTTCATTTATTCTTCCAAGCATATTTTATGGCTACAAAATTGCTTTTGTTTTTTAACCATGTCCCTTTAAGCCTCTCCCACTGTTAACACAATTTGGCAACACCCACTGTTCACTGTGAGCGTCACGTTACTACTCTCCTTGGGGCACCCAAAGGTGTCCCATGTCTTTTACAATCTTATAGTGTATACTACAAAAAAAAAATTGCCATATGCTGCTAAAGTGTTCGGAATTGGCTTGAAGAAAAGGTGGCAACCCTAGCTGCCACACCAGAAGAAATCAGCAACACTACGTGAGGTGATTTCAAGCCTCACCTCTGTTGCAGATTAGGAGGAGCACCGCTACAACAAAAGAACAAAGCCCAGAAGTGGGTCTTTAATAATTCACTTCTTCTTTCCCGGGGGGGCGCTCCTCCTAATCCACACTGGAGGTGAGGCTTGAAATTGCTTCATTCAATCCTCACCTTCATGGTAGGTTAGAAGGGGCACTGCCGCAACAATAACAAAAAAAAAAAAAAGAAACAGCCTAGTGGGGTGAGCCTTTAATAAGCGAGCCATGACTGTAGAATGATACGATTTCAAGTCTCACATTCATAGCAGATTAGAAGGGGTGCTGCTGGGAAGGAAGAAGAGCTTATTAAAGACTTCTTGGCTCACTTCTTCTTTCCCGTTGTCACCCCTCCTATTACACTATGGAAGTGAAGCTTGAAATTACCTCATACAAACCTCACCTATGCAGTGATTGTGTAGGCCTTCATGCTACATGTGCAGTGAGCAGGGGCGGACTGACCATTTGGAAACTCGGGCACTGCCCGAGGGCCTGGGGTCAGTAGGTTGCCCCATGAGATGCCCCTTTTACCTTTTTCATAGGCTTTTTTGAGTTTGGGCAAAGACACAGGGGCCCCATGATCCCCTATTGCCCGGGGGCCCCATGAGTTGTCAGTCCACCCCTGGCAGCGATTCACTATTACCAAAGCTTTGAAATGACTAATATATATGTATAGTATTATTAACATCCTATGGCTTATTTATTTATTAGTCTTTAACTTTCCCTCTGGCAGGCTGGGGGTGTGTGGATCGAGAACTCCTTTCTTTGGTAAGGGGGCACGAAACTGAGGATTTGCCCCAGGTGAAAGATTGTCCAGCTGCACGACTACCTGTATAGCATCTATTCAAGATCCAGTGATCAAAGTGACATTACAGGCTGCTTCTGCAATTTCATTCTAAAGGAGTGTGTTGGAACTCAAGTCCGGTTCAATTGATCCAGAAACTGCAGAAGCAGCAGCAGTGGCTATGGTTCAGCCAGGAATTTAGATAGAAAAGTTCGGAGAAAAAACCTCCACAGAAAGAGACAAGCTTTTCTCAGTAGAAAGAAAGCATTCATCACCTAAGGATACAAGCAAAAAAAAAAGGCCAGTGTCCAGTCACCTGTAGGTAGCTGCATATAACCCATCATTAAAGTCTAAAGATCCAGTGTCCTGTACTGTATGACTAAGAAATTCATATCTGCATAAGTGCTGTATTGACAAGATATTTGTATAATATACACATATTGTAATAGCTGTAATAATAATAAAATACATAAATGCAAAAGGCAGAAAAAATGAAAAATTATTATTAAAAAATCTTAAATCTTAATCACAATTAATGTATATATATGGATATAATGTATGATATGTACTGAAGTCCTATCAAAAAAGATTATTGCTGTAAGCTGCATGGGGCATATTTATAAAGCACTGAATGTGACATTCACTAAGTATTCCCTGGAAGGGAATCTTCAGAGCGTTTTAACTTACAGATTAGGCTTTGATGTTTGCTGAATTTCACATTCGCTGCTATGGAATATGCCCCTGCAATCTTGTTCCTGATTTACTAAAGCGAGAAAGGAACTGAAGTGAACATTGGGTCTTGTTTTAAACATCCAACAAACTGCAGAGGAAATTCTTCACATAATTAGATGTTAGAACATAGGTTCACTCCAAGTAAACATATTGTAAGATTTACCATTTATGTTGCCAAGGTAAGGTATAATGTCATTTCTGGCAGACTGTGCAACAAAAAAAAAAGTTTTCCCTTGCCTCTCTGATAGTCAACCACTCATTCTTTTCACTGCCTCATGTTCTCAATAGCTTGTAGAAATAAAGCTGGCTGTTGGCTGGACTATCTTGCGGCCTGTCATCAGCAAAGCTCCATTTTATTGCAAGATCACATACGTTTCAGTACCACACAAGGTCCCTTTCTCAGTTTGTTGATGTACTGATGACATATCTTATCCATGTTACATACTATGACCAATTGGGAGTTGTTCAGGCACACACTTAACCATATGGTTGATTCCAGTATGGTGTGTAAAAGTAATATACTCCATGTCATCCCAGTGCTTTATGGACATAGCGTACTCGTGTTTAGTTGTTACCATTTGAGGCATCCGGGAGTCTGCAAGCAGCGACAATGCTTTTCTTCCTGGGCTTCCCATTCCCATGTGTCAGTCTATCATCTTGTAGACAAAGCCAAAGTGAAAATGACAACGCTCTTTCTCAAGAGGTGGCCTAGCATTGTTATTCTGTCAATACAAGTGACAAAAATATAACTTTAAAGGATAAGTTCACCTTTGGGAACATGTTAGAGCAAAGAGGTCTGGCAGGATCTACAAGAAATTCATAACTTTAAAGGATATGTTCACCTTTGGGAACATGTTAGAGCAAAGAGGTCTGGCAGGATCTACAAGAAATTCATAACTTTAAAGGATAAGTTCACCTTTGGGAACATGTTAGAGCAAAGAGGTCTGGCAGGATCTACAAGAAATTCATAACTTTAAAGGATAAGTTCACCTTTGGGAACATGTTAGAGCAAAGAGGTGTGGCAGGATCTACAAGAAATTCATAACTTTAAAGGATAAGTTCACCTTTGGGAACATGTTAGAGCAAAGAGGTGTGGCAGGATCTACAAGAAATTCATGAGGTTAGCAGAGAGGGTATATTAAATGGAAAAAGACACACAGTGTGAACGTTTGATGGTGCACAACATGAAATTTTACATGTTTGCCTATAGTTCTACTTTAGGTTTCTTTTACACTTTAGTAAAACTGAAGTAGGATGACTTAAAGTTCATTCCCATTTTTGCATTCAAATTTGAGAAACCCCCACTATAAGTTTGTTTGTGTTCCCACCCACCTCCACAACCACCAGGCCAGAGTCCCTTGTCTTCATCAACATGGGGACAAGGTGCTTTGCTAGGGGCTCTTTGTGTGTTGGCTCTTATGTTTACATTCTGCTGTCAGGCAAATTTACCCCCATGTTGAAGGCCTCTGGCCCAGTGGTTTTGGATGCGTGGGGGTGGGAACACAAAGCAAACTTATAGTGGGGGTCTTTAAAATTTCATGAACAATGATAGCATGTGTCAATCTGTGCTGTCACGTTTACTTTGATGGATACTTTTTTTATGATTGATTAGTATATAAGTTTATTGTTTGGTTACGTTACACTATTTTTGTTTTTTAGGTCTTTAAAATTTGACTGCAAAAATGGAAATGAACTTTAAAGGATAAGTCACCTTTGGGAACATGTTACATGTTCTGATACCTATCCTGCTGGTTAGTGTGAACCACTTTACTGCTATAGCTACTGGTCTCTGAGCCTGACCCCTGACCATGACAGAGCCTTATTCACTTGAATGGATCCGGTTCACTGGTAGGGCTGTCTGCTTTTACCATAACATGGCCACCCATGTGAACAAGCCCTAAGTGTTGCTGAACTGTAGCAGTGAAAAAATAGGGGGCCTCCCCTGCCAGACAGAGCTGTGTGATATAGCAGCTGAACTGATCTGAGTACATCTCAAGGCTGGATGGACAAAAATATAAATCTCTTGGAAGATTAAGTAGTTTCCTTATACATGTTTAGCTGTTAGCAGATGAGTTGAGTTTTAAAAGAGGAGTATGGAAATATATATTTTTTAAAATCATACTTACCTAGGTAGATAGATGCAGCATTGATCCGATGCTGCATCTGTCACCCGCCAGCTCTAAGGGTGAGAACTGAGCGATCAGACACTGCTGATCTCTCAGTTCTCCCTCCTGCTCTGAGCAGAGAGCTGGGGACTGTCAGTCACTGCTGTCTGATCATCCCCACTTCCCCAGCGCTCACTGGAGTGCTGAGCTGTGGTGGGGGTGGGAGTGGCTGGCTCAACCTCTCTGTTGCTCACTGAGAGAGAGGCTGAGCCAGATGCCGGTCCAGGCTCCGACAGTCGCTAAAAATGGGTCACAGGAGTGCAGAATGAACTGCACTCCTGTAATCCACAGGAAAAGTACAACCAAATGAACTTCTTTAAATTATTTAAAAAAGCATGAAGGACACCCAAATTCCTGCCTAAATAATAACAATTCTTATTTTCTTGGTTTAACCAGGTTGCTATGAGTATGAAACCCAAATCATGTAAACATGAATGAGGAGGTCAATTCATCAACCACATCAGATAAGGCAGATGTAAGGAAAAACTCATGGATGACCACACTCTGATATAAACTGATGTTATGGAAGAATGCTTATAAAAATAACATGAAGAGTTGGCGCTAACGCGTTTTGTACCAACTAGCACTTAATCATAGCATGCCAGCACTATGATTAAGCAATAGCACACAATGCGCTAGCCCTCTGTGTTTCAGAAAAGAATCTAAGCCAAGTCCTCACTACAGGTATAGATAAAAACATATATAAATTTTGGTGCAATATGTTAAGTCTGTGACATGAAAGACATATTTTGTGTTAGGCTAAGTTTAAACTTGCACCTTGCCACCACTCTGAAAAACGATACACAATATGTTGTCTGTTTTAATCCTGTAAAGCCTGCACGATCGTGCTGCAACCATGGGCACTGCATGTGGTTGCTGGGTTGTTGGGTCGCTTTCTCCATTCACTTGAATGGTTTGCATTCAGCAGCTGTACTGTCCGTGAAACATAACAGAAGGGTAAAATTTTTTCTATTCTTCATGCTATGATGCTTTGTGGCTTATGAGAAACCCCATCCAGCTGCCTTTGCAGCTTAAGTGGGGGGTAAAAATACAAAACTGCCTTGTATTTTTAACAATATGTCTTATATTTTGCATTCAATCTGTTTCGACCTAAAGTTTAGCCAAAAAGCTAAACTTACAGGTAGAATAATTATTTAAGAGCTGTTTTACCTGAAAAAAAATTGGCTCTTCTGCCCATCCAATCCTGAGATTTACCCAGCTCCCCTCACATAGCACAGTCCTGCCTGGCAGGAGATGGGGGCTTACTGTTTTCTGCTGCAGTTTCACTTTCTCTTCCAGGTCACCTCACTACCCCCACTCCATTACTACAGATAAAAGGAGAATCAGCTCACTAATAAGTTCACTTCTCTGCTCGTTCCTTCGATCCACATGCTTCTTGAGCTGAAACAAACCTTACTGGCTCTTTGTGCTGATTCTCACTCTCTCTGAGTTCTGCCATACAGGAACTGCAAGATGTTGATACCAAGTCAAATAAAACATATCAAAGTTACCCTCCAAAATGTAATGTATTGCAGCTTTCCAGAGCTTTGATGCTGTGGTTACATCGTTTTTCTTTTTTTTTTTCAGGCTTTTCCATTTTACTTTCACACTACAGTGCTTAGAACACACACTTCTTGTCCCTTCATGGCTACACTTACTTCTCTATTATATCTGTGGAGGGAGCCATGGTTGTCACACAAGCTGTATTTCAAATACTATATGTCTGGCTTTGTTAATCTCTATTACATGGCAAGATCAACGTGTATTTTCTATATTTGCTGAAAATGTTCTTAGCCCGAAAAGCTAATACAGCCACCTAATTTATGAACAGGTAATCTGTATTATATACTGTATTATATTTTGTTTTAGGTTTAGATGTGCTTTAAAATACTTACACTGCATTTGCATTTAAACCATTACATTTGTAGCACGCTCCTAGAATAGGTTGCTACAGAGATTAAAGTGACTTTAGACTTTTTAGCTACTCTGTAATCATTGGAGCAGCGTGTGATTATTTTTGACTGTTCTGGATTTTGCTGGCTGCAGGCTCAACTACAACTACATTTTGTCATATTACAACCAAAACATAAATATATTTTATTGGGATTGTATGTGATAGACCAACAAAAATTGTCATATAATTGTGAAGTGGAAGGAAAATGATAAATGGTTATCAAAAATTTTTTACAAATAAATATCTGAAAAGCGTGGCGTGCATTTGTATATAGCCCCCTTTACTCTGATACCCCTAACTAAAATCTAGTGGAACCAATTGCCTTCAGAAGTCACCTAATTAGTAAATAGAGTTCACCTGTGTGGAATTTAATCTCAGTATAAATACAGCTGTTCTGTGAAGTCCTCAGAGGTTTGTTAGAGAACATTAGTGAACTAACAGCATCATGAAGGCCAAGAAATATACGATACATGTCAGGGATAAAGCTGTGGAGAAGATTAAAGCAGGGTTAGGTTAAAAAAATATCCCAAGCTTTGAACATCTCACAGAGCACTCTTCAATCCATTACCAAAAAATGGAAAAAGAATGGCACAACTGCAAACCTACCAAGACATGGCTGTCCACCTAAACTGACAGGCCGGGCAAGGAGAGCATTAATCAGAGAAGCAGCCAAGAGGCCCATGGTAACTCTGGAGCAGCTGCAGAGATCCACAGCTCAGGTGGGACAATATGTCCACGGGACAACCATTAGTCATGCATTCCATAAATCTGGCCTTTATGGAAGAGTAGCAAGAAGAAAGACATTGTTGAAAGGAAGCCATAAGAAGTCCCGTTTGCAGTGTGTGAGAAGCCATGTGGGGGACACAGCAAACATGTGGATGAAAGTGCTCTGGTCATATGAGACCAAAATTTAACTTTTTGGCCTAAAAGCAAAATACTATGTGTGGCGGAAAGCTAACCCTGCATATCACCCTCCACACACCATCCTTACTGTGAAACATGGTAGTGGCAGAATCATGTTGTGAGGATGCTTTTCTTCAGCAGGGACAGGGAAGGTGGTCAGAGTTGATGGAAAGATGGATGGAGTCAAATACATTATTATCTTAGAAGAAAACCTGTTAGAGTCTGCAAAAGACTTGAGACTGAGGTGGAGGTTCACCTTCCAGCAAAGACAACGATCCTAAACATACAGGCAGGGCTACAATGGAATGGTTTAGATCAAAGAATATTCATGTGTTAGAATGGCCCAGTCGAAGTCCAAACCTGAATCTGTGGCAAGACTTGAAAATTGCTGTTCACAGACGTTTTCCATCCAATCTGACAGTGCTTAAGCTATTTTGCAAAGAAGAAGGGGCAAAAAAATATACTCTGTAGATGTGCAAAGCTGGTAGAGACATCCCCAAAAAGACTTGCAGCTATAATTGCAGCGGAAGGTGTTTTTTCTTCCACTTTACAATTATGTGCCACTTTGTGTTGGTCTATCACAGAAAATCCCAATAAAATGCATTTACATTTTTGGTTTTGAAACATGACAAATTGTGAAAATTTCAAGGGGTATGAATAATTTTTCAAGGCATTGTACAGCTAAAATTTTTTTTAATATATATATTTTTTTTACTATTTTGGGCCAGTTTTCCTTTAATAGTAAAAAGAAAATCAGGAGATATCCATTAATATTAACCCACCAAATGAAAGCTCAATCTGTCCTGAAAAAAACAACATATAATCCACCTGGATGCGGTGGATAGGTAGTTGTGATGATATGTACAGTTACAGTTGTGGCCAAAATTATTCAACCCCCACTGAAATTGAGTGTTTTGGCCAGTTTGACATTGCTTTTGATCATTCAGTCATCTTGCTTACATTTACATTAAAGAGGCACTTGTAGGTCAGACAAATATAACATAACAGTTATAATGAAATAACCACAAATGTCTTTTCTGTGCTCACAGCATTATCAGTTTTATTCAACCCCCAAGTGACATTCAATCTTAGTACTTAGTACAGCATCCTTTTACAGTTATAACAGCTTTTAAACGTGAAGCATAGCTTGACACAAGTGTCTTGCAGCGATCTACGGGTATCTTCGCCCATTCTTCATGGGCAAAGGCCTCCAGTTCAGTCACATTCTTAGGCTTGCGCACTGCAACTGCTTTCTTTAAGTCCCACCAGAGGTTCTCAATCGGATTTAAGTCTGGTGACTGCGATGGCCACTCCAAAATGTTCCAGCCTTTCCTCTGCAACCATGCTCTAGTGGACTTGGAGGTATGCTTGGGATCATTGTCCTGTTGAAAGGTCCAACGTCTCCCAAGCCTCAGGTGTGTGACGGACTGCATCACGTTTCCATCCAATATCTCCTGGTACTGAAGAGAATTCATGGTACCTTGCACACGCTGAAGCTTCCCTGTACCTGCAGAAGCAAAACAGCCCCAAAGCATGATTGACCCTCCACCATGCTTCACAGTAGGCAAGGTGTTCTTTTCATCATAGGCCTTGTTCTTCCTCCTCCAAACATAGCGTTGATCCATGGGCCCAAACAGTTCTAATTTTGTTTCATCAGTCCACAGAACACTATCCCACAACTTTTGTGGTTTGTCCACATGGCTTTTGGCATACTGCAGTCGACTCTTCTTATTCTTTGGAGACAGCAAGGGGGTACGCCTGGGAGTTCTGGCACGGAGGCCTTCATTACGCAGTGTGCGTCTTATTGTCTGGGCTGAAACTTCTGTACCCACATCTGACAAATCTTTTCTCAGTTCCTCAGCAGTCACACGGGGACTTCTCTCCACTCTACGCTTCAGGTAGCGCACAGCAGTCGAAGTCAGCATCTTCTTTCTGCCACGACCAGGTAGCGTTTCAACAGTGCCCTTTGCCTTGAATTTGCGAATGATGCTTCCTAAGGTGTCTCTTGGTATGTTTAACATCTTTGCAATCTTCTTATAGCCATTGCCCTTCCTGTGAAGAGAAATCACCTCTTCTCTTGTCTTCCTGGACCATTCTCTTGCCTTCACCATGTTTGTAACCACACCAGTAAATGTCTAGAAGGAGCTGAGTATCACAGTCATTTTAAAGCTGCCTAATTGGTGCTTATTATGCTTGATTGCTGCTCGGTGACATCCACAGGTGTTTTCAATACCTGATGGAAAGCACCTGTATGAACCTCTGTTCTTCAGAGTGGTAGTCTTTAAGGGGTTGAATAATTGTGGCAATGAAGAAACCACATAAGAACCATTTACTACTGTATTACATAAACAATTGATGTCATTTTAGTTGCATTTGGGTAGTTACAACGTCCTTGTAGGATTTGATTCTGAATACAATTCCAAATGTACACTATAGTCCCTAAACCCCTTTACAGCATTGGGGGTTGAATAATTTTGGCCACAACTGTATACTAAAGCATGTCACAGTTGCAAAACTGGGCTTGGGCATTAGGCCTAGTTCACACTAATGCGTCTTATAGTGCTTTTTGTAGAAACGCACTACAGTCCATTTAACATGGTTTCCTATGGGACATGTTCACATCTATGCTTTTTTGAGCTGCTGCGTTTTTGGAAAGGGTCAGGGACTTTTTTACACGCAAAAAGCAGCATTTTTGCAACAATAGAGTACAATGGAGATGCCGCTGAAATGCATGTAATGCCTTTTTTCTGCGTTTTTGCCATGTTTTTACCGTGTTTTGTGTGTTTTTTTCTGCGCAACAAAAAATTTTCCACTTTAACAAAAAAAAGCTGAAAAAAAGCAAAATGCGGCAAAAACACAAAGCACAATGTAAAACGCACTATAAAATGGATATAAAGCAAACTGCATAGGTGTGAATCAAGCCTTAATGCTTGTTATGACCCTGGTCATGTAAACGAGTTTATTTTTCAGGAATCTGTATATTTCTCATGTAACTTTATTGTTTCATTTTTCCGTGTTCAATGGACATCTCAAAGAACCTTACATTTATTGTCAGTTAGCTTATGAGGTTAAGGAACAAAAATCAGGTCAGTTATATTTGTGAATGTATATTTTACTTGTTATTTTTGCAGTAATTGTTATGAAAAAGTCATGTTGGTAGGTAAAGTTAACCGTACAACAAAACCTATGAAGACATATTCTCTGTTTATAAAAATGAGCAAGTAGCACCCCAGTATGTAAATTCCCCATGCATTATGACTGAGTGAATCAAACTAAATGTAATTCAAAGAAAGCAATTCATCCAGGGAGATTTAAATATTCTGTGCTTTTAAAACATGTACTGTATGTGTAATACCAATTCTAAAGCTCATACCAGCTAATACATTCACGTGTTCACTAAATCAATCAGTAGTTCAACAAGAAACACATCCAAAAGATTTTTAAAACTATTGACACTTCCTGCTGATGCCACCAACCGTGTAAGGGAGTTCCACATGTCCACTACTCTAACAGTGAAGAAACCCTCCTTACACAGTGTAGCTCAAAGCGGTACATTTTTTCCATGGAAATATGTATTTTTTTTATTGTAGGCCTGTAATTTTTAGGAATAACTCACTGAAATCTGTCCGAACAAGAGTCTAGTAAACATCCCGGGTAAAATTGTTAAAATTTGAAACACAAAATCATAAATTATAATTTAATAAATAATCATAAAAAATAATAATATAATAATAATAAATTTAATTCAATAATATAATCAAAACAAAAACACTGACATTTGAAATATAGCGCCAAGTTCGCACATCACTGAGCAAAGTCACAAAATCGTTTTCAGTGTCTGATGACGAATTTCCCATCGAATCATTATCACTCAATTCTGCAAGTGGTTCTGATTTACTATCGTTGTTCTCTAGCTGGTCTAAAACCGCTTTTGACCTAAAGGGGCGCTTTTTGGACGCCATGGACATTTCTCAGTTTCCAGGCAGAAAGAACAGTAAAAATGCAGGCAGGGCACAGGACAAAGCACTAGGGACAAAATGTATGTGAAATGGTTTGATACAGTAATGTTATACTACGTGATTTTAGTGTATTTAGTGAATGTCACTTTTACAACTTTCAAATTTCCCGCCAGTTCCGTCCCCCGTACGTCCTGACGTCGCAGGGAATGGAACCCAGAGGACAGATGTCGGCATCCGCCGGAGGACATTGCAGGGGACACTGTAGGAGGGACATCACGGGAGCGCAGGAGTAAAGTAAGTAAAGAAGAGATGTATCCTTACTGGAGTGAGTTCTTTGAGCAGTGGTGGATTGATTTCCTACCTGATAGTGCCGGTAGTGGAATTCTGTTCAAAAAGTTTAAATTTCAAGAATATTTGTTTGATTTTTTAATCATTAGTGGGGTCAAATTGACATTTGTTTTCAACCGCAGTGACAAGAAATTCAAAGGGGCAGGATGGGGCAGTGGATTGAAATGTCAGGGGGAAAGTGAAAGAGCATGCTGGCTATACGGTGAAGAGTGAAGTGAAATGTTACTTTGCTCAGTATGATCAACAGTCACTAAGTTCCCTTCACACCTGGTCAGTCCAAGATTATACATTACCCTAAATGTGATAACATGTGTTGCATTAAAGCAACATATTCATTCAGTGGGCTTCCAACTCACGACAATCTACCAAAATCAGACCTGGACCTACTTTCTAAAGCAGAATAACATGATACACCACATATGAATTATGGAATGCTGCAGTTCAGAACCATAAGCATCTACTATACAAAATGAATGGCACCACAAAGGGACAATTCTTCAAAAGTCTAGGTATTTTCAATCTGTCTTTCCTATTTTTCCAAATAGTTGACCACAGGTGTGTAGAGCTATTTAAAAGATGACTCAGTCTACTTGTTATCAAAAAACTACTGCATTCTGTATGTTTTATAGGGCTGAACACAAGTACACTCCAATAGGGATGCAAAGGTAGAAAGAGCTGTAGTATATAAAGCTTACCAGAAGTAGAACGTCATAAAAATTCAGACACCAAAAGGCATCAGTAAGGCAATACACTGGTTCTGGGGTAGAGGTAATTTAGTATTAGTACAACAGAATGGCAAACATCCTAAAAACAGTGCTAATAGGTACATCTAGTCCATATTGTTAATCCATAGAGCAACAACACAGAGTTGGGCAGTTCAGATCGAAATAAAAGCCATCAAAATGGAAGCAGCAAAACCAAGCCCGAGCAAAAAAAAAAAGAAAAACATCTTGACTCAGAAAGCATTGAACCAATTAGAATAGCAAGATAACCAGGCAACTAGCACTTTTGAATCAGATCAGTAGAAGTAACCCAAATACTATTATTAGTACAGGTTTCCATTTGAAATCAATATTATTATAAATCAATACACTCTACAAAAATTGCACAAGGAAGTTTCTGTCCTATTTTTCAACATTCCTAAGTTGCAGCCTTGCAGACCTGGTGATTCTGTCTAGTTGTTCAGTATCCATTCTATGTTACAGAGGTCTAAATTAGTTTTTTTATGTCCCGCGTTTTTTTTGTCCCATCCTCCTTAGTGCTATGAAAGGGTCTCCAAGTGGTCGAACAGGACATTCCACCACACCACACCCCCTCCTCACCCCCCCCCCCCTTCCATGGCCATCTGACAATGCAAGCTTGCATGTAAATGGTTGCATTGCTAACTGACATTTGTCTCTGGCCCCAAGCACTTTCCTGATACAAATGCCACCCGTCCCACCTCCTGCATTCCACTTGCTGACACTTGTTTTGGGAAAGTGCTTGCAACTATCAATGGAGCCATCACCTTGCTACCTGTACGCTGTAGGGTGGTTGTAAAGCCACATCATGTCCGACCACATAGCTAGCTTTCCACAACAAGTATGAAGATAGGGCAAAGTACTACATGTTCTTTTTCTCCTCTGGTACAGAACACTGTAATAAATAACAAATAACAAAATAAGTGTGACTTCTTCTTTAAGAGGAACCCTGGACATTAATTAATGAGTGGGAATACAACATAAGGTTTTCACAATATGTTCATTGAGTATAACTTTTATTACTACTTGGCATTATAGCCAGTGCATTCCTTAGCAATTTATACTAAATCAAACATCATTACATCAAAAGTTAAATGTATAAACAAAGCAGCAAAAAGACAAAATAATACAGTAAAGAATTTACTGCTACCAAGAAAGGTTTTGTCATTTTTATTAGTGTAGACATTTTATTCTGAATCTATAAAATGACCTAGTTCAACACACAGTGCACAGCAAATACAAATGTAATGTATATTTTAATGGATTTTAGCATTTGCTGTTAAAAATATAATTATCCTGCATACAGAAATCAAGCACATACTATTAACTCTCACATTGCAGATAAGCAAAGGTAAGAAAGGTAAAGACATCATCATCCAAAGGAGTTTAATGGTTGGGTTCTCATCTTGCCCATTGCATTTTGCCAACTGGGGTCAAAAATTATACTCTATAAGAGCTATTTGAAGGTTAGCAATCTGTTAACTCTAAATAAAAGTCTTAGTAATGCAGCGCTAGAAATTAATGTTGTGGCAATAACCATATAGAACAAAACTTAAGATATGTTCATAAAGAGTGTTCATATGTGGTACACATAAGTCCGCACATTAGAAGGTATTCCAATACGGTAGAAATCACATGGTGCAAAAAATCCTGGATGCACAGACAAACACACATGTGAAGGGATCAGGAAAAGAACTGCAGCAAGAAGGACTAAACATAAGATAGTGTCATATCTCATGCTCCAAAATCAAGATTGAAATGAAAAGTGAGAGAGAATCAAAGTATCCGGCGTTGGACCCTCTGGTGAGTCTGAGGTGACCCCCAAGCGTGAGTGACACCATTCCTGGGAATCCACTACAGCCCTAGATGACGCCATACCAGTGACCAGACCTTGATAACTTCACGGATTATTTGCATACAACGCTTGGCTTGTATGCACTTCTGGTAAGTGCATTATTGTACTATCTCTTCACGGAGCATCCAGGATTTTTTGCACCATGTGATTTCTACCGTATTGGAATACCTTCTACTGTGCGGACTTATGTGTACCACATATGAACACTCTTTATGAACATATCTTAAGTTTTGTTCTATATGGTTATTGCCACAACATTAATTTCTAGCGCTGCATTACTAAGACTTTTATTTTCATTACTGAGGTGCCGTGGTATACCTTTTATGCTAGCAGCTTTTTTACTAATTTTCGCCTGGCGATTATTAAGTTGTCATATCAAGTTGCGCTCGTTCCAATTTGTTAAGTTCAATCTGTTAACTCTGCTACATCCTGGAAGGTGTCACTAAGGGGCCCATTAATAACCCTCTCTTAACCTTATCCAAAATGAAAAGAACAAGTTTCACCTATAGTCCTATTTTAAGCTTTACCATCTAACAATAAGCAATCAGAAATCTTTTTTTAATTATTTTTGCACGCAGTTGAGTATTCCAAGTGAACATAGCTTCAACCTATCTACCAGGTAAATAATTAATCACTTTTCAAAGATTATCTCATCCTTTAGTAAATAATCCCTATTATTTAATATTTAGATTTTACCAACAGCAGTAAATGGGGGCAAATGCAAAACATCAGTCCTTGATGACACAAGTATACCCTGTGCTTTACAAGCGACAGTCTACTGTCCCTTGAACACACAGAGTAAATGAAGATAAACCATTATATTATTAAGTGTTACACTCTAACACTGAAAGTAAATTGAAAACACTAACCAGCTATATGAAGCGTCCAATATTCTTCTCAGTTGGTTACTTAAAGCAAACCATCTGGGATGAATAAAAAGGTACTAACTATGTTCAAATTATTTGTTGCAGGGTGCAGAAGTGTTAAGCATCATTTGGAGCCTACACTTAACACGGTTCCCAAATGAACCTAAACATTTATGACAGAGTTATTACTGCATTAAATGAATATGAAACCTCTACTTATACACTCAGTTCATATGTGTGGCTTATTCAGTACTGCACAGTAAAATCTGCTTCCAACATCTGGCATACTAAAGGTTGAAAGCTGAATAGGGGACATGTTCCTGTTCCAACAAGTACATCTAAGGACCCAGGGAAACTACAGCTAGAGGAAGGAAACTGAGTCTGAGAAATAAATAAATAAATCATAAAAGGAAAACCTATGGGGCTAATTAAATATATGGTATAACCAAATTGGATATGGAAATATGGACACAGCTGACAATACTTTTGAGTAAATGTCTGTTGATAAACAGTCTTTTCTAATCACACAATTGCTCTGAAAACCAATGTCTTGATTTTCTGGGCTATATGCCAAATCTGTCACAGTCTAGACCCAGCAGTCTATTTCCCAGCTATTCTTCCTTGTACTGTGCTTGTCTACGAATGGTATGCTATACACCTGAACGTATACATGTATTAGGATGAAATCCAGGGGCTATAGTGACTGCTCCTATTCCGATGGCTACATCTTTGCCCATTGTGGTTTATAATGTTCAACAGCTGGGGATCAGAAAATGCAACTGCACAAATCTACATTAACTCAGCTCTGGATTGTACATGAACATATGAATCCACTAAATGTGGAGTTATAGTTATAGCTAAAAATAAATAGTTTTTTTCTCTATCCATGCATGCAAGAAGTGAAGGAAGGGCAGTGACAATTGTGCAGCTCTCCATGGGCCACACAGTTTGGATCTGGTAGAAGGGGGGTGCATGATGGGAGGATTTACAAGCACCTTACCAACCACTGTCAATATGTATCAGACTGAAGTCTGTATACTGTTTGCTTGGTCCTCCGAGTCTCAATAGCAGAAGAGGATAATAGGTGTAAGGAAAATTACTACCAGGTTTAACGGAAAACTAAACATAACAGTAACTACTAGGGGACAGACGTCAGATCTTAGTGCTGGAACCTAGGAGCCAAGAGGACTTTAGCAGAGTGTATTCCATCAACCTCTAAGGTCTTAATATTGGACAAAGCATGCATTAAAAGCGGATTTGAAGTTAAAAGGTAAAGATCTGGTATCTTAAAAGGAACATATAGAAATTCTAATTGTGCCTAAGCAGTACCCTAAGCATCTTTTGTCTTCAGTCCATCAATTCATCAAAACTACTAGTGCATTTCCTGGCATGTATGTGTGCATGGTCACTCCTGTGGCTGCAACCTCATATCTGTATATTTGTAGTATAAGAGGCACTGCTGCCTTGGACGACTAGTCTCAGTAGATTTGAAGTGAGATTTAGTAATGTGACTTCTGTGTTACTCACTGTTCTCCTTGCTGGAGAAAAGGCAGCAGTGTAATAATCTACCTGCTTCTGCTTCTACTTCATCCGGCCCTTGTGCTGCTTCTTGAATATCCCTCTACCAGTAATCAGACCAAGAGTCATTAGAGGGGCAATTCTGACACAAGAAAGTAAAGTCCTGCCTTTACCAAGATGGCAGCCTCCACACATGGGCAGAAAAGAACAACAAATGGTAATTCAGTATTTGAGAAATGTTTGACCATTCTACAGGCAATACCGGTGACTAGCCCTTTGCCCTCTTCTTGCCTTTTTTGCAGACTCTACAGTTCAAGTCACTTTAAAAGCAGGAGTGTATAATTGCTTCAACCAAAGTTTGGTCAAGGGATAAGCATAAATAATCTTCAATCCATGCATGTTACTTATACACACAGAGGTGGTTCTCAAACACTGGGACCTGTTTGTACCCATGTAACAACCTAAAGTGGATTTAATAAAATATATATTTTTTCAAGCTACTGTAACACAAATACTACTTTTCCCAGTATTCACAGCACCAGCACCCCACCCTCTGACCAGACGTTCATCTGATTTATTTTGTCTAGAAGGATGGTGCCATTTTTGTTTACGCATCATATAGGGTCAGCATCTACTTCCTAGACTGAGATGCAGGCTCAAAGATGACATCTAAATGCTGGTTTCTGTGCAGTTCTAGGCTCTGTTCACAAATGTCTGACAGAACTCTACTACAGCCTCTTATCTAATGGCTTGTTGCAACGTTACAATGTTGCAGTTTCAGGGATCACTGGAGAACAGTAGACTAATAAAAATGCCTCCTCCCTATTGCAGTAGGTTGAGGACATTAAGGCAGAGTTGATAAACTAGTTTTTTGTTTCATTTTAATTAAGGAATTCCAGACATAAATATGATGTATTGTCTGCTGTTTGTGGGTGTCTGCTTTGCATAGACAGCTGCAAAGGAGACACCATGCATGTGTGCTCCCAGCAGGGGCTGTGTACATCCATTAAAGCACATAGTGCTTGGCAAGCCACTCCCATGACCCCTCCTCCCAGCTCTTACCTGAAAGCTGCAGGAGCCAACCAATCCCTTACACTCACCTCTCCTCTGTAATCAGAAAGGTTAAGGGGGAACAGCACGGCTTGTGGAGGGCCTGGCAGAGGTGACAGAAATGGCAGTGTGTAGCAGGTAAGTCCCCCAAAGGTCCCCCAAATATTTTGGGAGCCATTGGAGGGGTTTTTCCTGTCAGTGTCCTGTCCTTTCAATGTCCATTTCCGCCAAATAGAATCAAAATAAAAGTTGATGTATATTGTGATTTCTCAGTTACTCAAAGTCCACTTTAATGCTAGACAAGTGCGATTTGTTTAGTTCTGAATTGAAATCTGTGTTATTCAGAGATTCGGATGTATCTGACTCTCCGAATCACAGCAGTAACAAATTTGAAAAATAAACTATAACAAAAACAACTAATTCATTTGTATTCATTTGTTTCATTCAGATGACATGATGCGATAGTTTGGGCCTTTTGGTAATGTTTGAAGCATCCAATATAATAATGTAGTGACATAACAAATTGATTCAGATCCATTCTCTTTTATTCTAGTGAGAGCAGCATGAATATTCTAATAAGATTCTTTTTGTATTGGGGTTAAACTTGGGAGACCATTTGCTTAATTTGTATGTTTGCTGCCCAACAAACAAAGTCATGTGGGGATGGGGAAATGAATTCAGGTTAATAACATAACAAATGAACACATATTGATTAATTACGTTAAAACAAATTTAGCCAATCTTCTGCAATTACAAAAGCATAACAGTACTTCCGAAAATAAGAATTGATTCTAACAATGAATATATACTTTCCTGAGATAAGGGTAATTCTAACATGATGATTATGAGAAAGCTAAATTATTTATTCCACAAATGAAAATGATCAAATCTTTCCATTGTGCACATCTCTATTTAATGCAAGGAAGTAAAAGATAGTAAATTATACACAAAAATAAATAATACAATTTGTCCAATGGTTAAATATAAAAGAAAATGCATATAAAATGTACATAAAAATAGTATAGTTTGAACTGATGATTTTTGCCAATGTGCCACCTTTGTTAGACTGCTTCTCAGCCAGTTTCCATTAGTATTTGTTTGTTCTTGGTATGTATGATCCTCCTAAGCCCCCCGCCCTCCCCAATTCCCTATGTTTCTGTAATGCTTCATCATTAGCCCTCTGATTCACTCAACACATGCACTCAAAAAATTGTCAAAAACTCAAAGCTTCCCCCTCTGTAAATGATGGGAATTATACTTTTACTGATAAGATCATCTGGTGTATAGGGTCTGTCCAGTTCCTCTACGGTTGTTCCCCATGCTACTCCCACTGCACTCCCTAGATAACGGCACAGATAAACTATTTATTTTACTTTGCACTGCTTTACTGTTCAGTAACAATGATTACAAAATGTCCTTTCGTGTTCAACACTCACATTATTTTTTTGTATTTATTCATTTAGTTATAATTAATGTATTTAAATTATCTTGCAACAAAGCAAATGCACAAAAAATTATTCTCAGACAGATTTTAAATTTAAGCTAGAAATCAGAAGATGATGACAATTTAATATAGAAAATAAGAAAATTGCAGGTAATTACATGCAGCCCAAGTTAGAAATAACCTTAGAAATTCAAGTGATGAAATATATATGGAGTAAATGGATATTTTCACATTTGCCTTAAGTTCTTAATAGGTACACTTTGGACAGAATTCAAAAACGTCTTTCCAGAATATACTGTACTGCTGGAGACTTTCTGTTTTTCATTCAGACATAGTACCTTGACAATACTAAGCAAAACAGGTCTGCTTTTCAAGAAGCAATGTAAGCCTCAGTACCCGGTTTCCTTATGCTTCCCTGTGCTCCTCCAGCCTGCCACTGGATCTTGGAGAATCAGCTACTTCTGTTGGGTGCAGGGTAACATGTGACTCTCTCTCCGCAGAGTGTAATGCTAGGTGCCTTATAGCCAATCAGTAGGTCTCAGTATTGTCATGTGGGAGAAGGGGGCGTGTTCATGGAAAAGTCAAAACTTCCATAAGACTTTGGGGGACTCTGTCAATGCCTACGGGTGGTAGCAGAACATGGAGAAGGTAAATACTTCCTTATTACACTGCCTTCAGTAAAAGAAACCAGTTACAATGCAAAGTATGGGATCACTTTAAAATTGTCTTTCAACATCTGGTTTTGTATCAACAGTAATCCTCTACAATGCATATGTGAAGACCATGGCCCAATGTAGGCTCCTATATGTCTCTCAAAATAAGGAAGAGTATATGTGCACACAATCATGCAATGAGAGGCTAGATGAGAACTTGCTGAATGTGGCCACTATAGATTGTATCAAGCCAGCCATAGGTGGAACAAATTTCTTTCCTGCAACCACAGTCAGTGTTGATGGGGGAATCCCTCCAGCGGAGCCATTGTGCTCTCCTGGTGGGGGAGACGGGGAGATCCATCCCTGTTGGGAGAACACAGTGATTACTGCTAGCGGCATTAATAGCCGCTAGCAATAATCGCATGTGAAATCCGACAGGCTGGTTGTACCCAAGTTGGATGATTGATCAACTTGGGTGTATTCAGCTTGCCCATACATGGTATGAATCTAGGCAAGTACCTGCTGAACTGACTTTAAATTCAAATTAAGGTAAACTCAGTGGATTTTCTGGACAAATTACTAGTTTACGGATTGAATTTACTTACAGCTGCTCTTTAAAGCAGAACTCCATGCAAACAGCCAACGTCACCAATGATATATATAAACTAAATGTATTTCTTTACATTCATTCTGAGACTGGGGTCTTGTCCCCACCCCCAGTCTAAAATTTGGCAGTAAACTAATGATGTTCATCTTTCTGTCACACTTCTGTCTCTTTCTGTCAGCCTGAGCACTACAATGCAACCGACTGGCTCACTGTGCTGTTTCCCCCTCTCCCAAACTAAGCTTTTCTTTACAAGATTGCAACAAGC
This sequence comes from Staurois parvus, assembly GCF_062004578.1. Taxonomy (NCBI): domain Eukaryota; kingdom Metazoa; phylum Chordata; class Amphibia; order Anura; family Ranidae; genus Staurois; species Staurois parvus. Next base: position 7,608,044 of record NW_028317961.1, on the reverse strand, counting down.
GGAACCCAGGTCAAACGGAGTATTTACGCTAGTTTCTTTTAAAAATACATCTCGTTTTATTTGTAATGGCCACATACTTACATGAATGGGTGTTTTTTTAATTTCCTTGGAGTTAAGCTTTAAAGTGGTTCTAAAGCCTTAGGTTTTTTTTTATATCTTAATACATTGTATACATTAAGATAAAAAAAACCTTCTGTGCTGCAGGTCGTCCCCCCCCCCTACTCTTATACTTACCTGAGCCTGAGTCTGATACTGATCCAGCAATGTGAACGAGAGCAGCAACTTTTATCACTGTCTCCCTCCTCACTGGGCATATCAATAGCAGCAGGAGCCATTGGCTCTAGGTGCTGTCAATCAAACGCTGTGATGAAGGAGCAAGGTGTGGGGCCATGTCAATATGAGTACCCCCATAGAAAACTTTCTGTCATTCTTCAAAGAGGAGGAGCCAGGAATGCTGGAGGGAGAGCCAGAAGAGGAGGATCGGGGATGCTCTGTGCAAAACCATTGCTCAGAGCAGGTACAGCAAGTATAATATGTTTATTATTTTAATTTAAAAAAAAAAAGAACCTTTAATGTTAATTTAAGCTTCATAGTCGCAGAAAACGTCATTAAGATCTGCAATCATATAACTTCATGATATTTTAAAAGTAAATTTGAAATTATATAACTGAACAATAAATCTTGTGAAGAACCTAGGCCGTTTTACGTATTGCTGACTTAGTCAGAGCATGTTGTAATTGAAATCCTTGGAATTTATTGGCACTTTTCATAAGGAAAATATATGCCAAGCCTGAAATGCGAGATTAAAGTGATTAGTAATAAAATACACTCAGCACAAATGCTAATCCTTCAATAGAAAATTCTGAGTTGAAAAATCATTTCACTAAAGTGAGGACCTAAAAATCCTTTCTCCATTCTTGCTTGTCTGAAATTTAAAATTTTTACAAAAAAATATATTATTTTTAACTTGTCATTTTAACACCCCTGTTTCACTTTGTGAGAGTTAGGCAATAATTATGCTGAAGTTAACAGATAAGAAATAAAAATATAACTCAGCATTGTGTTTAAAAACTAATAAAAGTTCCTTTATTCATCTAGCCCATTAAAATATATAGTAACAATCAACTATGCAAATGTAACAGGATCCATTTAAAGGGGAACTTCACTCTTCCAAACAAGTTTCCTCCTCTGAATTCTGCCCCCTGTCGCTTGCACGTTTTTTTTTCTCCTTTTGCTTAATTACCTTTTTGCCAGCATCAGTTTTTTTCCCAACTCCCCCCACCTCTGTCATTCACCTAGGTGAATGACGTCAGTGCCCCCTGGTGCCTCTTGGGATATATGACGTGGATATCCCAGAAGGCGCCGGGAGTATCCATTCACCAAAGCAGGAGGGGTGTGCCTGTGTCTCCTGATCACTTCCTAGAAGATGGGGTGTGGGACCCAAGTGCTGGCTACAGAGACAGGGATCTCAGTGGGACAACATTGGATCTAGGTGGGTGAGTATCCTTCCTGCGCAGAACACCGCATCAGGTAGGCAAGGGGAAAATAAATGAGTGGGGTAGGGTAAAGTTTTGCTTTAATTTGTGGTACTGCTTTATAATTAATCAAAATATCTTGTCTGTAAAGCCACAAAAATCGGCAGCAATAATTTTAGGTCACATACCAAGCACTGCAGTGTGGTTTACTTCAGCCACCTGCAAACCTTATGTAAATCAGAGGCATTGTTGTATGCCACACTTAGGCCCCTTTCACACGGGGCGGATCCGTTTTGTTCAGCAGGTGGATCTGTTCAATGATCTACTACTGAGCAGAGCAGAGCAGGCGGATGACAGGTCCATCTCCACTCCACTTATGCAGTGTGGACATGGACACAGCCTGCTCTGCTTTATGGGCAATCAAATGTAAATGGACTTGCTTTCTGTTTACAGCCAACTTCCTTCCAATCTGATCCACTCAGACAGAAGAGAACGGACCCCCTTTCGTTTGTTTTTGGCGGATTGGAGGTAGGGGGATGTTATCGGACACAGGTCTTTTACATCTGCTGTAGGGTCCAATCGGGTCCCACACAGGTGGAACCGATTGGACCGCTCATGTGAAAGGGGCCTTAAAGTGTATGTACACCCTAACGATGAACCTCTTTCATTTGCTCCCATTTGGTCTTCTACAGTAAATATAAAAGAGGAGGAGATGAGGAGAGGTCTGCGTTCTTGGTAATCCATCAAAATGAAGTAGGCAGGGCTGACACCACATGTTTGGGAAGTCAGAGTTGTGTTGTTATGTCAAAGAGGAAGGTAGAAGCATATTATATTTGTGGCACATCAACAATTCTTTTTCTGTACTTGCAGTGTGTTTAAAGGGGTAAAACATGGGCAAATGTGCATGTATTGCAGAGATGCACAGATATTCTAATGAAGTCTAAACACATCTCCAAAGCAGATCAGACAGGGTGATAGAATGTGACTCCACAACCAGAATGCAGAACATTTTTTTTCAACAGGTTAGCACCTAAACAAACATACTTGCATTGCCCGAGTGCATACATTTATGTACTACAGAGACACCCCTAGTGGCAGTCTTACAGTATATTATGAAAACAATAGCAATTGTGTCAAATCAACCTGGCTAATCAGCTTCTCATCAGTTGCTCGGGGCTGTTTGTTAAAGTCTCCAGATTTACATAGACATAAAGCTCATCACCCAATCCAGCCCAAAATCAGCTATTCACCCTGAGGCCATCACAGAGGACAAGGGGGCACTCTTTAGGTCTGGAGGAAAAGAAATTTAATCTCCAAACAAGGAAAGGTTTCTTCACAGTAAGAGCTGTGAAAATGTGGAATAGACTCCCTCAAGAGTTGGTTCTGGCCAGGTCAGTGGATTGCTTCAAAAAAGGACCGGATTCTTTCTTAGTTACACAGAATATAACTGGATACTAACATTTATAGGTAAAGTTGATCCTGGGAATATCCAATTGCCTCTTGGGGGATCAGGAAGGATTTTTTTCCCAGCAGGAACAAGCTGGATCATGCTGTGCTGGGTTTTTTTTGCCTTCCTCTGGATCAACTGTGGGTATAGGATTATAACTTTGGTTTTTTTTTTAATGGTTGAACTGGATGGACTTTTTCAGACAGACTAACTATGCAACTATATAACATAATGCAAAGTTATTCGAATATCAATAAACAACCATTACATGACAGCTTCAGCCGTCAACAGCAAAGGTGCAACAATGGCATTTTTATACAGTGAGACTTAAAACAAGTCCTTGAAGCAATATATTTATATACAGGGGTTAGACAAAAAATTACACTACATGATTCGCAGGTGTGAAAATGATGACATTTCACATTGAAAGCGGAAGTGATGTAACATTCCTTTGCTTCCGCTGTGTGATGAGACACCTAGCTAACAGGTGGGAAGCCTCGTCATTCACTGTGCTGCTAGTAATATGGAGTTATGTCAGAACTTACTGAGCCTCAAAGACTGCAAATTGTTGATGCCTGTCTAGCTGGTGTCTCTGGGACTAAAGTTGCCAATGTATTTTTCGTGTCTCGAGGTACAGTATCAAAGGTTATGATGGCATATACAGTTTCCTGGAAAATATCATCTGATAAGCATAGGTGCGGTCAACATGGTCAACTGACAGACCCAGAATAGGAAAACAACTTCTGCAAAACTGACTGCAGAGCTCAATCTCAGTTCAATGCAGCGCTGAATAGAAAAAAATGCCCTGGTCATGAGGAGAGCTACAATGGAATGGTTTAGATCAAAGCATATTCATGTGTTAGAATGGCCCAGTCAAAGTCCAGACCTAAATCCAATTGACAATCTGTGGCAAGACTTGAAAATTGTTGTTCACAGATGCTCTCCTTCCAATCTGACAGAGCTTGAGCTATTTTGCAAAGAAGAATGGCCAAAAATGTCACTCTCTAGATATGCAAAGCTGGTGGAGACATCCTAAAAAAGACTTGCAGCAGTCATTGCAGTGAAAGGTGGTTCTACAAAGTATTGACTCAGGGTGGCTGAATACAAATGCAAGCCACACTTTTCAGATATTTATTTCTAAAACATTTTGAAAACCATTTATCATTTTCTTTCCACTTCATAATTATGTGCCACTTTATGTTGGTCTATCACATAAAATCCCAATAAAATACATGTAATTTTTGGTTGTAACATGACAAAATGTGGAAAATTTGAGGGTTATGAATACTTTTTCAAGGCACTGTATCTATACACTGAGTACCTCTCAGTGTACAGATGTCAATGTTTATTTATATATAGGAAATAGCACTCAGTGTACAGATATCAGTGTTACATATGACACTGATATCTCTACTAAGTGCTATTACCTGTATGTAACATTGATATCTGTACACTGAGTGCTATTTCCTATGTATAAAACACTGACATCTGTACACTGAGAGGCACTCAGTTTATAGATATCAGTGTTATATATAGGGAATAGCACTCAGTGTACAGATATCAGTGTTATCTGTACACTGTGTACTATTTGCTAAATACAGTATAACACTGACATCTGTACTCTGCCACTTAGTGGCTGTGGCTTGCGTGTGGGCAGGGACATATGGGCAGGGTCCCATGGGCAGGGCCACAGGGGTCCCCATGATCTCCTATTGCCCTGGATCCAGCACCGGCATCATTTACAGGGACCGGATTGGGGTGCACACCTTGACCGTGCGCTGCCAGCCCAAACACTTATTGGGCAGAGAGGGGTGACACCATTTTTTACTGCGCCACATGACACTACCCTAGTGATGCCACTGATTCTGGCCAATGAAACAAATTAATGACCAAACACTTGACATGTCTAAATGCAGTTAACACTTTACAGGCGTCAAGCGTTTTGTATGTTAAAATGCAGAGAAACGTGCATTGTGCATGAGACCTAAATGTGCAGCAGATACTTATATACTAGAGAATACAGTATATACAGAGCTAAATTAGTATCAAACTTTCCAACTTTTGAATGACACATTTTAAATAGCTTTTCAGAATGAACAACTATATAAAGATATCACATTCTCTATGGAGCAGTGATCTTGAAGAAAACAGAGAAAGTAATTACAATTTCCACAAAACATGGGGATCAGGTTTATTTCACACCTTCCAAGATATAAGGTGAACTTGAGCTATAACTATGTATGGCCCATCTAAAAGGGTTAAACATATAAATGCCACCACCAACAGTAAAATGGGTTAAATCCCTTTGTATTATTTAATGAATGTGAAAATAATACCTCTTCCGATGTTGTACACAACACCTTTATAAGCTGAACCAAATATTTTACTGCCATCTGTTTAGCTCATTGTTTAATTCTTTCTTAACACCACAACAAACAAAAAACACAGCTCGTTAAGTACAAGAGATTCCAGGGATGAAATTTCACCAGGAAACTACAACTACCTGTCAACTCATCACACTCTTGGGGGTGGAGTAAAGTAGGGATTTATCAAATGCTTATTCTTGTATTACACTGGGACAAAGCAAGCCCTCGTTATGTTCTTTTTAATGAAAAGAAGAACAAAAATAGAGAGAATGTACATGCTAAGCTGTTAAGCAGTTTGGGTCATTTCCTATTAAAACAAGAGAAGCTACAAAAGGAGTTTTCCATTTTACATGTACGCATACATACATACATACATACATACATACATACTACTATGACATACTATGACAGTACAGATGCATTTCACAATATATTTTTTTATATTAAAAAATCTGTATCTACAACCAGACCGCAAATCACTTTCTATCAAATGCTACAGTTTTTACATTACAATTCCTTAATTTATTTTATTTTTATAGTTCTAATAAGAAACACTGGCATTAGCTTGTCACCCTAGGCAAACCAGTCGTATCCACCTAGCTCTGCAGAACAATAACATTTTATGTGTCTCTCAATACAGATTTCAAGTGAGGCATTCAATATTGAGAGGCATTAAAAAGTGAGGCCACATCTTAATGTACAAACCTTGTACCAACACGCACTGATCACATATATCATAGAGAATGGTCTTAGTAATGTTTGAACTGAGGGGCTATTGGTGCTTTAAACTCCGTAACTATTTGCCACAGTGTATAAACAATTAAAAAAAAACAAAAACAATTACAAATAATTAAAAATAAAAACAAGCAAAAAAACTATTTTTTTTTAAAGTTAATAAATAGATCATTGTGGTAATTTTTCTTTGTGCCATTTTCATCTTACTGCCTCACTAAGTAAAATTAACCACAACTGTATCCATGGCGTAAGTGATCTAATTAACCCATCAGAGAGTGGAAACTAGGATTTGAGAATCTCCCATGATCTCACATTTCACAGTAACCACAATGGTTCAGTACCAGAATCCATAGTAGAGCTAGAAGCTCTACAATATAAATATGGGAGGAGAAGCATTTATCTCCTTAATTAAACCATAGCGTTTTTTTTTTATTTCACAAAAGATAAAGCCAGACATTGTACATAAAGTAGACACATGGATCAATTACCTATTCATTTTTTAACAAATGCCTATAAGGTAGAAAGAGTTATTGTTTATTTAAAAAAAAAGATTTTTATCAGCCTTTCTCTAAGTTTTTCATCTTGGAACTCTTTAAAAATCTATAAATGTACTGTATGCATGGTGTTCTGGTCCAGTCATTTTTTTTAAGGGAACCTTATTTTATCATTTAGAAAATAAAAATCTGGTGAATTAAATACTGATATATTGGTGCCAGTTTGGAGGATTGGCTAATTGCAAAATTAAAAGCAAGATCTCAAAATGTGAGCATAGTTTTGCTTATTTCTAACAGCTAGTAAAAGCTACTGAAAAATGTAATGTTTGTATTGTATTTACTAGTCCAAATTCAAAGCATATGAATAAGAATACTGACCTAAAATTAAGGCTTTTATGCACAATAAATAATTCTACCTTTCCTAAGAATTCCTGATTAAACATGTAAAATTTTAATGACTAATGCAAAATCAGGTCACTCTCTGTTTTAGAATAATTTAGATCAGTGGTCTCCAAACTGCGGCCCAGGGGCTTGCTTTTATCTGGCCCTTGGGCCATTATCCCCCCCCCCACTGTTAGCAAAAGTGGGGCATAGTTCTTGCACTAAGGTCAACAGCAAAGCACTATTTCTCCCCCTGACACCAACAATAGGGGCACTATTCCTCCCACAGACACCAATGATGGGGGGAACCATTCTCCCCACTGACACCAATGATTGAGGGCACTATTCCTCCCTCTGATACCAACATTGGGGCACTGTTTAACCTCCCTGGCGGTATTCCCGAGTGTAGCTCGGGGTAAGGTTTCAGTACCACAAGCGGTAACCCCGAGCTACACTCGGGAATACCATGCGGCGCTGCTCCACGATCCCTGTATCACTTACCTTGTCCTGCGCTCCCACGATGTCCCTCCTGCAGTGTCCCCGACAATGTAATCCGGCGGATGACAGCATCTGTCATCTGGGTTCCGTCCCCTGTGAGCGTCGGGACGTACGGGGGACGGAACGGCGGGAAATTCAAAAATGACAAAAAGTGACATTCTCTAAAATCACTAAAATCACATAGTATTTCATTACTGTATCAAACCATTTCACATACATTTTGTCCTGAGTGCTTTGTCCTGTGCCCTGCCTGCATTTTTACTGTTCTTATTGCCTGGAAACTGAGAAATTTCCATGGTGTCCAAAAAGCGTCACTTTAGGTCAGAAGCGGTTTTAGACCAACTAGAGAACAGCAATAGTAAATCAGAACCACTTGCAGAATTGAGTGATAATGATTTGTGGGGAAATTCGTCATCAAACAGTGAAAACGATTTTGCGACTTTGCTCAGTGATGTGCGAACTTGGCGCTATATTTCAAATTTAAGTGTTTTTGGTTTGATTATATTATTAAATTAAATTTATTATTATTATATTATTATTTTTATGATTATTTATTAAATTATAATTTATGATTTAGTGTTTCAAATTTTATCATACCCGGGATGTTTACTGGACTCTTGTTCGGACAGATTTCAGTGAGTTATTCCTACAAATTACAGCCCTACAATAAAAAAAAAACATATTTCCATGCAAAATAATGGTACCGCTTTCAGCACCAAAAATTTGAAATAATCATACCGCCAGGGAGGTTAATCCCACTGACACCAAGGCATTTTTTACTACCAATGACCAAAAGTTTGAAGGACAATAAACTGGCCCTCTGTTTAGAAAGTTTGGAGACCCCTGATTTAGTTGATATCCTTTGTACATTAATTATTGTGTTGTTTCGTTGCCATCAAATTATATTTTATTCCCAAACTATCGTACTTTTTTATTCTCAAATGATAGAAGCCATGTAGCATGAATACTATAAAGTACAGGCAGTACTGAATAAATAAACTGATGAACATTTTTAGGAAAGGGTCCAACGTTTCAGTATCACTTTTTCCTCAACTGTCAGTCTACTGTAGTTTTATGGTAGAAAACATTGGCTTTCTTGTATATTCCAATAGATGGATGGTACAGTATATGTGATCATTTAGGGACCCAGAAATTAATTTGTGGAAAACTAAATGAACAACAGATTTCTCGTCTCTTTTAAACAGATAGATTATTGTTTTAAGGTAAACGACCTACAGTTCTAAACTGTGGAAGTTAGCCATGATATCCAAATAAATAATTAATTTATAGGAATTGCTGGAGATGTAAACATTTACCAGTGCCTAGTATTTCAGTGAATTTAGCTAATAACATTTCACCTGTTTGAATATAAAATAACAAACCAGTGTGTCATACAAGCACACTTGAACTGATAAAACAATGTAACTGGTTATCTAGTAATAAAACAGTTCTTGGTTTGCAACTACAAAATACAAGCACATTATAAGTATGGAAACAGAGTAATATAATACAGTACTTACTGACTGCTCATTCAGGTCCTGAGAGTCGTCCATGAATTTGTCTCAGAACGTTCCAAATATTTGGTTTTGGTGCAGGATTTTTGTAAACCTTTGTGAATTTCCTGCGTCAAATGAAAATGGAGAAAAACAATTGTGCTGTTTTGTGAACAGAAATCTTGGAATTCACTGAATGCATTTAAAAATAATCAATCATTATTTCTAAACACAAATACTTTTTTTTTTATCACATTTTCTATTTTTAACTGCATGTTATATTTCACCCGTGCAATAAATGATGATACATACATTATAGGTAAGATGAAAAGAAACAAAAAAGCTTATGACTCAAAGAAGGGTTTTAAACTTAGCCTAAATTTACCTTTTAAGCACCTCTGCAATCTGCAAGCAATATTTGCACCCGTTTGGAATCCTGGAGCAGAGTTTGCAGATTTTCACACCCCCTCGCCCCCACATCCACCGCACTAATCCCCCTCCCTGCCACTACCCTAACAAATGGATGTTTATTTATTGATGTATTTATTTGTTTATTTATTTTCCCCTAATACCATTTTTAGGGATATTTCCTGGCGCTTCTGGGGTGAAGTACAATCTTAACATTTTGCTTTTTTTCATATTTTGCATAATTTTATAACCCATTTTGACAAGAAATGTGAACCATGATCCTGTGGTCTGATCATACCCACCTCCTTTCTTAGGCCGCTAATTTTTCCCCTTGGTTTCTGGTGCAGAGATATGTTAAGTTGGTTTCTATACTGGTTTTCCGCTCTATATCGGTATCTATGCTAACTTAGTCTTTTTCTCCTGATCTATGTTAACATTTTGGAGATGTTGTTATATTTTTGTTCATCTCACATCTAAGCTGATATATATTATATTTTTGTTTGGATTTTGTATTCTATGTGCTTCATCATTAATATTGTATCTTGGTACCTGTCGTATATTTGCATATCTTACTTCTGATATTTTTGTGCAATACGCTATATTTTTGCAAACATTAAGGCCTCGTGCACACTGGGCATTTTTACAGCTTTTTCTAGGGGTGTCTGGCATTTTGTTTTTCTGCCACTAAACTCCCCTGCATGTTAATCTATGTGCCAGTGCACACATAGGCTTGTAGCAGCATATAGTGGAAGGAGTTTAGAGACAGGAAAAAAAACCCACTGCCAGTGAGACCAGGAGCAGCAGAGTTTTGGCAGAAAAATTTTTGACATTGCCAGGGGCGGACTGACAACTCATGGGGCCCCTGGGTAATAGGGGATCATGGGGCCCCTGTGTCCTTGCCCAAACTCAAAAAAGCCTATGAAAAAGGTACCAGGGGCATCTCATGGGGCCCCCTACTGACCCCGGGCCCTCGGGCAGTGACCGAGTTTCCAAATGGACATTGCTAAATGCTGCAAAACGCGCCTAGGCACGTTTAGCACTTTAGCATTTATTCATTTCAATACCCAGAATAAATTAAAATACAAATTAATAAATGTTGAAACCTCAAACACTGCTAAACTGGTTTGAAAAAACACACATTTTTAACGCTGATTTTCTCCTGTCAAGAGAAACAGCATTTTACAATAAACCAATGTGCATGAAGCCTAATAAAAGATAGTAAACAAAAAACCCATTTTGGTTAAAGACGTGAATGGCATAAATTTTAAGAGTACTTGCAATTTTATTACATAAACAGATGAAATTCTTGCTCCAAACATGTCCTCCTTATCAAATTACTAAACATAAACCCAGAGCCAAGCTGTGTTTACAACCTGCTGGTAGCTTATGACCTCTAAACAAATGTGAATTTCCCATGGAGTATAACGGCTGCCCCCTTCTGCTCAGTGAAATGATTTGGGTACAGCCACTATTTTGTATAAACATCATTGAAAACTGCACCCTATTGCAGAGTCAGCACTACTACATAGACTAAAAACATTTTTATAAATACATGCAGTATAACAGCTGTAATGTTCAAATATGAAAAAGCCAGGCCTGGACAGGAATAGTAGGAAGAACCGCCACATAAGAGTTAACTGCGTATATTCCAGATACAATTCGGGATGCCTCAATTCTGAATAGAACATTGTAAAAGTTTTTACATTTTACATACAGGCGTACCTCGGTTTACGAACACCTCGTTTAATGCAATTTTTGGTTTACGAATGAAAATTCATTGAAAATAATGCCTTGGTTTACAAATTTTTTTTCACAATATGAAGTAAGTTTCCCCAGGATGCATTGCACCTAGGAGGTTTATAGCGCCAGCCCTATGCCTTTAAAGTGCACTTTATAAAGAGTTTTGAATAAATAAAACTTTTTTTGACTTTTTTCTGACCTCCGGAACGGATTGTTTTTCAATGCATTTACGATTTTTTTTTAATCATGTCCCTGTACAGTATTTATGCCTTTAAAGTGCACTTCATAAAGATTTCTGAACAGATAAAATACTTTTTTTTTTACTTTTTTCTGACCTCCGGAATGGATTAATTGGTTTTCAATGCATTTACAAATTAATTTTTAATCATGTTCCTGTACAGTATTTATGCCTTTAAAGTGCACTTTATGAAGAGTTTTGAACAGATAAAAGACTTTTTTTTACTTTTTTCTGACATCAGGAATGGATTATTTGGTTTTCAATACAAATTTTTCGCAATACGAAACGTCCCGGAGATTGCAGTAAACCAAGGTACACCTGTACTATATTTATCACAGGATTCAGCTAATATGAGAAGCTTTTGAAACTTCTATTGCACGTAAGATGTGGAGTGGTGGATTTATTACCTTTAATCAAAGGTGCCTGTCTGAAGGATATTCTCTTTCATATTTGACCAATGTATTTACAGATACAATAAAAAAATTGGCCAAAGAGTGTACTTGAATTTGAGGTTCACCTAGTACCTTAATTTTTACTTTTTAAATTATGACTGTGCTGCGCAAACTGTTGGCACTATATAAATCCTCTATCATGTTCTCCCTGTGCCTGCGTGGGTTTCCTCTGGGTACTCCAGTTTCCTCTCACACTCCAAAGACATGCTGGTAGGTTAATTGGATCCCGTCTAAATTGGCCCTAGTATGTGTATGAATGTGAGTTAGGGACCTTAGATTGTACACCCCTTGAGGGTTAGGGACTGATGTGAATGTATAATATATATGTAAAGCGCTGCGTAAATTGACGGCGCTATATAAGTACCTGAAATAAATGAATAAAATAATATAATAATGATAATAATAATGACCTTGTGTACAAATGCAAAAGGATTTATTCCACATATCACCACTTCACTAATGAATGATTGGTACATGAGCATGAATTAAATCATATTGGCCAAGCATGCATATTTATGGACGTGCACCTCTAATATTAGCCTAATCTGGGGAAAGCAAACAATGGGGAAAGCTACCTTAATCATTTGATTTGTCCTCTGAGAGGACCCTGTACTCTTGATAAAGTACCCCCCCCCCCCACAGGGAAACATTACCAGAATCAACAAGCCATAAGATAATTTACACATTTATCTAAGTAAATCAAGTTCTGTACACTCAAGCACAATATGGCTGCACATTGGAGTGTGCTGAGACACACATCTAAAATGAAAGAAGATAGCATTGTCTGTGACCACTGACATGGGCCAGTTAGCTTCACAAAACAAGCTAGAGCACTGTGAACACCACATTAATATAGAAAAGTTCATAACTTCCCTGCCAACTAATATTCTTCTGCCCTCTAGAAGACTGCACCACAACAGCCCCACAGGGCAGAATCTTTTTTGGGAAAAATCGTAGGACACGTGTAGGCAATAAAAGAGGTTTTTAAAGTCTTCCCCAGTATGTAAATTAGACATGCGGTAGCCAGAAATTTTCGTTCTGTTTTGGGTGCATTAATTAATTGAAGAATTTCAGTTCATCATAATCGTTATGTGTAACTGTTTTGTTTTTGCCATTCGTTTCATTATATGTGGCATTCGTTTCGTATATTCGTTGGTCCCGGTGAAATCGAAACATTCTGCAGTCTTTTCGAAAGATTGCTATAGATTAGTTTTTGGTGATGATATTTTGGGTGGATTTGTTATTCATATGTCAAAACTAGTCTATATTGTGAGACGCAATGGAATAAATAATGAAAAATTCGGTGCAAACCTAAGAATTGCATTCAATCGTGGAACTGAACTGGCTGACTGTGATAATTACACACTCAATTTAAATCACAACGTTACTTGAATCAGAATTATCAAACAAATTTGAAAATGTATTTCCCCATAGACCCAAGCTTTTATTGCATCATGTGATGTCATCCGAATGAAACAAATGCATTTGTTAATTGCGGTATAACTTTATTGCCAGAATCATTGACATTTGTTACTATGTCCATTCTGAAAATTACAATTTTGTCCAAAAATCGATTAGTTACAAAACACATTTGTCTAATGCAAATCAATCTACTTATTGCTATTAACTTGTAGTCTCTCAGAAAACCAGAATATGAAACAGTCTACTTGGATAATACAAAGCTGCTTACTGAGATAGGGCACAGGGCCCTGGCTTAAAGTGTTACTAAACCCACAACAGTAAAATCAGTTTGTATATGCAGTAAATACAGTATATAGTAAAATCTATAATAAATCAAATAATAATCCAGATAATATTATGTAGATCATAAAAAGAAATACAATCATTAAATGTTCATAAAGAGACAGTTTGTGCCAGGGTGCCAGTCGGAAACTGTTGGTTACTCCAAAATTCAGTGATGTGCCAGAGGTGTGATACAAATTTTCTAGCTACCACTTGTCTAATTTACATACTGGGGAAGACTTTAAAAAACCTCTTTTATTACCTACACGTGTCCTACGATTTTTCCTAAAAGAGTCAATGCAAAAGTGAATAGCAGTTTCTAAAATTTATATAAATAAAGTGCAGTGCTTCTCATCTGTTTCAATCTGGATTGGGTAAGTGACACATAAACTTCCACTGTACAGTCACCAACACCAGCACTCTGCACCCTCCTGAACATGTGACTGCGTAATTATAAGCAGAAAGAGCGCTCAATGGGGTCATCCAGGAAACCCCACCTCTCCTCTGGATGCAGTCCTTTTAGGCAAGCACCTCTTTGGTTGTGACATGGCCAAGTTTCCACTTCCCAGGGTAAGCAGTTAAGTAATCCAACTATGGAATAAATGCTCACCAAGTGGACCCAGGTATATCTCTTATAGTGTATTATTTATTAATAGAAACAATCCATCATAAAATGTAAAGCACATAAAGATAGAGTAGATAACAGCCACCAGCACTTACAAATATGGCCATCGCATACATTCCATGCAATGGTGTAATGTCCGCCCTGTAACTCATCCCAACACGTTTTGCACTCTACAGCATAATCAGGGGTCCATGTGCACTTACATAACTGGTTAAAAAATTCTCATTGCTTTCTTTGTACATTTTTATAAAGCTGACTATATTTTCTATTTAGTGTGGCTTTGTGGGATCCAGAAAATGTTGCTGGAAAAATGCTGCGGTAAACTTTGCTAATTCAGTTGAAGGCAATCGAAGCTGTAACAAGTTCTACTATATACTTTTCAGTTGAAAAATGCATTTACAAAATTAATAACTTAAATTATTGAATGAAATACACAAAATGCCAAGTTCTTGATTGGGTTTAAGTCAATTAAGTCCACACTAAAAAAATTATTTAATCATTTTTTTTTTAAACTGAACTCCAGGATCCTGCCCAGTTTGGAATCTTAGCTTCCTCTCCCCATGAACAAAAAAACGCTGTATAATTTTTACCTTACAGGAGGATCTATGAATATTCCACACATCACATCCCGCAGGGGACATGTAAACTTTATTTCCCATGAATCAATAGGGAATGCACTGATGTGGTAGACAGGTATGTGGGCGATGCTCAGGCTTGTGAGGGACAGTGCTGTGCTAATGACAGCAGTTATTTGCATAACTGCCAATCAATAGCTGTGGGTAGGGCACTGCTGGGAGCTGTAGAGATTATACCTACCCACAGAAGAAAGCGAGACATCAATACAACACTGCCATGTCTGTAAACTACACTAAAGAGGCAATGTAACCAGGAGTCATTTCTTCATAAGGAGAAAACAATGATGCATAGTCTACTAAGAAGATACACTAAACACGTGACATAAGGGACATGTTTTGAGGACAAGAGAGAGTGGAAACTGACTTTACAAACAAATAAAGAGGATTTTACAAAAGTAAGCAATTACTTTGCTAATAGGATTGTGTTCCTCCTGGCTGGAGTTCACCTTTAAATATATGAGTCACATACAAGGGACTACAGTCCTGCAATGAGGTCTTATAGCCCAGAATGGACTCTAAATGTGTTCCCACGAAGAATTCAGAAAGAGTATGTGATGAATTGGCTTAGCAGATGGTCCAAGACAGGTTGTCTTGCAGGTCCAGAATCAGCATTTTTGGGGAAGAGTACCTTTTAAGCTCCACAAATATGGATAGGGTCGTAACCTTCACACCTTTCTTGGTGTGAGCTATTTTAAAAGGAAAACTGTACTAGTTTGAGTAAATTTTTTTTTCAAACCGATGTTTTATAAACACTCAAAGTGGCTGTAAAGGCAAAAGGTTTTTTACCTTACTGAATTTTATGGCGCACAGTAAAACACCTTCTGCACCCAGCTTCCCCCACAACCCCCCCTAAATACATTCCCATGCCAAATCCCGATCCAATGATGCTCACGGTAGCCAAGACTCTCCCTCGACTCTCTCACCCCTCAATGGCTCAGATACAGTGCTGCTGTCAATCAGAGCTAGTGAAGAGGAGCAGGGGAGCAGGGTTGAGCCCCATTTTGTGCGTCTTATGGACACAGAGAGCAGGGCTTGGGAGCAAGCACGCATGAGTGCCCCCAGAGCAAGTGGCTTGCTCTGGGGGCACTTGCTGGGGGGAGGAGCTCAGAGCACCGGAAAGGGACCCCAGAGGAGAATCAGGGCGAAACCACTGCACAAAGCAGTTAAGTATGACAAGTTTATTTTTTAAAGAAATAAAAAGTGAGCCTTTAATATCACTAAAATATATGAAAAAGGATTCCTAGAGCACTGGGGCTACCAGGAGCTCCATGCTTTTACACTTACTCTGACTGAAACATGGATAAAGTTGCTCAAAATGATATATGACTTACAGGTAATTCAACACTTTGCTACTGACCATCTGATCAGCTTATTGTTGCATTGAAACACATTAGTGGGTGGAAGTTAAGGTGGTTTGCCTGTGCATCTGATGTATTTAACTTGTAACAGCAGCTTTTACATCACAGTGCCAGTGTCCTCTCTCCTTGTCGAGATATATGGGTTACTCCTCTGGATCATTAACTTGGGCAAATTTTTCCTTAAGCTTGTAAGCTCTGTAAACAACAGGTTTTTAGCAACAAATAGATAGAAGAGTTGTGAAAAAAAGATTATGCGCCATGTCAGATGGGCAAAAATTGCAAATGCCAGCGAATACCAGCGATTTGTAACTTGCAATGTAACTGGTAAAGTTGGCAGTAATTTGTCACTAAGAAGACTTTTTTTGCGGCTACAAGTCAAACGCATGCTACATCATTAAAGTGGTTTTAAAGGCTCAAGGTTTTGTTTTTTTTTTACAACTGTTGTTTTTTATTGGTCATTTGATTGTTTACAACAATTAACAGTATTGTCGCAATAATGTATTACAGATTTGTAAAGGATATAGATAACAGAGTATGAGCATATTCAACATCTTACAAAATTCAGCTTATAAACAATGTGACTTTGTAGTCATTACTGTCATCAATACAATTCTTTTTTTGATGAGTATGCATTGTTTGTTTGAAATATTCAGTAAATCATTAGTTTAGAGAAGAAAGGAAGGTTGTGAGAAGTGGAGATTTGAGATTAGAGAGAAGTAGAATAAAGAATGAGATTTGAAATTATTACATATTTTCTTTTTTGAGATAATAGGGTGATAATAATAGAGTGGAGTAGCTTTATCTCTAGTGGTATTTGATTGGTAAATCTTGTAGATCCTTATGTAACGGTACATCGATGATCTTTGAGCCATAAGTCCCAGTGTTTCTGGAATTTAGAAAATGAGTTGTATATTTGAGCAAAGATTTTTTCAAAGGCTGTGTTTTTGTTCAGGATTTCAGTTACTGTGTGAATGGATGGAGTTGTATTTTGTTTCCAAAGCCTGGCAATACTCAATCGTGCCGCTATCAAAATATGTATTATTACAGTTCTGGACTGTGGTGGCCAGGAGTCTATTCCTATTCCCAAAAGTGCCAGGGCTGGATCAGGAATTATAGAGGAGTTTGTAATTGATGTTATAAATGTGAAGATATCTGACCAGAATGGAGTCATTTGTGGACATTCCCACCATATATGGTACAGGGATCCTTGTTGGTTACAGTTCCTCCAGCATAATGAGGAGTAGCGGTTGAATGAACATGCTGCCAAATGTTGTGGAGTTATGTACTATCTGTGTAATATCTTTTGGGCTGATTAAAGGCTCAAGGTTTTTTATCTTCATGCATTCTATGCATGAAGGTAAAAACCTTTTCTGTGCAGCATTTCCCCAGCTCCCTCTAATACTCACTTAAGCCCCCTTTCAATCCAGCAATGTGCACTGGAGTCTCGGCTATCCCAAGACTCCCTTTCCTCATTGGCTGAGATAGAAGCCGGAGCCATTGACTCCCACTGCTGTCAATCACAGCCACTGACTTAATGAGAAGAGGGGGCGGGGCCAAGCCTGAATGGCTACATGGAGCAGCGGGTGCCCCCATAGCAAACAGCCTGCTGTGGTGGATACAGGAGGGGCTGGGAGGGGCCAGGAGAGCCTGCGGGGAACCCGAGAAGAGAAGGATCCAGGCTGCTCTGTGCAAAACCACTACACACAGCAGGTAAGTATAGATATGTCTGTTATTTTACAAACACACAAAAAAAAATAATCCTTCAGAATCACTTTAAGTTAGGCTTCTCTGCTACAAATCACTCTCCTTTTGAACAGTAACAGGGAAAGAAGCTTAAAACCTAAGCCCAGCTTGGGCAAAAATTGAACAATTCTAGTCCCCAGAGCAGCCTTAAAACAAAAAGCAAATCTAGCTGCTTTACTTACTTGATCACTGGTGCTGTCCATTGCAGACTCACCCTATTACAGATCCAGCAATGTTTGTCCTCCTGGCTGAATGACACCAGGCACTCTTTAACCCGTTACCGCCATGTATACATGTATATGCATCATATCTTTCTCCCCTTGCTAGAGAAAAATATAAATAAACAATAGGAAGGAAGGAAGGAAGGAAAGAAAGAAAGAAAGAAAGAAAGAAAGAAAGAAAGAAAGAAAGAAAGAAAGAAAGAAAGAAAGAAAGAAAGAAAGAAAGAAAGAAAGAAAGAAAGAAAGAAAGAAAAAGTATCTAGGTCAAGGTCTGATCCAGGACAGTGTCAGAGTTAGGGTCATTGTCAGGACCAAGGGTAAAGGTCAGAGTCAAAGGTTGGGGCAAAAGGTCAGTGTATTTTATGTAGGATTTAAAAAAAAACATTTTTTAAAATTAGTATTAGTGTCAGTGTCAGCATCGGTGAGTTTCAGGTAGGATGAAAAAAAAGCAAAAATGCAGACCATTGTTTCTAAGTGCTACTTTGGGTAAAAAAATCAAATAACATACACATCTGTGTTATCGCTGCGATCGTCAGTAGCATTAGAATTTATGTTGGGTTGGTCTTTGCCTGTAGGCTATGGCAGTAACAAGAAAAATACAACAACACTTCCAAAAAATAATATTTTTAACTATTTTAGGCAAGCTTTCCTTTGGTAATAAAAAATTATGAGATATCAATTACATTTTCCCACCAAAAGAAAGCCCAAATTGTCCTGAAAAAAACCCCAAGGCATAATTCACCTTGATACACAAAATAGGAGAGATGATATGAACAGTTTTACTAACATGTCAAAGATGGAAAATTGTGTTGAGGTGTTAGGATTTGTTTTACCCTCTTAAAAGAGGGGGGTCATAAAGGAATTAAATAATGTACACTTACTATTACTACACTATTTACAAGAGACTGCTGTAAAGAGTGGTACCAGATGATTATATGGCATTTAGCATACACCCACCTCCGAAGAAAGAAGAGAGTAAAGAGAGTAAAGAGAGTCGGGGCCATTACTGGACTGGACTGGAGACACCTGGAAAAAGGTAAGTATACAGATATTTTTTTTCTAATGCTGCAGGGATGCTCCAATGGAGAAGGGTCAGTGTTGAGTTTTAAATGTAGTATATAGTCTTTTCAATATTATTTATGCTATCCATGTGAAATTTATCATCTTGATGTGAGTAATCTTACTGGGGTGTGTTAATGTTTAAAAGCCTTCTTCTAAATATAAATGTTAATGTGGACAGCCATATTTGCTCTTTACATATACAAGCTTTACTTCCAGCCTATGGAAACACTCTAGAAAGAGGTCCCAACTGAATGAAGAAGATCCTTCATTCTCCTATGAAGCACCGTGGAAGAGTGCCACTGTTAGCATTGGGTAAGGTTTGTGGCAGGTTCCGGCACTTGCAGGGTCATGCAAGGACAGTCTAATATCTCCCCGCTGTTCTCTATTATGCCCTGGAACATTGCAGAATGAATTATTTATAAGAAGGCTTGCTGAAACTATTCTATTTCCAAAGTTCACTACCAAGGTTTCCAAAGCAATGGCATGCACATGGAGGGCAAAACATACACAGGAGCCCCTAGCGTCAAAATAGTGTACAAGTCATAGTACATGCCATACTTCTGCATTATTTATATATGTAACATTTCTACATTTTTAGAGTGTTCATTTTAAATTTTACAGTCAATACGTACAAATTTTTATATGCTCAATTTCCATTCAGCTGCATGTAAGAAAATCGCCTTGCAGGATTTATATATTTTGCAAAGTATCGAAGTATGTTTAAACAGACCTGTTCAAGTGCTCTTTTTAATGTGTTTCAACATAGTTTAATTTTAACTATAGTTACATTCCACTTATAAATCTTAAAATTGTTCCTTCCCATGGAAGTAATTTGTATAATAAAAACATTCTGCTCTTAGGAAACTTAATTTCTTAAGTGGGCCTCCAAAGCTGATTTTATAAGTGCAATCTATTAAAATAACAGCCATTACTATTACAGGTTTACAATAATTCACAGTGTAATAATAATGTATACTGTAGTGAACTTCTAAGTGCAGAAATATTTCTCATTTGTAGCTGAAATAAACTGGCCGCAAATTACTTTTTGCCAATAATTCACCGCAGCCTCTAGTAAAAGTTCAGATTGGGTTTCTTAATAGCACCGTGCAATTTGAAAATGCTTAGCACCTCAGTGTTTTTCTATCTATCTATTGATCATCTATCTAATTTATTTATCATCTACCTGCATTTGAGATTTTATTTCTTAGATAAAAAAAACAACTCCATGTTGTAGAAATCTGCATGTTTGTGTATGTGTGTGTGTCGCTTAAAGCACCAATGATAACATGTGTTGGTAGACATATGAAAATATCAAGAGTATCTCTCAATAAACCAACTAAGAACCTAGACTTCCACAGAACATAAATGTCCCTTACACTTTTCATACAGTGGGATCGATATTTATTTATTTCAGGTACTTATATAGCGCCGTCAATTTACGCAGCGCTTTACATATATATATATATTGTACATTCACATCAGTCCCTAACCCTCAAGGGGTGTACAATCTAAGGTCCCTAACTCACATTCATACATACACATACTATGGACAATTTAGACAGGATCCAATTAACCTACCTGCATGTCTTTGGAGTGTGGGAGGAAACCGGAGTACCCTGGAGGAAACCCACGCAGGCACAGGGAGAACATCCAGGCAGATGGTTGAGATTCGAACCAATGACCCTAGTACTGCCAGGCAGAAGTGCTAATGTTGCTTAAGCAGGCCACAGACTTGTGCATAAATCTACTGCCCACATGGCACATACTCTGAGAAGAGCTGCCGATCTCTCTACAGACTTATCAACTCACATCTGCTAAAATATTTACCCCAGTAAAGACCGTGAAGGTGGTAGAGGGCACAGAAGTGGCTGTCAGAGCTGGCTTGCAGGGCATAACAATAGCTAACATGGTTTGTGCATGCCCGCATGCAGAAGGTTTGCATCAGTCGGCATGGATGAACGTGACATCTTTCATCTGCATAAGGAAGCAGCAAGTGCTTGCACCCACTGCATCTTTACCAACACTAAGATCACCCTGCCCGTTCACTCACATGTGGGGATTTTTATCTTTTTAACAAAAGACTTGTCAAATCTTTGAGAGTCTTAATTTCAAAGTGACTTTTTTTTGTGAATAAGTAGAGGCACCATGTACCCCATACACATTCATCTAGGAGGGGGGCCAGTGTCTGGGGGCTTACCTAATAATAAAGGGGGCTTCCAGATTTAAATAAAGCCCAACCCACAGACCCCCACAACCACTGGCCAGGGTTGTAAAGAAAAGGCCCTTGTCCTCATAAACATGGGGACAATATTCTTTGCTAGAGAAGCCTCGTATGGTTTGGGGTTGGGGGTGCATTCTCCCCCCCCTTTGTGGTACAGATTTTTAGGGGGATCCCACTTTTTTTTGCATGAGGTACCCCCTTAAAATCCATACCAGACTCAAAGAGGATAATTTACTAAGACGTGTACACACAGAATCTGGTGCACCTTTGCATAGTAATAAGGAAGATCCATTCAGCATGACGATATGAACAGGATACTTGTCTGGGAGCAGTGTGAGCAAGGAGGACAAAGTGAGTACAACAGCACACCCAGGGATTTACAAGGGGAGAGACTGCCACATGTATCAAGCTCCCAAAGGACAGTGCTGTGCTTAGTTCTTTATCTTGTCCTGGGAGATCTTCACAGCAGCCAGGAGGGCTGGTAATGTCAGCAGGCTGTGGAGCTGGGAGCAGTTCTACAGGGGAGAGGAGACATTTCTGTATGTAGTTTGCAACAAGCTACGTTAGGCCCCTTTCACATGGGGTGGACCCACTGGCAGATTCTGCTACTGTAGAGCGGACACAGACACAGCCCATTGACTTCTATGGGGCGTTCAAATGCAAACGGACCGCCTGTCTGTTTTCACCATACTGTCAACCAATCAGATCCACTGTACAGATGGGGAAGGGATCCCATCCAATGTTTTTTGGCGTACAGGATCAGATCGAATGCCAGCAGGTGTTAGCGAACACTTGTCCGCTAGACATAGATAGGTCTATGGATGGTCCGATTGGGTCCGCCTAAAAAACTGACAGGCAGACCCAATTGGATCGTCAGTGTGAAAGGGCCCTTCACTTTCAGAGGGGCTGTGAGTCCCTAGCCTGTAAGGGGCTGTTGCTGCTGCTCCACAAAGACAGCTCTCAAGGAGAAGAACAGTCCAGGATCTCTTTCTGTAAATAGGAAGGAAGTTGTCCCTGTGCATTAATTCAGCCAAGTTGGGCATCCCATAACCCCTATTACCCCATCCAAGTTATTTCTTATAAAATAACAAACCAAGGTCATGGACTGTTCACTGATGATGGATCCAAGCATGGAAAATGTGTGTTGCCTGGCTGTATGGAGCTTAGGGAGACCCAGAAATACAGCGGCCCTCAAGAGGGTAGCGTTACATATGAATAGGTGGAGTTAGCCTTTTCTTCCACTTTATGTTTGTATAGTGAACAATCTTTGCTACCTTAGTAAATACGTCTCAATATTTTAAGATGCATTGATAATAATATGACCATGTGTTGTCACATGCTCAGGAAAAGTTTAGCATTTTTTTATCCCTCCACAAAACCAAACTTTTTTTGTCATGTTCTTATGTAACCTGTACTGAGTATCCTCTTCAATAAAATGTTATTGACTTTATGGCTATCAGATTCTGTAAAACTCTTTGATTGACGTCTTAAAAGCACAATTACAAATCTACCATTCAATCACACATCTTCAAGACGTGAACATAAACTACTCCACTGCTCTTTCTCATATAATCCTTGAGTGGATGTTAATGCATTTACAAGAAAAGTACATAGTTTAATTAGCTTCCTTGGATGGCCATATGCACATAACATCCAAACATGAATTTGGTACTCTATATACCCAAATCTGAAGACTTAGGGAAACCTTTTTATCCACCTAAAGCAAATCTGGCATCATATTGACTCTTGGGTCTATATTTAATATAGTGTGAAGTAGTATAATGCTCACTTAATGCATTAGTAAATTCTCATCAGAAAGCGGGTCTAGAAAAGAAAAGTTCCAGCTGACATCTGTATATATATCTTTTTTGACCATCTATAGTATATAAAAAATTAAAAAAAATCTCAAAGGAAACTTCCCACTTATGTACTCAGCTTAAAACAGCTTAAATTAAGGTGAAAGCAAATTTTATTTGGTCATGTTTTAAGCCAAGCAGCTATTAAAATCACTGTATAAATTTAAATCCTCTCTGAAAATTTTAAGTTGTTATGATCATTGGCAGTCTGCAATGGGATGGCCACATAAATCTAACAGTAGTTACAGATGCCCATATGACCAAATCATTTAAAAAGTTATTTCATTTTTTATGTTCACATAACCCAGGCCTGGACAGCTATGGAGAACCAAGTAGCAAACAAAACTGTGAGTTGTGTCTACTCCTTTTTACTTTTTTCTCCAGCTGTCAGTGAATGCTGAATTTTTATTGCTTCCTGAAAGTTCATTACTTTTATACATTCCAAAATAATTTTCTTTTCACTTTGATTTAAAGTATATATTAAGCCAAAACGTTTTTCTAAGTTGGATAAAATGGGGAATGGTTAAAAGCATTATGAGGATTTTTGCGCCATCTATGTCCCTTTTGGGAGAATTAATTTACTTCATATCTAGCAGACACAACAATAAGTGAAAGCATATCTGTCAAAGGTAAGGGGAGATACCCTTAGTCAGTTGTCACCAGCATACATGTTCCCAGTAGTGATGGGCTGAACACCCCCCTGTTCGGCCAGCGGTCGAACATTCGAACATAACGAAACTTAGACTGCGAACTTCGAACAGCAACACTTCACTCAGCGGTATCTTACAGCATCTGAGTATGCAGTAAGATACAGCACAGCTATTAAAAACATTCTTTAATGTTTCAGCTGTCAGTTGTGTTTCCAGATGACGGGTGAATGTAAAAAGAATTGCCTGCATTGCCCAACAATTAAAAAAAAAACATGTGGGGTCCCCCCCTCCCATTCATAGCTCTTTGGGTCTGGTATGGATTTTAAGGGGAACTCCCATGCAAAAATTAAAAAAAAAATGGCATGGGGTTCCCCCCCTAAAATCCATATCAGACCCTTATCCAAACATACAGACCGTTAGGTCAGGAAAGGGGGGAGGACAAACGAGCGCCCCTCCACACTGAACCATATTAGGCCACATGCCCTCAACATGGGGAGGTGCTTTGGGGCAGGGGAGGCTCCCCCCCAAAGCACCTTGTCCCCATGTTGATAGGGACAAGGGCCTCTTCCCCACAACCATAGCCGATGCTTGGGGAGGTCTGCAGGCGGAGGGGTTATCGGGATCTGGAAGCTCCTTTAACAAGGGGGCTCCCACATCCTCATTCACAAAAAAAAAGTGTAGTTTAAAAAATTACAGAAGTCAGTCTTTGACAAGTCACTTATTAAAAACAAAAATTTCAAAAATGTCGCCCCGAAGTAGATCCAATATCAATCACGATGCCCGCCACCACCGCCGACCTGAAAAAGGAAAAAAAAAACTGCTCTGCTCTCTATGCTGACTCCCGCCATCTGACAGCTGCACCAGGATGAAAGTTCTAAAATATTGTGATGACATCAAAAGGGGCGGCATCACTCCACCCCCTTATGACATCATCATGCACTGTGATTGGCCAAAGCATTGCACCTGACCTGCGCCACCGCCCGCCTGCTCTACTGTGATTGACAGCCAGGATTTAGTTAGCAGGTCCTGTCCAATCACAGCCCAGAGCCCTGTGTTGACAAATAACACAGGGCTCTGTACAGATGGAATGATCTCTGAGTTTCTTTTGCCTAAAAAGCAAGCAGAAGAAGCAAAGCAATTTCAAGTAAAAAGCAACAAACATTACACAAATTAACAATTGTTAGGCACACACTTAACTCCTTGATTACCCCAAGACCGCTTTCCTATCCAGTGTTATTAGTACAGTGAGAGTGTATAGTATTAGCAATGATCACTGTATAAATTTGTCACTGGTGATGTCAGTTAGTCAGTTCCCACTAAGTGTCAGTTAGTGTCAGATTGCCTGCCACACTATCACAGCCCCACTATAAGTCACTGCCATTACTAATATAAAATAACGAAATAAATAAAAATTCCAGTATATATACCATTGTTTGTAGACGATATAACTTTTACACAATCAAAATAATTTATATTTATTGCGATTTTCTTCACCAAAGACATGTAGCAGAATACATTTTGGCTTAAATTTATTAGGAAATTTTATTTTTTTTTATATTTTTTATAGCAGAAAGCAAAAAAATATAGTTTTTTTCAAAATGTACGTTTTTTTTAATTTTAATAATAAAACAAATCAAAACCCAGTAGTGATCAAATACCACCAAAAGAATTCTCTATTTCTGTGAAAAAAATAAATAAATTCAATTTGGGTACATTGTTGCATAATTGAGCAATTGCCACTTAAAGTAGCACAGTTCTGAACAGCAACAAATGCTCTGGTCAGAAAGGGGGTAAATCCTTCCAAAGCAAAAGTGCTTAATGGAGTCTTGCAGGGATGTAGAGGTCAGTGGGAAGAACCAGTGAGCACAGTTGGAGACGCGAGAAACAGCACTTGATAGCAATGGCAACTGAGATAGGGAATTAAACTAAAAATTTAATACATTGTAGCTTAGCAATCATTAAATGTGGTGGCTGCATTACTTTTCTTTTGTTAATTTGTTTTCCTTCTGTTTTCACCTGCTAATCTAGCCAGTAACACACCTCCTGTATTAGAGTGCCCCAACTCTGGATGAAGGAACACAGGGGGGCACATTTGGACAGCAGCATTGTCATTCTGGGGGAGGGAAGTGTTAGAAGCATTTAATTACAGTAACACACTGAAGCTGAACTCCAGATTATAATCAGTTAAAGCAAGTTTTTTTTCTGGAATAAAGGTTTACATAAATAAAATAAAGCTGATCATTGTAAGCACCCCTGTCAGTGGTAAATGGTCTGCTTCATCCCTGCAACTGCAAAAAAAGTGTGTTTTTTTAAAAAAAACTCAGACTTACTGGCAGGATCACCAGATGAAAATAGAAGAAAGAAAGCCTAAAAAGGGAAAGGGAAAGCCATCACACCTAATAGTTGGTAAGCTGCAATATAATAAATGTTTGCTTTTGGGTTTAAGACTGCTTTAATATTTTCCTCTGCAAGGACTTTTTGGGGGTTTTTTTGGACAATATTGTTTTCACAGTTACTTTAAAAAAAACACTTCCCCATCCCCCCTTGCTCTATAGCAGAAGTACTGCTACAGGGTGTCAGGGATGTGCAAAATCACGTATATATAGGTGCTTGAGCTGCCCTACCCATGCTGCATTGGCTGCTGAACATGACAGTCACCGGGTCCCGGCCGATGATTCTTGCCCGAGACTTGGTGATCGTTGGCAAAATTAACAGGGGAGAGACCTGTGTTTAAACAACACAGGTCTCTTTTCTGTCAGCATAGACATGCTGCTTTTATACTGCACAGCAGAGAAATACAAAGCAGCATGTCTCCCTAGTAAAACACAACACAGCACATAATGTAAAACAAACACAGCACACAGTTAACCCTTTGATCGCCTCAGATGTTAACCCCTTCCTGCCCAGTGTCATTAGTACAGTGTCAGTGCTTTTTATTAGCATTGATCACTGTATTAGTCACTGGGGATGTCAGTGGCAGTTAGTTCCCACCCAGTGTCAGAATGCCTGCCGCAGTCCCGCAGTCCCGCAGTCCCTCTATAAGTCACTGATCACTGCCATTACTAGTATAAAAAAAAATAAAAATAAAACTTCCACTATATATACCGCCATTTGTAGACGCTATAACTTTCACATAAACCAATTAATTTACACGTATTAGGATTTTTTTTTTTTAGCAAAGACATGTAGCAGAGTACATTTTGACCTAAAATTATGAAGAAATTAGATTTTTTAAAAAATTTTTTACTGAATATTTTATAGCAAAAAGTCAAATTTGTCGGTCTTTTTTTGTTTATAGAGCAAAAAAAATAAAAAACACCCAGGTGATCAAATACCAGTGAAAGAAAGCTCTCTTTCTGGGACAAAATGACATAAATGTCATTTATGTACAGCCTTGCATGACCGCGCAATTGTCAGTTAAAGTAATGATGTGCCGTATCGCAAAAAATGCCCTGATCAGGTAGGGGGGTAAATCCCCAGGAGGGCAAAAATATCTTTTGTCTTCTGGTCGAATGATGAGATAATATAAAATGTTACAGTTTGCCTGCCTGCCTGTCTTTTATAGTATAGTGAACAGCAATTCTTTAAAGCCTTTAGAACAGCAGTATGTAACAAACCATATAGTACTGTAAATAGCATACAATATGCACAGTATATTTGTAACCTGATTTGTACGTATGAGGCAGCTTAGTGTCCTCGCTATTATAGATGGTAACACAGGAAAGGCTTCCAAAAGCTTCTGAATTTTACTTTTCTGGTGAGCCTCTTTCAGTAACATTTTATAAGTCCCTGTGTGCACTGCAAGTCTAAAGCTTTGCTAAAGAATTTTGATCTCCAAACTGTGCAACACTAGGGAAATAAAGACTAGTTTAACAGATTTCTTTTTTTCCTTTTTAATTTAGGCACGTTTTGAAATTTGTAATTCTTTGTCAAGTACCAAAAAAAAAAAAGTTCTATTTCAGTTTTAGACACACAGTTCAACTTTTCTAATTCTCATCCTTTTAGTATAATACAAAAAAAATGTCTGTTTTAAAATGAGTACATTTGTGAAAAGTAACTTATTTTAAATGTTAGAAAGAAACCAAAATATATTTATAACATTTTCTTCAGGGGGGGAAAGGAGGCTGGCAAGGTGAGCGGGGAGCAAGAATTTCTAGTTACTCGCCCAGGAGAGGACAGATTTCACAGGAATCTGAACTAAAACTGCTGGTCCAGAGGTGAGTTCTCAATGTGATGGCTGTAGCTTGTCAATGAGGGGTGTTTAGGAGCGAGTACTGAATGGCAGTGAAATCGTAAGGCTGTTGTTAAAGAACCTTCAATCCAGAGCTGTCTCTCATAACACTTTAGCACAGTGGTGAGCTCATCTCTCTGTCACTGTTTTATCCTATTAGCATGCTCACTGTCAATTTATGAACTGACTGGCTCTTTGTGCTGATTTTCCTCTCCCACTCTGTGCTCTGATGTTAAAGTGATTGTAAAGGTTCCAATTTTTTTTTGTAAAATAACAAAGTGCTCTGTGCAATGGTTTTGCACGGAGCAGCTCCGATTCTCCTCTTCTTGGATCCCCCACCACTGCTCCACGCCCCTCCCCCTGCTGAGTTCCCTCAGAGCAACCTGCTCGCTCTGGGGGGCACTCATGCGTGCTTGCTCCCTAGCCTCCTCTCTGTGTCTATGTGACACACAGAGCAGAGCTCGGCCTCATCCCCCACTCCCTCCTCACTGGCTGTGATTAACATCAGCAGTAGCTAATGGCTTCCACTGCTGTGTCTCAGCCAATGAGTAGGCAGAGACCAAGGAGAGTTTCTGCTCTCGTGCACATCACTGGATCAGGAACAGGCTCAGGAAAGTATATGGGGTAGGGGGGGCTGAGGGGGGAGCTGCACACTAAAGGTTTTTCACCTCAAAGCATAGAATGCATGAAAAGTAAAATACCTTCAGCCACGTTAAAGGACAGAAGCACAAGGCTGATATCAGGTCAAATTCAGGTGCTAACACTGCTTAAATTACAAAAAAAGCCATTGATGTTGACACATTTAATATTGATAATGACAGTTTATTACAGAGCTGTATTTTTTGTGACTTTTATATCTGCCTAGAGTTTGGCTTTAATGTGAGGTGTGATGAAGTGGTAAATGGAATTTGCTGGGTATAAGTGAGTATTCCCTAAAATGTTAGTGGGCATGAGGAGGTGTTATTGAGGGTATTGGAAAAAAAGGCGCTGTGGAAAATGCTCTCAGACAAGCACCTTAGTGAAGGTGCATCTTTATTGGGTGAGACAAAGTAGCAAATATAATAAAATTGACCAGCCTGAAGTGGACAGTGTGACTCCAATGGACGGCCCGTCCGCTCTGAGGGGAGCTGAGATCAGAGAATGCTCCTGTCGGCTTCAAATCACGTGGTGTCAGCGTACCAGCGTCCTGGGTGGTGTCACCATGGCAAGTGAAGGCGTTGTCCGGCGTTGGCTTCAGCTGGGAGCAAATGTACGGTTACCAAGATGACATGTTTCACGCAGTTGCGCTTTGTCAAGTCCTTTGATGTTGACACGTATAATATTGATAATGACAGTTTATTACAGAGCTGTATTTTTTTTTACTTTTATATCTGCCTAGAGTTCAGCTTTAATGTGAGGTGTGATGAAGTGGTAAATGGAATTTGCTGGGTATAAGTGAGTATTCCTTAAAATGTTAGTGGGCATGAGGAGGTGTTATTGAGGGTATGTTAATATCAGCCACTACATTACAATGCAGCGGCTGGTGTACAGGGTGAATTGTTCAAGAGCAGTGCAGTAAGGATGCACCAATCCTGGCACACCACACTGTTTCCTTTTTTTATTTTTTACTTACTTTATTGAGATGTCACACAAACATCTCTCAAAGTTTAATGCCGGCTGCACGGTGCGAGGCAATAGACCGCTACACTGTACTGCATGCAGTACTTTTTCAGTGCACACAGCCCGCACACCACCACAACGCAGTGGTGTGAACAGAGCAGATGCGGGGGGACCGCGCTGGAATAGCCATCTAACACAATCCCACGGCTTTACCTAAAGGTTGACAGGAAGAGGTGTTTCATTGAGTAGGGGTTAATATAGATTTTTCTGTAGGAGTGAAATGTAAGCAGATAGGTAGACATCTGCAGGAATTGAGCTGTGTCTGACAGCATTGAGATATGATGGGACCTAATAGACGGGCAGGGAGACGTTACCTGTGCTTGGATAATAAATAGAGATGAGGGAGGGAATTGAGGTTTCTTGGTTGATTTGAGCTGTGATATCGTGAAATAGCTAGGGAAGGGTGCAATGTGAGAGGGGGTTTAGGTGGCTGGGGAAGGATCCATCCCTACTATATAGTACAAAAAATTCCAGGAAAAACATTCCACAGGCAACTGTCACAAGTGGTATGAACCACATTAGCCACCGGCCATCCGGGCCAATTCTGACACTTCCTAGATTATCTAGAACCTCAAACATTATATATTTTCTGAAAGCAAAGGCCCTGGAGAATAAAATGGTTGTTTTTTATGTCACTAAATATTTTATATGACACAATATTTGTGCAGAGGTATATCAAATGCAAATTTTCAGGAAAAACAATACACTTTAATGAACTGTAGTGCATACAAACATGATATAATACCCAATTTTTAAATAAAATATAAAGGATGATGTTATGAAGAGTAGACAGATAACTAACATGTCACGCTTTAAAATTGCACACGTGCGTGGAATGGCAACAAATTACAGTACATTAACTTATCCATAGGCAATGCTTTAAAAGCCTTTCCAGGTCACCAGTTTACAGATAAACAGGAGATCTGGTGCTAAACTTATTTTTCTCGCTCTGGAGTTTGCACTGATACCTCACAAATACTATATTGCCAAAAGTATTGGGAAGCCTGCCTTTACATCCACAAGAACTTTAATGGCATCCCAGTCTTAGTCCGTAGGGTTCAATATTGAGTTGGCCCACCCTTTGCAGCTATAACAGCTTCAACTCTTCTGGGATGGCTGTCCACAAGGTTTAGGTGTGTGTCTATGGGAATGTGTGACCATTCTTCCAGAAGCACATTTGAGAGGTCAGGCACTTATGTTGTATGAGAAGGCCTGTCAAAATCATCCCAAAGGTGTTCTATCAGGTTGAGGTCAGGACAGTCAAGTTCCTCCACTCGCTCAGCCATGTCTTTACGGACCTTGCTTTGTGCACTCTTGTGCAGTCATGTTGGAACAGGAAGGGACCATCCCCAAACCTTTCCCACAAAGTTGGGAGCATGAAATTGTCTAAAATGTCTTGGTATGCTGACAGCTTAAGAC
The DNA here is from genome assembly GCF_062004578.1 of Staurois parvus. Taxonomy (NCBI): domain Eukaryota; kingdom Metazoa; phylum Chordata; class Amphibia; order Anura; family Ranidae; genus Staurois; species Staurois parvus. The sequence continues at coordinate 7,576,894 of NW_028317961.1, read as the reverse complement.
TTCCCTTCACTGGAACTAAAGGGCCAAGCCCAACCCTTGAAAAAGAACCCCACACCATAATCCTTGCTCCCCCAAATTTCATACTTGGCACAATACAGGCAGGCAAGTACCATTCTCCTGGCAACTGCCAAACCCAGACACATCCATCGGATTGCCAGACAGCGAAGCATGATTGGTCACTGCAGAGAACACGTCTCCACTGCTCTAGAGTCCAGTGGCAGCGTGCTTTACACTAGTGCATCCAATGCTTTGCATTTCACTTGGTGATGTAAGGCTTGGATGCAGCTGTTCGGCCATGGAAACCCATTCCATGAAGCTCTCTGCACACTGTTGTTGTGCTATAGTGAAGGCCACATGAAGTTTGGAGATCTTTAGCTATTGACTCTGCAGACAGTTGGCGACTTCTGCACACTATGCGCTTCAGCATGCGCTGACCCCACTCTGTCATTTTACAGGGCCTACCACTTCGTGGCTGAGTTGCTGTTGCCTTCACTATGTTATAATACCCCTAACAGTTGACCTTGGAATATTTAGTAGCAAGGAAATTTCACGGATGGATTTACTGCACAGGTGGCAAACTATCACGGTACCACACTTGAATTCACTGAGTTCCTGATGTTGTCTTATTATAATGATGCTTCATATCAAGCATGGAGATCCAGCCCTTCTCCGGATGACCAGGGTGTATTTATATATGTACTATTCCCGCAGCAACCAATAGTCCTTTTCCAGAGAGATGCATTTATTCGGATAAAGATATTTGTTACAGATGACAGAAATCCAGCTGAATATTTGTAAAGGTTACAATGAACAACAGCTCTCAAAGTCCTATTCAAGATACCTCATATCAAGCATAGAGATACTACACCATCCAGCATATGTCCAATCTATAATATGCACCTAGGTATCTGCCATACAACCTGTATTCTGTCCCATGTATCCTGACCTGTGCTCTATCCCATGCATACTATCCTGTGTTCTGTGTCCTGTGTTAATATACACATTTTCCCCATTCAGTACAATGGCAAGCAGTCTGATTGGCCACTTTTAGTAGCATGTTTGATCTTATGTGTCTAGACCTAGAAACTTCCCTTGACTCTCCATATATTTACCCAAAAACAGGTTAACCCAACACAACACAGGGAAGGTAATTACTTCCTGCATACATTAACATAGTAAGGTGTCCTTTTGGTGTGTAAAGTGGTCTTATCACTGGCCTGTCAGTATGTGTTTCACTGTCTTCAATATATATATTACACACAATATACTACACCTGAGAGCGACCCATTCTTTCACAAATGTTTGTAGAAGCAGTCTGCATGCCTAGGTGCTTGATTTTGTACACCTGTGGCCATGGAAGTGATTGGAACACCTGAATCCAATGATTTGGAGGGGTGCCCCAATACTTTTGGCAATATAGTGTATATGGTGAGACCTATGTACACATTTGCGCATGAGCACATGGGGATGGGGGCGCTTTATTTTTGTAAAAAAAAAATTTGACACTGTTTCTTATTTTTGTTTTTTATTGAACTTTATTGCTATCACAAGGGGTGAACAATATCCCTTATAATAGCATAAGCTATGACAGGTCCTCTTCTTGGATCAGCTGCTTTACAAGCTGATAACGGCTTGTAAACAAACCGAAATTGGAAGTGATGAAATCCTTGTCGCTTTTGGTTTCTTAGGTCACAGAAGAGATTGGAGGATAGAAGTTCCTCCTACTCTTCATAGAGCATCTGATGTGATTGGTTGCATCAGTCCACAGCTCCCTGGAGGGACAGGAGAGTCCAGGAAAGGCTGATGGTGGCATCGGGAGAGGGGTGACCATCCTCTGCCTCCTGTAAAAGTGATTAAGCAGCTGTAGAGCTGCTCTGGTAACTTTTAAAAAAAAAAAGAATTGCCAGCTGAAAAAAATGATACCAGGTTCATGGCAGCTGCAGCCATGATCCTGGCACCACTGCTTGTTTCTGAAGATTTACAGGTACGGCCTAAGGACGGGAAGCAGTTAACTAAGCAGATCTATCTGCACCACTTGAGCAAGTTTCTATTTCAGAATGAATGTTTACACTACACAAGCAGAACCTGCAGGGTTAACAACCCTCCTTTTCACTCTCACTTGGAGCTGAGAACTCCTGCGCTCACATTCTCTATACTACCTGCAACAGCCATGACAAAACAGAGAACTGATGGAGTCTAATTAATAAAGGGGCTTGTGCCTCTTCTGTTAATTATTGGCAACATCTGTTCCTTTCTTTATGTTTGGATGAGTGAGGGAAGCATTGTGCTTGCATTGCTTTTTGCTAATTTCCCCCATTATGTTTAAACGTGCCAGTAAGTTGATGCATGTAGCAAAATCAAAGCAAATAATAAAATATGTTGTAAAACCAAGGCAAAAGATAATTTTTAATTTCCAGTAATCAAATATTGACATAGACTTATGCTGAACCATTAGATTTTTTTCCCCAATGTTTGATGAATATATTTTGGAAAATGGTATGGCTACACTCTACAAATTATATTTACAGGGGCATCTTGCTTCCCTTTCCTGCAATAGGTCCTCTTTTTTTTTAAAGTGAACTTCTCAGAAAGTTCTCTAAACTAGCACTTGAGAGCAGACACCACAGGGTGACTCAATGTACCATTAAATGTGGAGAAGTGTTCAGCCTTGAGTCACTGAACATGGCTGTACTAATAGGTATATGTGGCATGCTCCCACCTTCCATCATCCTTTGGGGTAGTTTCCTCCTGGCTATTAAGGCATGTCCATGTACAGTTTGACATTGGGGAGCTTTGAAGCATCCCTGCTCACTGTTGTCAAATTGGAGGCTAACTGTACAAAAAGGTGGCAACCAATCAAGCCTATAACTAGCCTTTGCAGTAACGTGCACATGGAAGTGCAAGGCACATCTCAAACAAACACAAATTTCCCAGCACACTTACCAGCTAGCCTGCAAAAAAAAATGTCTGTCCCAACACTTCACATTAAAAACATAGGTTTTGTTATTACACATTTGCAAATATATGTGAAAGCCACAGTGCCTACATCAAGGCACCTCTGTGTACTGCAGGGGCGGACTGACCATTTGGAAACTTGGGCACTGCCTGAGGGCCCAGGGTCAGTAGGGGGCCCCATGAGATGCCCCTGGTACCTTTTTCATAGGCTTTTTTGAGTTTGGGCAAGGGCACAGGGGCCCCATGACCCCCTATTGCCTGGGGGCCCCATGAGTTGTCAGTCCGCCCCTGGTCCTAACTCTATCATTTTCTTTTCTCTAAGTCTCCAAGTTGGAGTAGCAGTAGATAGATTAAGGGTAGGTTTGCCTGAAGGAAGCCTACCCTTTCCTAAACGCACAGGGATGCACTGAAAGCCCAGCAAGAGCAAATGTGTGTAAACAAAACCCTCAGTTTTTTGCAGGCTAGCTGTTAAGTGCCCTGGGAATATTTTTGTTTGTTTGAGATCAAATTTGAGGTTTCACATAGAGATATGTCCTCTTAGTTCTTCATTGTATGATGACTGTTCTTATGCACTGATAATGATTGTGAGCTTAATTTCTCTGATAGTTTCCCGTAAAAACACTGCCCAATGAAATATTGTTCTGTTACTCATAATGTTGAATGAACAAATAAAATTGAATGTTGCGTGATTGAAAATCATTACAATAGAAGGGGTATGTGGTATCCTGGGAAATTCTCACAGTTCAGTTCCCACACTATCATTGTTATTACTTTCATTCATACAATAGGGACAGCACACCTTCCGTATAAAATAGACATGATAATATGAAAAAGTGAAATATCAGGGAAATCATATAGCTGCGGCTTTTTATAAATAAGTCAAAAGTGGTGGAGCAGAAATAAAAATAGTTAAATTTTTATTTTAGCCACCACACCATAGGCCTTTGGAACTTAAAATGTTACTAAACCCACAACAGTAAAATCAGTCTGTGTATGCAGAAATACATGCTTGTTATACTCACCGTGGAACCTAAGGGGTCAGTCCTTCGCACTGTGCAAAAAGGTTGTGTGATCCTGTCTTTTCTGACCCCCCCCCCTTCTTCCACAGTCCTCAGTCTATTTGCTGATAGTACAGAGCCCTAGGAGGCACTCTGCACATGTTCTGTTTGGTGTGTATTGCTAGAGAGGTTTTTTTTGGGAGAGTGCATGTGGTCAGCACAGGGCCAATCAGCACTGTCCAGACAGAGGGTCAGGGGCCCTGTAGCCTCATAGGACAATCAGAGGAGCATGAAAACTCCTCCTACGATCTTTAACTAGTGCTTAACCAGAAACTGATAGAATTAATAAGACTGCTATATATTGCTGATGAGAAAAGGTATTTCGTAGTTTATATTTACTAAAATAATTGCATTTCCATGTTGTGTGTACTGTGGGAGACCAGATTTAGTGAATGCAGAGTCCTGGGTTTAGTAACACTTTAATGGAAGGATACAGTGTATAACAGTGAATTGCTTGCTACAGATAGGCAAGCAAATCTTTTACAAAGAGTAACTAGGCAGAACATTGTGTAGCGATTGTTACAAAGTCAGTAATACAGACTGTATTCTAAATGTATAAAATACATTCATTATGATTCATGGTAACATATCTGGCATCAGAAATATTATGACCTCAAGTAGTACTTTGTTAAATGGAGCTCTCAAAATAAACTGTTAATCCTACTCTATCAGCTACACTGATATAACACTGAAAAGTAGTATGCCAAATTGACATACATTGTGTGACCTGCAAAAAACATGCAAGATAATAATTATGAAAACATCATTCAACCAATCCAATCGTGTGGTTTTAAAGCGACCCTGCCATTTTCTTAATGAGGTAAACATGTAAGAAGCCTTAAAAGAAAAAAGAAAAAAAGAATACTCACCTTTCTGGTGGACAGTCTATTGAAACTTTACTTAATTGCAGGACACCGGGCCCCCACTGGCTGTGGTTCCTCCTGCCAGCTCCTACATCACTAAAGTATGGAGTAGTGACATAGGTTAGTGGGAGGAACCACAGTGGCTGACACACCCAGAAATATTGGTTAGCAGTGGTGCCCAGAGCTCTGCAATCAGTGAATGTTTAGCACACTTTAAAGTTAAGAGGAAGGCACGTAGCTTCGAATGTCAGCACAAATGACATATGCTTTTCCTATACATATTGAAACATAGAAAGTGACGGCAGAAAAAGACCAAGTGGTCCATCGAGTCTACCCATTTTTTGGGTTTTTTATTTTTTATTTTTTTGGGAGGGTTGTTTTTTGTAACATTTTTGTCTGAGTATAGATCTATGCTTGTCCCAAGCATGTTTGAAGCTATTTAACGTTGACTGGCTCACTGGAAGTATTTTGTATATAAACGTTTCCTTCCTATATTTTGCTCAGTTGTGTACCACCATCACAAGCATTGCACTGTTTGAGTGTCACTTGCTGCATACCACCAACTGTCGTAAATTCTGAGGGACTATCTCAGGATCTGAACCAAACCCTGGGGTCCCACAGAACCACTCCATATCCCAAGGCCAAGGGCTGGAATGTTAATTTCAGAACCTGTTGACAGTATCAGACCTCCATCCAGCATGGCGCCTGTACAGAACAGAGGGGAAATCTATTCTCGCTTTTTGTTTCTGTTCATGAGAAAAAAAGTTATATGACTCAGGGTCACAAGAAAAGTCTAGGATAATGCTGTGAAGTGCGATGCTTGTCTAAGGTCTTAAAGGAATGTGCTAAGTATAGCTGCTGATCTGGGGTCTGAAGGAGCATTTAAAGAGGTACCGATCTAGAGTCTGAAATTAAGTTTTTAGGTGGAATGATGCAGGTTCTGAAGAGGAGTTTAAAGAGGGGACTGGTCTGGGTCCTGAATGTTTACAAGGGGAACTGAGTTTGGATGTGAACAAGGGAATTAATCAGGAGTCTGAATGTTAAGGGGGCTGAAAAATATCAGTTTCCTTTAGCTAAGATGCCGGCACCTGAATCAGAAGATGATTAAGGAAATCGGCTCCGGTGTGGACATCGACGGACACCTGGACAATAAAGTGTCCTTACGTTAAAAGTCATGGAGAAATGTGCATATATTGCAGAAATGTACTGTAAGTGTTTTATCTTGCCCAGACATAACCTTAACCACTTGAGCTCTGGAAGGTTTTACCCCCTTCATGACCAGAGCATTTTTTGCTATACCACACTGCGCTACTTTAAGTGGTAATTGCGTGGTCATGTAATGCTGTACCCAATTAAAATTTATATTCTTTTTTTCACACAAATAGAACTTTTTTTGGTGGCATTTGATTACCACTTGGTTTTTCATTGTTTTGCGACATAAATGAAAAAATACCAAAAATGTAACAAGAAACTATTTTTTTTACTTTCTGCTAAAACATATCAAATAAAAAATTTAAAAAATCTAATTTCTTCATAAATTTTGGCCAAAATGTATTCTGCTAAATGTGTTTAAAAAAAAAATCACAATAAGTGTATATTGTACATAATAAGTGTATATTGATTGGTTTGGGTGAAAGTTATAGTGCCTACAAACTATGGTATATATACTGGATATTTAAAATAAAGGAGCTAAACCCTTAAAATTATCAATTGGTGTATTAAAGAAACATCATTATGAAAATGTGAACACAAATATGTGAACACTCCAAATTAAAACATTCCAAAAATGTCCATACACAACTCTTGATTGTCCTTTCAAAATATCAACGATCCAACCATACATCCAACACCTGTGTCCAATACGATAACCAGTGATCTTCACCCCCACCGTGCAGTAAAATGAAAGGCTTACCAGATGCAATCACAATCCACGCTTATCATATGGTCAAAGTAACTAATGGAAGCAGGCATCATCAAGTTCTCCAGATTTAATTCCAATTTGGGATGTCATGTAAACCAGGCAGTGTTATGACAATGCATACATATAGAGAGAAGAAATTCCTCCCATAGAGTAGTAGGTTTTTGTTTAAAAAATTGGAAGACAAGACAAAGATCCACGCACAATCACAAGTGCCACTCCAGGCACTGGATAATTGCGGAGTACAAAAAGACCATCGCTCTGTCTAACAGGGCCGGCATGCGTTCCATGAGTGGACTCGAGACCACCAGAAGTGACATGCAGTGGGGACCAGAAGTGACAACAGTGGCCAAGTCTCAATGCATTTCGTGGAATCGTGTCAACAGGAAGCTCCTGGAATTTGTATTTATTTATTTCTTATACTACTAATGGCGGTGATCAGTGACTTATAATGGGACTGCAATAGTGCAGAAGACAATCTGACACTGACACTGGAAGGAACTGACTAACTGACATCACCAGTGACATTAATACAGTGATCAGTGATAATACTATACACTGTCACTGCACTAATGACACTGGCTGGGAAGACATTAATATCTAGAGAGATCAAGGGGTTAACTGTGTGCCTAACTATATGAAATGTGTGTAAAGTATGCTGCTTATACTGATAGACTTCTAAGTGACACAAAGAAATCATTCCCTCTGTACAGAGCTCTGTGTTGATTGTTCCGGAATCATTGGCCGAGACTTGCTGTCAGACTCTCGCTCTGTATAATCACAGTGAGTGCCCGCCAGGGGGCAGGCATGCGCACCCACAAAACCCGGAAGTAGGCAGTAACGTACAGGTACATTGATTTGCCTACAGCGTCTGCCTGTACATTGCAGACAGGCGGTCATTAAGTGGTTACACTATCCAGAAGATATATATTGGTTGAATCTTTCTTTCAGATAAGTGTATAGTTATCACTCATTGGCCTGCATATATAAACTTTGAGAAAAACAAAATAAGCCAGGTTTGGTATCTAGTTTACAAATGTTTGCTGAGCAATGTAGCTTTTCTATAAGGACCAGGGATTCCATTTTCTGACATGACCTCTACCCACGTTCACTAACATAGAAACCAACACCAAAGAAACCTGTCACATGATACGTATATGAATTATCTAGTTCTGCATATATAAGGCATCCCAAGAAGGATGAAGGAAAAACAACACATAGCCATGCTATAGCTATGCAGAATACACCCACTCATCCAGCTAACAACAGCACACACATTTTGAGGCATGTTATATGATATACATCTATTATAGGTTAAGCTGACTTTCACATGAAGGATTTCCTCATTAAATAGGTAAGATCATGCTTTAGTGTAATTCTGAACTTCAGGCAGACATAAAAGGCACAACCTAAAGAGATACTTCAGTCAGGTTTAAAAAAATAATTAAAAGTCACCAACTACAAATACTGTAGCCGCTGTAGAACACTTACCTGTCCAGGGATCCAGTGCTGTCCTCACCTGTGCCAGTTATTTGCTGGTCTTCGGGTCCCTAGCGCCGGCATGTTTAGTGTGAAAAGCTGGCTCTGGCTCCTTGTGGCTTAACAGCTGATTTCCCACTGTGCATTATCACACAGCCTTCTGGGAACTGTGACATGTCCCAGAAGGTTGCGGGGGTGACTTATGATGGAAATCACCTAGGTGATTACAGCAAAAGAGGGAAACCTGAGAAAACTAGGTACCCACTCCCCCCCAAAAAAAAGCACTAAAAGAAGAGGAGGAGGGGGGAAGAGAGCATAGAGCGGAACTTTAACGTAGCTCTGTATTCATTATTATATCCCTTAATGTATTTGTAACACACTACTATAAATGTCTAATGCAGGGTGTTGAAGCCAACAGAAGATGGCAGTGTCCTTCAGAACAGTAGCATTCACATGTTGAAGAGCAGCCATATAGAACTTGTATGCTGAATTGCAAGGCTTTACTAAGGAGCAGTGCATTTGGAAGCTACATTTCCCAGGGGAGCTGGCACATGGGCGGGGGCATATATATATATATATATATATATATATATATATATATATATACATATATATCAAAGCCCGGGTGACTGGACAGGAAGTGAGAGGGGAGAGATCCAGAGAGAGGAGTGTGTTGATTGCCTGAAAACCGGACAGAAGGAGAGAGAAGGGAGGCAAGGAGAGTCTGCTGATCGCTGACCTTGCCGCTTGATCCAGAGAGCTGATCTGCGAGCAGGTGACCAGACAGAACGCTGCAGGCGAGACCAAAGAGTTTGAGTGGGCCCCATCTGGAGGGAGAGAAAGGATCCGCCAGATGCCATCCCTCAGGTGAGAAAGTGCCAAGCCTTACCTAGGGAAGAAAACACCGACACTTGCTCCATAGTTGCTATTTCCTTTACACAGTTGAGGACATTGTACACAGTCATAATAAGTTGCAGCCTAGTTCCTCCAGGTGCTATTACTTGGCCACACTTAACACAGCCTTAACACAAGCATTGATAGCAGGACAGCCATCCAGCAGGTGGAACCATGACCGTGTCATCACCATCATCAATTTACCCTTTTAAAGAGACCTTACTCTATTATGCCAATAGTCTTGCAGTTTACAGAGCTGCCCTGTATCAACAATTACTTCTTCCAGTTCAACATCATATTGCTTTGGATATACCAGGGACCAGTGCTTTAAAGTGATATTACATCAATAAATTGCTGTCTGCAGGGGGAGTGCTGTTCCTTCCCTCCTTTATTGCATTGTTCTTCAAATAACCATTATTTATACTTCTTCTCGTTATGCACCAACTGGGCCCTATCACGCGCGCAGAAGAATCTTCACTGCCTTTAAGAAAACATTGGTTGCTTTAAGATAAACAACTCTTTCCTCATTTCAGGCTGTCATCAGGTCCCGAGGGTCCAGAGTAAGCTAGTCCACTTGTTTGATAGCTCTTGTGCTCACTGAGGTCTGTAAAGCCACCTCAGTTCGAAAGTACTGGGTTAGTTTCTGAAAAGCAGGTCAGCTAACTCTATCTGTGATTCTGTGACAACTGTTTAAAGTTGACACAAGTGATAGCTGACTCTGCACATGCTGATTTTGTTTATGCTGTGTAACCAAGCTACATTTAAATCTGTTATAAACTTCTTACCAGTTTACGCTAATCAGTGTGTGAGTTCACTTTTTGGTGGTAATTTATTCCAGTTAAGAGTGTACTGTGGTGTCAGCAGGGTTGGGCCTTCAGAGAGGGGTCCAGAACATCAGGGAGTCTGAAAATAATCCAGCAACTCCTAAAGGGTTAGTGCTACATATTTTTAAATACAATCAATGGAAGTACCCGAGTTTTACTTGGTATCAAACTCCAGTAGTCCATTGTACAGCACATCAAAGCCTGGGGGAGGGAGAAGCAGCACAGGGAGCCAGCCAGTTGAGCTACAGTGCAAGGAGAATGCTGAGAAGAGGACAGCAGACTGACAGAGAGATGAGGTCATCAATCTGCTGCTTCTTCTTTCACTGTCCAGTCAAAATCTGGGAAATGTGGGAGACCCTTCAAGTGTTACTGCAGCATGGAAAAAAATTAAGTCTCCTGCTGTGCTGTGTAAGAGAGCAGTGTAAATGTCTGGACTGGATCGACAGAAACAAAAATCCTCTAGCAAGTAAAACAGCTCCCATATATGTATTTTATATGTGTATTTAGCTGTTTGCCTAATGTTTAGTTTTAAGAGGTTGATAATACTTTTCTTATGTACTTTTTTGTCTCACAGAAGAGCAGACTGAAATGTATCACTTATTAAAAGAATGAGGATCACAAAGCTAACACACCAGAATAATGATCCTTATCCTTGTGTTAAAACTTTGTGAATTGAGCCTTTTATACTGTGTTCTGTTTTCTCTAACTAATTCATCAAGGGATTCTAAAATGCGAAATCTAAAATGTTTTTTTTTTGCATTTCAAGAATTTAGGAATCTGGAAATTCAAAATGATTAAAAGACCCCTAAGAATCTAATATAAATACATTATATAAGCTGTTTAGGAGCCACTAAAATGTATATTCTTTTTTATATAGAAGATATGGACAAATCTATTAACACCGTAAACATGCTAACGTTTTAGTAAGGTCAGTGATTTGTGGAGTATGGCGACTGATTATCAATTCTGGTATTTGATCAAGAATTAAACGTATGCCTCTTTTTGGACCTGGCATGGCAAATTACTGTTTGTCCAAAATCCCAGTAGTAGGGGAACCAATCTAAAGTTGCTAAAGAACCGTTAACTTGGACACACAACACGCCTTGTTTTTTTATAAAATAGCTTGAATGTTAAAATAGAAATAAAAATATTTAAAAAAAACTATTTTTACATGATCCGTTAAACTTGAATTTCTCTGAGACACCATTCAGTTTTAAATCATTATAAAATAAATAAATAAAGTGTACAGAAACCTAAAATATGAACTTGTTTATTTTGCTTCACATATACTGTGTCATCTAACTGTTAATAGCTTCATGATTTTTCTTTTATTTATTTTAATTTTAAAAAAATAATCTAATTTCACTGACACTTTCATTTTCAAGGTGAAAACGCTTACCCACTAAAGCTGATTGAGGCTGATTTACTATTACTAGCAGTTACGAATCTTTTCGCAATAAATTATGTAAATATTCACTTCAATTATTCAAGCATGTGAAAAGCAAATTTCAGTTCCTTTATTTCATCTGTATACGATTGGATAATTGAAATGGCTATTCACACAATTCTTCTTTTGTGAACATTCTCAACTCCTTTAATATATCAGCCCAACTGCCTTTCACTGCAGCGGGTGAGCACTATACCCATTTCTGTGGTGGTTATTTACCAAAGCTAGAGAGTACAAATCTGGTGCAGATTTTTAAAGAAACTTATCAGCTTCCAGGTTTTATTGCCAAAGCTTAATTTAACAAGCTGAAGCTAGACGCTGATTGGCTGCCATGCCCAGCTGCACCAGATTCTGAGCGCACCAATTTTAGCAAATCACCCGCTTTGTGTTTTCTATGTGCTGAGTGCGCTTTCAGGCTAATGTCATGCCTGCAAGCTTCTTGATAAAATGAGAAGAAAGGAGAGGTGTCCATTTCTGAAAAAGTAAGTGGATCACCAGAATTGATGGAGAAGTAAGCGGATCACCGTAATTGATCACCAGAATTGATGGAGAAGAAAGTGGATCAACGAAAGTGGTGACTGTAATTGATGGAGAAGTGGATCACCGGAAGTGATGACCGTAATTCACAGAGAAGTGGATCAATGGAAGTGATTACAGTAATTGATGGAGAAGTGAATCACTGGAAGTGATGACTGTAATTGATGGACAAGTGGATCACCGGACGTGAGGACTGTAATTGATAGAGAAGTGGATCACCAGAAGTGATGACCGCAATTGATGGAGAAGTGGAAGACCGGAATTTATGGACTCCCAAGCTGTCTTGCTGCTCCCCCCTCTCACCAGCAGAGCTACAGGAATCTAGTAGGTGATTCTCCTGAATGCAAATGTACTCTTTTAAACATTTATGTAACACATAAAATGTTTTCATATCATGCCAATCATCTGCCAATCATCTGTATATATTTGAAAGTTCGTCCTTTGAGTACATCTACTTTTTTGGTTGTTTAGAGTGAACATAGGTTTGCTGCTCTACTATATAAATAGCTCTTTAGCAAATCTCCCCATCATCTGAGTTCACCAACAATGGACATTTCATTAAAGAATAACCAATTATAGAAAAACATTTTCAACCAGAAAAACAAACTTCCACCTCCTTGTAACATTAGCGCATTATATAACATTTTCAAACCCTTGCAATATTTATAAAATAAAAATAAATCTTTTCTGAATGGACCCCTATGCTTCCAGAATGCAAATTATCATTAAAAAGTATATACGCTGAAAAGTATATGCCAATCAAAATATACAGCTGTCCACAAATAATATTAGAGTATGTTCACCTACATTAATAATGTTTATTTTTCATAAGCCTTTTTCCTCTGCACTTCAACAGTAGTAAAATATTTTACTTCATCGGCGAAAAGCATGCTCGGAAATCTCTAGGGCAACAGGGCCATGCCAACGCTGAAAGGTTTCAAATATCAAACTATGCTATTCTGTCAGGGCCTATGCGATCAATTAGCACATTTCAATGACATGAAAGGTTACAGTCAGACTCATTTATATCACATCCCTTGTGACAAAATGTGGTTTCCAAACTGCACCAAGCCCCCGAAAACTGCTAGATTTGGATATAATTGTCTTTAACACACTTCCAAAATTGTTAATTCTTCTTTCGTTTATTTTATGTTTTTTCATATTTAAAAAAGGATAATATTTAAAGCGTACCGCCTTCCAAGAAATGCTTCCTAAAACTGCCTTTTTTGTCTGCGAATAATCATTTAGGCTTTGAATACTCAGTCCATTGTCAGGCATTTTCCCTAAAGCTACACAAATGGGATTTGGTTTTGTTGAAAGCTTTGAATAGCTTTAAGCAATAGTATTATATCACAGTTTTGTAATGAATAATCCGTGTTCTGAGAGGGATAGAAAGTACATATTTCTATAGCGTACATAGAATTTAATGTTTTGTAAATTTGATTTTCCAAAGGTAACTCTGTACAGTCAGGGGGTGATTAAGTTTCCCATATTTGCAAACCTGTCTTTGCATCAAACAGCCAATCAGATTAAAAGCAATAAAAAAAAAAACACAAAAAAAACCCCTTCAACTCGCCTGTTTTAAGTCTTCTCCTGGTTACAATGTATTCTTAAATTCATTATTGGGGTGATTTACTAAGCAGACAGTGTGATTGTTACATTACCTAGAATTTCTATTGCTTATTAGATACCTGAAATAAAGGCACAATTGCTTGGTCTGTGTTAAAAAAAAATTACACCTTTTATAAATGACCAAAATACTTTGTTTTTAACCCTGAATTTTAATCACACCGTGAGGTAGCCTCGCAAAATACAATTATAGAAGTTCACATATTCTACTTCAGTGGGAAAAAAACTCCCTGTTTAGTTCTTCATGTTGCAATGTGAAATATTTACAACCAGACAGTACCTAATTTTAGTTTTTAAGTGCTTTACCAGTTCTATGAAATACGATCAGCAGCTGCAACACTGAGCTATGCTGAATGCATCACAGCTATTTGGGCATCATGCAGAATGAGACAATCTCTGTCTGATGGACAGGCCATTCTGATCTTCAGCATGAACCTTGGACTTTTACTGATGCATGCATTTTACAGCGTATGATGTCATGATTTATCGCGTACATAAACTTGTGTTTATATATGTGTACCACCACATACACAGTTATAAAACAATTACTGACACTGCACAGTTATCTGAGCCTTTTGAATATTTCATTATACACTTTTCATCACAATATATTCTTATTAAAAAAACACTAAAATATAAAATCAAATTATAGCCATAAAATAATATTAAACCCATAGAAAATAAAACAAGAAAAAATGGAGTAATTGAAAATATACAACTAAATAAAAATAAACTTCTAAACAAAAACAGGACAAAACACTTAACTGGACACTGACTGCACCTGGAGGGTGCAAAATCTGGTGCAGTTCTGCATAGAAACCAATCAGCTTTTAACTTCAGCTTGTTTGATTAGGCTTTGGGAATAAAAACTGGAAGCTGATTGGTTTCTATGCAGAAATGTACCAGATTATGCACCCTTCAGATTTAGTAAATAACCCCCTTAGAATGCATCATCCCACACATAATACCTCATTAACCTCAATAGGCTTTTGTATGCAAGTATGTTAAATAATAAATAAATAATCTTATATAAATAAACACATAAAAAATAGATATGTGATAGTAGAAAACCTACATTATTTATGAAACATTCAGATATGTAAAATACTTAAAGATATCTATCCCAAAAATGAAATTATAGAGCTATTGCCTACAGAGATATTAGGGTTTGGAAAAATAAAAAATAAAAAAACAAGAATAATAATAGGAAAGTAAAAGTACTTTTGTAGAAGAATACAAATCTGCTTTTTTTGGTAAGTGCTTTAAATGTTACAATAATGATTGGTCTGGATGTTGAGTCCTGTGTCATATTTAAACGTGAGAAATTAAATATTTTTCTTTTTACTGAAAAGGCATTAATCTGATTAATTTTGAACACAAATTTGCTGTTAATATGTAGGCAATATTATTTAATCTCTGACAATAACAAGAATGATATACACATACACGTTTAAATTGTAAATCTCTAGCAAAATACCAAGAGAAAAAAAAACCAACATAATTTAATTTCCCATTATCATATCCTTCATCAATATGTGAATCCTATTTTAATTTTAAGATATCATATTTCTGTGTGTGTGGTGTGGTCCCTTTAAAGACTCATTTGCTTTTACGAATAAGGCATCTGTTTATTTAAGTAGTTTGTACCACTGCAGTTATATTTTTATTATACATTTTATTAAAAATAACCTATTCATGTGAATTCAGAATTTACAAAAAAGAAAATGTTGAGTCGTACATTTGGAGGGTGATTGTTGAAAAGTACTTATGTGGTAGGTGGAGGCACTAAGATGGGAACAAGGAAAAGTGTTAAGTATTAGGGCCAATGTGTGAAATTCAAGCAAAGGCATTTTTCCTAGGGTATCAGATTTTCAGAGTGTTGAGAAAGACACCCAGATCGGCAAACACATGGCCTAGAGCCCATTTGGTTTGAAAACAGAGAATCCTGTTCCCTTCACACTGATCAAATGCAAACACATACACAGAGGCTCCACGTGGAACTGTCTTAACACCAAAACATTGTAACCCAGGAGCAATTTTTGATATTTATAGGAAGAAGAAAGGAGAAAGGAATAGAACCAAAACTACTCAGAAAGCATTTTATATTTGATACATATGCCTATGTACATAGATATGTTACAGACAGGTAGAGGGAGATTTGTTAACACTTTTGAGCTCAGAATCTGGTGCAGATGTGCATAGTAATCAATCAGCTTTTAACTTCAGCTTATTCAATTAGACATTGACAATGACACATAGAAGCTAATTGGTTACTATGCAAAACTGCACTGGATTCTGTGTGCAGCAGTTTTAGTATATAAACCCCATAGTATATTTTTTGCACAAAAAAAGTTAAAAAATTTGCATGCCTGCAAGTCACCATATAATTCTATCGATCAACACTCATTTTTAGTAGATATATTATCTCTTCTTGCACAAGAATAGTTTACAAAATGACACGCATGCATTAGTACATATATATATATATATATGTACACACTATGTTTTATGTTTAGTTATTTATTACAGGTACTTACATAGCGCCATTAATTTATGCAGCGCTTTTACATATATTACATATATTGTACATTCACATCAGTCCCTAACCCTCAAGGGGTGTACAATCTAAGGTGCTATATATGTATATTATAATACATATATATATATGTGTGTGTGTTTATTATTTTTGGATGCCAACTGGTTGCTTACATAGCTAACTATTTTACCATTTATTCCTGCTGGTGCTGTTACATTATAATATGGTAATTTCACACATGCATGCAGTTTTGTAAACAATTTTCTACCAAAGCAGAATCTGTCTCTAGCATATCTATGTACATAGGTCTGTGTATGAAATATAACATGCTTTGTGAGTAGTTTTGGTCCTCTTCCTTTCTTCTACCCTTTTCCTAGAGATATCATGAATTGCTCCTGGGTTACAATTACAATGTTTTGGTATATATATATATATATATATATATATATATATATATAAACATATCTCATACACAAATGGACTCTATCCATGAAAAAAATAAAAATATATATATATTATAGATAGATAGAGAGATAGATAGATAGATAGATAGATAGATAGATAGATAGATAGATAGATAGATAGTGATTAAGGTGTAAGGAGCAGGGCCCTCTGTTTCCTCTTGTACCCAATTGTATTGTAACTGCAATGTCTACCTTCATTTTGTAAACTGCTGCGCAAACTTTTGGCGCTATATAAATCCCGTATAATAATAATAACAATAATTTTGTGCATGCATGCAATTTTGTGAACAATTCCTGTACACAAATAGATTGTATCACATATATATATATATTCATATATATATATATATATTCATATATATATATATATATATATATATATATATATCCTTAGATTGTACACCCCTTGGGGGCTAGGGACTGATGTGAATGTATAATATATATATATATATGTGTGTAAAGCGCTGCGTAAATTGACAGCGCTATATAAGTGCCTGTAATAAAATAAATAAAATATATATATATATATATATATATATATAGTGACTTAATTTCTGCACACAATATTGTAAAAAATTCTTGTGCAAAAATAGACACACACACACACACACACATATATAGTGACTTCATTCATGCACACAATTTTGTAAACAATTTTTGTAACACAAAGCTAAATTTCAAAGAAACTAAGGTATAGTTTGATAGCCTTGTTGTAGCTTTCTCAATAACTGTTATGAGTGACTTTTTCCGAACGCAATCCGAAAATGATTGTATTTCCGATACGTTAAGCCCTGCGCTTAGACTACTATGTCGTGGAAGTGAACTTTAAAACATAAACCAAAACCCAGTGGTGGCTATCAGGATCCCAGCTCTAAGTATCAGTTACATAATCTCATCAGGAATATCCTGTGGCATTTTTGTGTAATAGAAGTGAAGCTGGTTTATTAAATTAAGGACTGTGGCATAACAAAACTGAAGTCTGTGGGCTCAACAGGAGCCTTGTAAAGAGGTGGAGGGGGGGGGGAAGCAATGGTGTGATTGTAGAGAGCCCAGGAGGCAGGGATGATTAGAGAGAGCCCAGGAGGCAGTGATGACCCCAAACAAACAGGACACCTCCCCCTAAAAGTCTTCTGTTTTGCTTCTTGACATAATGAGGCTCCTTCCCAGCCTTCTGTCACTGTCTGCTCCCCCCCCCCCCACCTATACTTCATCCACACCACCACCACCCATAAGTGATCTGATAGCAACTCCAGTAATTTCAAGTTTTCTGCTTCTGGGAAGTGCCTGGGGTGGGATAGGATAACTCACCTTCTGCTACCTTATCCTTGACAGGTGGCTCCTTGAAGATCACTGACAGTGGCTGTCCCGTGTTCAGATCTCATAGGCTCTCAGTGGAGCCACAGCTCCAGCATGCGTTGTCCCGTCCAGGAGGCAGAGAGGAGGAGGGGGCAGCAAGCCAGCAAGAGGCAGGGGGGGCAGCAGCAGCGCAGGAAGAAGTCCCAGTGAGCTGCGCTTGGTGTCGGACCGCGCACGTGTACAGCACCGTTCAGCTGTCAGTGGTGGTGTCGCTCATGGTGATGGTCGCAGTAGCAGCAGCAGCACGTTGTGGTGTGGAAGCAGCATGTGCTGGAGTAGAGGAGTTCTTCCTCCTGGTCAGCTCTAAGGCTTTCTTTTCCCTTCCCACACCAGTCTCCAAGTCGTGTGGAATTCTCTGACGATCCTTCCCCCTTTTCTGCCTCTCTCCTCTCTGCTAGTCTCTCACATTACCAGTCTGTGACAGTGCTCAGCTCCCAGTCCTGCTCCTGTCCTACCACCGAATTAGTCCCATCAGTCCCCCCAATACTTCCCCAATTCTGCTCACCACTAGATGCCACTACTTCATTAGGATGGAGTACAGGGGGAAAAAAAGGGGGTGATAGAAAAAGTGCAGGCACATAGGAGATGTCTTCTTCTAGGTAGGTTGTGGATCCTTTTCAGATCCCTCAGGTGTGTTAGGAAAGTAGGAAGGAACCATTCTCTCAACCCAATAAAACATTTTTTGATGTGTGCAAAACTTCTCTTGTATTATTATTATAAAAAAAACAAACACTCCTTTTAGTCTCTGTTATCAAAACATTTTTCTTTTCTATACATTGCTGCACCGTAGCACAATTTTCATTTGTAGCCAAGGTTAACAGCTTGCCCTGCAGAGGATTTACCCCCCTTCCTGACCAGGCCATTTTTTGCGATACAGCGCTGCGTTACTTTAACTGGCAATTGCACGGTCATGCAACGCTGTAAATAAACAAAATTGATGTCCTTTTTTTACATGAATAGCGCTTTCTTTAGGTGGCATTTGATCACCTGTGCGTTTTTTACTTTTTGCGCTATATACAAAAAAAGACTGACAATTTTGAAGAAAAAAATATTTTGACTTTTTGCTATAAAACATATCCAATACAAAAAAATTTTAAAAATCAAATTTCTTCAAAAATTTAGGCCAACATGTATTCTGCTACATGTCTTTGCTAAAAAAAAAATCCCAATACGTGTAAATAAATAGGTTTTTGTGAAAGTTATAGCGTCTACAAATGGCGGTGTGTATATATACTGGAATATTTTTTTTATACTAGTAATGGTGGTGATCAACAACTTATATCGGGACTGAGAGACTGTGGTGGGCATTCTGACATTGGGGAGGAACTGACTAACTGCCACTGACATCCCAATGACACTAATACAGTGACACTTTACTAATGACACTGGGCAGCAAGGGGTTAACATCTGGGGCAATCAAAGGGTTAACTGTGTGCTGTGTCTGTTTTACTATGGAGACATACTGCTGTGTATCCCTGCTGTGTTTGTTTACACACAGGTCTCTCCCCTGTCAGTGATACTGTCAGTGATACTCAGTGATCTCTGGGTGTTGGCGGGGAATCTTGACATCTGTAGCCACCAATGGCGGTGCAGGTAAGGGTGATGCATGGGCCCCCTACCCGGAAATGCAAAATCATGTATATGTACATGATTTTGTGCAGCCTTGCCACCCTGTAGCAGTACTTCTGCTATAGGGTGTTCGGGAAGCGGTTGAAGTAGAAATATAGTCCCCCCCACCAGCACCCGCTGTGATTGTACACATCGGGAGTCTCTCAGCAAGTCCCAGCCAATCGGAAGTCTGTCAGCAATTCCCAGCCAATGATTCACAGCCGGGACCAACTGCATGGCTGTGTACAGTCACAGCCCAGAGCTCTCTGTTGGTAAACAACACAGAGCTCTGTATAGAGGGAGTGATCTGTAAGTTTCTCATCGTTGCAAAGCAGGGATGAGAAACGTAGAGATCGTTTAGTAAAAGCAGCACACCGTACACACATTTCATATAGTTATGCTGGCCATACATGGGTCGGATTCTGAACGATATTTCTAGAAAATCTGAAATTTCGTACATTTTGTAATCCAATGGTGCCACCATTGATTTTGAAATTCGTCCAACCAAGCCTTTAACTTCACCTCATGTTGCTACAGAAAAGAATTTTTGTGGCCAAGAATTTTCTTTTTTTTCCAGGTTACAGCTCATGCTCATTTCTTCTTCGATTACATTTCTCACATGAATCTCCCATGAATCTCCCATCACTGATTAGAAATTTGTTCGCTTTTCAAAAAATTTCCCGATCACTTCGATGGTCGCTCGAAAATTGCCCTTTGCTGTGACCCACTAATGGTGCAAAATTCGAACAAAAATTCTTAGAAAAGATTTTTGAAAGAAAATTCTTTTGGAATTCGAGCCATGTATGGCTGGCTTTAGGCACACATTTAGGGGTTGATTTACTTAAGACAAATATACTGTGCACTTTGCAAAGTGCAGCTCTTAGTAAATGAAGTAACGCTTCACTTTGCAAAGAATATCCTATCACACGCAAGGAAAATAGAAAAAGCAACATTTTTGCTTGTATATGATGGAAGCCAGCAGAGCTTTTGTTCATTTACTAAGCTCTGGAGCAACTGCACTTGCAGAGTGCAATTGCACTTTGCAAAGTGCACAGTCTATTTGCCTTTAGTAATTCAACCCCTTAGTCTTCAGTCACACCAAATCCGACTTCACTTGAAATCGCACGATTTTAAAGTTGGATGTCAGTGTGACTTCATGGTCGATTTGAAAGACATCTGTGTGGCTTCATGCACAGATATCTATGCAAGTCTCAACTGAAATTGCAAAAAGTTGTGCATGAACTACTTTCAAAATTGGTGCAACTCCGACGGAGTCAGAAGTGCACCGATATGACTGCTTCCATTGCAG
Organism: Staurois parvus; assembly: GCF_062004578.1. Classification (NCBI taxonomy): domain Eukaryota; kingdom Metazoa; phylum Chordata; class Amphibia; order Anura; family Ranidae; genus Staurois; species Staurois parvus. The sequence continues at coordinate 7,556,017 of NW_028317961.1, read as the reverse complement.
ACAATAAGGTGCGACTTGAAACTGTCAAATTGCATGATAAGCCGCACTGGTGTGACCGGGGACTTAACCCCTTGATCCAAAATAAAAATGGAAAACCCACCACACTATTAGTACTCTATAAAAACAACTATAAATAAATTTAAAAAAAAGCAAAGTAAGTCAAATTGAATCAGGAAAGCAGCTACCACCCTACTATGCAATCACTCCACTTTATTAAGGAATCTAAATCAAATACTGGTGAAGCACTTCCAATATGAAATAACAAATCAAATATCATATAACCTCATATCATAACCAGATCCGCCCAGTATTCAATATCCATTTGTAAATGTGCAAAAAAAATTATATATATACCAGTCAGTGTCCCTGATCACCACCATGCCAGTTATATGATGACGCTGTACTGCACTGGTGACAGTATGTAAAAAAAAAAACAAATTGTGAAAATAATTTTTTTTTGTTTCTTCATTTCCAAAAAATTATGACAAAAAAATTACAACTTCAAAAACCTCGCCATGCCTCTTATGAAGTACGTCGGACTGTTTACTCTGCAAAAAGGGGTCATTTGGGGATATCTGTACTGTCCTGACATTCTTGGACTTCAAGAAATTAGATTGGCCGTCAGTACTTCAGGATTGATTAATATTCAGATATATCCCATAGTTTGTGAACTCTATAACTTTTCTACAGACTAAATAATAAATACTAATTTGGGTTATTTTCACCAAAGACATGTAGTAGAATACATTTTGGCCTAAATTTATGAAGAACAATTATTTATTTGCAAACTTTTATAACAGAAACTAAGAAAAACGTGTTTTTTTTCACAATTGTTGTTTTTTTTTGTTAATTTAGCAAAGAAATAAAAACCCCAATGATGATTAAATACCACCAAAAGAAAGCTCTAGTTGTGTGAAGAAAATTATACAATTTTAGTTTGGGTACAATGTTGTATGACTGCGCAATTGTCATTCAAAGTGTGAGAGCGCTGAAACCTGAACATTGGCCTGGGCAGGAAGGGGCCCTGTATGGAAGTGTATATATATATATATATATATATATATATATATATACACACACACATATATTTATTTATTTATTTGCACATTCGCAAAAGGATACTGAATACTGGGGGGATCTGTTTATGTTAGAGGGTTATGGTGTGAGGTTATATGATATTTGATTTGTTATGTCAAATTGGGAGCTCTATAACAGTATTTGATTCAGATTCATTAACCCCTTGATCGCCCTAGATCTTAACCCCTTCCCAGCCAGTGTCATTAGTACAGGGGCAGTGTATAGTATCACTGATAACTGTATTAATGTCAGTGGTGATGTCAGTGGCAGTTAGTCAGTGGCAGTTAGTGGCAGAGTGACCACTGCACTTCCACAGTACCATTATAAGTTTCTAATCACCGCCATTAGTAATCAAAAAAAATACAGTATATATACCATAGTTTGTAGGCGCTATAACTTTCATACAGACCAATCAATATATATTTACTGGGATTTTTTATCAAAGAAGTAGCAAAATACATTTTGGCCAAAATTTATGAAGAAATTTTATTTTTTAATTCTTTTATTGGATATGTTTTATAGCAGAAAGTAAAAGATATTTGGTTTTTTTTCAAAATTTACGGTCATTCTTTATTCATATTGCAAAAAATTCAAAACCCAGTAGTGATCAAATACCACCAAAAGAAAGCTCTATTTGTTTGAAAAAAAATTATACAAATTTCATTTTGGGTACAGCGTTTCATGACGCAGTTCGGTAGAGCAAAAAATGGCCTGGTCATGAAGGGGGTAAAACCTTCCTGAGCTGAAGTGGTTAAGGGAATTCCTTGGGGACCCCCAGGTGACCAGAACTAGTGTCCCCATTGGAAGATTTTCCCACTATTCCTTTTCTGGGGACAACCCAAAATTTGGTGTTTTCTTTTTGCTTTCAATGGTAATGGTAAACAGGACAAATAGGGTGAATCTCTACCCCCTCTAATCTAAACCCTCTTCACTTTATCCAAAACTAAAAAAAAATTTTTGCCTTTAGTTATACACTATGAATCACCTGAAATGTGCAGAAATGTGCAGCGTATTCCTACGCAATTCACATGCGAATCAGTGCAGTGCAGTTTGGGCTCAAATCGCACTGCATCACACCAAAAGTAGTGCATGCACTATATTTGGAAAGGCACTACAACTGGATATGTTTGTACCATGCTATCTGGTGCAGGCAAACGCACTGCATTTGTGACCTGTGTTGTAGGTGCTATTAACATTGCACTGACACCAACTGCAGACTGCAAGGACAGTGTGTTTTGAACGTGGTGTTGGAAATGCGCATGGATCATGGGTTTCCAGCACAACATTTTGGTGTGAACCAGGGCTTAAAAAGCACTACATCGGTTTGCATAGTATTGGGGTATCAAATACATTGCGTTTACATTCTGTATTTGGGCTGCCATTAACAAAACAGTGGCATTCGCATGCAGATCGCAAGGGCAGCAGTTTGAACATGGTATAAAGGAAATGCACACAGAACGAGTTCTGGTGTGAACCAGCATTCAAGGTTAGATTTAAACTATTACAGGTAAATCGCATACATTCAAAAACCTACAGGCAGCCACATCAAAACTGCGGTGCTTTTTTTTTTTCTGTAATCAATCTTTATTAACATTTTCTGATGAGACAGAATAAACATTAATGTCAGCAGATATATCTCAATCAGGCAAGGAAGCAGTAATAAACCGTATAACAACATAGGCAAACAAACACCTTGACCAAAATCGCACATAGGCAGAATAGCTATGAGAATCAGTGCTTCCAATATTTCAAACAAATAGATGAAAAGAGAAAGAACAAAGTAGAGAAAGAAGAAGAGAAAAAAGAAAAAAAACACACCCATAAAACATCCAGTGAATCAGATCTGTAGAAGTAGTATTATCTAAACAGTAACACATAGTACCCAGACGTACATATCAACATGGTGTGGGAGCACAAAATATCAAAATTACCCAAAAAGACTCATGCATTCGGTACCTCAGAGGAGTAGTACATCCACCCCTGCCAGATATCTTTAAATTTCTCCCTTTGACCTCTGACCAGGTGGACCCAATGCTCAGCATCCATGATTCTATCTACTTCCTGTTTCCAATCAGAATGTGTGGGGCACTCAGATTGTTTCCAAAACCTAGGGATCAAAGATCTAGCCGCATTCAAGAGATGAGGCGCAACACTATGCTTATAGGCCTTCATGGAAGTTGAAGTCACATGACATAGTAAACAAAGGGGAGATTGCTGCATTGGGCTCAATGTCAATTTCTGAATCCATGGGAAAATTGCATTCCAAAAGGGCACAATTTTGGGACAGGTCCACCAGACATTAAGAAAGGTACCCCGGTGACCGCATCCTCTCCAGCAGCGAGCATTGGCAGTAGGGAAGAATTGAGCTAGATGGGACGGGGTTCTATACCATTGAGTAAGAAATTTATAAGAGGACTCCTAAACACGGGAGCTAATAGAGGAGGTATGTGTCATTTTATTAATCCTATGGATTTGCTGGGGGGTAAAGTCTACGCCTAGTTCCTTCTCCCACTCCCTTAAGTAATATAGAGCCAATATACTGTAGAGTGCACACTCAACACCAGTTTATACATTTGAGATAATAGATGCTTAGAGTTGGGGAGTGCGGTACACATACGCTCGTATGATGTAAGGGTCTGTCTAGGACATGGGCTAAGGAGCAAGGTCATAGAAAAATCATTCGACTGGCGATGCCACTATACAACAAATGGAAAAGTCCCATATCTACAGAGCAATACAGAGAGGGATAGGAGGGTGCCCATAGGAGCAAACTTGGCGAAAGAATCTAATGTCCTCCCCCGAGGGAAACAAGGGGTAACCCCCTAGTGGGGCCAGTGGAGAAGTCCCAGGAGCATATGACCCGGACCCATTCATTCTGTGAATGGCTGGAGGGGAGAAGGTAGCGAGGTTCACACCTCTCTGGGAAGAGGTGCGAACCTCCTGCGGGGATGTTCCGGGTTGCGGCGTCAGACTGATGCCACCCCAGCCCTGTCATCTGCAGCGCAGGCACGGGAAGTTCCTGCTCTTGCGGATGTTCCTGCACAAAAGTCACGCTCATGAGAAGCGCGGCCCGTGTCCAGGGGGCGTGCCTCGTTGCCAGGTGACGAGGCACGCCAGCTCCGGCCCGCTATGGTTGCCAGGACGACCGGAGAGCGTCCTGCATCAGCTCAAGAGGCTGATGCCGGGCGTTCCAGCCATTTTCTCTGCTGCGCAGCCATCGAGGGAGCCCAGCTGCAGCGGGACCCTCGTGGCTAGACTCTGCCAAGACTCCCAGCCTAGGGGGAGATTGCCTGCCAGCTGCCTGACACCCCAGTCTAGGGGGAGATTGCCTGCCAGCTGCCTGAGACCCCAGTCCAGAGGGAGATTGCCTGCCAGCTGCCTGAGACCCCCAGCCTAAAGGGAGAGACCACTCGCCTATTCTGGACCCCAACAGGTACCTGTGCCCTAATTTTGTATCCCTGGGAGACTAGGTACCCTGTCGGATCCGTGGGCGTGTGCTTTCCCCTTTTACCTGAACTGTTCCTGTGATGACCCCCTACCCCCCCTGTTGGATTACAATCTGCTACAGAGACTTTTCCTTTGCCCTTGGTACTGGACTACAAGTGTTTTAGCCCCTCCTTGTTGTCCCCCTATTGGCAAGGTCACCCTCCCTGCAATCCCCCCATTGATTGACTGTCATTTTTTGTCTCAATAAAGCTTTGTGCGTTTGCCATCTGCTCTGTGTGTTCTATCCTGCCTACCCTCCGTCAAAATTATAGTTTATTTTAAAATTAGACACGGCACCAAATTGTTGAAGAACCGGAACAGAGATATGGGGTCATGACAAATAAAAGAGAAGGTCATCCGCATAAGCCGACAAATTATGCTCCGTGGACCCAATACGAATCCCTGCAATGTCTGGTTGGGCAGGAACTCTCTGCAGGAAAGGTTCCAAAACTAAAGCGAACAGTAAAGGGGACAAAGGGCAGCCCTGCCTAGTCCCGTTATGAATATCAAAATGGGCAGATAGCACTCCATTCTCCTTCACATGGGCACTAGGGGTGCGATATAATGCTAAAATCCAGCCCATCATGCGTTCCACCAGCACAAGGCCTCGCAACACCTCCATCATATAGGTCCAGTTCACCCGATTAAACGCCTTCTCGGCATCCATGGAAAGCACTACATAAGGTGCATGTTGGGCCCAATGTAATATGCTCAAAGCCTGAATGGTATTGTCTCTGGCCTCACGGCCCACTATGAGACCAGTCTGATCCAGGTGAATTAGGTCTGCGACATGGTCCTGTAAGTGCATCACGAGGATCCTGGCCAATAGCTCAGTCTCAGAGTTTAATAAAGAGATGGGCCTATAATTAGTACAATATTGAGGGTCTTTCCCTGGCTTAGGCAAAATGGTGGTATATGCCAAGAGGGCAACGAGCTGACTGAAGTGATAGAATTGAGATAAGTACATAATGGGCCAGCGAGAAATTTTTTTATAATACTGATTGGTAAAGCCATCCAGGCCCCGGGCTTTTGCCCAAGGGGAGAGAGGCAACCACCTTCGCCAATTCCTCCACAGTAATTGGCCGTTCAAGATCTTCAATAATCGTAGAGGATATTGTAGGAAGAGAGTAGTCTTTTAGATAATTCTGGGATTCACACTGGGAGGAGTATTAGGGAGTTTATTTAGAGAGGCATAGGACTGCTGAAACAGTTCTGCAATCGAGTGGGAATCCTCGACACGACCATCACGCGCTGTCAGGCCATAGACATGACGTAAAGCCTGACGCTTCTTTAATTGTCTAGCTAAAAGACGACCACATTTGTTCCTGTATTCATAGAAGCAGTGAGCATAAAATCAAATTTTATCCTGAGCTTTACAATCCACACACTTAAACAGAGTAAAGGGTAAAGTCTCTAAAGCCTGGGCATCCAAGGGGTCAAAACGTTGTTTATGTTTAATTTCCAGAGCATGAATCTTATCTAGCAACTCCCCAATCTCCCCCAGTTTCTCCTACTTATGCCTGGAGCCATGGGCTATCAATTCTCTCCTAATCACAGCCTTGTGGCCTTCCCAGACTGCCTGTGTGGACGCGTCACCAGCAGAATTAATCTCAAAATAAAACTGTAAAGAGCGGGAGATCACCTCAACCACTACTGGGTCATCCAGCAAATTCTCATTAAGTCACCACACCATTTCAGTCCAGTAGGCAGCCGGCGGGCAAATAGACAGCTCCACAGGTGAATGGTCAAATATGGTGATAGAACCAATGGATGACATAAGCACGTCACGCAAATAAAACTGATCAATAAAAATAAGATCCAAACGCGAATAAGAATCATGTATCTTGGAATAGTAACTATAATCTTTGTCCCGAGGATGCATTGCCCTCCAGCTGTCCACCAAGTGAAGATTACGCAAGAGTCGTTTAACGTGCCGCAGTGAACGACAGAATAAAGAAGCTCTGCCGGAAGACGCATCCAAGCAAGGGTCCAAGGAAACATTAAAATCACCGCCCAGAATCACCATACCTTCTCTAAAATCTTTCAGTTTTTTTAGGGTAGCGGACAAAAAGTCAACAGTGCAAACGTTTGGGGCATAGAGTGCCGTAAAAGTGTACATATGACCATGCAAGGAACCCTTCAAAAATATGAAACAACCTTCAGGATCAACTAGTTGAGACAAAAGAGAAAATGGGCAGGTCCCCTGAATGGCAATCGAAACCCCCCTGGCCTGATCAAAAGTCGTATGGGGCATACGCGGAGTAGAGGTGGTAGTGAAGTGCATCTCCTGTAAAAAAAAACACATTCAGGGACAGATGCCGCAATTCCTGCCAAAGGCGACCCCTCTTTTGAGGCGAGCATAGCCCCTGAACATTATAGGTGAAGATATTTAGAATGTTTAACTTACTGGCCATAGGTACAGTATCAGAGAAGGAGCATATTCAGACCGGCAACATACACTGAATCCCCCAGTCGACCAAATGAAGTACACTGGGTAAATATAATGAAACAAAAGGAAAAATGTATAAAAAAAATAGAAAGGAAGAAGGATGTAACTCAATCCACATAAGAAAAAGCAGATCGTCTAAAGAGATCACCTCTGTGGGGAGGAGAAAAAGGCCTTTCCCCAGAGGAGCCACCTCAACTGCAAAAACGCAGAATAGAGGTCCTCCACTAGGGGACTGGCCTATGGTGTGGGATGTGACTAAGGACACAGCAAGGTGTCACCTGGCCACCACAGGACAGATACAGTATAAAAGAACAAAACCGTATAAACAACAGTATAAACAGCAACATAGTAAAAACTGCAGCATGATAAAAAGAAAAAACAAAAAAGGACATACATATACACATGCACACATACATATACAAATGTCCTGACATACTCAACAGAAGCCCAAAGGCAGTATGAGGAAACTTAGTGCAAACTTTAAGGCAGATATGTTCAGTCTAACAAAAATCACAAACCATAATAAAATAATCTGGACGGTTGAGGCCAAGTCCAGCCCCCCGTGGCCCATGCAATTCCTTCTGTGGGACCCTGAAGAGGCCTGTTGCCAGCGATCCTGGCGTAGCGGAAGCGGGATGGCACTGTGCAACCGCCAATCTGGAAAATCAGCCGATAAAAGATCCAATGTGGAGAGGAAGTGCGACAGGTCATCCTTAGTACGCTATGTTGCAGTCTTTCCATTTTGGGATGCAATCAGACAAAAAGGCACCTGGGCTGCATGTAGAACATCAAGCAGGGGACGAACAGCACTCCTTTGCATGAGGGTCTGCCTGGACAAATCCAGAAAGAGTACTATAGCGGCCCCATCAAAATCAATATGGGGGAGAGAGCGAGCAGCTTTCATAATCGCCTCTTTCACGGAATATCTGTGTAATTTACAAATAATGTCCTGTGGGTTGTCAGCAGCTTGAGGAACAGGCAAAAAGGCTCTATGGACCCTATCCAATTCAATTGCTTCAGGAGCAGCATCACCCATAATCTGGCGAAACAGGCCCTGTACAGTATTTAGTAGGTCTGGTGTGCGAGTGGCTTCAGGCAATCCACGAATGTGAATATTCTGTCTCCTGTCCCTGTTTTCTTGATCATCCAATTATTAAACACATCTTCATGATGGAGAACAGTCTCCTGTAAGGTAGTAATAGCTTGGAAGACATCATCATGGGTGGTCTCCAAAGCCACCATTCTATTTCCCAGTGCCACATTGTTTTCTCTAATCCCCTCTATGTCCTGTTTGCACGAGAGCTCCACAGCAACAATAAGTTGTTGTATGTCTGCTTTAGTGGGGAGAGCTCTTTGTTCCCTAATGTCCCACTCACCCTCAACAGCACCCAACTCCATCAGAGGGGAAGACCCAGCAACCGATCTGGATGGAGGCGAGGGACTACAGCACAGTACCTGTGAGGAGGGTGATGGTGCAGGAGAGCCACCGCTGCAAGTAGGAGAGGAAAGCAGGGTGGCCTCATGCTTGGGCGCCATCTTGGTCATGGTCCCGGAGCCGGCCGAGTGCGGTGTAAAAAAGGTTTGAAGCCCACTTGCCCATAATCCGCCACCTCCGGGTGTGTGGATAGAGGTGTGGCACTTAGGAGGCATAAAGGGGGGAGGCAGAAGAGCAGTAGACCTCTGCTGTGTGGTAGTTTCTGTCCCGGGTGGCCGGAGCTCAACGCTCAGACGTCCTCACACCATGCCGCTCAGCCAAACTGGAGTACTTTTAATTAGATGCACAGGGGTGCCATTAGCCCTTAGGGCCAGTTCACACCAAAACAAACTGTGGGAAACCCGTGTTCTGTGCATGTTTCCCATACCACTTAAAAACGCACTGTACTTGCAATCTGAAACAGGTGTCTGCATTAATTTAATAAAACCCCAAATGTAGGTTGCAAACGCAGTACAATTGTCTTCACCAGATCGCATGGTACAGTAATCAGCAGTACAGTAGTTCTGCTATCAATGGCATACTGTATATCATATGTGGGCAGCATCAGGAGGTTTTACACACAGTACATGGTATATATCTGACAGCCATTCAACCACTTCCACAGATTCCAGGCAGTGTGCCTCCCTCCCCACAAATGACACCCCCACCATGTTATCTGAGCTCCTCTACACCACCTGTGAGTCTGGGAGCCCCATGATGGGTGCCACTGGATAGAGGGGAGGGAAATCAGTGAGCATTCATTGGCTGCTGATCTGCCCTTCCTAGGATGGTGCATTACTTTCTGGTCCGTTATGTGATAAAAAATAATGTTACACAAAAAAAGTATAAAAAAATAAATTTACAGCCAGCAGTTAACCCCAACCCCCCCCCCAAAAAAAAATGAGCCCCAGACCCCACATACACATACATGCAAATGTAAAAGGGGTGCCTACAAAACGTTGATTGTTCTCCACGTTACATATCGTCACACACATCAGAGAGAGAGCAATAATTCTAAGATGGCACAACCTCATCTTTTATATTTTACCAAAAGTTGGGTAAAATATTATGTTTGTGTGCCCTAAAATTAACTTAGGCTTCATTTAGGGGGGGGGATGCACCGTTGATCCGCATTTTTGCTGCCTGGCAACCATCCCCCTTAACATAGTTACATAGATAATCTGGTTGAAAAAAGATACCAGTTCAATCAAAAGAAAATAAAAAGCTTAAGCTGCAATAGGCAATGGACAAGGGTGTTTATATGACGTGGTCGCGATGTTTCGCGTCTGCAGCAAAGTTTAATCGACACGTAGCAATTGGTGGGAGGGCTGTTGAACTCTACACATTCAAGCAAGCGGGGAATTCAATAAACATGATTGTGGCACATTTTTTGGCATAAACAAGGTTGAGTTAGGCAGTGAGGAGGTGTCCTGTCACTTCTTCAACACCTGTCAGTAGCCTCTGGACTTTAGAGGAAAGGGAATGTAGCGCTACCCCCGAAGAAGCCGTTTGTTAACTTTGGGTTCTCTGTTCTGTGCCTCGACTCCAAGAACAACTTCAGCTTCTCTGGCTCTCCAATACATGAGTGTAAAATACCTTTAACCTGGCTGTGGGTTATTACCAGTAAATAGACACACACCCATTTAGTGGTACATGCTGCTAACCTATACATATAGGTTTTAACACAGTCTGCTAGAGCAATAACTTTGTTAAATTGCCAAAAATTTGATTTTGTACCCCTAACTAGACACATAAGGGTAAATTAGTAAATCAGCAATGAACAATATTAGTAAACGTTAAATCCAGTGTAACTGATGATAACATTACACTAAGTTAGAGTGCACTCTAAGGGATTGGCTGGGATGAAGCGTCTCTTAATTGGTAACTCGTTAACAAAATAAAACCCAAGGTCTCAGGGTAGCAACTGGTAGAGACAGTCATTAGACCTAAATCTTCAGCCGGCTAAACGTTGGGGCCCCTTGGCACGTGTTAAGGTAGTCAATAAGGCCTGCAAGCAGTATTAGGGCTGTGGAGTAGTTGGTAGAGACTGAGCCATCCCTACCTAACTGTGATAACAAATAGCCCAGTAATTCCTAATGGCTAAGTTTCTAATGGTGGTAACATATAGTGGCTACAAGGCCCTCTCTTCAGACCCAACGACACAGCAGCAGTGGTCTCTCTGATCGGGTATTTGCTCACTCGGGGTTGCCACTGGCAACTCATGTAGGCAACAGGAAGAAGGGTCAGCCGCACACAGGAGAATTGATGAATATAGTGTATATTTATTGATCCGCAGGACACACAAAACACCAGGACATGAATACAGGACCTGTTAACGCGTTTCACACGATCACGTGCTTAATCAGTTATAAGCATGAGATCTTGTGAAATGTGTTAACAGGTCCTGTATTCTTGTCCTGGTGTTTTGTGTGTCCTGTGGATCAATAAATATACACTATATTCATCAATCCTCCGGTGTGCGGCTGACCCTTCTTCCTGTTGCATTGTGTGTGGTGGCGAGCCAGAGCCTACACCTGTCATGGATTGATCTGGATTGTTTGCCTGAGTGGTATACCTCTGTTCTTTGGATTCAACTCTGGTAGGCAGCTTTGTTTCTTCACTAAATCTGGTCATACTCTGTAGCATCTGGTTGTCCCTCACATAGCAGTGGGCTTCAAGTGGCTCTCATTTCCTCAGATGTCGTCTCCCAGCACAATGCTCTCACACACTCTGCCTGGGTAGCACTAACTGTCGCAGTACAGCCAGCTGCCTGGCTACAAGAGACTTAGACGCACGTTTAAATTTACCCTTAAATTAGAATTCCACCTAAAACCTAACTAGTCCTAAAAATGTTCCTTTTCCCTGCTCACACTTATACTAACTAACCTATATAAAAAAGATGCATATACTTACCTATTTTGAGCACTCTCCACTCTGGTCATGTGATCTGGCTCCTCTGTGTTAGTCAGAGGTGGCCGCAGGACAGTGAAGGGACCCTAGTCAACAGCTGCACTGTGGAAGCTTATGGTTGCCGTCATCACTTCCTGCTTTCACAGCCATTGTCAGGTGCTCCCTCCATTTCCTGCAGCTGGCATGGGCTCAAACTGTGACTGGACCAGAGAACACAGAAAATAGGTAAGTATATACAACTTTTTCACACAGGTTTGTTAGCATAGAGGTTAGGAAGGGGCAGGTAGCATTCTTAAGTTAGGTTTTAGCTGGAATTCTACTTTAAGTGTGTTCTTTACTGAAAATGTGTGCTTGATAAACTATTGTACTAATATTGTGAGATAAAAAGGTGGACCAACCATACTTTTATTTTCCAGGGTCTCTGATTTCAGAAAATATACAATGTTTAGGGGTTTTAACTTAACTTCCTGTCGAAAATGATATAATAAACGTGTTTAACAATTTGCAAAGAAATGCAAATGTTACCTGGCAGAGAAAGGATAGCAGTCTACTTTTATTTTCCTTTTGTCCTTGCTGTGTCCCAAACACATTCAGTTTATCACTAAAGTGTATGCAAAGGCAAATGCTTTTCTTAGGTTTTAGATAGAGTAAGAACGATTAAATGGTATGCTAAGTTTTCATTGTCGGCTTTGAATTGCCAGGGGCTATTCACCCTTTTTTTTTGCTCTGGTGCCATTTCACCAGTACAGAAAGTAATATTTTGTAAACAGGGGTGTTCCTAGGGGAAAATGGGGGGGGATGGGTACTGGGTACCACTACTTAGAAGGGGCCCCAATATGGTGACATGCAGAGTCGCAGCGGTGTGTCAAGTGCTGGAAAGAGGCTGTAATTGTCTGGCTGAGTAATTTCTACCAGACAGTTGAACTATAGTCCCATTCAACTGGGAGAGACAGCTTGGTGCAGGAACACTAACCACCAATGGTGGGGGCGTATTATTATTGCTCTGGCCAGCCACTGACCAATAATGATGGGGGGTGGGGATTTATTATTTTAGGCAGCCAGTGACCACAAATGCTGGGGGATATTTTTACAGGCTGCCACTGACCTCCAGTGCTGGGGGTTAATGCTACTACTGTACAACTCTAGCAAAGCATGCTAGCAAATTTAGTTTTTGGCTCCTTCTGTAATCAAGGGAGCAGTGATTGTTTTGGTCTGTTCAGGGTTTCTCAGGTTGGGCGTTTGATTGCTTTCCCATGATTCTAGAAGAAGCTCCCAGAACAAAGAGAGAGAGATTCAAATGACCAATCTGAATATTTATCATGACCTGGCCAATCCTTGGAGAGGAGTGCGCAGAAGGTGGCTGGGGATGTGATAAATAGTTTGAATACCAGGAGAGTTTGTTCTCTCTCGCCATGACAGTCTCAAGCCTTTGGGGTTGCTGCTGCCCCTCTGAGGCAGCCTGTGGATTGTGAAGCTGTTCCTGAGGCCTCAGCGGTGTCAGGGCTGAATGCCTAGAGTGATCTTCCTAAGGAGTTGATTGTATTTCACCATAGGAATTTGATCTGAAGAAGAGTTGTCTCCTTCACTGGACTATGTCCTGAGGAAGCTGGAAGGTGTGCATCTGTCCTGGGGTCTTGTGAGTAATCACTCTGAACTGATTCTTGGTGATTGTGTGTGCTTTTGGGTTTTAAGTGCCAGAGGTAACTTTGACTGAGATGGCTCTCATAGGGTCGCGGTGTACTGAAAATTCCCTGTCCTCAGCAGAATCTTAGAGTGTGAGCCTAGAGAAGAGTATCCTTCTGTTAACCATGCAGCGTTATGGAGTATGCCATACCCTTATCCACCTCCTGTTTAAAGTTTTCATGCAATATATTTAAAAAAGACATCCCCCAGATTCAGTTTTAGGAGCTGAAGTGCATAGATTGGTGCTTGTGGTGGTGGTCGGCAGCCTATTTGGGAGGAGACAATTTTTACCAGTCACCACCACAAGGGTAGTGCTATACTACAACTGAAAACCAATGAAAGGGGATTATTGTGGCCATTTACACCAGTGCTAGCATTATTATTGCTGCCAATGACATCAGTGCTGGAGATTACTATTACTGCCAATGAGCCAATGCCAGGGCCCATACTACAAGCCATACATTATGAAGTGACACCCATTTTATTGGTCATGTTGTCAGATGTTAGACATTTGTCTTACCTTTAAGGCATGTCTCCAAACTATTTGGTAACTATACAGAAGATAACGTCTCTGAGCTCCTGAACGTGGGTCAGATTGAAATGCTAAGGACATTATCTTTTAATAAAGTTGCAGTCGTACTTATAGCTGCTGCTGTCTACCCTCTCCTAGATAATTCTGCCCCCCCCCCCCCCACCAATGTGCATGTCATTCATTTCATTATTACTGAGAATAATTTTATTGTATGGGGGTGTTTTAAAAAATTGATCCACCTCCGATATCATTATACTAGATACCCCACTGTCTGGAGACAACTGTCTGAGGGGGGAATCTTCCTCACTTTGATGATATTTCCTTTAACTTTCCATTGTGTTTCCAAGAGAGCAATTAAGTACAATCTCCCTAGCAGAACAGACAGCAAAAAATAACCTGATTTGTTTCAAACCCCTTCTTACTTATCCAAATGTTATTTTTAATACTGCATTTCAATAGTTTGAGGACAATTAAACAGCACACATGATTATGCCATTATGCTTTTTTTTTGCTTTTTTTTTTTACGGCTTAGATGTGGAAGCAAACTGATATGGTACTAAGCACAAGCAATGTGTGACTGCTATTACTGCTCAGTCCAGTCACAAGAGAACTGCACTCTCCAGATCCCCAAAATATCTCCCCAATTGGAAGATATATCTGGTTAATAGTTGTACAGCCATTAGAATACCTCCAGGGTCCATATTTCTACAGGCAGTAGCATGGCCCTTCTTGTTTATTTGCAGTACGTCACCTCACATGTTCACTGACCTTGGAGGGTATTTTGTATTTCAATGGTTTTTATTCTTTGGAAGGTATTTTAATACTCTCCCTTGAAGTGGCTGGTGTTGTGGCTTCTTGCTAGTTACCTTGTGCATTGATCTTGCTTTTGCTCCCGATAATTTGCTGCTAAAAAATATTGCCTTCAACAAACTCTTCTGTTCCCAACTCTTTTTGACAACTCTGTCTGGACACTGACTACACCTTTGCCTCCCTTCTGCTTAAACACCTACTATTCTCTTTCTGCTTTTACCATGGTCTGAAAATGTACCTGCCATCATATCTCATTCTATCTCTTCATTGTAGCCACCCTGCTTTTGGTGGGTCAATCCTAAGGGTTGTGACTTGGTGTCAGCTTGCAGCAAAGTAGCCTGGGGGCCACTAGGGTCACTGGCCCATCATTACTTTTTATGGTGCTCTGATGAAGATCACATTGTTACCTAGACTCTGACACACAAGGGAACCTAGAGGGTAGTCTGTGTTTCCCTTACCTAGTTGCGTGGAACAATCAAGGCTCTAAATAAAAAAAAACAAAAAAAATTTTTAGACTGGATCCTAGTAGATAAATAGGTTTATTTATTTCTGTCACTTGTTTGTGCTTTCTATCCATTTTATTTTTTTTATGCTTTGAGCCTCGCTCACAATGGGGGGTATTAATGCACAAGGGTTCCATGCATCCCCATTCAGGTAGTCATATTCATGTTAATTGGGACACAGTGGCTCCCAATCTGACATCTGTGTGGGCAGAGCTGCGTGTGGATGTGTATCCCAAAAACTCACAATGTATGAGTTCTGGGACCTGCACCTGCACCTACAGGGATGTGGGATGTCAGATTAGGGGCAGTGGTTGTGTGCATGCAATTGACATCAATTGGACTGCCAGCATGGGGATGCACTGAACACCAATGCATTCCCATGCAGACAAACATGGCCTCATATTGGGTATACATTGATATACCCCAGTTCGAATGAGGCTAAAAAATTAATCTTCCTGAGAGAAATATCAAATGTGGTACTAGTAATTTTTAAGATTTGCTCTGGGGAGCACAAATATGGTAGCATGGATTTGCAAAGGGGCAGTAATAGCAGTGATCTTTAGCAGTTTCATGTAATGTGTCTCCAGTAAAATAGACTAATATTCTAAAGGAGATGAGGATCTTCACACAAGCAGTTGTTTGGAGATTTTTTTCAGTTATCCAATTCAAAAGAAAGTGCCTTTTACTAATTTCATGTGCACATAAAATAAGCATTCTGGGGAATTCTGAGCCCAATATTGAACCTTAGCAGCAGTCACAGCTGGGCTCAGGGGCGGACTGACCATTTGGAAACTCGGGCACTGGCCGAGGGCTCGGGGTCAGTATGGGGCCCCATGAGATGCCCCTGGTACCTTTTTCATAGGCTTTTTTGAGTTTGGGCAAGGACACAGGGGCCCCATGATCCCCTATTGCCCGGGGGCCCCATGAGTTGTCAGTCCGCCCCTGGCTGGGCTATTACAAGAAATGAAAACTACATTCATATCTGCAATTTAAGCTGGTGCAAATTGCAGTGGCAGGAATCTTCCTATTCTTTCAGCTGCTGTGAGTGGCTAGGTGCAACCACAAGCTCTGTTCACTCTAATGACAGGTCACAAGCGGCTGCAGCTATATGCAGATGTCCACACAGCCAAGAACTACCTGTGGTGATCACTGCAGCTGCTGGACACTCTTTATGCTTGTACAGGGCTAACTTTCTTTACTAATAGTGGTGATTGGACCAGCAGGGAAGCAAAGGGAGAATAAGCTAATGCAGGGTCTAACTTGCTCTGCATGAGCAGAGGTTACCTAACCTCCTAAAGTGAACCTAAACATTCTTACTTGTATGATTACAATAATACACAGTATTGAACTATTACACTGGGGTGTTTTTTTTTTGCCCCAAAAAACCTGCTGACAAAGGTTTAGCACCAAAATAACTGTTCTGTATAATGACAGATAAAGGCTTGACTATGGAAAGAGATCAGTATTAGCAAGCAATATTTTTATGGCTGACTGTAGAGTATTAATACTGTAAAGTATTATTCACAGTAATGAGATCACGTAAAAACCAGTTTGTAATTAAATTTTAGTAGCTCTTTAAGTTCAAAACATATCCAATATGTAAATATCCTTATATACAGTCAAGGCCAAAAATATTGGTACCACTGCAATTCTGATAATGCACCATTTCGCCCAGAAAATTGTTGCAATTACAAATGTTTATTCCTTTTGTTTGTATTGGTATGACACAAAAAAGAGGAAAAACAAAAAGCCAAATCTGACACATTCCATGCAAAACCCCAAAAATGAACTGGACAAAATTATTGGCACCTTCTCAAAATTGTAAGAAATAATTGCATTCCAAGTTTGTGGAGCGCCTGTAATTTGTAATTAAACTCTCCGGTATCAATCAACCTATGTAAATGTTCCTCAGTCTACTGTGTACAACACTGTCAAGAAGTTTACAGCCCATGGCACTGTAGCTAATCTCCCTGGATGTGGATGAAAGAGAAAAACTTAATCAAAGATTCCAACAAAGGAGTTTTCTGTTGGTGGCTAAAGAACCTCGATCAACTTCCAGACAATTCAAGCTGACCTTCAGGCACAGGGTATAACTGTGTCAGCTTGCACTATATGTCACCATCTGAATGAAAAGTGAAGCTATGGTAGGAGACCCAGGAGGACCCTACTGCTGACACATAAACATAAAAAAGCCAGATTGGAGTTTGCCAAAACCCACCTGAGGAAGTAAAAGTCCATTTGGGAGAAAGTGCTGTGGACACACGAAACACAATTACAGAATTATGGCAAAGCCCATCATTCTACTGTTTTCAGACAAAGAAATGAGGCCTTTAAAGAAAAGAACACAGTACCTACAGTCAAACATGGTGGAGGTCCACTGATGTTTTGGGGTTGCTTTGCTGCTTCAGGCACTGGATGTCCTGACCGTGTGCATGTCATTATCTGAAGACTACCAAAAAATTCTGGGGTGCAATACAGGGCCTAGTGTCAGAAAGTTGGGTCTCTGTCAGAGGTCATGGGTCTAACAGCAGGATAATGACCCAAAGCACATGTCAAGATGTACCCACAAATGGTTTAAGACAAAGCACTGGAGAGTGCTGAACTGGCCAGCAATGAGTCCAGATCTCAATCCCATAGAGCACCTGTGAAGAGATCTCAAAACAGCAGTTGGGAAAAGGAACCCTTCCAATCTAATAGACCTGGAGCAGTTGTCCAAGAAGAGTGGTCCAAAATTCCAGTAGAGAGGTGTAAGAAACTCATTGATGTTTACAGGAAGCAATTGATTTCAGTTATTTTTTGCAAGGGGTGTGCTACCAAATATCAAATTGAGGGTGCTTATAAAATTTGTCCAGTCCATTTTTGAAGTTTTGTGTGGAATGTATCAAATTTGGCTTTTTGTTTCTCCACTTTTTTGTGTCATACCAATACAAGCGAAAGAAATAAACATGAACATGCCTAAACAATTGTAATTGCAACAATTTTCTGGGCAAAGTGGTGCATTATCTGACAGAAATGCAGGGGTGCCAACATGTCTGGCCATTACTGTATTTGCAAGGCACTTTGGAATAATATAGAATTCCGTAGGTGCAATTTTGGACATCTTTAATTGGACAGCTATGAGTGACATCTGTATCAGATGTGAAGCACACTCACACCGCAGAGAAGTTAGGATGCAAAAGCAGATGTAAAGTGCTGAGAGAAGCCCTTATATAAATACATTTACTAAATTCAGACCTACAGCCAAACAATCCATTAGTCACTTACAGGATCTAGAATGCTGCTGAATTACTACACATTTAGGTCTGTATGTTGACCTATCTTCAAAATAACATATAAAGTTTCTTCAGGCTGTGCTTCAGATACACATTGCCTTTAAGTCATAGCTGGCATTACTTAATGTTACTATGGCTACTACCACAATCCACTACTTAACAACATAAAAAACCTCATTAGCTACACTTGAAGCTGGACACTCTCATTTATTTAAATTAAAATGTACTTTAGTGCATTACTGGCCTACTGATATGTGCTAAGATATGGTTAAGGAGCAGTGTGTGAAATGTGGAAATAATGAGCTATCAAATGTTCAGTGGAAATCATTTATACATCATTTACCACCAGACTATTATATCTATGTAAAAGAGAACAATGTATAAACACTATACATATATATATATATATATATATATATATACACACACAACTAAAAAAAATAAAAGGAATACTTTAATCAGAGTATAGCATCAAGTCAGTTAAACTCCTGGGATATTGATCTGGTCAGTTAAGTAGCAGAGGGGGTTGTTAATCAGTTTCAGCTGTTTTGGTGTTGATGAAATTAACAACAGGTGCACTAGATGGGTAACAATGAGACAACCCCCAAAACAGTTTTGGTTTTACAGGTGGAGGCCACTGACATTTTTTCCCTACTCATCTTTTCTGACTGTTTTTCACTAGCTTTGAATTTGGCTATAATCAGTGTCACTACTGGTATCATGAGGCGATACCTGGACTTTACAAAGTTTGCATGGGCAGTCCAACTCCTCCAGGATGGCGCATCAATACGTGTCATTGCCAAAAGGTTTGCTGTGTCTGCCAGCACAGTCTCAAGAGTATGGAGGAGATTCCAGGAGACAGGCAGTTACTCTAGAAGAGCTGGACAGGGCCGTAGAAGGTCCTTAACCCATCAGCAGGACTGGTATCTGCTCTTTTGCGCAAGAAGGAACAGGATGAGCACTGCCAGAGCCTTACAAAATGACCACTGGTGTGAATGTCTCTGATCAAACAATCCGAAACAGACTTCTTGAATGTTGGCCTGAGGACCCGACATCCTCTAGTGGGCCCTGTGCTCACTGCCTGGCACCATAGAGGTCAATTGGCATTTGCCATTGAACACCAAAATTGGCAAGTCCGCCACTGGCGCCTTGTGCTTTTCACAGATGAGAGCAGGTTCACCCTGAGCACATGTGACAGATGTGAAAGGGTCTGAAGAAGCTGTGGAGAACGTTATGCTGCCTGTAACATTGTTCAGCATGACCGTTTTGGTGGTGGGTCAGTAATGGTCTGTTAAAGCATATCCATGGAGGGACGCACAGACCTCTGCAGGCTAGACAATGGCACCGTGACTGCCTAAGGTATCGGGATGAAATCCTTGGACCCATTGTCACACCCAATGCTGGTGCAGTGGGTCCTGGTTTCCTCCTGGTGCACAACAATGCCGGCTCCATGTGGCGAAAGTATGCAGGCAGTTCATGGAGGATGAAGGAACTGATACCATTGAATAGCCTCCACACTCACCTGACCTAAATCCAATAGATCGCCTCTGGGATATCTCCATCTGATGCCACCAGGTTACACCTCAGACTGTCCAGGAGCTCAGTGATGCCCTGGACCAGATCTGTGAGAAAATAACCCAGGGCACAATTTGTCTTCTCATTTGAGCATGCCCGATGTTGTCAGGCATGCATACAAGCACGTGGGGGCCATACAAACTACTGAGTACCATTTTGAGTTGCTGCAATTAAATTTCAGCAAAATGGACTAGCCAGCTGCACCATTTTTTCACTTTGATTTTTGGGGTGTCTTTGAATTCAGTCCTCTGTGGGTTGATAATTTTTATTTCCATCGAACGATGGGGCATCCTCACGTTCCTAACACATTACCCAGTCCATATCAGTATACATATCCAGCATGATATTTTCTTAATTGAAATCTGATGTGTTTTCAATATATATATATATATATATATATATATATATATTACTGTATGAAAAGTAAAGCCCGAATTATGAGACTTTTTTGCATTCAAAGAAGTGCTTACATTTCCCCTCTGAAATGCATACAGAGAGTTTTCTGTTATATGTCATAACTGTTTCTACCCTATATTTTCCAGCTCTGTGTTCACATTACATTCTGTTGACAACAATCATGTTAATTTCCATCACATTTCTTTTTCTTTCTGTTCTCTGCAGTTTGAAAGCCTAACAATTTGTTACATTTCTCAAGGATGAATAAATTAATACATTTCATTATAGCTGAATTCAGCTTAAAAAGAATAAAAAAAACACTGACTGGTAGGATTTTTATGACAGAAGAAACCCTATTAGTTGGCACTGCTGTGTGCCATGAAGATGCCACACAGATGCGTGGGAGTGACGTCATCGTGGCCCAATCAATCAAGTAGCCAAAGAGTCTGAACCAAGAAGACAGGGCAAAAATGAAAGCAATTATGAGTAGTTTCCCAAGGGTTAAAGTTGACAAGGGCCTTAGAATATACTTCTCTCTTTTTAGGATTTTGTACTAGAAATCAGTGGCTTTAGGGCTACTCTATACCATATGTGCTGACTGGCAGTTTTACTGCACTGTAAGACCTTATTCACATGGGGCATAGTATGGTGTACACCCATTCAAAGTCATGTGTACCTGCACAGGGATGCACAGTTGTTTTGTGCATCCTCATGCAGGCATTCAAATTGATGTGAATTGAGAAGCAGCACAAACTGCTGCTCTCAATTTGGCATTCATGTGGGAGCGGGTGCAATCCCTGAACTCACGCCATCTGCATTTGGGGATGAGCACCCATACCCGCACAGATGTCAGATTGGGAGCAGAGACTGTGTGGGTGCAGCAACTGCGTTCCAATTGACATGAATAGGACTACCTGCACAGGGTGCACGTAAAGATGGCCCTCACATGGGCCTACACTTTAGTAAGCACCATGTGAATGAGGCCAAGAAGACTGGTCACTGCTAAGAAACAGAAAACAATTGTTAATTAATTGATAAGTCCTATCTGCTTTGCAACACAGCCTAGAGCTGCGTTGCAATGAGCAGTGATAAAAAGCAAACATGCTGCATTTTATCGCAACACACTGTACAGAATTGTATGTCACTGTACAGCAGCACCTCAAGATTGCAGTTCTGTGTTTCTTCCAATGAGAGAGATTTCCTGAGGTTAACAAGCAGAGGCGGACTGACGATTTGGAAACTGCCTGAGGGCCCGGGGTCAGTATGGGGCCCCATGAGATGCCCCTGGTACCTTTTTCATAGGCTTTTTTGAGTTTGGGCAAGGACACAGGGGCCCCATGATCCCCTATTGCCCGGGGGCCCCATGAGTTGTCAGTCCGCCCCTGGTAACAAGTGTCTAAAAGAACAGACGATGAGAAAAAAGTCCCTTATATTTGGAAATAGTACATTTAAAACCTGATAAAAGTTCTAATTCTCCTCCAATTTACCCACAAATAGCACCCCTTTCATTTAGGATGTTGGTAAGGCTCAGTTCTGGATTACAGAGCATATTTTTGTCCTTGGATCATAGGTTTATTCACAACAGTTTATGAGTGTTACTTTCAGGTGCAGTGATCTAGAATTTCATCATAGCTTTTGTTACCCCTGTATTGTGGTTGGCTCCACATACCATATTCCCACAGTCCCCAGGGTAGACATCCATGGCAGAAGCCATTTGAAAAATCTTATGGTTTTAATTGGTATTTAAAGCCGATTTACACCTTGTCAGTATTATTCACTGCTAAAGAAGTGGATGAATATTCACAAAACACATTGAGATTTTTGGTGCATTTGGTCTCTGCAGTTTATTAGTAGTTCTGTACAATTGGAAATTAATATTGTATAGACACATATAACTTACAACAATGCATTTACTTATGGTAAAAGTTTGAAGACACACTGAATGGTAAGTTAGTCCTATTTTAAAGATATTCCCTATGTTGTAAAGGCAAAAAAAACCTTTTAAGCTTTTTGATACTGTATGAAAATAATTTTTTAAATATATCATTTTTGTATATTTATTTTTATATATTATCCTTTGTCTATATATTTTCCTTTGTTTGTTTAATGTACCTTGGTAAAAGTCTCACATGCTATTTCTTGGTCCTTTGGTAAACTGCATTTTATGGGATTGAGATACAAATTGTTCATGCACCAGATGACAATCATAGAAAAATTGTAGTGCTGTCTTTGCCCCCATTAGTGAAATTTCCTGAGGGTAACAGGTGTCTCTTAGAACAGATGATGAGGAAAAGGTCCCTATATGTGGAAATAGCACATTTTTGGCTGGGGTTGGGCTTTCATTTGCATATTTTAATGCACAGAAACATAATCGATTATCTGATTTAGTATTTTTGATAGTACTGAAGTGAGTCATGTTTTTCCGGGGCTAATTCTGTGTGTCAGGTTGATTTAATAAATGAGTGGAGACAGTTAATTTGCAAAGCATAGCTGTGTTCAATAGAAATAGCAATTCATGTGCACCAAAATTTTTAAAACAGTATTTTATTTTGTACTTCATTGGTTACATTGAACTTCACTTTAGCAAATCAACCCAGCAAATAAGAAGAACTTTTAGACAGTCCGGAGGTTCATTACCTTTCACAAAAATGTTAAAGTAAAAAGTCTCACATCATAAGAGAGAAAAATACATTTCTGATTATGTTTGTCTGTAAACATAGCATAGAAGTACAGTGTTCTAAGCTTAAGGATAGGGGCTTAAGAGTTTACTTTTTAGCATTTCTTGACTCTGTCTGGATAATTTTCATGTAAAGTACATTAAATATATTGGGTGTATCAGCAGACATACTAGGAAATAAAATTGATCCTGTTTTTCAAGCCCAAAACAGTACTTTATTAATAAACATTTGGTACGTCCGCTGTCAAATATAAATTACATTTCATGGATAATTTCCCTTTCAGAAAGGCATTTCCATAAAAATAATGTTTAAATTAATAGGTGGTAAGAGTACAGGATTCCAAAACATTTGCAAAAATTACAGCAATTTATTAAGCAGGTGTTCCCAAGTGTAAAGTGATTATGGAAATATGATATTTAACATTCATACAATTTTCCAACTCCATTTGTTTCCTAAAGTGCAAGAATTGTGCATTTGGAGGCTCAGTGATCTATGAAGGCCCTACAAAAAATGAAATGCAACACCCACCTTTGCCTATGCATAATATATTGCACAAAACACCACAAAGAAAACCTGTATACAGCAAATCCTGCAATTCAGAAATACGTAGTGTAACCACATCAATAAACTTAACATTATCATTCTAGAGCATAAGATAGCATGTACACAGTCAATTCTGCCATTCAGAAGCATTGAAGCAAAATTTAACATATGCACGAACAGCACAGAAAATATTCTGGCATACGTATCTACATAACAATCATTATAAGTAACCCAGGGTAAAAAATAAGGTTAATGTGTACTGCACCCCTAGAGTGCCAGTGAGCATATCCTGAAAAACATTATTAAGTCAGCCATACATGAATCAAAATTTGGTTGGTTCACCAGAGACGGAAAGGTTCAGCAGGGACAGATGGTCCAGAATACCAATCTATACATTGGCACCCTGGTTGTACACAAGTCAGTCTATAGATCAACTTGTGTACAACCAGCCTGTCGCATTTTTCTTGGACGATTAGTGCCACCAGCTAAAGCCAGCAACACTAATCATTGTGTTCTACTGGCATGGAAGGCTCCCCGTTGGTAGAACACAATAGAGCTGTGTGTGGAGGGGGGGTTCCCCATCAACAATAAATGTGTTGATGGGGGAGTCAAGCAATTTTCTTTCCTCCACCTGTGGTGGGAGGAAAGAAGATGACATAATCTATGACCTGCCGTAACGCAAGTTTATTGCTTCAAATATGGATAAGAGCAATAAGACAACTGAACTTGCAGTAAAGATGGGTGCAGGCAATAAAGCTTGCATATTTCAAACAGATATACAGCTTGGATAAAGGTGAACAGTGAAACAGGTCATGAGTATTTTTCAAGATTATTGAAAATATTGCAAATATTTTAAAAAACAGTAACCAGCAAAGAATTTTCCAAGAAGTAAGAAGTCATTCCCAGCAATATAACCAATAGGCTATCAGAACTCAGATCACTAGGAATCATCGCCACACTCATTGTGGGTATTTACTTTGTTTTGAGAACCACCGCCTCAATCTGACTCTTTTAGTTGTTGATCTCAATGGTAACTCGGATGACATTCATGTTTTCTGATTATGGCACCCTGAACATCTAACAGGAACAGATGTTCTGACTTCCAAGTGGAAAGCTTATCAGAAGGATCAGTGCTGCTTCTTTAAAAGCACTGGGAGCTGTACTGTAACAGAGAGTAACTGTAATTTGCAGTTTACTAAATAGGTGCAAAGTTATAATCAGTATTGTAAAGCAGGTCAGAGTGTCAAAGAGAAAGTATATACTGCAGAATAATATAAACGGATTATGAAAGCTGCACAAACATGGATTCTTCACAGCAATGTCTCCATGGCTCAATCTGCATAACATGTGGCTGCATAGCATAGCCTCTAGACTCATAGAATAGCACAGACTCTAAACAAACAGAGAACTGAGCTGGGAATTATTACTTCTGTAAAACAGCTACAGAACACAGGAAACCAAATTTTTGAAGTAAAAGAAGTTAAAGGGGCCTGCACCTGCAGCTGAGTATGGTGGGTATATTAATAAATGTTAGAAATGGCATGTGGGTAGCCAGACTAGAGGCTAATAGCACACAGCTTTGCAAAGTACCCAGCTACTGTAGGGAGTCTTTCCTTGATTGTTACCAGAGTACTCCAGTAGCTGTGTTCTGTACTGTTCTACTGAAGTAGTGATTCCCAGCTAAACCCTCTGTTTCTATAGAGTCTTCTAAATGTTATACACTGCTCAAAAAAATTAAAGGAATGCTTTTTATCCAGAGTATAGCATCAAGCCAATTGAACTACTGGAATGTTGATCTGGTCAGTTAAGCAGCAGAGGGGGTTATTAATCAGTTTCAGCTGCTTTGGTGTTAATGAAATTACCAACAGGTGCACTAGATGGGCAACAATGAGATGACCACCAAATCAGGAATGATTTTATACATGGAGGCCACTGACATTTTTTCCCTACTTATCTTTTCTGACTGTTGCTCACTAGTTTTGCATTTGGCTAGGGTCAGAGTCACTACTGGATACCTGGACCTTACAGAGGTTGCACAGGCAGTCCTACTCCTCCAGGATGGCACATCAATATGTACCATTGCCCGAAGGTTTGCTGTGTCTCCCAGCACAGTCTCAAGATTCCAGGAGACAGGCAGTTACTCTAGAAGAGCTGGACAGGGCTGTGGAAGGTCCTTAACCCATCAGCAGGACCAGTATCTGCTCCTTTACGCAAGGAGGAACAGGATGAGCACTACCAGAGCCCTACAAAACCACCTTCAGAAAGCCACTGGTGTGAATGTCTCTGACCAAACAGACTTCAAAAGGGTGGTCTGAGGGCCCAATGTCCTCTAGTGGAACCTGTGCTCACTGCCCGGCACCATACAGCTTGATTGGCATTTGCTATTGAACACCAGAATTGGCAGGTTCGCCACTGGTGCCCTGTGCTTTTCACAGATGAGAGCAGGTTCACCCTGACCACATGTGACAGATGAGAAAGGGTCTAGAGAAGCCGTGGAGAACGTTATGTTGCCTGTAACATCATTCAACATGACCGTTTTGGTGGTGGGTCGGTGATGATCTGGGGAGGCATATCCATGGAGGGAAGCACAGACCTCTACAGGCTAGACAATGGTACCCTGACTGCCGTTAGGTATCGGGATGAAATCCTTGGAGCCATAATCAGATCCTACGCTGGTGCAGTGGGTCCTGGTTTCCTCCTGGTGCACAACAATGCCTGGCCTTATGTGGCGAGAGTATGCAGACATTTCCTGGAGGATAAGGGAATTAATACCATTCAATGGCCCCACTCTTGCCTGACCTAAATCCAATAGAACACTTCTAGGATATGTTTCGGTCCATCCGATACCGAGAGGTTGCACCTCAGACCAGGGGCGGACTGACCATTCGGAAACTCGGGCACTGCCCGAAGGCCCAGGGTCAGTAAGGGGCCCCATGAGATGCCCCTGGTACCTTTCATAGGCTTTTTTGGGTGTGGTTTGAGTGTGGGCGAGGACACAGGGGCCCCATGATCCCCTATTACCCGGGGGCCCCATGAGTTGTCAGTCTGCCCCTGCCTCAGACTGTCCATGAACTCAGTGATGCCCTGGTCCAGATCTGGGAGGAAATACCCCTGGACACCATCCGTCGTCTCACTAGGAACATGCCCCTTGTCAGGCATGCGTACAGCACGTGAGGGCCATACAAACTACTGAGTACCATTTTGAGTTGCTGCAATTAAATTTCAGCAAAATGGACTAGCCTGCTGTATCATCTTTGAATTTAGTCCTCTGTAGGTTGATAATTTTCATTTCCATGAAACGATGGGGCACCCTTACATTCCTAACACATTACCCAGTCCACATCAGTATAAATATCCAGAATGATATTTTTCCCCATTGAGATCTGATGTGTTTTCAAAGTGTTTCTTTAATTTTTTGAGCAGTGTATAATGCAGTTATGGTACCCTGATTGAGTCACAGTTATCCTTTGTCTGATCATTCAGCCAATTAACCAATATGTTAAATCTCTTTTCAGTACAGTAAATGCACTGATGACATTTTGAAAATGTTGTTGGGAAGCCTTATGCACCCTGGGCATTTAGCCCTTATGCATGAGATTCCAATGTATTCATGCAGGCGGAAGGCACCAGGCAGATAAGCTCTTCTGCTGGCAGTCCAAAAAACTCTATGAGAGGCTGAAAGCTGCTGCAGACTTCTTGCACTCATGATTGCATACTGCCCCAAACATTAATGTCACTCCAGCTCTGTCCTTTAGCTTTTGGCCTCTCAACGTGTTTTACAGGCTTCCAACAGTGGGACCTGTACCTTCAGATTACAGGAAAATGCCTGAATGTCGTGCACAGTGGCTAAATCTGCAGTGTGCATGAGGTCTAAATAGTATTTGCTTATAAGCATCCCCATCAGAAGAAAAAAATGCACCACTGGTACTGTGGTCCTAAAAATGTTCCCAGGAGCTGCAACTGAATTTATTAAATCCCTTGTATATTTCATGTCCTAGAAGTGTAGGGGGTAAATGTCTAAAACCCATAGAGAGCTAGGAGCAGGAGACAGCTTCTGGAGTGCTTCATCACCAAGTATTTGAAGTTTCAGATCAGAGTGTTGGGGACCCACATTGTCCCGATCACCAATTCCTGAACTTCTTCTGCTTCTAAATGCCCTCCAGTTACATAACCTAGTGTTTAGTATGTGACATTCTACATGCAGTTTTACAACCTATGTCATTTTCTGGGTCATTCTCTAACTTGTTGCATTATGAAAAATAATGAGAGTGTCAACTAGTTTCACACATAGTTTTGCCTTACTTTTATTTTATATTTTAATCTAAAACTAGCTTTTAATGAAATATGCTATGCTTTGCACTGTGGTTTAACAAATGCAGCACAATTTTTAACGATATTGTCATTTACAGTCCTGCAAGGTTGCAATGTTTTCCCTTGTGTGTAAAATAAATGGCTTTGAAAATGAATAATTCATAATTGACTTGGCAGATGAGATCCTTGCATTGCACAATTAAGCTAGGTGTCAGGTTTATTAAGTTTGTGGGCTCTGTAAGTCAGTTTTTAGCCTTACTATTAGAAATGGTTCTTTGTAGTGTTGATAACATTTTGGTAACAAAATATAGCTACATAAGTATATTTAAAGCTTTGCTTAAGTCAAAATTCCAAATGTTTACATTTTGGATATAATGAGCAAAAGTAAACATTTTAGCTGGGTTTTAGTTCTATTTGCCTCCCACTGAGAAGATCAAAAATGCCAGTGTCACTGGGACAGGAAGGCTATTCTTGTGTTCCTATTGGAGGTATTTCTTATCATAGGCAGTAATATGTGACATAGACTCTAATCCTTGTCTGTTCTATTAACCACTTGCCTACCAGGCACTTATACCCCCTTCCTTACCAGGCCAATTTTCAGCTTTCAGCGCTGCCGCACTTTGATTGACAATTGCGCGGTCATGCAACATTGTACCCATATGAAATTTTGATCATTTTTTTCTCACAAATAGAGCTTTCTTTTGGTGGTATTTAATCGCCACTGGGCGCTTTACTTTTTGCGCTATAAATTAAAAAAAGTGCAAAAAATTTGAAAAAAAAAAAAAGTTTATTTGTTTCTTTTATAAAATTTTTCAAACAGGTATTTTTTCTCCTTCACTGATTTGCGTTGATGAGGCGGCACTGATGGGCACTGATAGGCGGCACTGTTGGGCACTGATAGGCAGCACTAAAGGGCACTGATAGGCAGTACTAATGAGGTGGCACGGATAGGCGGCACTGATAGACAGCACTAATTAGGGGTCACGGATAGGCGGCACTGATATGCAGCACTGATAGGCGGCACTGATAGGTGACACTGATGATGGGTACTGATAGACGGCACTGACTGGCATCACTTCTGGGCACTGACTGGCGGCACTGACTGGCACAACCCCTGGGCACTGACTGGTGGCACTGACTGGCAGCACTGCTGGGCTGCACTGGTGGGTGGCACTGGTGGGCAGCACTGGTGGGTGGGCACAGGTGGGTGGCACTGGTGGGCACAGGTGGGTGGCACTGGTGGGTGGGCACAGGTGGGTGGCACTGCTGGGCACATGTAGGTGGCACTTCTGGGCACAGGTAGGTGGCACTGCAGAGTGGCACAGGTGGGGGCACTGCTAGGCACAGGTGGGGGCACTGCTGGGCACAGGTGGGGGCACTGCTGGGCACAGGTGGGGGCACTGCTGGGAACGGGTGGGCGGGGCTAGTGGGCGCACTGCTGGGCGGAACTTGCGGGTGTCACTGCTGGGCACCAATCATCAGGGCACTGATCATCAGTGCCCTGATGATCGGTGCCGATCCCCGCTCTGACAACTGCCGGTTCTCGGCAGTACTTTCCTCACGATCTGACAGCGTGAGGAAAGTGCAGCCGAGAACCGGCACTTGCATTTCCCTGTGATCAGCGTGTCATTGGACACCGCTGATCACGTGGTAAAAGGCCGGTGGGATCGGCCTTTCACCACATCACGTGATCAGCTGTGTCCGTAGGACACAGCGATCACGGAGATCGCCGGGTGCGCGCCCCCTGGGGCGCGCAGGAGAGCGCGTTCTGGGAGGACGTCATATGACGTCCACTCAGAACTGGCCGGCCGCGGTGAAGCCGTCATTCGGCTATGCGCGGTCGGCAAGAAGTTAAGGTGAAAAAAAAAATGTTTAGCTTAAGTTGGGCTTCATGTGTAAACATCTTAATGCTAAATGCTCTACATACCATACAGATGACTTGATTTAAGGAGTATGCGGCCATAATAAATAGAATACATACCCCTATCTATGAAATGCCTATCTTCTTAATTTATGACTGTTACCTTCCTGAGACAGTGACAAAGGGTCTTTGGCCAAACGTAAACATTTGTCAGCTTTGCCATAATTCCAAGATGGCCCCAAGTATGACTCTTCATTCTGGTATCTGCCAATATTGTACACTTTTGTCTCTGGTCTTGGTGGTTCCAGGCTAGTTTCAGCCTGCTTATTCTTGCCAAAGGCTTGGAAATGGTTGGACCAATTTATCTACAACATTTAGTCAATAGTTTTCCTTTTTGCAGAACACTAATTTGTTCTTTGTTGTCAGACCAGTAGATTTTAAATGTCCTTCTTGGACTCAATAGATGAATGTCTTCACCTTGTTAATATTTTCCTCTTGTCTCTGCTTCACAAAACAGGCTGCATTACGTTTGTGCCTGGCTGATCCTCTAATCTTACTGCAAAGCTAGCAGACAGGGTCTTTTGGTTTGGAATAAAAAAAAGTACTCATTGCAGTCTCTAATGATATGAGATACCCAGAATGCTTATCCTGCCAAACAACCATTGTTTAGCTTAAGATAACGAGGGAACTTGGTAGCAGTTCATTTTTATTCATGGCAAGAAAGATGAGCTTTTTAATTCAAGATGAAAAAATAGTTTGGTAAAGCTAAAATGTATCCCATTGATTTACGTAAGTTGTGAACTTGATTAAAAGAGTTCACTTTAGCTCCAATATCCTAGCATTGCAGGTTTTTAATCTTATAACTTCTGTGCTGCCCTGCTGAGATAGGTAAAGGTCTCCACCTCTTCTAGAATATATGCACCTTACCTGATTGGCTTTGTAGGTTTTGTCTGTATTAAATTTGAGCATTGTGATCTTTTTATGTTAAAGTAGATGTAAATTCTAACCTAAAGAACTTTAGTTTGCTAAAAAATATTTTGTAAACAATTACCCTTTTTAAAAGAAAATAGTTGTTTTTCACCTTGTTTTTTTTATCATTCATTGTAACACAGTGCTTTTGAACTTCTGCCTTCCATTTAGACCACTTCCTGCCTCCGTGCATGAAAGTTCTTAGAACGGGTTTCCTGAAAGTAATAATAGTTGACCATGTCTGTGTAATGTATTTTAGATTTGCCACATGCAGTCTCCATAGAAATCCCAGGTGACAGGTCGACAATACAGTAGAACAATTGGGAGTCAGGGACAGAGCATTGTCCCTGTATAACAAAAAATGACTATACAAAGACCCTCAAGGCACATTGGTCATTTTTTTGAAAGCTGCAGATTTATTAATATTGAAAATGACCTAAGATTACTGTCACATTTAAAAGCTTATATGAAAATTGAATGATTGGGTTTACAAATACCTTTTAAGTTAACCTTTGGGAATATGTTACATGTTCCACCCGTTTTTAAGGTGGAACATGTAACAAGTTCCCACTGCTGAAGCTGCTGCCAGATCCCCCCCCCCACCCGTGGCAGCAGTACGGGGAGAAGTTCCCTATAATAGCTGTCCGTTTTTTAAATCAGCGTGCCCGTGTGGAGCTCAATGAACTACAAGTACCAACATCCTTTGTGGATGTCAGCTTAAAGTTCTCAATGAACTACCATGGCGATGTGAAACATTGTGGTAGTTCATTCAGTCTTCCTGTTAGTGTTAAGCTGTCTGCCCTTACGAGGTACACAAACTGACCAAACTGACAGTCTGTTGGAGACCCGCATGGCACCAGCAATCTGCTGATCATGGGTGCAATACTTTATAGGCTCCAAATAATAAAAAATAATAAATGCACTTTTTTACCTGCAAAAAAATATGCATTTATTATTTTATTTTTAAAAAGTGAACTTATCCTTTAAGACAAACTGGTACAGAGATGCAGAGGCGTCCTTAGGGTTGGTGTCACCCGGTGCGGTAATACTTGGTGACACCCCCTCCGACGATCCCCGCAGAATGGATTGGACCTGCGAATTGAGTATAATGGATCAGACTCCGATCCATTATGCTCAATCCGCAGATCTGCAGATCTGATCCATCCTGAGGGTATCGTTGGCTTTCTTTACAACTTACCTTTTCTTGGAGCGGGTCCGGTGTCACCCCGTATAGGTTGCATACCGACGATCCCCGCAGGATGCAGGGGATCATCGGCTTGCTTTACAACTTACCTTTTCATGGAGTGGGTCCGGTGTCACCCCATGCGGCCGGTGTCACCCGGAGTGGGCCGCACTCCCCGCACCTGTCTTGGGACGCCACTGCAGAGATGGTCTTCTCCTTCTGTGCTGTGGCTGTACTGGTGACTTGGGATGAGCTCCTAGTTTGCTCTGAACACAAGTTTGCAACAAATTTGCTTGTTTGGGTTTCATCTAAAAGCCAAACTGTTAGTCCATTCGGAAAAAGCAAACTTTGTATATAGTAGTGGCAGTTTTTTCCATGTCCTTAGCAACAAGTGGCATCAACTGGCCCCATTCATTTACTGGCTGGGAATCCCTGGTCATGTAAACAAAGCATCCAGGGCTGAAGTGGATTTTAATGGGGGACCATTTGCAAAATTAAAAAGAACAATACACAGGTTCCCCCCCAAAAAAATAATCCACACCAGACCCTTATCCAAGAATACAGCCTGGCAGGCCAAGAAAAAGGAGGATAAATGTGCAGCCTCCTGAACCATACCAAGCCAAATGCCCTCAACATAGGAGGGGTATCTTGTTAGGGGGAAACCCACCAGCAAAGCATTTTGTCTCCTTGTTGATAAGGACAAGAGCCTCTTACCCAGGCCTCTTCTGCAGGCAAGGGCTTATTGAAATCTGGAAACTTTTAAAAACAAGGGGGCTCCCAGATACCGGTCCCCATGTGAAAGAGTAAGGAGTATGACCACCTACTTAAAAACACATTGATTCCAGCAACGTCATTCACCAAATTTGGTCATATTTGGTCACTGACATCACCCAGAACACTCTGCCCCTTTGTTGTTCTCAGATCTCATATGGCAGTTGTCGTTCGTAGGTGAGCAGTCATTGGTAGTTGCTTGCATTGGTGATCAGGTCAGTGGTTGTCATTCACCATGACTGATGTGGATCTGCATCACAGGAAGAAGTGATTGATGATAGATT
Source organism: Staurois parvus (assembly GCF_062004578.1). Lineage (NCBI taxonomy): Eukaryota > Metazoa > Chordata > Amphibia > Anura > Ranidae > Staurois > Staurois parvus. The sequence goes on along the minus strand of NW_028317961.1, from coordinate 7,523,250 downwards.
TCCATCATGGGACTTTCTTCTTATTAAAAGACTTGCCAAAAACTGCCAAAACCTGTATTTTTATTTAAAGGATAAGCTCACTTTTTGACAAAAATAATAAATGCACATTTTTTTGCAAGTAAAAAAATGTGCATTTATTAATTTTGCCTGCAGGAGCCTGAAAAGCATTGCACCAGTGATCAGTAGATCACTGATGCCACGCAGGTCTCCTGTCAGAATATCTGCTTGCCGTACAGGGATGCACAGTCAAGCAAATATTCTGACAGGAAGCTTCAATGAACTACCGCAGTGCTCCACATCGTCGTGGTAATTCATTGAAAACTACAAGCCGACAGGCGCTAAGGCTGCTGGGAATTGTAGGCACTCATTCACATTCATGTGAATGAGTCACATGGCTATGTGAGCGAAGCCCAGTACAGCTGCATTGTTTTCAAATCTGACAGATAGTACAAAGAAAATTCTCCCCATACTATCTGCCAGAGGGAGACAGAGAGGGACGGCGGACGTAGCTGCAGCTATGGGAACATGTTACATGTTCCATCCTAAAAACGGGTGGAAAATTTAACATGTTCCCAAAGGTGAACTTATCCTTCAATTCTTACTTTATGAATGAGCAGGGATACTCCTTATTTATTCACAAAGGGGCTCCCCCTGGACAGGTGCCCCCGACCCCCATGTTGAGGGCATGTCCCCTGAAATGGTTCGGGGGAGGGCACATGCCTTCAAGGCTGCATTCTCAGATACAGGACCTCAAACCCATTTTTTTTTTTTGCATAGGGTCTCACTTGACATCCATACAAGGCCCTAATCTAGGACAATGGTCTGGTAAAGATAAAGGGAATCCCCAGTCATTTGTTTATAAACAGAAGTAAAACGGCCACATCAACCATTTACCAGCAATTTAAACTTTTTTTTTCTTTGTAAGCCAGATTTCTTGCAGTAGTATATACTGTACCAATGCATCACTTCACAGGTGGGTTAGAGCATCCCCCTGGTACATTGCTTAAATTAATTTTGTAATTTTAATATTGCCCTTTAAGAATTATTAAAATTGCTGCTCTCTTCCAAACACAATTTTTATTTGTTTATTTTTTTTGCTTTGTTCTCTAGCTCGGTACTCAGCCCTCCATGCCACTTGTTTGGCAATGCCCTCCCTATTAGTCTAGAAAATAGCCATCACTATTTTTTAACATTTGGCTAACATTGATTTCAATATGGGCTGAATTTGGCACCCAAACATCAGTATTTTTTACCAAACCCCCCTCGAACCAAATACATGTACTCTTGACTCATCCCAACTGGTGACCTATTCAATAGATAAATAATCTGGAGCACATGCAATAAATCTGTGCATGAGCTCTTTCTTTCTTCACAACGAATCAATTCTTCCATTGTTTCTTTCGTATAAAACCCATCATGCATAGAAGCACAACATTTTGAAACTGATTATTTTACACTATTTGGCTCTGTTTATACTTTCTACTTGTGATTTCTACCTTCCAGCCTTATGTGACCAGGAAAATCAAACCTAACACATATATGAAAAAAAAACTATATATGTGAATGTCTCCCCTACAAGATATTAAAACATCACATGATAAGCTTCTAGAAGAAAAAAAAAAACTTTAGCCTCCCTCTGCGCTAATTCCATCTCCATCCTTTCCTTAGTAAGGGATCAGGAAATGTTGTGGACAGGGAAAAGGGGGGGTGGGGGTCAAGAGCAGGAACCAAAAAGAGGTGGAGCTATACACAATAAAAATGTGAAGTCAGGAACTTGGTGTTCTGTATATTTCATTAGGGTATAAATTAACATATTGGCTCAGACAATCAAAACCACTTTGCATTCTCATTTCTACAGTGGATTGTGGTAAAAGGAACAAGACTGCATGCTATGTTTGCACAACTAATATGAAATAAAAATTCTGAGCAGTACATCAAGCCTATATACTTAGAATGTAACCTTGCAAGTCTGGCTCTATTTTGTTCCTTCAAAAGGTAATATATCATATTTAGCTTTCTTAATACAGCCATAAAATATACAGAATACATAAAAAAAAACTGCAAGTAGTAAGCAATCAAGCACAGAACAGCCGAAGCACATAGTATATTTATAGACATCAGCACATAGTGTCTGTGCTGGACATTTCTTCATGTGTCTAGTTACCCTTTAGGATATGAGCTAATACCACAGCAGTCCCACAGTAGTTTTCACTCTCAATGGATTCTTTTACTTGTCAAGTAGACCAACGATGGCTTTAAACCAAGTTCCCAAAGGTGAAAGTACAACTGCAGCTATTCAACGTATCATTTCCTTTCTGAGAGATCATTTCCTCTTGGCACCAAGACCTTTGCTTTTGTCTTTCAACAAAAATGTTATTTAATCTCTGTGCATGGTCAAACATAATGGATCATGAGATTTAATAATTTTTCTGCCATTGTTTTCTTTCCTAAAATAAGTTATTTGTTCCCCATAAAACATAGGTCCAGTTAAAAGTCTCTAGGAATATTTTATATGCATAAAGATACTCAGCAAATTAAAACACTTATAAAAATTGTATATATACAATAATAGGAATGAAAAAAAAAAAAATAATAATAATATGAAAACTAAGTTATAAATAGTTTTATGATGAGAAATAAACTTACAGCGTGAGTCAGTAAAATTCTTAACATGTTAATAAATTTGAAGTGTGCTTGCGATTTAACAGCAATAGTACATTTTTATGAAACCACTACCATCAGCCTTGATATTGCACTTTTCGATTAGAAAAAAAAGTCCGCTCATTCTAGAATATTTAAGATATTTGGCTCAGCTTTAATTGTTTGAATCAGTTGGCCCACCTAGGTAGACTCTTTCTTGAGTACAGTAAAATGTTAAATATGAAATATTGTTTTACATTTTAAACAATTAAGTGTTGGTAACTTTTCAAAACTCCAGGGGACCAGCCTCACTACAAAACCTATAACCTTGCACATGACATAAAATGATTTCCTATAAAAGTGGAGCTTATATCTTATTACAGCTACTAAAGGACTGGTGAAATATAGCAGTTTTACTATATTACGTTATTGGTAAAAAAAAATGGAATTGAACACAGAAAAGCAAAGATATGGCAACATGAAACTTATTCTAAAACATTCTGATGAATATGTTTAATATACTTAATTGCTTGTATTATTACATGTTACAGATATACAAATCCCTTCACCTTGCCCTCAACCACGCACTTCCTGTAACCAATCAATTAGATTTTTTTAAAATGATCTAATGTTCCATTAATTTACCTAAATCCATGATCACTTAACATACTGGGTAAGGAGTCTACTCTCTTTTCACTGCAAAGCAGGAGGGTCCTTCTTTTTGTAGCTATGGCACTTCTAATTGGCTGACCAGTGTTGGGTTCCTCCCAGGGTCCTGAAGACTGCAGGGGCATGATGTAGTCACAAAGAGGTGGCAGGACAACATGAGCACAGACTACAACATGGATCCACTGGTTATAATTATTTGAGTTTATGCTGGTATGAAACACATATGGTGGATTTGGGTGAGTGTAATTAAAGCTTCAAATAGTAGTTATTTCTGTGATACCCGGAGAATGGGTGGGAAGGAGGGGAAAGAGTTTTGCCTGGAGACGGTCTTTAATATTGCATTTCCTGGTATAAAGATAAATTGTCCCTTCTCTTCATGTATGTTGTTACCAAGCTTGGTCATTTTAAGTTGAATTAGGCAATAATCTAATGACAGGATGCCCTGAGTCTGCAAACAGGCCACTGATGGAAAGCAGAAGTGGATTGGGCAATGAAAACCTGTCACAATTAATTGTGTTCCCCCTGAAAGCTGGAAGGTACGTCAAACTCCCAGCCACCAGTTCCTTTCTTCTTGTTTAACATGATCTTGTAAGGTCAACCAAATGAGCAAAACAAGCTTATGGAGCATTCTGCAACACTTTGCAAATACCTTGCCCAAACAGCAGTTACATTGTGCATGTATGAATACCCTTTTAAACCTACCAACAGCTTATTGTGAATGAAGACGGTACCCTCCTGAAACTTATGAGCAGGATACTTGTCCACATAATTGTGAATAAGTAGCACCATATGATTCTAGTTGGAGGGAGGGACTAAAAATGTACTTGGTGTCTTGTAACTGGAAATTATAATGATTTCAAACGTCATTCGCATAAAATGTTTTTTTTTTATAATTGTATTTTCACTAAAGTGTTTAACATTTTTTACAAAGGTAGCAAAACATAAACATAGGCATATGACATATAATAATTGAGATGTTTGGAAACATTGACATAGAAATTAAAGATGTATCCTGATCAGTGGTGTATTTAGGTTCCGTGCTGCCCTAGGCAACACAAAAATCTGCTCCCCCCACGGAGAGACCCTGATGCCAACCAACACCCCCTCCCCCATGAAGAGAGCCTGACATTGACCATCAACACCCCAGCCCCCCCACGAGAGAGCCTTCTACTACCATCACCCTCCATACACTAGCCATCCCCCCCACCCTAACGAGAGGGAAAAGACACTCACCTTCACAGCTCCGGACATCCCCGGGAATAAGAGTCAGGCTCTGCATACACCATCAAGCAGCTCGCAGCCTCTCTCGGATCCCACTTGGTTCCCATGCTGTGTGTGTCCCTTCTTCCATCCCTTCTTCCGGACGGTGGTGCTACCCCCTGAAAAATGCCGCTGCCCCCTTTAAAAATGCCGCCCTAGGCAAATGCATTGTTTGCCTCGTGGTAAATACGCCCCTGATCCTGATAAATTACAGAATAAGGATCACAATATATAACACATTGGAATTACGAAATTGTAAGCATATCACATAGATAGAGAGACATGATTATGTGTATCACTTGAATAACAAAACTAATAGGGTAGAACTTTAGAGGAAAGCACACCAGAAAACGGAAAAATAACACAGCTATCATGGGTGAGATGGGTTAGTATCATTAGAGGAAGGCAAAATTGTTTCAAGAAAACCATAAAGTTTGACTGAAGGAATCCAACCTGTCATTATTCTTAGCTATAAGTGATTCCATTCTCTGTGCTGCTGAAATAGTACTCAGGAATTGTGCCAGGGAGGTGTAGTAGATATGATTAGCTTTTTTTTAAGTTTTAGGGATACCTGGGAAGAGTAAACCTAGGAGGCAATGAATAGGACCTAGAGGCAGTGTGACACCCACGACTCGTTTCAAAAGTTTCATCACAAACTGCCATAAATGGTTGAATAAGTGAGCATTGACAAAATATATGATACAGAGTACCAATGACTTGATTGCATCTCCAACATTCTTTATAAGCATGTAGTATTTCAGGGATTATTGTACCAGAACCTTATAATCTTGTAGATGTTCTCTTTGTAAATCCCACATAATGAGCTGCTGTTTTAGCTGCTGTTAACCATATTTTACCCCATGCTTGCGTTGGTATGGACCATTGAAGAGCCTTTGCCCACTTAATAATGCATTAGTGGGGGTCTCCTGATTTATGATGAGATACATGTAGTATTTTACAAATGGAGAAGATCAGATGGATTTGGAAAGGACCTTGTGCACATCTGTGTTCAAATACAGTGGGACACTCTAAAGTCAAAGAAAGTTTCTTAGTGAAAATGTAATTTTTAAATTGCATTTAGGAGTATAACAAAGAATTGGGTAATTTCTATCTAGAACAAAGATTCTCACATAAAACACCTTATTGCAAGAAAAGTGCCATGTCAGCTGAAGATTGATGTTAAGGCACAGTCTGCAAAGTTTCATGGAGCACCCTAACTGGATTTGGTACAAAAGAACATTTTTCCTAAATTATATTTATATTTATAAAGTATACCAAAGCAGAGTAACACACACACAAAAAAAAAATCATTAACGATCTACATAATGAGAGCTGGCACAAGAAAAAGGTTGCATAAGACATATTTTCTCCTTCCAAGCCTGTAAGCAAGAAAGAACCAATAAAGTAACTGGATGACCTCTGGCTAAGACTGAAATCTGAGCAGAAGATAACACACTATTGATTGAAGTGCTTGTTTACACATACAGAACATCTTTGAGTGGAGAAAACCAAAATGTATTAATACGGGAATGGTTCCAAAAATCACTAGGGATATGTTTTAATAACATTTAAAATCATATTTGTAAAAAGGTGAGCTGATCACAACATTCATTTTACAAGGAGTAAATGTCTTTAATATGTAACTACGTTAGCTCATTCTCAGCACAGTACATTCTTATTGCTGAGGGCATCAGCACATTTTCACCAGGTATGAAAAACATTCCAAACACCCCATTTTAAAAGATGTGTATATGGTGCCTAAAATATCAAGAAAAATCTCCTGCGTTCATGATTCAGCAAGGCAGCTGCTTAATCCAGAACCCAGTGGTGATCATTGTAGTAGCAGAGACTACTACAGTGATTTCCAGCTTCTACAGGGATCCCATAGCTGTGGCATATGCATACTTGCATTGTTACAACCTGGATAAATGCAATTAACATGTCAGTGCTTGACTTTATCTGCATGCAGACACATGAAAAGGCAAATCTGATTTAAATCATGCATATCAAACTCAAGTCTAACCATGGGCCACAAAAAATGGTTTGCACTTTCATCAGTGTGGACTGTACTTTGACAGATAAATACGATAATTGGAGATTTTTAAACACAACTTTTATTTAAAGTGTTACTAAACCCAGGACCCTGCATTCACTCTATCTGGTATTCCACAATACACTCAAAATGGAAATGCAAATATTTTAGTAAATATAAACTGTTAAATACCTTTTCTTATCAGCAGGGAGCAGTCTTGTGGCTTCTATTAGTGTCCAGAAGAGCACTAGTTAAAGCTTGTAGGAAGAGTTTTCATTCTCCCTTGATTGTCCTATGAGGCTGCACAACCCCTGACCCCCTCTGATTGGCCCTGTGCTGATCACATGCACTCTCCCAAAAGAAAAAAACTCTCTAGCAATACACACCAAAGTGAACATGTGCAGCTTGTCCCCAAGGCTCTGTTCTATCAGCAGATGGATTGGGGACAGTAGAAAAAGGGGAGGAATAAAGAAGTCAGAATCAAACCCCTTAGGTCCCACAGTGACTATAACAAGCATGCTTTACTGCATATACAGACTGATTATACTGTTGTGGGTTTAGTAACACTTTAATCCAAATTCCTAACTAGCAGAACCTTCTTAAGCTCAAATTCACTGCTCATTTCTTTAGCATACATTTACTGCACAGCACCCTCTTTGCCCCAAATGTATTGTGCAACACATTCTATATCTTGCATTTACTGTGCTGCACTTGGCCCAGACCATTGTATAAAACCCTCTTTAGTTTAAATTTACTTTGCAACACCTTCTTTAGCTCAGACATATTGTGCAAAACCTTGTTTAGCTCAAATCCACCGATAGGACCCTAGCTGGCTTAAATTTAAGTACAGCACTCTCTTTTGCTCAAATTCACAGCACATCACCTTCTTTATCTCAGCCTCACTTACCAGGATCGGAAGGAAGGCTGTCTAGGGATCGCAACATCCACTACTGCCAAATCACATTCAGTGGGAGATTTCTACTTTACACATATATATGCACATAAGTATAAGCATCTATGCCTATGAAGTAAGTATAAAGAAAAAACAAAAAAATGGATTGCTTATAAGTTGGTTAACACAGGCAACCCTAATCATACAGATCTGCATCACCTCCCATACGGAAGAAAAATATATTTGAAATACATTTTAAAAATATTCTTCCCAAATATATTGCTATGTATTTTGGCTGTATTCAATATAATTCAAAATATATTTCAATAAATATATACCTCTTGAGTGTTAGGGACTGATGTGAATGTACAATCTATATGTAAAGCGCTGCGTAAATTGACGGCGCTATATAAGTACCTGAAACAAATATATATATATATATGTATAAAATATATATATATATATATCATGTTGAAATCCGTTTTTATTACAAAATATATGAAAAATATTTTTTAAAATACCTTTCAAATATACTGTATGTCTTTAACCGTTTCAATACCGTGCAATTTTACACCTTCCTGCCCAGGCCATTTTTCAGGTTTCAGCGCTCTCACACTTTGAATGACAATTGCGCGGTCATACAACATTGTACCCAAACTAAAATTTTATCATTTTCTTCACACAACTAGAGATTTCTTTTGGTGGTATTTAATCACCGCTGGGGTTTTTATTTTTTGCTAAATTAACAAAAAAAGACCAAAAATTTTGAAAAAAAAACCACATTTTTCTTTGTTTCTGTTATAAAAGTTTACAAATAAATAATTGTTCTTCATAAATTTAGGCCAAGATGTATTCTGCTACATGTCTTTGGTGAAAATAACCCAAATTAGGATGTATTTTTTAGTTTGTAGGAAAGTTATAGAGTTCACAAACTATGGTATAGATCTGAATATTGATCAATCCTGAAGTACTGACGGCCAATCTAATTTCTTGAGGTCCAAGAATGTCAGAACAGTACAGATATCCCCAAATGACCCCTTTTTGCAGAGTAGACAGTCCGACGTACTTCATAAGAGGCATGGCGAGTTTTTTGAAGTTGTATTTTTTTGTCATAATTTTTCGGAAAATGAAAAAATTAAAAAAATTGTTTTCACTATTTTTTTTTTTTACATACTGTCACCAGTGCAGTACAGCGTCATCATATAACTGGCATGGCGGTGAACAGGGGCACTGACTGGTGGCAGTATGAAAAAAAAATATATATATTTTTTTATTTTATTTTTTTTTATTTTTTTATTATATTTAATTTTTTATTACATTTTTTTTAATTTTTTTTAAGATTTTTTTTTCATATTTTACTATGACCAAAGTAGTACAATGTTACCATAGTAACATTGTACTACTTTGGGGAAGTGATCAGTATTTTTTTTTTTTTTTTTTTTACACAATTTGCTTATAGCAAAGAATGACTTTGCTATAAGCAAGCATTTGCCTGAATGAAATCGATTCATTCAGCTTTTTTTTTTTTTTTTTTTTTTTTGTGCTTAGCTGTGATTTGGTCACAGCTAATCACATGACATGTGCATGTGATTAGCTGTGACCATTCACAGCTAGGCACTAGTATACAATGGATGGCATCATGAATGAAGCCATCCATTGTATACAACTGTCATGTGACCTGCTGTGATTGGTCACAGCAGGTCACATGGTACCAGCAATGGGAGCCGGTACTCGAATCTGTCATCGGCCATCGGGAATCTGTCATGTCCCAGGTGCACGGCCGGTGACAGATCACACTTATGCGCCGCTCTGCATTAGCGCAAACGGCGCATGTGCGGGAGCACGCCAAATGGCTTGCACCCGGAGTGGAGAAGCACATCTGAAGCCGCCAAACGGCCATTGGCCGGGCGGCTAATGGTTAAAAATACAAATCTACATTTTTGGAATGCATTTACAAATACATGTCAAAATATATGTCAAAATTACTTTTTTATATGTTAATAAAAATCTGAAGAATATATTAAAAAAAATATACTCTACAGCATCATGAAATAAAATGTTACATGTAATGTGTTTGAATAATGTATCTATTTAGATAATTTCAGCATCTCGTTGTTTCCTAGTAGGAAATGAATGCTTTACAGCCTACCCCCTGAATAAACTGTAATTGCATCCTGTCAGACGTTTGACAATTCAAAAGGGCTGCTGGCAGCTCTGATAAGTGAGCCATGCAGCAATTAGATAGATAAAAGCTCAGCCAAAGTCAGTACAAGACTTTACAGATAAAGAGAACTCTAAGGAGACCTGAATAAAAAGAAGATGGGAGAGTCATTTACATTACCACCAACACCTATAGAGGCTGCAATACCTGACCACCACCTGTTAATCACTGTCTGAAGACTGTCCCATTGTCTCCTGCCTACCACCTGTTAATTGCCATGGGCACCTTCCCAAAGGACTCCTCTGCCTGCTGAAGATGCAGGTAGGAAGATCCTTAGTGGGCCATAGGAAAGGTGTTTGCAAGCTTCATATTTGAATGCCCTGATCAAAACATTCTTCACTCTGCTGATGTCAGGCCAGTATAGTATGGGTTCTGATTGGTTGCTAAGGGTTAGTGAACTCTGAAATTAGTATGTAGGAATCAGAACTCTATGAATCAGATATGACCCCTGAAACAACAAAATCCAACCCAATTTTTGTTTCTTTTAAACTATCATGATAAAAGCATGGATAAACAGGAAACAAAAGAAAAAACTCAATAAAATAACAGTCTACATAAACATCCCAATTTTCTGTTTTGTGGACAGTAAAACTATTGCGCACAGTGCATCTTGACCCAGAAATCACCTTCCCATCATGGAATCACTGTGAACGTTAAACCTGCACAAAATGAAGAGCAGCCTTCAGCACAAGTTAGCGCAGCTAACAAAATAGATAATTAATCCCTTAACGCTGTGCCTCCTGGCCCTTTAAGGGGTTTCAGATGCCGGGAGGCAGGGCGTGGTTTATGATCATGTGACCTCTGTCACATGATCGGAAATGGCTGTCACATGATCAGAAAGCTCCTGTGCGTTTGTTTACATTCGGGCATGCAAATATGCGCCCTCTCAGAATCAAGGCTCATTCACTGAGAGGCTGCATATTTGCGTACAGTCAGAGCAAAGGGGTTAAAGGACAATTATACCTTCAGCAGAGCAGTCTTTTCAATGATTCTCCAACCCTTCTGAGAGCAGGCCACTTGGCCAAATACTTACCTTTCTCTTCATTCCAGTGATCCTCCTCACTGTGCTGCCGTGAATGTAACTATTGTGCTCTCAGAAGGTCCTCTTCTTGCTGCATATGCAAACCATGTTCCCATATATTCCTATGGATGAATCATACTCAGGGGCGGACTGACAACTCATGGGGCCCCAGGGCAATAGGGGGTCACAGGGCCCCTGTGTCCTTGCCCAAACTCAAAAAAGCCTATGAAAAAGGTACCAGGGGCATCTCATGGGGCCCTCTACTGACCCCGGGTCCTCGGGCAGTGTTTCCAAATGGCCAGTCCGCCCCTGATTATTATTATTATTATTATTATACAGTATTTATGAAGCGCCAATAGTTCGCTCAGCGCTGTACATTACAAAGGGGGACAGAACATGTGACAGAACAATACCAATACAATGCAAAACATGAGGGGATGGAGGGCCCTGCTCTTTCGAGCTTACAATCTAGGAGGGAGGGGGTGGTGGCACAGGAGGAGATAGCTGTGGGGGATGGAGTGGTAGGAAGAGTGGAGGAGGTCGGCAAGTTAGCAGGGGGTGGGGTAGGCTTCCCTGAAGAGATGGGTTTTCAGGGTGCGCCTAAAGGAGAGGAGAGTAGGTGATAATCTGATGGGTTGGGGCAGGGAGTTCCAGAGGATGGGTGACACCCTGGAGAAGTCCTGGAGGCGGGCATGGGAGGAGGAGACCAGGGAACTAGAGAGAAGGAGGTCTTGTGAGGAGCGGAGTGTGCGTGCTGGGCGGTACTTGGATATTAGGTCAGTGATGTAGTTCGGGGCAGTATGATGGACAGCTTTGTACGTCAGTGTTAGGATTTTGAATTTGATCCGTTGCGCAATCGGAAGCCAGTGGAGGGATTGGCAGAGGGGGGTGGCGGAGACAGAGCGGTTGGAAAGGTGAATGAGTCTGATCATACTCATATCAGCCTGCAGCCATCCTGTGGCGTACAGGTCATCCATAAATGTGGCGCCAGGCAGGAAGGTAAGTATTTTACTAGGCAGGTTGCAGTTAGAAGGGTAAGGGGATTAATAAAAGGTTAACTGTACTATATGTATAGTTGTCCTTTAAGTCTATGCGCATTTAATCTGACAATTAGAAATGACTGGCACATTTTACCTGATTTGTGTCCCCTATTAAAGTGTTTGCACACCCTTTTTAAAAAAAAAAAAAACACATTATGCTTACTTGCTCTGTGCCCCCCCCCCCTTCCCAGCCGAGTGTTCACGATAGTGGCTTCCTATGGTAGCATGGGAGCACTTGTGAGGGCTCATTCCTAAGCTGGCTCTGTGTCTCCATAGACACACACAGTATGGCTCATATCCACATGCTTCTTCCTCACTGGCTGTGATTGACAGCAGCAGAAGCAGATGAGGAGGGAGAGAACAGAGAGAGTTGCTGCTTTCGTGCACATCGCTGGATTGAGATTGGCCTAAAGTAGGTATGGAGGGGGGGGGGGGGGTCTCACTCAGAAGGTTTTTTTACCTTCATACAGAGAATGTATTAAAGTGTTACTAAACCAAATTGTTGTCCATTACTAACGTTACAAATTTTAAGTTCCGAAAGTTATGGTCATTATGGCTACAAAATCCGAAATGTACTATTGACCATATATGATATATTGCACCCAGAGGCAGACTGACAACTCATGGGGCCCCCGGGAAATAGGGGATCATGGGGCCCCTGTGTCCTCGCCCACACTCAAACCACACCCAAAATAGCCTATGAAAGGTACTAGGGGCATCTCATGGGGCCCCCTACTGACCCTGGGCCCTCGGGCAGTGGCCGAGTGCACAAATGGTCAGTCCGCCCCTGATTGCACCTATATTTCTACAGGTTATTGATTATGTTGTCAAACCCATGGTTGGTTAGCTGCTACATTCCCCCTCTGGGCTGTATCCCTCCCTTCTGACCCCCCTCAGCCCTCTTTATATCCTCCCCCTCCTACCTTCCTTCATTCCACCTAGCTACTTCCCCTTCCTAATATTTATAAAAAATGTATGCTCTTGCCTTTTCCATTTGACACAATATCAGATGCCGCGTTATGCTGTATTGTACTGTTCATAGCTTGTTTTTCTACATGCTTATTTGTACTGGTAAATACACTAAATCTAACTTGTACTATTCGTATTAGTATGTGCAATCATACGCTAATAAAGAAAATGTTGGAAAAAAAAAGTGTTACTAAACCCAGGACCCGGAATTCACTATATCTGGTCTCCCACAGTACACAGAATACCTTTTCTCATCAGCAATTAGAGCAGTCTTTTGACTTCTATCAGTGTCCAGCCAAGCACTGGTTAAAGCTTGTAGGAGGAGTTTTCATTCTGCTCTAGGAGGATGCAAAACTCCTGACCTCTGTCTGGACAGTGCTGATTGGCCCTGTGCTGATCACATGCACTCTTCCAAGAGGAAAAAAAAAACCTCTCTAGCAATACACACCAAACTGAGCATGTGCAGTGTGTCTCCACACGATATATATTATCAGGAGATAAGAGGGGGACACTGGAATAAGGGGATGATCAGAGAAGAAAGGATCAAACAGCTTTTTTACACAATGCAGAGGATTAACCCCTTAGGTTTCACAGTGAGTATAACAAGCATGCTTTACTGCATATACAGACTGATTTTACTGTTGTGGGTTTAGTAACACTTTAAGGTAAAAAACCTTCAGCCTTCAGAACCACTTTAATGTAATATATAAACATATCACTTACATCTCATAGAAGTTTTAACATGTTAGTATAATTTTAAAAGGCACATTCAACATTTTAATATCTTCAGCTTTAAAATGCCTGGTGACACTGCCAGAAGGGTCCTTGTTCAGACACTTCCTGCTTATAGAGCTACAACTCTGTTCCTGTCTCCCATTTGTTATCCTGAGTTGTCACCAAATCACATGAGTTTCTGACAGGGACAACAAGTATCCATTTCAACACAGAAGATGAAGACATGGCCAACTGTTGTCACCATCAGGAAACCTTGGAGGGGATGTCATGAAGCCATCCTAGGAGTGCATGCCAGTAGATAGGAAAGGATTGTTAAGAGGCTGCAGGAGTCTAGTTGCAGTGACAGGTAACAAAGGAGAAAGAAAAAGTGAAAAGAAAATGTTTTTAAAAAATGCAATTGTCAGCGCCCTAGTTCAGTTAGAGCTTACTTCCATCTTAAGGAGTGTCTTTTTTTTTTTGCTAATTATTGTTACATGTGGATGAATATTTCTGTGTTTTTTTACATTCCTTCTGAGTTATCTCAACCCTCCATGCCTGCTGTTTTTCTTTGTATATCGACAATTATTAAGGATACAATAGTAAATCATACACAGAGAGCCTATAACGTGTGGTGCTCTCTTCTCTTCACTGAAAGATTCATTACAGCACACTGTTATGACACCACTAAATCTACTGCGATTTCCTCTACAAAGAATATGTTCTTAAGCAGAAACAAGAGCTGATGCAGTTTGATTGACATGATCATCAAAATAAATTGAAACTTCAAGCTGTGTCACAGTCTAAAATAGCACAAGCTGCTGTTGATCCAAAAACCACTCACAGCATGTCCAAGCGAGAATTTGGCAGAGAACACATGCTGCATAAAAAAAGAACACAACACTTAGAGCCATGTGAGCAAGTAAACTTATTGTATAAACATCAACCAAGAACACATAAAAAGGTTTTCAGGTTTACAAATAATGTGCAATTAAATGTTAGATTCTGCCCACTAATATTCTCCTTTATTGGTATTTTGGAAGAAATTGGTTGAAGTCAGCTATACTATAAAAAAAAATTATACCTGCCCCTGCCAAGGCAGAAACTGTGATTCTTATACAGAGGGGGCGAGCAAATGCCAATCAGCTTAGCAGTATTTAAAGATACGTAAGGAACTCTGACTGGAAGCTCTGCTGACGATGTAAAACAAGAAGACATTTCCAGAAGTGTCTGTCAAACAAAGTACAAAAATAATCAGTGTCCGTCAGTCCAAGACTTCTGGCGTCCAAGCCACCATGGAGCCTGGTATAGTTTCACAGTAACCTACACATTTTATTGTATGTCTGACAGCCTGACAGGGCTATTATAGACCAAGCCAAACCTTGCAAATTGCCGTTGTATGCATGACCTACGCTACGTAACATAATATCATTTTCTAATACTTGTTTTAAAGCTGAACTTTGGAATAAACTAATATTTTTTAAATACAAAAGGCATGTGTGTATGTTTATTCCTGCTTGAATCTTGATACATTGAGCAGTTCTTCCAGATCTGTGCAGTATTTAATGTGAAACTTTGTGCTGGAGCTTTCTGTTATAAAAAAACAGGTATCTCGTATGTGTTGGAGACAGCGCTGGATTGACTAAATCTGTCACTGGACCTGGGTGGGTGGTTATGTGGGCGAATCAGAAGGATTCCTTTCAGTATGAATGTGCCCGATGGTGGAAACCCTCTTGGGTCTTGGGCAACTGCCATATTGGTACGGCCTTAAGGTTGTTTCCACATGTAAGACTGGGATGAAAAGGCTTGATGTACTTGTTGCTTCCTTAAACAAAAAAATAAAAATTGACTTCCAAACTTGCAAATCTTTTGGATACCGGGAGCTCCTCCTTTCCTCATTTTGTCTCAATGTTGTAAACCTTTAAGACATGACATTTATGGTGTTCCCCATAACATGTTATTAAAGGGAAATGTTTCTCAAATATAGGGATTTGATTCAGCAAGGGTTTAGCAAAACCTGTTTAAGATATGACAAAACTAAACTCAAAGTTTACTGTTAGTAGATTTCTGTCATTTTTAGGGTTTAAAGACAAACTACTGACAGAAAGGTATTAAAACCTGGGCATTGCATGTATCAATGTAAAAATAAAATTCAGAAGAGAGAGGGAATTTCATGCAGTTATTTAGGGTATAGGCCTAACTAGAGTATGCATTTTATCTATGTGGGTAGGAGGGTGCGATGATTGTAAGTGAAATCATCTAAAGTTGTTCTTGCAGTTAGTTCTTCTTTCTTTCAAACAATGCAGTGGCACTTTGCAAACAGACAGCAGCTCCAAGAACAGATAATCGGTAAAAAGTGAATGCTGTTATTTGAGCACTCAAGACTTTAAAAAAAATCACTATCAGAATAAACCAAAATCCCAAAAACTCAAAATAAATGAAAATCTCAAATGCCACTTCCCTGAAACCAAAGCCCCTTTTTTCAAGGGGAAGTCTTGCAAAAAAAAAAATGTTTGTTATGGATCAGATGGAAGATAACAGTAACCACTGACTTCAAATCAACTACAAGATAAAATGAAAGACAAAAAGCCCCAATGTCAAGAGAAAAAAGTAAACAGAAAATGATTTGATTACCCAAAGAGCTAGATATCAGAATTAAAGTACAGATTCCTGACTGATTTTACGCTTTCCCTATGCAGTTTGTCAGCTGCCCCTAATCTTTTCATATAGCAGTTTCCAATACTCTGATACTATTGCTGCCCTGTGCCCCTTCCATTTTAGTCAAAGGACTGGCTTATACAAACCCCTATTTGGCCCATAAGCCTGCTGGCTACGTGTAAGCACCCCCTTGTGTTCAGAGATTGTCATGCTACACTTTTCACTTAAGCCCTACAAAGGAAGTAGGCCTTACTAAGTTTTGGTGGCACCAGAGCCAGACTGCCATGCCTTGTTCCCACAGTTCAGCTACCCACAGGAGGGATTCAGTAGTGATAGTGTCTTCCTTCAGCTCCTCACCAATACCTCAAAGTTCTTATGTACTTCCACTCTCAGTAAACACTCATGGAAAAGACCTTGCAATCTCATATGGTTGCAGGCAAAGTCCCTAGGGCAGCGGTCACTAAATGGCAGACTGTGGTCCAAGAACGGCCCCAGCAGCATTCCCTTCTGGACCGCCAGCCCGCAAGGACAGATCCGCTGCTGAGCAGGGCGATCGTTACAGCAACATGACATCACTGTCTCTCCGGCTCCTGCTCCCTGCCTGTACACAAGCATCCTTCAACAAAGATCCCGACACAGCTCCTGTCTACCCTCAAGGTAGGGTGTAGCCTTACAGGGGCACTCTGATGGGCACATAATGGTAAAGGGTTATGCTGATGGGCACATTTCATGTTAAGGTGCACTCTGATGGGCACAACATAGAATGTGCCCATCAGAGTTCCCTTTAACATAAAATGTACCCATCAGAGAGCCCCTTAATATAAATGTGCTCATCATTATTATTATACAGTATTTATATAGCGCCAATAGTTTGCTCAGCGCTGTACATTACAGTGGGAGACAGTACACGAGACAGTACAGTAACAATACAGTGCAATACACGAGGGTTCGAAGGCTCTGCTCCTCGGAGCTTACAATCTGGGAGGGAGGGGATAGTGGTACAGGAGGAAATAGCTGTGGGGGATGGAGTGGTAGAAAGAATGGAGGAGATCGGCAATTAGGTGAGGGCGGGGTAGGCTTCCCTGAAGAGTTGAGTTTTCAGGGTGCGCCTAAAGGTGAGGAGGGTAGGTGACAGTCTGATGGATTGGGGTAGTGAGTTCCAGAGGATGGGGGAAGCCCTGGAGAAGTCCTGGAGACGGGCATGGGAGGAGGAGACCAGGGAACTAGAGAGTAGGAGGTCTTGTGAGGAGCGGGGAGTATGTTTTGGGTGGTATATGGATATCAGGTCGGTGATGTAGTTTGGGGCAGTGTTATGAACAGCTTTGTATGTCAATATTAGTAATTTGAATTTTATGCATTGGGCAATCGGAAGTCAGTGGAGGGATTGGCAGAGGGGGGTGGCGGATACGGAGCGGTTAGTAAGGTGGATGAGTCTAGCCACAGAATTCAGGATAGACTGAAGTGGGGATAGCCTGTGATGAGGTAAGCCGGTGAGGAGAGAGTTACAGTAGTCAATTCATGATATAATAAGGGAGTGAATGAGTTGCTTAATAGTTTCTGGGGTTAGGAACGGACGTATTTTGGAGATGTTGCGGAGGTGGAGTCTACATGAATTTGTCAGCGACTGGACCTGGGGCTGGAAAGACAGATTGGAGTCTAGAATGACACCTAGTACTCATCAGAGTGCCCCTTAACATAAAATGTGCCCGTCAGAGTGCTCCTTAATATAAATGTACCCATCAGAGTGCCCCTAATATAAATGTGCCCATCAGAGTGCCCCTTAACATAAAATGTGCCCATCAGAGTGCCCCTAACATAAAATGTACCCATCAGAGTGCCCCTTAACATAAAATGTGTTCATTAGCATGCCCCTTATTTTATGTTAAGGGGCACTCTGATGGGCCCATTTATGTTAAGGGGCACTCTGATGGTCCCATTTTATGTTAAGGGACACACCGATGGACCCATTTTATGTTAAGGGGCACTCTGATGGACCCATTTTATGTTAAGGTGAACTCTGACGGGCCCATTTTATGTTAAGGGACACTCTGATGGGCACATTTTATGTTAAGGGGGCACAAATGGGCACATACTGTGGAAAGGGGCACTCTGATGGGCACATGTGATGAAAAGGGGCAGTCTGATTTGCACATTTGATGGAAAGGGGTAGTCTGATGGGGAATATGATGTAAAGGGGCACTCTCATGGGGTAATATGATGGAAAGGGATACTTTGAGTGCAAGGGGGCACTCTGACGGGAATACCTGATGTAAGGTAGCACTGTGATGGGGATACCTGATGTAAAGGGGCACTCTGATGGGGACAACTGATGTAAAGGAGCACTCTGATGGGCAAACCTGATGTGATGGGAATACATGATGTAAAGTTGCACTCTGATGGTGACACCTAATATAAGGGGGCACAATGATAGGCACACCCTATTTGGTCCTCGTCCAGAAGAACATTTTAGTGACTGGACCTTCTTGAATTTTAATTCAATACCCCTGCCCTAGGTAATCTGTGACATCACTGAGAATTGCACTGCAGTGTCCCAGTCATCTAAACGGGTGCGCCAGGGACCTCCTAAGGCCACTGCACCACCAGGACACACCATCACAAGGCCACTACCCCTCTCCTGTCCGAATTGGTTGCTATTTTCTTTTTTCCTGTGTATCTTATATAGCCTGTGTTATGACCTACTAAGAGCTCTCTCCAGCTCTTTCAATTCTAAACTATTTACATTGCCAGTGACATAACTTAGATCCAGAACAATTCCAGAATGTCTCTGTTACCTAAAAGGGGGAGGTTACAGTATTTTAACTGAAATTGATTACAGTAGTATTACTTTGCTGATTATATTGCACACAGTTCAAAGTCCAGCGGTGGGCTCCATGAAGGGGAAACAAACAGGGTTAAAACTTAACGCACCTATTCTCTTGCAGCCAGTTCCTTTCCCATAAGCCAAACCACCTCTCAGCTCCACTCACTATTTTTATAGCAGCAGAGTAAGGACGAGATTCTCAAAACTGCAGGAATTGCCTCAAACCTATGGCAGCAGCAAACCTGAACCTCATCCCCACTCATTTAATAAAGTAAATGCAAATGTTAATTGAATGACAGTTATCACTGTGTATTATAAACATTTATTATTTAAAAGGAAAAAAAAAACTTGTTTTTTATCTTTTTTCATTCTTATTTATTTATTTATTCCAGGTACTTATATAGCACCATCAATTTACGCAGCGCTTTACATATATATTGTACATTCACATCAGTCCCTAACCCTCAAGGGGCATACAATTCTTTGTTGCATCCCAGTGGTGCTGATCTCTTGCAGCCCCTTTGCGGCTAGGTCTACAGGTACTCAAACAATGGCTGCATGGATCTTTTCAGAGCAGGTTTCCTGGTGGTGACAGCAATGGACAATTCCTGCGTTTTGTGTGTGTACAGGAAAACAGCTGGGAATAGGGATGGGTGTTTCCGCCCAGATTCAATTTGCAGGGCAGCTATGGGGGGTGGGGGTGTAGTCCAATCCTTCTTGAAAACCACAAACCCTGAACTTAGGTACAAACCTGTTAAATATTATATGAAGCTAATATAAAAGCTTCAGGAGCTGGGCACACCCATGTGGGATATTTAATAAAGCAGGATATTTCTTTTTAAATACAGTACAGTTAAGAGAGGGTCATTTTAATGTGACTTTCAGGGCAACATGGGGAAAACATTAATCGTTTAACTACATGCTTGGGATAGATGCCTTTAAGCTGTATGTCGTGTATAGCATAGTACAATTTGCAACTAACGACACAGAATACTGGCATCTCATATTTTGGATATATAATTTAGTTTTTTTCAACTTAGCATGGCCTATATGTAACAGCAGCACCCCAATCTGATTCACTTCAACTTGTAAAAAGGACTTTTAAGGTAGATTTGACTGCAACACCTGATTTTTTTATCTGGCAGTAGTAGGACTAAGTCGCAGCCACAAATATTGTTCAGTGGGTGAACAGTATGTAAGCAGCCTGGTTAGGCTACAATCTAAGAGGGAGAGACAACGCAGGTTTTATCTTGAAATCGAAATTAGAATGTGTTATTATTTCAGAGTCAATGTTGACAAATACAGTGGCTGTACAGTGCGGCTCCAGATGGCAGTGGACATCAGCTATTTCTGGAGGCAGTTGTGTGGGGCAGTAATGTCACCAGCGCCGCCCAGAAGTGTTGGAAGCTGAGCTTTTAGCAAAAGCTGTATCTTTGCAGGTAGTTTGACTTTGATGGATGAGGCTTTTAGTTTTTCAATTAATTTTCATGGAAGGTCTGCTTTAAAAAAGCCCTAATCATAGCCAGAACCAATGAGGAGATAAGTCATGTGAAAAAAAACACATGCAGCATGTACTCCCTGTAGTGCATGTGGACATGTGGTAAAGTGGCTGCCAGACTTCGGCAGAATTAAGATTTAACAAAGGACGAAAATCGTTAAAAACACTTTCCTGCCCCCACCATCAAATTTTCCAAGCATTACTACCATTTTTTTACCTACAGGATATTCAGTAAGGGTTTGCATATACTTTAACCACTTGCCCTCCAGAGGATTTACCCCCCTTCCTGACCAGGCCATTCTTATATAGAGATATGGCGCTACATTACTTGCATAACTGACAATTGCATGTTCATGCAACGCTGTACATAAATTAAATGTATGTCCTTTTTTCCCACAAATAGAGCAGTGATATTTGACCACCTGTGCGGTTTTTTAAAAAAAAGACAATATTTTTGACTTTTTGCTATTAAACATGTCCAATAAAAAATGTAAAAAAATCAATTTCATCATAAATTTAGGCCAAAATGTATTCTGCTACATGTCTTTGCTAAAAAAAATCCAAATACATGTAAATTAATTGGTTTAATTGAAAGCTATAGCATCTACAAATGGAGGTATATATACTGGAATTTTGTTTTATATGGCAGTGAATTTTGTTTTATATGGCAGTGATCAGCGAATTATAGCAGGACTGCTGGACTGCGGTGGGCATTCTGACACTGGGTGGGAACTGACTAACTGCCATTGACATCTCCAGTGACACTAATACAGTGATCAGTGCTGATAAAAAGCACTGACACTGTACTAATGACACTGGACAGGTAGGGGTTAACCTTTGGGCGATCAAAGGGCTACTGTGTGTTTTACTATGTGTGCTGTTTTACCTTGGAGACATGCTGTTTTTTAATTCTTTGCACAGCATGTCCTTGCTGGTAGGAGAGAGACCTTTGTTGTTTACACACAGGTCTTTCCCCTGTCAGCTTTGTAGGGCGATCGCCGGGTGCCGGCGGGAATCTCCGGCTGGGACCCGGTGATTGACATGCCTAACCACCAATGGTGAGCGCACTCCCTGCCTGGAAATGCAAATCATGTATATATACATGATTTTGCGCAGCCCTGCCGCCCTGTAGAAGTATTTCTGCTATAGGGTGGTTGGCAAGCAGTTAAGAAAACTTACAGTGCCTACAAGCTTCACTTCCTATTCTTTTTCTATCTCAGCTAGAGCAGATTGTCAGTATGGCTTCTGGAAATCCACCTTTTTATACTGATGGGGTTGGCTTGAGCAAAGGTCCCCTCATTGGGCCCTCTAAGTCAGCTGACCTAAGTCCTAAAATTATATGAGATTTTAGTTGTTAGTAAACACTGAGTGACTAAAAAGTGTCTTTTTAGTTCTATATGAGTGGAGGGGAATAGTGAATATAGGGGTCATGTGTATTAAGGAAGACTGAGTGAAGGGGAAGTCGTGTGAATTGAAGAGAATGGAGTGGAGAGTAAAATGAGGTCATGTAAACAGAGGATAGAGTGGTGGAGGTTCACTGGACCTACTGCAGAATGTGTGTGCAAGGAGGTATGTATACTGTGCAGAGTATTAGACCGGTTTCTTCTCTGAAGTCTTGCTGTTATCTTGCTTGACTTCTGACCCTTCATGAATTAACTCAGGGGAACCATAATTTTCTTACTTTGCTGTGTATTTTCTCATTTCTTTTCCATTTTCAGTTATGTTAATTTTTCTGTAATGTCACACATTTGAAATGCCGCTGTACAATCATATGAAATAGCCCCATTCCCATTTGCCTGACCTAAGACCACACCATCAGGTTCAAGGCAAATTCAATGACATGACAAAAGCATGCTCACAGGGTAAACTTGTATCTCTTGGGAGGCAGAGATCTTGTTAAGAGAAGCCAAGTTAGGAGCTCCTGTGTCCACTTCTATTCCATATTAAAAGGTACATGTGGGACACTTGCAATCTGTTAGGGGATTATCTCTAGGCATTGTTGCTCCTAGTCATGGGATGGTTCCAGAAATATTACCATGCAGAAACTACTGTTGGGTTTTTAAGAAGTGCTGCTATAGTGGAAAATTGTTGTGTAGCCCTACCTCCAGCACTTCTCTAACCTCAATAATCCAGCCTTTACACACCTTAAGGCATGTCAAGAATTTATTGGGTCAAGCATCAGGTTGTACCTGATTGTGGTCAGCTGTGACAGACTTCCAGTCAGTCAGCAGCTCAGTCTTTTGTCACACCTCTCCAACTTTAGGACTGTCCTCTTTCCTTTCCTCTCAACAGCCTGCAAACTACACTTCTTATTGCTCCGTTTCATCTTCCATTCACCATTCTTCAGACCTAGCCAGGATGGCTTCCCCCTGCACTGGAGACACTCCATACACAAGCATTACAAAGTGGTCTCCCTAAAGATGGCTGCTGCCTTTCTACATTAATGAATATTCAGTGTAACCCTGTCCACACTGCTGAGGGATAATACAACAACAAAGAAAAACATTTCACAGCAGTAATCAGCTGTAATCCAGGATACACTTGTAGATTTAAATAAAATGTTACATGTGGACAGGTGATTCCTTAGTCTCTTGAGCCATTTGCTATGGTCCTTGATAAACCTAGGTGATACCATACAGGATGGGGGTTGTTTAGAAGCAAATCTCTCCAACCTGCATATGGCAAGGTGACTCTCTATTTTTGTACAATGAAACATTACTCAGTAGTCCTTCCTCAAGAATCACACTTATTGAACCTGGAAGTAAATAGAAATCTCCCCAACTAAAACACAAGCATCAATACAAACTTGACAGAGTCTCTATCCATTGTGCACTCAAGTAAAAAAAAATACTGTAATTCTTTTTTATATGTTTTGTAGATAGTACATGGAGAAGTCTGACAAATTTATATTAATCACTAATCCATTTGCATCGAATATTCCTATTATATTCCTGTCTACAATGGTTCTAGAAAGAAAAATGTGTATATAAACTCTGACAGTAAACTTATTTTCTTTGTTCCTGTTTGGTCTGTTAAATATGCTAGTTAAAGCATTTTGATTGAAAAAATGATCTGTCTACATTTCAGGGCTGTCCTATGTCCTGGGTATATAGTAATAATGATTTTAGACAAACCTTAAACTGTTTTCCATGTATTTGCATGTGGAAGTATGGGCTGTCCTGCTGACTGAGCACACCTGAGCCTTCAATTGTGAAGGTATTTAGGTGTGCACGGTGGGACTAACAATTAGGTTTTGATAAAGCACTGCCACAGTGTGAAACGTGTTAACCTCTTCCCTCCCCTGTCTGTACATTTGTGCTGCTTTTATATGTGGTGATTAATAAAGGCTATTTTGGTTCTATCAGTTGAGTGTCCAACAATCCAGATTTTTGTTTGGTAAACTTCAGTTATGACTGGGCTTGCACCTCAGACCTTACAGGCCACACGGCCGTGTGCCGGCTCACTTGGAGCATCGGTAGCATGCATAAGTTTACAATTTTATTTTGGGCCACATTCATAGCTGCCTTGGGTCAGGGCCCATGGGCCGTGGGTTGAACACCCCTGACATAATATTTCATAGGTACTATACCTTTGTTGCCTGGACATTTTAAGTACCTTGTAGCTTTTAGAACAGGGGTTGCCAAGCCATCGATTGCGGGCAGGTTGACAAGTAGATTGTGTCCCTTCCTTGCCAACCCATGGAACCTGGACAGGAAGGGAGGTGGCATTTACTGGAACCGATCCCCAGTTTTTTGCTCCTGCAGCAGCTGAAAGTGAGCTTTTCCTCCTCTCTCTCCCACTGGTATTCAACTTCTGCAGGAGGAAAATACAGGTAATTGGTTCCAGCAAATGACATCCCTACCACTCCATCTTTCCAGGTTCCCCTTCCTTCTGCTGCCTGGTCCCCCCCGTGTGTTCCCCTGTTCCCCCTACCCCGTTGTTCAGGTAGTTCTCCACCTTTGAAAGATTGCCTATCCCTGTTTTAAATTGTGTAAGAGGCATACTGTCTAACCCACTAATAAGAACGTTCCCAACAACAGGTTTGCTTATTTGCAGGCTACAGGGCTTTAGGATATTCATGCTTTTTAGATAGATAAAAAGGGTTACTGTAATATGCATTTGAGTACAATGCATTACTTTTTAGGGAGGCATTTTACTTTTAGAAACAACATCACTATAGGTTTTACCATGAAGTATCCTTAAGATTACCAGACGTGGAAGTACTCTGCTAAATAAGACATCTGTTTCTCAGGGAAATAAATAGAATTAGACACCTATTCCAGATGTACATGTATGACTTAGTTAAAAACATTTTATAAGACCTCTTTATTTTATGCTATATGCAATATTAAAAAAACGAAGTAACAGAAACAAAGGGCTGACTGAAATAGTAAAGTAAATGTAACAAGAAACTTTAGCAAGGCATGTTGTTTATTGCTTTTTAAATGAACATCTTATTATTTAATCATGTGAAAATGTTGTGATGTTAAGCTACTGTGTTGTTACCTGTTTCTGTCTGTCCTTTTGCATTGATGTATTATTGTGGTTTTGTACATGACAACTACTATCAATTAATATAGTTACCTTTAGAGCCCTATATACTGCATTTTCAAAAGGCCTGTACCAAGCCATTAAAAGTCTATTTTCATTAGAAGGGGCCCTATGGTTGCAATTATCCATTTTAGGGAATATGCCTATTTTTTCTGAGATACACAGTTTTGCCTTGAAATATGGTTATATAGCCAATTACTAGAGATGAAGAAGCCACGTAAGGTTTGGATAGTTTTCAGAAGTAAAGTGCTGTAAATTGTTTGGATTCAGGATTAGGCTTGGTTTCCTGAAAAGCCCTAAAACTGGTCTTGGAACTCCATGCTTGTCAAGCAGTCTTCAAGGCACATAGTCAAATGATTATAGAAAATGTATAATTTTGGTTGCTCTGGCTTTGAGATGCATAATGGATTTTCAGTTTTTATCATACAGAAGGCTGAAAGATCGCTCTTTTATTAAAATGTTTTTCGCTTCATGCCAACGTTTTTGATTTGAATTCTTTTTTTTTACATGTAAAGTACAACAATTGAAACAGCTATTTGCTACTCCTATAGCATAAATAAGTCTTTGCAGCATGTGGCATATGCATTTTTGTTCCACTTATGTAAAAAAAGTTGTTTAAAACAAAAAAATCTAGATTTTTGTTTTATTTTATTTTCATCTGGTAATTCTGAAAACATATTTCCTGACGCTTGTTGGATATGCTCATTCACTTCCCTGTATCTATGGTAGGAGTCATAGTTGTCACACAGGCTGGCCTACAAACATGTCTGCCTTTGTTCCCAGTACACGGAGATGGAGAGATTAGTAATTTACAGAAAGAAAATAACATGGTTTTTGCTTTTAGTTCAGCTCATAGAAAGTGACATGGACACTGCATTTCTGTCAAATTCCACAGATATTTTCTGTACTTGCTGAAAACGTTCTTGTCTGAAAAATTAAAACTAATGCAACCACCACATTTTTTTTTCTGTTAATCCAGATAAAAAGCAAAGAAACCTATAGTGTCATCTAATTTGCTTTAAAATACCTATGCCATTAGAAAATATAGACGTGGATGCTGCCATTGCTCACCACATTTGAAAATTATAGTTGCTTGCAAGTGCCTAAATGTTTCCTTGTTATATTTGTTGGTAGCATCATGACAGCCAGGCAACAAGCACTTTCAAAAGGAGAGCTCAGTACAGCCATATCTCAGCTCTGACTGTAGACCATTCAAAGTGTGATTCAGTTATCATAACATGGATAATACACTTAGTATTTCTGAAGAACAGAGTCAAAATATTTAGCGAAGTCCAAATATACCCCTTTATTAATTGTTTATCCAATTCCCCATAATAAGAGGCTGGATTTGTTTGACAGCATCTGCCTTTTAAAAATACATGCAGGTTGTCACTAATGACATTATTTTTTATCATATAATATAGTACACTGCTCAAAACAAATTAAAGGAACACTTTTTAATCAGAGTATAGCATTACGTCAGTTTAACTGCTGGGATATTGATCTGGTCGGTAAAGTAGCAGAGGGGGTTGTTAATCAGTTTCAGCTGCTGTTAATGAAATTAACAGCAGGTGCACTTAGATGGGAAACAATGAGGCGACTCCCAAAACAAGAAATGGTTTTACAGGTGGAGGCCACTGACATTTTTTTCCCTGCTCATCTTTTCTGACTGTTTTGCATTTGGCTAGGGTCAGTGTCACTACTGGTAGCATGAGGCAGAGGTTGCACGGGCAGTCCAACTCCTCCAGGATGACACATCTATACATGCCATTGCCAGAAGGTTTGCTGTGTCTCCCAGCACAGTTTCAAGAGCATGGAGGAGATTCCATGAGACAGGCAGTTACTCTAGGAGAGCTGGACAGGGCTGTAGAAGGTCCTTAACCCATCAGCAACACCGGTATCTGCTCCATTGTGCAAGGAGGAACAGGATGAGCACTGTCAGAACCCCACAAAATGACCTCCAGCAGGCCACTGGTCTAACGGTGTCTGACCAAACAATTAGAAAAAGACTTCATGAGGGTGGCCTGAGGGCCTGGCATCCTTTTGTGGGCCCTGTGCTCATTGCCCGGCACCATAGAGCTCGATTGGCATTTGCCATTGAACACCAGAATTGGCAGGTCCGCCACTGGCACCCTGTGCTTTTCACAGATGAGAGAAGGTTCACCCTGAGCACATGTGACAGCTGTGAAAGGGTCTAGAGCAGCCATGGAGAATGTTATGCTGCCTGTAACGGTGATGGTCTGGGGAGGCATATGCATGGAGGGACTGACAGACCTCTACAAGCTAGACTATCCTTTCTCAACCAGGGTGCCCAGGCACCATGTGGTGCCTTCAAACTTCTGAGGTGCCTTGGCAAAATGCCCAAAAATTGTATACAAGCCAGCAAGTGGATCAATCCTGCCTTTCAGTACACAAAGCCACAGATTTTCATTGTGCACTTCTATGACCTTCTAGCTGCCTGCATCCTAACAACCAATGACATCATCAGTTGATAAGGATGACATGGGGTGCATGCACATCATCCTTGTTTGCCCTTCTCTCCACCAGCACTGGAGTCACATTAGTAGAGTGAGGGCAAGAAACAGAGAGACACAGTGGAATACTAGTTGGTACCAGTGTGCAAAAGTGTATTTGCTTTGGAAGAACAAATCACCTCTAACAGGTGTAAGGGATGCATGTAGAATAGTTTTTGACATTTTAGAATGGGGTGCCTTGAGACTACAGAATTTTAAAGAGTGCCTTGACTGAAAAAAGGTTGAGAAACACTGGGCTAGACAATGGCACCCTGACTGCCATTAGGTATCGGGATTAAATCCTTGAACCCTTAGTCAGACTCTACACTGGTGCAATTGCAATTGTTTTCGTACAATAATCATATTGTACCGAAGGAAATGCACTCACTTCATAAGTCCTGCTTTATATGGCAACAAACTGAATTTTTTTGGGACTATGTCAACCCTGCCCAGTTTCATTTGCTAAACTACTCCAATCCACCCACTCTCTCAGCTCCACAACATAGACACTAAGGCACCTTTCACATGAAGGGTCCGCTAAGGTCCACCTGTGTGTTTTTCAGGTGGACCTTATTGTACCCTCCATTCATCAATATGGACCAGCTAATGTAAATGGACTTTTGTCCATTTACAACTGTCTACCTCCAATCCAATCTAGTCCACTAAAAAAAAACAAAAATGGAAGGGGATCTGTTCCCCTTAATCTAGGTAGATCAGAGAGCAGCCCGATGTAGAACAGACTGTGTATCCGCTCTGCATAAACTGAGTAGAGACAGACCTCTCATCTGCCCCCTCTGCTCTGATCTGCAGACAGACTCCCTGCTGATCAAATTGGAGTCCACCCCATGTGAAAGGGGCCTAATTATGTAGTACTAATAAAAGAAATAGGAGGGCAAATAAGGCTCCTTGGGATAATACTGACAGTGTGCACAAGTCACAGGAAAGTTTAGAATTTTTCACCTGATCAACAGGTATTAAATCGAACATATAAAACAAAATACTCTTTTAGTGACATATTTAACACACAAAAAAATAGTAAATATGAGAAGTTCATTGTTAAGGTTATGTACATTTTACATCGCCTCATTTATATTGCATAAGTATGTTCAGATTTCTGGATTTCTGGACCAGTGATGCTTATTAATCATGCCTTTAAAGAGAATTCATATACCTTTTGTGTGGGAAAAGAAAGAAAATATTCTTTAATGCCTTAAATTCCTTCTTTAATGCAACAAAATGTAGTTTTTATATTGTGCCAAGTTACCTGTTGCATCATTATTGACTGTTAAAAATATCTTAACAGCTGGAAATCGAGTTTTTAGTCACTTCTTATTTCATGCCAAGTGAATCAATGAATTTGAGCCAGACCTTAAAACTGGGAGTTTAATGTGTGCTAAGGCACATCAGGTCAACATTTACCCCTGCCTGATAGTGTCTAATTAGGAGTGTGTCTTCAGTTGTATTGTCTGCCTAGGATGGTAAATAAATGGAGAGATTCCTGTAGTCTGAAAAGGTTAAGCTGTTGTTACCAAGATTTTACCAGTTACTGATATTTCTTTAGAAAACAGTGAGGGATAACACATGCAGACATTTGCTTTCTAATTGCTACAGCAGGCTACCACTGTGAAGAACAAAGGGAATATTTAGCACATCGTAAATTCTTTTGGAGCCCTGCAGAGTGGCTTGAGTTCAGATTACACGTTTATAACTAGCATTTGAGAGTCATTTCTACTAAACTTTAAAAAATTAGGTGGGGAGCTTGTGGAGGCTTTTCTCCCCACTCATTCTTTCTGAAGTATTAATAGGTTCAGCCCAATATTCTTCTTAAGGTGAGGTAACAAAAATTTTGAACACTGTATCTAAAATGCTTCAGATTATAACTCAACATATTTAAAAGAGAAGTATGGCTAAAGCTTTTTTGGCCATACTTCTTTTGGGGTCACAGGAGTTCACTTACTTTTTCTCTACTTTGCCGTTGAGAACCTGAGCCAGCCACTTTAGCCCTCTGCCCAGACCGGTAGGGGCAAAGCAGAGAGACTGAAAGTCTCCGATCTCTGCTCAGAGTGGACTGAGAACTGGGTGATCAGAGGTCTTGTGATTGCTCAGTTCTTGGGCTTAGAGTTGGCGGGGGACAGCTGCAGCATCACACTGATGCTACAGTCATATAGGTGAGTATGTATTTTTTTTTATAACCCCAAAGTTCTCCTTTAAGATTGCAAAGAAGGGAAGCCAATGGTTAATCCATTGTTTTTATGCCAGATAAACCCATGATAATTGTTGATAATAAAAGTTCCACTCAGCATAGAACAGACAGTATTGGATGGAATGCTGCAATGTAACCACTTGCCTCCAGCCAGCAGCACATTCATTGCTGGCAGGCGGCTGCCACAGGCACTGTGATGTACCTGTTCACCATGCTGCACATGTGCACTGGTGCGCATCCCCCCCCAGGGCCTGTAGCTGTGCAATCCTGTGGCCACTGTTTCCGCTGGACAAAGCGGATCACAGTATTTGGTATCATATGGTCACTATGACCAACCAAACATGTAAGCAAAACTGTCATGAGTGGCTTCCATTCATGACAGCTTGGTTACTAGTGTGATGCTGTGATTGGTCGACAGCTATCAAATGGTACCTGGGCCAATCACAGCACCTTGTAACATGTGATTAGCCGTAGCCAATTACTGCATCGCAATAGTAAGAAAGCTGTCATTAATGAAAGCCATTCATGAGAGTTAAAATGATTGCTTATAACAGTGATCATCACTGTTATAAGAAATCCCCCCCCCCCCAAAATAAAGCAATGTCAATATGGTGACACTGAACTAATGAAAATGTGTACAGAAACAGTAAAAAAAAAAGAAAAAAATTGTAAGAAAAGAAAAGAAATTAAATAAAAATGTTATATTTATTTTTTACATACTGTCACCAGTCAGTATCCCTGATCACTCCCACATCAGTGATATGATGACACTGCACTGCACTGGTGACAATGTGTTAAAAAAAAAGTATGAAACAAATTGTATTAATTTCTTCATTTTGCAAAACATTGTGACAAAAAATTACAACTTCAAAAAACTCACAATGTTTTATACTAAATACATTGGACTGTCTACCTTCCAAAAAGGGGTGATTATTGGGGGGGGGGGGCTGATCAATTTTCACATATACTGTATATACTATATATATATATATATATATATATATATATAGAGAGAGAGAGAGAGAGAGAGAGATCTATATCTATCTATCTATCTATCTATCTATCTATCTATCTATCTATCTATCTATCTATCTATCTATCTCTCATAGTTTGTAGACTATTTCACACAATCTAAATAATATACACTGATTTGGGTTATTTTTACCAAAGAAATGTAGCAGACTAAATTTTGGCTATTGAAGAAGGATTTATGAAGAAAGTATTTGTTTGCAAAATTATATAACAGAAACTAAGAAAAAATTTTTTTCAACATTTTTGGTATTCTTTTTTTCATTTATATAGCAAACAATAAAAAAAACACAGTCATTAATAAATGCCACCAAAAGAAAGTTAAATTTGTGTGAAAAAAAATAATGATGTAAGATGGATTTGAGTATAGTGTTGAATGACTAAGCAATTGCCAGCTAACACAGCGCAGTGCTGAATGGCAAAAAACTCCTTGATCATGAAGGGGCTGGTATCCGTTCTATCACTCTTAAAGAGGCCATGTCACAAATTTAAAAATTGCAGGTAAAAGCACAGAAAAATTAAGTATATCACATGCTTTCTTGTGACATGTTTTACTTTCCATAAATTTTTTGTTATTCACTTGCAATGTGTTTTTGAACTTGCTGGAAAATGTGACTGTAAAATTGCCTAGCACAGCCCCATCATAGCCTTCTTCTCTTCTGGGAGTTTCTAATTACTTTCTGTACTTACTCTCTGTTAGTTCCTCTGCCCCACCTATCACCTCTCAAACTTTTGTAGAGCTGCCAGGGGAGGAGCATAGGGGAAAACTTTAGAGTGTTACTTAAGCGGCAGCCCTGAGTCTGCTGGGGCTGCTGACATCATATCCAAGATGCTGATGCCCAGCAGCAGTCTCGAGATTTTTTGGATATCTACACAAGGGATAGTTTTACAGGTAAACAGCCTGCATGAAACATGTGACATCCACATAAAATCTTATAGAAAAAGTTTGTTGAAATGAGTGGTCTCTTTAACCACTTGCCCTCCTGAGCATTTACCCCCCTTCCTGACCAGGCCATTTTTTACGATGCGGCGCTGCGTTACTTTAACTGACAATTGCGCTGTCATACAACGCTGCACCCAAATTAAATTTATGTCCTTTTTCCCACAAATAGAGCTTACTTTCGGTGGCATTTGATCGCCTCTGCGGTTTTTATTGTTTGTGCTATAAACAAAAAAAAGACCAACAATTTTGAAAAAAACCCCAATATTTTTTACTTTTTGCTATAAAACATATTATTATTATTATTATACAGGACTTATAAAGTGCCTACAGTTTGCTCAGCGCTTTACATTATGGAGGGAAACAGTACAGTAACAATACAGTTATCCATACATATCCAGTAAAAAAATTTAAAAAATCAAATTTCATCATAAATGTAGGCCAAAATGTATTGCACTATGTCTTTGCTAAAAAAAAATTGCAATACGTGTAAATTAATTGGTTTACTTGAAAGTTATAGTGTTTACAAATGGCAGAATTTTTTTTATACTAGTAATGACGGCGATCAGCAACTTATAGCGGGACTGCGGCGGGCATTCTGACACTGGGGGGGAACTGACTAACTGCTACTGACATCTCCAGTGACAGTAATACAGTGATCAGTGCTAATAAAAAGCACTAATGACACCTGTCAGAAAGGGGTTAAAATCTGGGGCTATTAAAGGGTTAACTGTGTGCTGTTTTACTAACTGTGTTCAGTGTGTTTTACTGTGTAAGCATGCTGCTTTGTATTGCTCTGCTATGCATGCTGGTGCTGACAGGGGAGAGATTTGTATTGTTTACATACAGACTTCTCCCCTGTCAGTGTTCCTTGGCGATCGCCGGGTGGCGGCGGGGAATCTCCATCCGGGATCGACAGCTGTAGCCGCCAATGGTGGCGCAGGGTGGCCGGTGCGGAAATGCTACATTTATACACTTATTGCAGCATTTAACTAATGCCTGCAAAGCTTCAGCATAGAAAGATTTGTCAGTACGCCTGAACCATCTAGGACAGCCTGCTTCACTTTGTCATCATTGTGTTCACCATTCCCACAGAAAGATTAATCTCTTTGGCAATTTCACAACAGGTTATGCATCGATCAGGCGTTCCATGCACTGAATGTTCACAGGAATGACTGCTGTGGGCTGGGAACCACCATGGCAGGGATCGTCACTGATGGACGTACTGCCATCTTTGAAATGTTTACACCATTCAAATGTCTTACTGCAGCTGAGCGGCTTACCAAGGTACTGTGCTTGAAGTCTTCTATAGATAATTTTTGCTTCGTTCATCACCACATGCTGTTTCATGCATGCCATAACACTGTTGTCTGCCATCTTGATTAACGGTCTTTGGACTGGCCCACGACATGTGCGCAGCCTATCAGTAATAGGACACGCTTATCACTTACTATTGCGTGTAGCACCGCCACGCTAGCATCCCTTTTTATACCTTGAAAATTAATCACTGCTGCCTGCAAACAGATAGGATGTCCCAGATCAACATATAACTGGCAAAAGTGAATGAGGTGGGCAGGTGCAATACAGTTATTCCAGGATAAAAAAAAAAGCTAAAACTTTGAGTGGATAGTCTTGGTTCTTCATATACATGTTAAGGTTTATTTTTTTGTTCTGACTAGTATGTACATATACACTATTCCAAGTGAATTTTCCATATGCAGAATTCACTGTGTTACTTGTGTTAAAAATGATGAAATTGCATATGGCTGAAAAACAGAACAGGAACACAAGGATCTTCTATAGACTGTAGAAAAGTAAGAGTTGGGCTGCATTATCAATATAAATTATCAAATTGTTACTTAGTCAGTAATTATGGATAGGTGGACTAATTTCCAAGGGTACGTGTACATTGCTGCAAAAGAGTCACACAGAATACATTCGGGAGTAGGTATTTGCCTGGGAGTCAAAGGTGCAGCATACAAGATGCTGACAACAGTCTGTTCATTGATCAATTACCAGGCCAGTGATCAATGACAGGCTGAAATACACAGCCGCTGTACTCCAATGTATGCACATCTGTACTTGCGTACAGGGATGTATGTGCTTATGGATTGTATGCTGCACCTCTGACACCTGGACAAAGAATTATACATGAATGTATGCATACTCATATGGAAGAAAAATATATTTGAAATACATATTAAAAATATTCTTCCTAAATATATTGACATATATTTGAAATGCTACAGTTTTTCGAAATATTCAATATATTTCAAAATATATTTCAATATATATATATATATATATATATATATATATATATATACAGTATATACTGCATGTTGAAATTCGTTTTTATTACAAAATATATGAAAAATATTTTTAAAAATACATTTCAAATATACTGTATGTATTTAAAATTACAAATCTACATTTTTGGAATGCATTTACAAATATTTATGTTAATATGACTTTTTTATACATTAACAAAAATTTGAAGAATTTATTTACAAATATATATATATTTAAAAATATTTTTCATATATTTTGTTATATATAAAAAACACCTTTTAACATGCAGTGTATACATTTGTATATATATATATATATATATATATATATATATATATAATATATATATATATTTATTGAAATATATTGAATATGGCCAAAATTGTAGCATTTCAAATATAGGTCAATATATTTGGGAAGAATATTTAAAAAATATATTTCAAATATATTTTTCTTCCATGTGGGTAGCTCCCACATTTTCACCTTTGTCCTGCGGTCCCTGTGTACAGGAGCTTTATCTCACATTACTCTATCTATTCTGTATATGCTAACTTCCAGCCGAGCAGCACCTCACGCAGTGTTAACAGTGTGCACATCTAGCACAGCCAGGGATTGGCGGGCAAGCCAACTGGGCTAGCAGCTGCAATGAGAGAGAGCAAACAGCTGTCAAGTCCAATCTGTGATGTCTGGGATGGGCAGGGCCAATATGTGTTTCAGGGGCTCTACCCCCTTTGTCAAGCAAACACTGCTTAGACAAACAGTCCACATTTGTACATTGCTGGCCAGGGAAGATGGTGACAAGGGGCATGGCCAATTGGAACTACAGCATGTGCACCTGCAGTGGTGTATAGTGAACCTTAATTATACACTGTTGCGGGTGCACATGCTGTAGTTCTAATTTGTCCTGCCCCTTGCCACCTTTTCCCCCGTTGGCACTGTAAAAATGCTGGCTATTTCCCTATGAATGGGTTGTTTTTAAAAGGGGGCGCCTGACATCCTGACATCAAAGGTTGGACTTGACAGCTGCACTCTCTCTCATTGCAACTGTACCCCCCGGCATGTTTTCCAATCTCTGGCTGTGCTAGATGTTCACACTGCTGCAAGTCCTGCTCGGCTGCACTCATTTGTTATTCATCTGATGCCTGCATTCTTGCCTCGGCTCCTGTATACTGTTAATCAAGATTTTAGAACATAAGTGTATGCTTAATTGGTGTCTTTGTAGTTTAACTAACTTCTGAAACACTGTCCCTGAATCCTGCACTGTGTATGAAACACACTCCTGAATCCTGCACTGTGCGTAATGCATTCCTGAATCCTGCACTCTGTACGTAATGCATTGCTGAATCCTGCACTCTGTATGTATGAAATGCACTCCGGAACCTTGCACTCTGTACGTAATGCATCCCTGAATCCTGCACTCTGTACATAATGCATTCCTGAATCCTGCACTCTGTACGTAATGCATTGCTGAATCCTGCACTCTGTACGTAATGCATTGCTGAATCCTGCACTCTGTACGTAATGCATTGCTGAATCCTACACTCTGTATGTATGAAATGCACTCCTGAACCTTGCACTCTGTACGTAATGCATCCCTGAATCCTGCACTCTGTATGAAATGCACTACTGAATCCTGCACTCTGTGCATAATACATTCCTGAATCCTTCCACACTTTATGTAATGCACTCTTCCACAGTTTGTGCAAAACCATTTGTAATGGAAGCTTTTTATTCTTTTTTTTTTAAATGATTGTGATGGGGTCTGTGTCCGTAAGACACAGCAATCAAAGTATATTTTATAGGTACAAGAAAACCTGGGTTTTGTTTAACCACACACCTTAGGCCCCTCCCACTGTTAAGCATTTGGCCACACCACCTTTTTTTATTTCAAAATGTTTATTTTACTCTTTGGCACAGTACATGTTACAGCATCCTGGTGAACATTCCACCTAACATGGTGGGACAGGAACAAACTTTATAAACACAAGATACAAACATCGGAAACAACCACTGCTGAACCCCAGGAAGAGACAAAAGCTCCATCCTGTGGTCCAGTACAAGCAGCACAGCGGGAAGCCCATTGCCCAGTTAACAATGATATAAAAAGGAGAAGACCTCCACATTGTAAACACCATATGAATCACCTATTAGTATGAGTGAAAGGTGAAGCCCACATCCCAGTCCGACTGCCAAACTACAACCCTTAAACAAATAACTGGTTTAATACTGTATAGTCTCAGAGTCTCTCACAAACCACCAAACCTCCTATAAGGCACAGTGAAGACTGTTCAAAGTACAAGGGATGTTCCCCCACATTCGTGGGGGGGTGGGGGAAGCGTTGAGATCCCTCACCCATTTTTGCCACGGTCACTTCCTCCCTCAAACGTCCCTTATTCTGAAGTTCAAAAGTTGGGAGGCATGATGTATGAAGTATGCCTTCTTGTGGCCATGTACTTGTACCCTAAAGGCCTGTGCACATCTGAGACAAATGATGAGGTATTGGTAATGCCAATACTTAAATTGTGTACCATTGATCCTGATAGTATACCTCAAATTCTGACCTGCATTGGAGAAATGTATCCATGTTTTCCAGATACAGGTGTAGCACTACCCTCTTGAGGGCTGATGGATTTGTTTTGGGTCCCCCTAAGCCAGGCGACACGCATTTTCCACACTTGCACATTCAGAGTCAGTAAACAGTCCTTAAATTAAAATGATGCAGCGCTACCGAAATTAAATATCAATACTAAGTGAATATAAAATAAATAGATACACGTATGAGTGATAATCATACATATTATAAGGTGAAAATAATACAAGTGTGTAAAAGTGACGTGATCCTCTTGGGATCCAATATGAAAAAAGTGAATACCGATTCACTAAGGGATCTAACATTTCTAATAAAACCTTAATTAAATGACACAAAAAATTAACCTCCAATATTATTAATAAAAAAACTAATATGTAAATAACAGTCAGGTATTAAGAAAAAACTACTCATATGTCAAAATTAGCACTTATTAATAAACTTCTCAATAATCAGAAATAAAACAGTTTAGATCAAATTCTACATTCAACCCTTTTGGTGTCTGTGTTTGCATACAGAAAATCCATTTGGATTCTGCTTGGCTGAGTGAGCGAACTTTGTTGATTCCTCTCCAATGTTTTTTTATATTTTTCTACCCCCCAAAATGTTAAAAAAGAGGGGTCTCTATTCTGATGTGTTGTAAAGTGTCTCGAGACACTATGCTTGAGGAAGCCTTTTTTAATATTTTGTACGTGTTCTCGTAGACGTACCCATAAGGGTCTTTTCGTCCTGCCTACATACTGGAGTCCACAGCTACATTGTAATACGTACATGACCTCCTCTGTTCTGCATGAAATAAAGTCATCTATACCGTACTCAATACCATTACTATTGGCAAGAAACTTATTGCGTTTTGGATTCTTTCCTTTTGTGGCTTTGCAGGCATAACATGCCTTGTAGGGAAAAAAACCCTTTTGGTCTAGAAACGTAACCTGTTTGCACCTTATCGGGGGAACATTCTTAACTATTGTACTCCTCAATGTCGGAGCTCTTCTATATATAAATTTTGGAAATTCAGGTAATACATTTGCTAACACAGAGTCTGCCTGCAGTAGTGGCCAATGTTTCTTGAATATATTTTCTACTTTTTTATAATGTATGTTGAAATCCAAGATTATTGCTAATTTATCCTCATATTTGTCATTATCACTCTGATCCTTTAAAAATATTGTTCTATCTCTGTTTCCTACTTCCTGTATCACATCCTCTATCTTATTTCTTGAATAGCCTTTATCCACAAACCTCTCGCCTATAGTCTTAACCTGTTCATTATAGTCTTCTTGTAAAGTGCAATTCCTTCTTAGTCTGACACACTGCCCCTTCGGGATATTTAATAGCCAGGTGGATAGTGACAACTTTCAATGGGAATATAACAGTTCCTATCGACACCTTGAAGAATGTTTTTGCGATGATTCTACCCTTCTCTACTCTAATATTTAAATCTAAAAAGTTGATCTGCTTGTGATCATATGTCCAAGAGAATTTGATATTCCTAGTATTATCATTAAGTTGGTTTAAAAATTCCAATAGGTTATCTTCTTTACCTTCCCACGATATGATAACATCATCAATGTACCTTTTGTACAATCTTATTTCTGGATATGGCTGATATCCCTGGTATCTTTTGTTTCAGCTGGCGGTTGGACTTTTTCATGAAAGTGGTTCGAGAAGCTCATTAGCATATGTAAATTATATTCTCAGCACACATGTGAAGTATTGCCGTGAATGTTAGAGCAAGAGCAATGATTCTAGTGCCAGACCTCCTCTGTAACTCTAAATAGGTAACCTGTAAAAATCTTTAAAGTGTTACCTATGGAGATTTTTAAGTACTGTAGTTTGCCTCCATTCCACGAGTGGGACATGTTAGGTATCTATTTACTCGCTAGCCTAGCTACATACAGGCCCCCAAAATCCAACACCACCTCCAGGCTTTCAAAGGGTATATTTCCTCATATCACTTCCCCACTGCCTATCACAGTTCCGGAGGCCCTAAAATGCCAGGATAGTACAAACAGCCCCCCTCAAATGACCCCTTTTTGGAAAGTAGACACCCCAAGGAACTTGATAAGTATTTTACAGATATCATTTTTATCACAGGGTTTTGAAAAAGAAAAAAGAAAAAATACATTTTTGTTTTCTTTCTTCGTTTTCCAAAAACATGTGGCAACAAATGAGATCTGCAAAATACTTACCATGCCTTTTAGCAAATACCTTGGAGTGTCTACTTTCCAAAAAGGGGTCATTTGGAGGGGTTGCTTCTACTATCCTGGCATTTCAGGGCCATCATCAGAAGCTTATGCCACACATCACCCATTCTTGAAGACCAAGCCTTTTCTGACACTTTTTGTTCACATGAAAAAGCATTTTTTTTTGCTAGAAAATTACTTTGAAACTCCCAGACATTACATAATTCTTTTAAAGCAGCGGCCCTAGAGAATAAAAAAGTGGGTGTTGAAATTTTTTACGTCACCCAGTATTTGCGCAGTGATTATTCAAACGTAAATCTTTTGGGAAAAAAACACTTTTTGAATTTTAATGCACAAAAACACAATATATTGCCCAATTGTTTGATAAAATATAAAAGATTATTTTACACAGAGTAAATAGATACCAAATATGACATGCTTTAAATTTGCGTATGTTCACGCAATGGCGACAAAGTACATACAATTTTAATATCGATAGGCGATGCTTTAAAAGCCTTTACAGGTCACCAATTTATATTTACTCAGGAGGGCTAGTGCTAGAATTACTGCCCTCGATCTGATGTTCGTGGCGATACCTCACATGCATAGTGTAGCCGCTGTTTACATACTGGCACAGGGTCAAAGCTTTGTTTTTTTATTATTTTTACACTGTCCCTTTCATTTTTTTTTTTTTGTATCACTTTTATTGCTATCACAAGGAATGCAAATATCACCATGTGACTGCAATAGGCATTGACATGTATTCTTTTTTCAGAGAACTGGGGTCTATTAGATTCTAGATCTCTCCTCTGTCCTTACATCATTTGATCTCTCCACGATTGGTGTGATCAGATGCTTTCCCAATTTACAAATGGTGCTGTAAAAGTCTGGTGAAATGAAAATTATGAAATGATCGTAGCTTCCAGGCTCTTAGACCATAGAGATGATTGGAACCATTCTGGTCTCTGATCAGCTCTATAGTCAGCCAGCGGAACTGCCGGCTGCATTCTCGGAATCCCCTGTGGGACAGGAGAGCCGAAGAAAACTGTGGAAGGGGGCCGGGGATGTAGCTGTAGCTGCAGGCATCATCCCAATATAACCACTCAAAGTCCAGCGATGCACCAGTACATTGCTGGTCCACGTTGGGCATATATG
Organism: Staurois parvus; assembly: GCF_062004578.1. Classification (NCBI taxonomy): domain Eukaryota; kingdom Metazoa; phylum Chordata; class Amphibia; order Anura; family Ranidae; genus Staurois; species Staurois parvus. The sequence continues at coordinate 7,483,362 of NW_028317961.1, read as the reverse complement.
TAACAGCAGAGAACATAGGCATATGATGAATCGGGTCTGTGGACCAATATGACCACAATTCATTATTTTTTGTAATATCCATGTGGAAGGTTAGGCCCAAAAAAGTTTTAAATTCAGAATTCAGAAACCGTGGTAGATTTCTATGCAAATTGTCTGGCAAGAGCTGAATTTGGGTGGGTGGCGATGTATTGTTGTGCGTATAAATTGACTTGGCCTACAATCAATTGGTACAAATCTTCTGTGAAAAACAGTGGGCTAAACACTAGTGTTGGCAGCGAATAGGGCTGATCCTGCTAACACTGCATTTTTGGGGACACTATACAAAGCATGCACTAGTATAGTTCTGTTCATGATCATTATATTTATCCATACAAACAGTATACTATACTAGTATGGTGGTGATCAGAGACCGATAGTGTGAGTGCGATAGTGTGTGAGCAATCTAACACTAGCTTACCCTGGCTGGGAGGGGCGCTAACTGACTCTGATACTATCTGATGTTGCTAGTGGCAGTAATACAGTGATCAGTGAAAAATTCCATATACTGACACTCTACTAATGGCACTGGCTGGGTGACAAGGCGATCAAAGGGTTAATAGGGGCGATCAAAGGGTTAATCTAACGTGTGCGTGTAAAATGTAGTGCTTTTACTCGGTGCGGTGTTCTCTCTTCTCTCCCTGGATCGAAAGTGGGGGCAGTCGGGGGCACAGGCGCATTCAGACCCCGATATAGGAAGTGAAGTAAGATTACTTCACTTTGCCCAGAGATGCTGTTTGCCCGCAAAATGCTGGTACGCAGTCGGCAAGTAGTTAAAAAAAACCCTTAAAAATGTTTTTAATTCTCAACATGGTTTTTTTTTTTTTAAATTTTACTTTTTTTTATTTTTTTAATACTTTTAGCAGAATAGTACAATGTTTCCATTTTTTTTTTTTACACTGCTTTTCAGGAGAAATAAAGATCATTTCACCTGCAATGCAAAACTTGCTATCATGAACCTAACTTATTCATGAACTGTCATGAATGAGTTAGGTTTTTGACAGCTCAAGATAGTGATCCGTGATTGTCTGCAGCAGGGGCGGACTGACAACTGTCCGAGTTTCCAAATGGTCAGTCCGCCCCTGATCTGGAGCTGGTCACATGGTACAGGTTGTTGTGATTGGCCCTATATATCATGTGACAGATGTGGGCCAATTACAGCTCACTAGGAAGAGAAGCAGAGCTGTTATGAGAGAGATTGATTCATAACAGGGTTTCTTAGATTATGATCACATGATCATTGGGTCCTATTCACCAGGATCTTCATTCCGCTGTGTCCTGTGTTACTACAGCCAGAGCGACGTATGGGTACATCACTTTGCCTGTTGATGCCGCCCAGCCACAGTACATTGCGGGCGGGCGGGAAGATGTTGAAATTTATTTTTTCCAAAAAATTGCATTTGAAAAACCACTGCGCAAATACCATGTGACATAAAATATTGCAATAATTGCCATTTCATTCTCTAGGGTTTTTGCTAAAAAAAAAAAAATATTTTCTGTGTGTTATAAGTAGGGATGCACCAATACTGAGTATTTTCATGAGTACTAATACTCCCGATACCTTAACTGGTACTTTGCGGTTCGATTTGCGTTAATGGACGCAAATTGCACTGCAAAGATTAGCATGTAAAAATAGAAACAATACGAGCGCTGGATAATCAATCAGAGAGCGGCTAGCATGAAAGGCAAATACCAGGAGCCTCAAAAGTAATAAATAAAACGACCATGCAGCGCTAATGCATAAAGTGATGTATACACAAAACCCTTTGGTGCAGGTGATAAAGTAAAACACCACTTAATCATAGAAAGGATCTTTAAGAATTAATCCAAAAAAGTCCAAAAATACTAATGATGGTGAAAATCTTATAACAAGAGTGTTCTTGCAGTGCACAACACATAAACGTTTTTCGGACAAAAGGTGACACAATATGTGACTTCTGTGACCATATTCCTCCGGCAGAAAATGAGTGTAGATTGCACTAACCAGAGAGCGCAATTTATATGCGCCTTTGAGTGTTAACCAACTCCTGGTCATCCGGCTACTGCAAACTGGAACTGGATCACAGAGTGGTCATCAGGCCTGCAACAGCTGGGCAAACATCACAACCTCAGGGACACCAGATATCAGAAGGCGTGTAGTCGTCTCACCACCGGGGGGAGTCTAACCAATCCTGATGTGGCCACCAGATCATCCAAATAAGCCTTGAAGGAGGGGGGGGCTCGGAAGTAACGAGCCAAGACAATAGGAGATTCTGATAGTGTAGTACTTTATTATCCACATTGGAGCAATAAGCAAAATATTTAAAAAGTCTTACTCACATGTGTAGTGAGCAGCTGGTAACAGGGGATTTCCAAAATGGCCGCCGGCCGTCCACAGGGGCCATGCAGAGTGACGTCACAGGGTATGCAGCACTTCTCTAACGCGTTTCGTGCGATGGCACGTTATCAAAGGGAATGTGCCTCCTGTAATACCTTTCCTTAAATAGCGTGTGCCGCACATGCGCAGTCCCGCCGTATCACGTCATCGCGGACGATTCGTGCATGCGCGATGCGTGCGGACGGCGGCCATTTTACTGAAGCACATTGCTAATGATAGGCGAACACACAGTAGGCAGGAACATATCAGGACATGTAAGCTGACTCATGGGCAAAATCCATCACCCAGGGGGTGAAATGATAATCTATTAAAATACTAAAAGATAACCTTACTAGGTTAAAGGGACTCAAGATGGATATATCCTCCCCCAGGAGGTGTGAAGGGGAAGATATAATATTACGCTCATTTCGAGCGATCCGCGCATGCGCAGTAAGTGCCGATGCCGGCCATTAACCTGGAGCTTAATACAGCTTGCCAGTGGCAATGAAATAATTTATACATTGCATGTCCAGGATCTAGAGCCATCTCATCCACCCAAAAGAAAGGGGGGAGGTGTTTTATAGGCTCTATAAACTCAATTTCACTGGTGGATTACTGAGTAATTGAAAATAAGATGAATAAAAATACAAACACAGCTTACATGTGCTAGTAAAAATTGGTTGTCGCAAAAATCTTAATACAGTCTAAATTCTATTGCAACCACACATCTTAATTGGTGAGGGGGTACATTGTACATAAATTGTTACAGGATCAATCCCCCAAAACTAAAAAGGTATATATATTATAGACATAGAATTGAGAGATAAAATAAACAGGAACATTCAATTAAAAACGCACCGACTTCTGTTAACTGAGTGCGACGTGTGTGTCTATGTACTCAGTAACGAGCATGGTGCGTGAACTTATGGCGTCCCGGTAATCGGAGTGAAATACCGTAGACAGGAACTAAGATAAATATGACATATATTAAGAACCTACCCTCAAGCTATATTCCATCATAATACAAACCCGGTGTGGTTTGATATCACAATTTCAAGCTATATAAAAACAGTATATAAGTCCGAATCTAAAAATTCTAGACAGGTATTAAGTATCCTCCGGATGGGGTCAAATGGGAAAGAGACTAGAAAAAATGGCTCAATCCCAAATATTAATTAAAAGATCCAAATAGTCAAACAACTGTATACGATTACAGTGAATCTGCCCTCCCTAACCATATAACAGTATCTGTAGGTCATAAGAGGGAAGATCAGTGCATATAATGTGTATAAAAGATCGGTCAACTCGTGTCAATAAAGCAGTTGACGTCAAGGTCTATGTTGAGGCCTTCTGGGGCGGATGTTCTCAACAGAAAAATCCATTTTGTCTCCAACTTGGATACTTCTCGTTTCTTGTACATCCCCCTCCAGTTTTTTTTAATCATATCTATGCCAGTAAATCTCAGGCAATGTGAATTTCTACCATGTTTTCTACGAAAGTGTAGGGACAAGGAGTGTTCCTTAAACCCCTTCTTAATATTAGACAGGTGCTCTCTTAATCTGTCCCTTAGTCTCCTGGTCGTTCTTCCTATGTATTGTTTTCCGCATGAACATTCCAGCAAGTACACCACGTGTGTGCTATTGCACGTGATGACTGACTGTATATCATAAGATTTTCCCGTCTGATTAGACCGGAATGTTGTTACAGCTTTCTTGTGTATACCGTTGTTAGTGCAGATCATACATCTATTACACTGGTAAAAACCTTTTCGGTTGAAGAAAAATGATAACTCTCTCGGGGGGTCAACCGCATTAGGGGCCATTAAGTTTCTCAACGGGAGTGCTTTACGATATACAATTTCCGGAATATCCGGCAGAGCTTTCCCCAAAACAGGATCATTCTTCAAGATCGACCAATTTCTCCTGATAGTTTTGGCTACTTGTTTGAATTGGACCGAAAAACCGGTGATGAATGGACAAAAAACATCTTTCTTGGTTAGATTTTTATCCTTAGTTGTAAGGAGATCCTCTCTATTTAAATTACCCACCTCTTTGATGTCTTCCTCTAGGTGTGTTGTGTCATAGCCTTTTTCTATAAACCTCATTTTCAGGATCTGAGATTGGGTGTTATAGTCCTCAATGTTGTCACAATTTCTACGAATGCGTAGAAATTGTCCCCTCGGAATGGTGTTCAACCATCTAGGGTGGTGACAGCTATCCTTTGGAATGAAGCTATTCCTGTCTGTGGTCTTGAAAAAACTTTTGGTTAAAATCTTATGTCCATCGTTAAAAAGGGTCAGGTCTAAAAAATTAATCTCCCTGTAATCGTATTGAAAAGTTAACTTGATATTGAGATCATTAAAATTTAGTGTTGTAAAAAAATTCTGTAGAGAGAATTCATCTCCACTCCACAGTAACAGAATATCGTCGATGTAGCGACGATAAAAAATGAGGTGAGGCCATTCCATGGAATAAATTAACTCTTCTTCCCATTTTGACATAAACAAATTGGCTAGGCTGGGGGCAAATTTTGCCCCCATAGCCACGCCCATAGCTTGTAGATAATATTTGCTGCCAAACCAAAAGTAGTTGTGGGTCATGGCAAAGTTAAGTAATTCCAAAATAAATATTTTCTGTGGTTTAGGGATATTCTCTGTTGCATTAAGATAAAATTCTGCAGCACACATGCCATCACTATGTCTAATGTTACTATAAAGTGCTGCTACATCAGCTGTGACCAAGTATGTTGGTTGATGTATATCTATATGTTTGATATCAACTAAGACTTGTTTGGTGTCTTTGAGAAAGGCCGGTGTTTTAGTAACTAGCGGCTGTAGGTAATAGTCGATATATTCACCAATGCGCGAGCAAAGGGAACCTATACCGCTTACTATTGGTCTCCCTGGTGGATTGGTGGGATTCTTATGTATTTTAGGCAGGCAGTATAGGATAGGTAGCCTAGGAGCCACTGGGCAGAGATAGTCTTTCTCTTTTTGATTAATGACTCCTGCATTGAAGCCCTGTTCGATTATGTTTTTTAAGGCTTTTTTATATGGGATAAGTGGATTACCCCTTAATTCTGAATAGGTATCTTTATCATTTAAGATGTTGTAAACCTGTGTCAGATAATCCTCCTTATCCATCACCACTACTCCGCCCCCTTTGTCAGCAGGGCGGACTATTAGGTCTTTCTCTTTTAGCAACCTATTAATGGTTAAATCAAGTTGTTTTGGGTTATAATTATTCGGATTCCTTATTCTTATATTATCAAGATCTTTAAGCACCATATTTCTAAAAATGGTGATGTATGAATGCGCAGGGGGGTTGAACAGAGAAGCATTTCTGAGATGAGAATTCCTAATTGCTTTCTGATTCCCATTTCTAACTTCACGGGTAGGGGGATTACTTAAAAAATGTCTTTTCAGGGTCAATCTTCTGGTGAATTTGTGAATGTCGATGAATGTGTTAAACTTATTAAGTTTAGCTGGTGGGGCATACTTAAGTCCCTTACTCAAAAGGTTAGTTTCTTCCCTGGTAAGTGGGTGTTTGCTTAAGTTAAAAATACCTTCCTCACTCACATTTTCCTTCTTTTGTCTATTGCACCGTTTGCCTCCTCGTCTTCCTCTGGTCTTATGCTTCTTTTCCTTATTGGACCTTTTCCTAAAAAATGTCCATATTGCTGTTGTGGGTACTGGTTCGGGTTCCCCTGATTGTAATCATTGTTCCAATGTCCATCATTATGGTTATGTGTGTGATTGGAGGGTCTCTGTTGTTGGTGATAAGATTTGTTATGATTCTGGCCTTGTTGTTGGGAGCGGTTAGTGTTATGTTGCGTATTTCTTACGGGGGTACGGTAATATGATTGATCATATTGGTTGTAATCTCGTGGGTAATAATGACGTTCAGGGTACTCATCATAATCCCTAGAATACCTCCTTGTGTTATGTCTAGAAGGTGACCTAGATCTATATCGTATGTTAGGTCTATGTTGTCCTCCCTTTTGTTGAGGTCCTTTACCCCCCATAGGGTGTGTTCTCATATTTCTGTCCCCAAACCCTGGGCTGTTAATATTCCGCAGATTTTCATATCTATTCTGGGTAGGGACATGGAATCTGGGTTCGGGTGTACCAGTGGTATGATAGCCTTGTTGCTGTATTGAAGGGTTAGGGGGTCTGTGGGAATCCCTCCGTGGATGCCCTTTTGAGTTGATATTTGGTGGGGCCTGCATGTTCTGTATCTCACCAAACTCATATTTGGAGGTTTCCCATTTGAAGACATCCTTCTCTTTATAGTCATTTAGGTCCCTCATGTATTTTTTCTTCTTTTTAATCTTTTGCTCTTTTTCTGTTTTATCTAAAAGGAGTTTGAGTTTATCTGACTCAAATTTATACTCCTCCTTGTCCATATAAGGAATTAATTTATCTTTGGTTTTATTTATTTCGGTATCTAGGTAAGTGAGTTTATTTCTTTTCCTAGAAATAAGGAATTTCAGTAATTCCAATCCTTTGTTATTAAAGAAAAGGTACCAATCCGCTTCACTGTTAATGTCATCAGTTTCGGGGGGTATATCCCATCTCAGTGATCTTGGTACCATATTTTCTTTAACGTATTTCTCTAAGAAGGAAATATCCCATAGTGTCCTTGTTTCTGAAGTGGTGTGATTGGTTAAATGTACAAACAAACCGTGAAGGTTGTTAGTATCTTCCGAATATGTGAATACATCCTCAGTAATCCCAGACCTTCTTGACCTGTATTCAAAAATATCCATAATGTCTACAGGAAGAAGACAACTAATTTGCCTAAGAAGGTGATAAAAAGAGGGGAGGAAGCAATATTGTCGCTCTTATTTAAGAGTTTAGTAGTCAATGTGTTTATAACACTCTACTGGGTGAAAGTGATGGTAATCAACCATGCGGTATTCAAATGATGTTAACCACCATAATCCTGCTGCTCAATAAACCAAGGTAATGTATACAAAATAAAAATAGAAACAATACGAGCGCTGGATAATCAATCAGAGAGCGGCTAGCATGAAAGGCAAATACCAGGAGCCTCAAAAGTAATAAATAAAACGACCATGCAGCGCTAATGCATAAAGTGATGTATACACAAAACCCTTTGGTGCAGGTGATAAAGTAAAACACCACTTAATCATAGAAAGGATCTTTAAGAATTAATCCAAAAAAGTCCAAAAATACTAATGATGGTGAAAATCTTATAACAAGAGTGTTCTTGCAGTGCACAACACATAAACGTTTTTCGGACAAAAGGTGACACAATATGTGACTTCTGTGACCATATTCCTCCGGCAGAAAATGAGTGTAGATTGCACTAACCAGAGAGCGCAATTTATATGCGCCTTTGAGTGTTAACCAACTCCTGGTCATCCGGCTACTGCAAACTGGAACTGGATCACAGAGTGGTCATCAGGCCTGCAACAGCTGGGCAAACATCACAACCTCAGGGACACCAGATATCAGAAGGCGTGTAGTCGTCTCACCACCGGGGGGAGTCTAACCAATCCTGATGTGGCCACCAGATCATCCAAATAAGCCTTGAAGGAGGGGGGGGCTCGGAAGTAACGAGCCAAGACAATAGGAGATTCTGATAGTGTAGTACTTTATTATCCACATTGGAGCAATAAGCAAAATATTTAAAAAGTCTTACTCACATGTGTAGTGAGCAGCTGGTAACAGGGGATTTCCAAAATGGCCGCCGACCGTCCACAGGGGCCATGCAGAGTGACGTCACAGGGTATGCAGCACTTCTCTAACGCGTTTCGTGCGATGGCACGTTATCAAAGGGAATGTGCCTCCTGTAATACCTTTCCTTAAATAGCGTGTGCCGCACATGCGCAGTCCCGCCGTATCACGTCATCGCGGACGATTCGTGCATGCGCGATGCGTGCGGACGGCGGCCATTTTACTGAAGCACATTGCTAATGATAGGCGAACACACAGTAGGCAGGAACATATCAGGACATGTAAGCTGACTCATGGGCAAAATCCATCACCCAGGGGGTGAAATGATAATCTATTAAAATACTAAAAGATAACCTTACTAGGTTAAAGGGACTCAAGATGGATATATCCTCCCCCAGGAGGTGTGAAGGGGAAGATATAATATTACGCTCATTTCGAGCGATCCGCGCATGCGCAGTAAGTGCCGATGCCGGCCATTAACCTGGAGCTTAATACAGCTTGCCAGTGGCAATGAAATAATTTATACATTGCATGTCCAGCACTTACTGCGCATGCGCGGATCGCATGTGTACTGTGTGTTCGCCTATCATTAGCAATGTGCTTCAGTAAAATGGCCGCCGTCCGCACGCATCGCGCATGCGCGAATCGTCCGCGATGACGTGATACGGCGGGACTGCGCATGTGCGGCACACGCTATTTAAGGAAAGGTATTACAGGAGGCACATTCCCTTTGATAACGTGCCATCGCACGAAACGCTTTAGAGAAGTGCTGCATACCCTGTGACGTCACTCTGCATGGCCCCTGTGGACGGCCGGCGGCCATTTTGGAAATCCCCTGTTACCAGCTGCTCACTACACATGTGAGTAAGACTTTTTAAATATTTTGCTTATTGCTCCAATGTGGATAATAAAGTACTACACTATCAGAATCTCCTATTGTCTTGGCTCGTTACTTCCGAGCCCCCCCCCTCCTTCAAGGCTTATTTGGATGATCTGGTGGCCACATCAGGATTGGTTAGACTCCCCCCGGTGGTGAGACGACTACACGCCTTCTGATATCTGGTGTCCCTGAGGTTGTGATGTTTGCCCAGCTGTTGCAGGCCTGATGACCACTCTGTGATCCAGTTCCAGTTTGCAGTAGCCAGATGACCAGGAGTTGGTTAACACTCAAAGGCGCATATAAATTGCGCTCTCTGGTTAGTGCAATCTACACTCATTTTCTGCCGGAGGAATATGGTCACAGAAGTCACATATTGTGTCACCTTTTGTCCGAAAAACGTTTATGTGTTGTGCACTGCAAGAACACTATTGTTATAAGATTTTCACCATCATTAGTATTTTTGGACTTTTTTGGATTAATTCTTAAAGATCCTTTCTATGATTAAGTGGTGTTTTACTTTATCACCTGCACCAAAGGGTTTTGTGTATACATCACTTTATGCATTAGCGCTGCATGGTCGTTTTAAAGATTAGCATGTGATTCCTGTCCAAATCGCATACAGTTTTCCCACTGCTTCTTTCATAGCCCGAGTGCGGGAAACCTCCCTGCAGGCATCCCATGCTGAGTCTCAGTGGTAAGAGAGGAGAGAAAGCAGTGGGGATTTGAAATCCCCGCTGTTTTCTTTCCTCTCTATGAAGGGATGACAATTCAAGCTAGAGGGCTGTTGACTGGTCAGCACTGTCATATGGACGGTGCTGACCAGTCAGATGCTGTCTAACCCGTACTGTCATCGCTGCAAGGAGAGTAGAGAAAGCTGCAAAGATTTCAAATCCCCTGACCTGTGAAGCGGCTTTCTCTCCTCTCCTTGCAGCGATGACAGTTCGGGCTAGACAGCATCTGATTGGTCAGAACCGGCCATGTGACGGTGCTGCTGACTAATCAAAAGTTCTCTAGCCCCAACTGTCATCCCTGCAAGAAGAGGAAAGAAAGTGACTGGGATTTCAAATCCCTGCTGCTTTATCTCCTCTCTTACCACTGAGACTCAGCATGGGATGCCTGCAGGGAGGTTTCCTGCACCGCTCCTGTGTGAACTCTGGTTATGAAATGCTATTCTCTGCGGTGCAATTTGTATCCATTAATGCACATCGCACTGCAAAGCATTGGTAATCGGTATCAGCAAGTACTTAACTGAAAGTATTGGTACTCAGACTCGCCGATAAAAAGACGGTATCGGTGCATCCCTAGTTATAAGTAATCTTCTAGAAAAAAATACTGATTTAAACTTGTATACAAAAAATTCCAGAAAATGCATGGTGGTTAATAAATACATAGCTGCGTTATCTGAGTGCATTATTGTCCTGAATTCCTGAATTTGTAATCTATATTACCTATTACGTAGGCTATTAATTTGCTATAATCCAAAAATCTTAAAGATGAAATTCAAACAAACAACTAAATATACAAATTAAATGCATATAAAAGAGTTGTTTAACTGCCAAAAGGATTTTTTTGTTTGTTTCTGTTCCGCCAGTCCTGAGATTTACACAGCACAATCCTGCCTGGCAGGGAAAGGACACGGTCTTTCTTTGTAGTTTCACTTTTGATTTATAGGTCTTCTAACCACTCCCACCCTGTGACTGGATAGTGAAAAGAGAATCAGCACACTGAAGAGCTCATTTCTCTTTCACGTTGCTCTCTTATCCTATCAGCATGTATCTTGTATTGAAAGAGAGATTAAGTGGATCCTTGTGCTGATTCTCCCTCCCCCTCTCTGAGGACTCATATAGAGCATTTTTGTATACTGTAGGCATTTAGAAGCATTTTTTTTTCTGCCAGAAAACTACTCTCAAAAACGCAAGACAGAAGGGTTTTTTTCTGCCTCTAAAGGCTAAACTCCTCTAGAATCGGCATATTTTTGAATCCAGTGTGCATGGTCCATTAAAGGTGTATTGATAATTACAGCACTGTATTATTTGTGTCCTTCACTTACTTACCTGATGTTAACCTTTAACCCTGTCTCTGCCACGCCATGTGTTTCATCCATTTTTCACCTACAGCTTCTAGAGATTTAAAAACACCCCCCCCCCACCGGGGCGGGACAGTCGGCGTTGTGACTGGGCGTCATATGATGTCCTATTAAAACAAGCCACTCATGCGGTGCAATCTGTCACCGTGTGCCATGTGATGACATATCACCATACTGGCCCATTGCCAGTGTCCTGTGACCGCTATGACCAATCACAACAGATCACATGTCAATTGTATACAATGTATGGCTTCCTGTCATGCCATCCATTGTATACAATTATGTTGTTAGCTGTGCCTGGTTAAGGCAGTCACATGATACAGACAAGGCCAATCACAGCCCATCTGTATCATGTGATCAGCTTTGCCAAATCACAGCTAATCACAACAAAGGACTGAATAAATCAGTTTCATTCAGTAACAATGATTGCAAATATCAATGAAATACATTGGTATTAGCAATCATAATGTGTTAAAAAAAAATTAAAATCCTGATCACTTGCCCAGAGTAGTTCAATGTTACTATGGTAACATTGTATTGCTTTGGTCACAGTGTGCTGAAAAATAAAATAGTGAAAAAAAGAAAAAATGTAATAAAAAATAAAAAAAATAATAGAAACATTTGAAAATAAAAGTACAAATTCAATTATTATTATTATTTTCACCAAAGAAATGTAGCAGAATACATTTTGACCTAAATTTATGAAGAAATGTTATTTATTTGCAAAATTTTATAACAGAAACAAAGAAAAATTTGCTTTTTCAAAAGTTTCAGGAGTTTTTTGTTTTATTTAGCAAAAAAATGTAAACTCAGTGGCGATTAAATACCACCAAGAGAAAGCTCTGTTTGTGTGACAAAAATTATAAACATTTCATGTGAGTACAGTGTTGCATGACTGCGCAATTGTCATTCAAAGTGAAAGCTGAAAACTGGCCTGGGCAGGAAGGGGATATAAGTGCCTGGTATTGAAGTAGTTAAAGCACCCTAATTTTACCATCCTTTATTGCCCTGTGGAGATTATTCATCATAGTTATCAGACTCACTAGCATTAATAATTGCATCAAACATCACATTGTTGACCTGCTTTCCATCCATCTTAGGCAGATGCCCCTTTCCTCCTGTAGTGAAACCTCATCACTTACCAATGAGATCCTAAGCATAAATTAGTTTGGGAAATGTAATTTCATTTGCTATAAGTACTAATTCAGGAACAAAATATACAGCACTTCAGTGGAAGTACCAACTCAATCAGTGCTACATGAAACATGCTGAGGACAAGTAAGATTTCTGTCCTCAGAGAAGCATCATCGTTACAGGTCTTGAAATTTGATTGATTGCTCCCAAGCTGCTACATAGTTTTAACTTATTAACCACATACATATTTTTGCCAATATGTCTGGCTACTTTTTTCATTCTTTGTACTTAGTGCTTTGCTGGCTGGATAACAAAAACAGATTTAAAGAAGTGGAATCAGATCTGGCAGTGAAGGATTTAGTCCCAAATACATAAGAGATCTTACAATTTCATTTGACATTAAAGAAAATGTTTTTCCATGGACAAAATGCCTGACTTGTATTTGAAATGACACATATGCTGCCAAAGTGTTTATTTTTTTCACTCTCTTATAAGGCCCCTTTATGTTGTGAACCTCAAAATTTGGCTTTGTGTTGTCTTTCATTCCTCCACCCACTCATTCGTAATATTTTATCTAAAAATAACATACTGAATTTCTCTAGCAAGTTATGCAATCTTTAATAATGTGAAGCATTTTGGCATTTGCTTTGGCATCAGTTGGGTTAACAGTAACCTTGGTTACTGAGAAAAATTAAAATCCATTTCCTAAAAAAAGAAAATCAGCCCTTTAAATTCTTTTCCTTTAAAAGAACCTATTGTCCCCCTTATTTGGCTTTGTGGTTTTTAACGAGTTGTTTATATATCTGAATAGTCTGAAAAGACAGCTGTATTTTATGCATCTCTTTATGTAAGCTTTTTTCATTTCCTTTATAAATTACTTTTCCATATTTTTTTGTAATTATGTTTTCATAAAAAAAACCCCATGAACCATTATTGCTGGGCCACCAGCAGCAACTATTTTTCAGATTCTGTCATGTGCAATGTACAAGAATATATACAGTATGTACATGAATATTCTAATATAGGAACCTTCAGTGTATGCCATGTGTCACTGAATGCTAGGATGCTGGTGGCCAGCTACCTAGTAACCAATTAAGTAAATACAAAATACATCAATAATCTTAAACACACACCCCCCTCATCATTTTGGTGTGTCTGTACTCCAACTTTGAGTTGGCCTTTATTACCTCCTGTTTTGTTATCTATGTAGTAGATGTAGTTATTTTTTTTATGTTGTAGCCATAACAACACATTGTAAAAGTGATGTAGATATTAAAGTTATTAACACAATAAAGGGGCCATATTGCCAGAAAAGTTTTCTCTGTGGTGTCACCCTGGTCTTTATTTATTTTAAAGCTAAACTCTAGGCATACTGTCACAACAAACAAATTAATGCAGCTCTATAATCATTAACCACTTCCCGTACGGCCCATGTACATAAACGGCCGGTCGGGAGCAGTGCAGGAGCGGGTGGCCATTTATAAACTACCTCCTCATTCCTTGCCTGTGCACGCTCCCTAGGAGTGAGCGGCATCACGACACAGCGGAACACCAATTGCTCTATGGGACCTCTGTGTGAGGTCCCGATCATGTGATCATTGATTGGCCAATCAGTGATCACATGAATAGCAGTAAGCAAGATCTCACTTCCTGACATCGCTGCTTACTACTAGTGAAATCTGTGAATGATCACAGAGGTCACATGATACATGTCTATTCACAACAGCCTTGTACCATGTGACAAGCTGTGACCAATCACAGCTCTCACAGTATTTCTCAATGTCTGCAAGAATGCACCCAGAGAGAAGGAGAAATTATTGCTTTTACAGCCTTTATGTAAAAAAAAACAAAAAACTTCATCACCCCCCACAAGTAGTACAGTATCATTATGGTGACACTGTACTGCTAGGGTGACAGTATGTAAAAAAAAACCCATATATGATAATATAAAAAAAAAAAAAAATGTAAATTTTTTTTATAATTTTTGCTTATAAACTAATGTGGGTTATTTTGTTTTTACCAAAAAGATAGCTGAATGCATTTTGGCCAAGATTTATGAAGAAAGATGATTTATTTGCAAAATTTTATAAGAAAAACACTTTTTTTCAAAATCCTTGAACTTTTTAATTTATATAGCAAAAAAAATAAAAATCCCAGTCGTGAATAAAAACCACAAAAATAAAGTTGTATCTGTGTCAAAAAAATGCTAAAAAATTCATATGGGTACAGTGTTGCATGACCACGCAATTGTCATTCAAAGTGTGATAGCACTGAAAGCTGAAAATTTGCCTGGACTGGAAGGGGGTGAAGTTGTTATTATATTGTGAAATGCATTTGTTAAATGCTAGCAGTGTGAATACAAGGTTTTTACCTGGCAATAGGTAATCTTTTACATTACTAGTTCAGATGACTTCGAGTGTGAAAGGAAGGAAGGGGCCCCTGAAGGGTCATTTTGTGTACACTATATTGTATAAAGCATATGATGACAAACAAGAGAATTTGTCTGGAGTGTGACAGTATCATAGTGAGTTTGGTAATTGTATTTGTTCTGAACACAGTTTGTGTGGGCGCATCTCTCAACTTTTTTTTTTCTACATAGAAATGTGCTGGTAATGTTAGTCTGGTCAAAGCACTTATGACCATCGTTTAAAAATTGGGAATATTAAAGTTATGGCAAATCCTTGACAATTTTTTTAGCACATTTCAGTTGGAAGTATAGGTAGCTACAACTGGGAGGCTGATGTTATAGTTCAGGAGCTTGTTATTGTGTAATTGAGTGGCTTACTTATTTTCACTTTTTTTTTTCAATTTTCAACCTTTTAAATCTAATTTCTAGACAGCAAGCCCTCTCTCCCGCTACCCTCCAGCCAAAAAATGTAGGTAAGTTGAAAGAGATTTAAATTTTTTTTGGGGTGCAGCGGGAAAGGGTGCTTGATGTCCAGAAATTAGCTTTATAAGGTTGAAAATTGAAAAATAGAAATTAGAAGTCCTACTTTAGTTTCCCACACAGCTGCTTTGGTGACGTGTACACTTCCTACTAACTAGTTGTGGGGTCATTCAGGTTTTGAAAACTGTAGTGATGTGATGATGTCACAAGGGGACCAGTTGGTGTGGGCACAGGTTGCAATGGTGGATGACTGAAAGAGGTGCCAATGAAGGACATGTGACAGCAGGCTTAGGAGAGTGAAAAAGGGGTTTCAAACTTTTATTAACCACTTGCCCTCAGGAAGGTTTTACCCCCTTCATGAGAAGGCCATTTTTTCTATTCAGCACTGTGCTACTTTAAAAGCCACTTGCCAACCACCGGCAGTACATTTATGGTGGGTGGCCAGCATGTACAGGCAAAGCAACATACCCGTATATAATTTTGCCTGTACAGATACAGGGGGCACTGCGTGGAATGGACACAGTGGAATGCAGATCCCAGTACACGGGCTCACATGGTCGCAATGTCAACAAAGCTGTCATGAATCAATGTGATTCATAGCTTCTTTGCTTCTATTACCCATGAGCTGTGATTAGCCCACAGCTAGCACATGGTACCTGGGGCCAGTCATAGCACCCTGTACCATGTGATCACATACAATCAGTATTCTGAACTATCATGAACTTAACCCATTAATGACAGTTCAAAGCATTGCTGGTGCAATGATAGTCATTGTACCAGCAATCAAAGTGTAAAAAGAAAAAAAAAATGTCCTAATCATCCCCTCTCCCCCAGAGTAGTACAATGTTACTATGGTAACATTGAACTACTCTGATGAAAGTATTTAACCACTTGCCAACTATGCTATAGCCGAATGACGGCTACAGCATGGTTGTCCAGTTCTGGGAAGGCATCATATGATGTCCTCCCAGAACGCGCCCTTTCGCGCGCCCCTGGGGCGCGCATTTGGCAATCACATGATGTGGTAAAAGGCCAATCACAGTGACCTTTTATCACATGATCAGCTGTGCCCAATGACACAGCAGATCACCAGTAAATGCAGTTGCTGGTTATCGGCTTCACTTTCCTCACGCTGTCACAGGACAATTGTCAGAGGACGGATCGGCATCAATCATCAAGACACTGATCATCAGTGCCCTGATGATCAGTGCCCAGCAGTGCCACCCACCAGTGCCACCCACCTGTGCCCAGCAGTGCCACCCACAAGTGCCCAGTGATGCCACCCACCTGTGCCCATCAATGCCTAGTAGTGCCACCCACCTGTGCTCAGCAGTGCCACCCACCAGTGCCCCCCAGCAGTGCCGGCAGTCAGTGCCACACACCAGTGCCCATTAGTGCTGCCCATCAGTGCCACCTATCAGTGACCATCAGTGCCACCTATCAGTGCCCATCATTGTTGAATATCAGTGCAGCATCATCAGTGCCAGCTCATCAGTGCCGCCTATCAGTGCCCATAAATGCTCCCTATCAGTGCAGCCTCATCAACGCACATCAGTGAAGGAGAAAAATTACCTGTTTACAAAATTTTATAATAGAAACGAAAAAACCCTTTTTTTTCAAATTTTTTGCTCTTTTTTGTTTATAAAGCAAAAAATAAAACACCCAGCGGTGAATAAATATCACCAAAAGAAAGCTCTATTTCTGTGAAAAAAATGAAAACATTTCATATGGGTACAGTGTTGCATGACTGCGCAATTGTCATTCAAAGTGTGACAGCGCTGAAAGCTGAAAATTGGCCTGGGCAGGAAGGAGGTATAAGTGCCCAGTAGGCAAGTGGTCTGACCATGTCAGATGAGAGCGAAGGGGAAGTCTCACTGACATTATCTGTCTCAGAATACGAACCTGTAGAGGGCACTGGCACCCTGTCAGGAGGCTAGGACTAGGGAGAAGAGGTCTATGTGAAGATCAGGTGTACCCGACCCCATGTAGCTGAAATGCTAGGAACACATGACTTGTCTCAGATGCAGCAGAGTCCAAGTACTAATGACACACTACCTTTTGATGAACTGGCAGGCACCAGCAGCCTAGTACATTCTGGCATTTTACATGGTTAGCTAGTACTAGTGGCGTCCCACAGCCACCAAGAGTTCGAACACAGGTCCGTAGAGCCCTTTGCAGGAACACCATTCAGCTGCAGCACTGATCTTTTTTTGTCATCTGCAGTAAAAAAAAAAAGAATGTATATGCCCAAGCATGGGGGTCTAGGGTGGTCAGTGAATGTATCGCTCCTATGCTTTGGTATATATTTTTTCACTTTTTTTTGGCAGAGATTTCTCCGTCCACTTCAATCGATGTGAATGGAGGAATCTGCTAGGTTCTCCTCTTTCATTCAGCCCACAGGCTGCATGAAATAAAAGAACATTACATAGATGTCCTTCAAGGAACAGCGACGTACTGGTACATCGCTGGACTTTGAGTTGTTAAACCAGGATGATGCCTGCAGCTGCATCTGGTAGCTTTCATGTAAATTAGCTGCAGGATTGCATTTATAAGCAGCGGAAGGGAACACAGCTTTCTCAGGCTCTCCTGTCCCACTGGGGAACCTGAGAATGCAGCTGACTGTCAGGAATGGACTTGCCAATAGTGGTGGGACTCACCTGCCTTGTGGGCTGCAGTACCAGGGCTGGCCAGCGTGTGCTCTCAACAACCAGAGGTTCACTTCAGCAATTAGCCATCACCTGGGGCTGATTGCAGGTGTAATTAAGGGATGGCCAGACCTGCAGTCTGTGCCTTGGTGTGTGTTTTTCCATGGGCCCCTGTACCTTGTAACCTGCATTCCTGTTTCTGCCTGACTTGTTGCCGACCCTGCCTGATCCTGACCTCTGCTGACTTCTCCTGTTTGATCCCTGGCTTGTGACCCTGACCATTCTCTCTGCCTGCTCCTCCGGTACCTACCTGCCCGATAGTTATCGACCCGGCCTGCCTGACTACGTTGTGCTCTATATGTGTATGTACCTGTGTATCTATACCAGTTTAGGTTTGGGTTTGTTTCACCTTGTTGTATGTATTTGTGTTAGCTTGGGGTTTGGTGCACTGCGTTTATATTTGTATTGTTAGTCTTAATAAATTGTCTTATTTATACCATATCTGAAGCCTGCGTTTCCCTGTGTCAGTACACACATCTCTGGTCACACCCGCATCCCTGACACTGACCATAGAGATGTTCAGAGACCGAAACAGCTTCAAACATCTCTATGGTCTAAGAAACCGGAAGCAACAAGCATTTCATCACTTTGGTTTCACCGGATATAAACAGCGCCATTTATAAATTGGGAAAGCATCTGATCAGACTGCTGTTGGTGTTAAAAATATACATTGTTTATCGCCGTTACATGGGTGTGTGCACTTTTAAGGCATGTAATGTTTGTTTGTTATCTATTTTACCAAACAATTGGGTAATATATTGTGTTTTTGTGCATTAAAATTCATATTTTTTTCAAAAAATTTGCACTTGAAAATCCGCTGCGCTGATACTGTGACAGAAAAAATTTCAGCACCCACCATTTTCTTCTCTAGAGCCTCTGCTTTAAAAAAATATTTAATGTTTGAGGATTCAATTAAATTTTCTAGTAAAAAAAGTATTTTTTTTATGTAAACAAAAAGTGTCAGAAAAGGCTTGATCTTCAAGTGGTTAGAAGAGTGGGTGATGTGGGGCAGAAGCTTCTAATGTTGGGCATAAAATGCCAGGACAGTTAAAATACCACCAAATGACCCCTTTTTGGAAAGTAGATAACAAAAGGTATTTGCTGAGAGGCATGTTGAGTCCATAGAACATTTTATTTTTTGCCACATGTTTTTGGAAAAGGACAATTGTTTTTTGGGGGTTTTTTTTGTTACACAAAGTTGTTACTTAAATGATACGCTGCTCACACATGCCATGGGTATATGTGGAATAACACCCCAAAGCACATTCTACTACTTCTCCAAAGTATGGGGATACCAAACATGAGAAACATTTTGGCAGCCTAGCCCCCAAAATCCAATGACCACCTTCAGGATTTCATAAGGCATATCTCCTCATGTAACTTTCTCACTACCTATCACAGTTTTGGAGGCCCTGAAATGCCAGGATAGTACAAACACCCCCATTGACCCATTTTTGGAAAGTAGATACCCCAAGGAATTTGATAAGGGGCATGGTGAGTATTTTTCAGGTATCATTTTTTTGTCACAAGACTTTGAAAAAAAAAGAAAAAAAAGAAATTTTCATTTTCTTTCTTCATTTTCCAAAAACTTGTGGCAGCAAAGTAGACACAGCGGTCATAGGAGCAGAACACACATCCCTAAACAGGAGCAGGCTGGGTGACATACATGTACATGATCCAGCCTTCCTAGGTAAAAAAAAAAAGAAATAATAAATGGGTGGGGGGAAGGGGTTTGCCTAAATATAGACTTTAAAACTGGACAAAATGTACATTGGGAGAAATACTTTACGTGGTTATTGGATAGTTTTCCTTCTACAAAAAAAAGTAAATAGGAAAAAAAATGGTGTATTTAAAATCTATTTATTGACAGTCTTCAAAACTAATTCCTTTGTTTATTTTTCTTGTTGCAAAGAAAGGATCTGACCAGTACCACAGTGAAAACATATTCATCCTAGTAGGTCTGTATCCACACAAGGATTATGACTCTCTAAAGTGTGCTGGAAAGGACTAATCATCTAGTGGCCATTATGTATGAAAACTGAAAGGAAATTGCACCTCCTTCCTGATTTATGTTACAAACAGAGCAAATCGGTTATTATTCATATGAAAGGGATTTGTGATTGAAGTCCTCGGAGAACACTAGATCTGTACATTTAAATAAGAGTTACTTATTGAGTGCTGTACTTGGAAGGATGCTGGTAAGACTGCACATTTGAAAAGCCTATTTATAGTATAAGTTATGGCCAATTATCCTCATTGTGTTTGGCCACAGAAAGAAGTGTCACAGACTATTTGGATTTAATCCAAATGGTTGAGCCACCATCACATTTGTTTTTCATAAAAACTAGAGCACATGATGTTAACCTCTTGCCCAAAACTTGTAAAAACATGGTCTACAAACCATAAATATAATAGATGACTTAGAAAACTTCAGAATCTTATTGCCACACTTAAAGATCCACCAGCCTATAAAGGGCAAGCATTATGTTAAATGAACTGTACATATTGGGGCTGTAATAGTAAATTAGTCATCAATACAAGAAAATTGTAATAAAACTCAATGTATTTGTGTATGTGTTTGAGCTGCATAGTGCTGATGTGGATACACAAGAATCAGATTTAAAGATACATAAAAAGCCAGCACAACTGTTTTAAAAGATATAATAACAAAATTGCTTGATTTTAGATGTCAAATAACAGATATCACTTTGATAAAGTAAATATTGAAATGTCCTAATAAATCCTAATATACAATATGCACTACAGTGCCTTGAAAAAGTATTCATACCCCTTGAATATTTCTACAATTAGTCATGTTACAACCAAAAAAGTAAATGAATTTTATTAGGATTTTATGTGATAGACCATCACAAAGTGGCACATAGTTGGGACATGAAAGGAAAAAGATAAATGGTTTTCAATTTTTTTTTAAAGCTAAATATGTGAAAATTGTGGCATGAATTTGTAATACTTTGCAGAACCACCTTTTACTGTAACTACAGCTACAAGGTTTTTTGGGGATGTCGCCACCAGCTTTGCACATCTAGAGAGTGAAATTTTTGCCCATTCTTCTTTGCAAGCTCTGTCAGATTGGATAGAGAGCATCTGTGAACAGCAATTTTCAAGTCTTGCCACAGATTCTCGATTGGATTTAGGTCTGGACTTTGACTAGGCCATTCTAACACATGAATATGCTTTGATCTAAAGCATTCCATTGTAGCTCTGGCTGTATGTTTACGGTCCTTGTCCTGCTGGAAGGTGAACCTCCGGCTCAGTCTCAAGTCTTTTGCAGACTCTAACAAGATTTCTTCTAAGATTGCCCTGTGTTTGGCTCCATCCATCTTCCCATCAACTATTACCAGCTTCTCTGTCCCTGCTGAAGAAAAGCATCCCCACAACATGATACTGCCACCACCATGTTTCACAGTGGGCATGGTGTGTTAAGGGTGATGCGCACTGTTAGTTTTCTGCCACACATAGCGTTTTGCTTTTAGGCCAAAAAGTTAAATTTTGGTCTCATCTGACCAGAGCGCTTTCTTCCACATGTTTGCTGTGTCCCCCACTTGCAAACTGCAAATGGGACTTCTTACTTTCTTTCAACAATGGCATTCTTCTTGCCTCTCTTAAAAGCCGTAAAGGTCAGATTTGTGAATTGCACAACTAATAGTGGTCCTGTGGACAGATTCTCCCACCTGAGCTGTGGATCTCTGCAGCTCCTCCAGAGTTATCATGAGCCTCTTGGCTGCTTCTCTGATAAACGCTCTCCTGTCAGTTTTGGTGGACAGCCATGTTTTGGTAGGTTTGCAGTTGTGCCATACTCTTTCCATGTTCAAATGATGGATTGAGCAGTGCTTTGTGAGATGATCAAAGCTTGGGATTTTTTTTTATAACCTAACCCTGCTGTAAACGTATCCACAACTTTATCCCTGACCTGTCTGGTGTGTTCCTTGGACTTCATGATGCTGTTTGTTCACTAATGTTCTCTAACAAACCTCTGAGGGCTTCACATAACAGCTGTATTTATACTGAGATTAAATTGCACACAGGTGGACTTTATTTACTAATTAGGTGACTTATGAAGGCAATTGGTGTCACTAGATGTTAGTTAGGGATATCAGAGTAAAGGGGGTTGAATACAAAGGCACGCCATTTTTGAAAACATTTTGAAAACCATTTATCATTTTCCTTCCACTTCACAATTATGAGCTACTTTGCGTTGGTCTATCACATAAAATCCCAATAAAATAAATTTATGTTTTTGATTGTAACATGACAAAATGTGAAAAATGTCAAGGGGTATGAATACTTTTTAATGGCATGGTATATGGACTCATGCAGCTGGAGCCACCTGGAGCTGTGTGCAGGCAGCCCATGTCACTTTATGGGGATGCAGTGGCTGTACAATCACAGGAGGCTCTAGCCACATAAACAAGATGCTCATTCATGCTGTAGGGGCCACAACACCTGCGTGAATAAAGTGCAACCAGGACCACATATTGGGCTGCTACCAAAATATTTAACAAGTAACCAGCTGTTCAATATATAATAGAGCTTTCAACCCACCACTATCCACTATCCACAAATATTAAGATTAAAATAAGACTAAAATTGAAATGTGCACCTAGAAAAGCTATAGAGAAATCTTGAGGTTTGCATTTATGTACCCAAGTATATTAAAAAACTCAATTCAAAAAAGTATTTCTTGGGAAATCCTGTCCAATCCAAATCAGATCAGGTAAAGATTAACATAGGGGTGTAAAGTGGACTGACAAATAAATTGACATTTAAAGTGGTTCTAAAAGCTCAAGGTTTTTTACCTTCATGCATTATATGCATGAAGGTAAAAACCCTTCTGCCTTTAGAACCACTTTAATCCACTATACAGTAATAAACAGTATAAAGATTTTTTTAAACACTATCATATTAAGTGATATTGGTGATTTAAAACTAGGGATGCACCGATATCCATTTTTGATTGGCGAGTACGAGTACCGATACTTTTGATTCTTCTGTGTGACAAGCCTGGGTTCACACAGGAGCAGTGAGGAAACCGCATGTCATTTGGACAGGAATCACATTCCTGTTCAAATTGCATGCTATTCTTTGTGGTGCAATTTGCGTTCATACATTTTGTATTTGTATTGGTTTCAGGTATCGGGAGCATTTTCATAAGTAGGAGTACTCGTAAAAATACTCGGTATCTGCACCGATACTAGTATCAGCATCGGTGAATCCCTAAGTGAAATTCAAAAAGT
Source organism: Staurois parvus (assembly GCF_062004578.1). Taxonomy (NCBI): domain Eukaryota; kingdom Metazoa; phylum Chordata; class Amphibia; order Anura; family Ranidae; genus Staurois; species Staurois parvus. The sequence continues at coordinate 7,460,322 of NW_028317961.1, read as the reverse complement.
GAGTGTAACAAATTTAATTGGCAAAGGAATTAAAGACTTGTAAAACAAAAATATATTGTAATAAGACCAACTGATAAGGAAGGGGGAATTATTTTATTTGGTAAAAGTGCATAATAAGTTAAGATGAATAGGATCTCATCTTCTCAGATGAAGACTTATATAAGAAATAAAAAAGGACACAGCTGAAATATTAGAGAGAATTGAAAAGTCTGACTGACATAGGGAAAAGGGATGAAATACCATCTAAAAAGGAAGCAAAGTATTGTAGCCATTGACAGGGAGAATTCCTTATTTGTTAACTACCCTAAATTCAAAAAATAAAAACCAACCAACCTGGGAGACCTATAGTTAATGGTATTTGGGTCCTTTTGGGGAAGACATTTTTCTTCAACCTATAGTTTTCAAAACAAAAAGATACCTAAAAGATACAAAACACTTATTACAAAGTTTACAGGAAGTGAATTTTGAAGAAGTGATGTATTTTTTGTAACTGATGATGTCTTTTTATCATATATAATTTTTGATCATAGCGATGCAGAGGCAGCTGTTGATTGGCCACTGTGCAAAAGAGATAATTGATCTGTGGTATCCCCATACTCTGGAGAAGTAGCATAATGTGTTTTGAGGAGTTATTCCACATATACCCATGGCATGTGTGGGCAATATATCATTCAAGTGACAACTTTGTGTAAAAAAAGAAAAGAAAATTGTCATTTTCCAAAAATTTGTGGCAAAAAAAGTTTTCCATAGACCCAACATGGCTTTCAGCAAATTCCTTGGGGTGTCTACTTTACATAAATGGATCATTTGGCGGTTGGGTTGTACTGCCCTGGAATTTTAGCACCTCAAGAAATTCCATAGGCAGTCAGAAAGTAAAAGCTGCATAACTTCCAATATACTGTATATACCATAGTTTGTAGATGCTATACTGTAACTTTCACACAAACCAATTAATATACATGTATTGGGATTTTTTTTTACCAAAGGCATGTAGCAGAATACATTTTGACCTAAATTTATGACTAAATTTGAGTTTGTTGGATATTTTTTAAAACAGAAAGTAGAATGTATATACAGTGCTCAGCATAAATGAGTAACAGATATATCAGAAAACCTTTCCTTTCTTGTCAGAATCAACATTTTCTATGGGACACTATATTATAAAATACTCCCACAAATGCGGGCCATTGATTGCAAACAAGATTTGTTAATTTGCGCACACAAAAAAGTATTTTTCCTAACAAATTCATTCAAGATCATGTTGCAAAAATGACAACACTCCAATAAAATTCTTAGAAGCAAAGCTTAATTTTAGACAACAAAATCCTAATTAACAAGAATTCAACTACAGGTAATTCTAATTATTCATTAAACAGGTGTCCAGAAAACAGTTGATTACACTGTTCAACAAATTTTTATTTTTTGCCAGTTTTGGAAACAAAAGGATCCATTTCTTAATGAATTTCACATTCTGAGTTCAAATATAACAATGAAATTTGTCAATTGGCTCTAGTTTTTCTGTAAACGGAAAGTTTTCTACTATAGGCGTAATGACTACATAATGCACAATAATTATATAAATAGATGTCTTTCCACAAATATAAAGCAAGTGATATTGACTACATAACAAAGCCTAAATGGCATAATATATTGCATAGGATTACCAAGAAAAATTATAGCCATAAGCTAAGTTAAATCATTTTAATACTTAGAATTCTCACTAGTTTTGTCTTCAGTTTGTGTCGGTTTTGCTTCTCTTGGCTTTTCTCTTGTATTCGAGGAAAGGGCTATCTCTTACAACTGTCCAGCCATAGTCAGCAAGCATTGATGGGCTCCATTTACCTTGATATCTTCTTTCTATAGCTGCAATGTCTTGATGGAAGCGCTCTCCGTGTTCATCACTCACTGCTCCACAGTTTGGTGGGAAAAAATCCAGATGCGAATGTAGAAAATGAATTTTTAGAGACATGTTGCAACCCAGATTTCTGTAAGTCTGGATGAGTTTTTCTACCACTTTCTTGTAGTCTGGTGTTTTATTGTTTCCAAGAAAATTTGATGTCACTGATACAAATGCTGTCCAGGCAGCCTTTTCCTTTCCACGCAACAGAGAAAGAAACTCATCATCATGAATAAGTTTACGAATCTGTGGCCCAACAAAGACTCCTTCATTTATTTTTGCAGCACTAAGTGCTGGAAATTTTCTAATCAGGTACTTGAAACCTGCTTTATTCTTGTCCATTGCCTTAACAAAGTTTTTCATTAATCCCAACTTGATGTGTAATGGAGGTAATAAAATCTTATTGCTGTCTACAAGTGCTGGATAGTTAACATTTTTTCTCCAGGCTGCAATGACTGGCGTAATGGCCAGTCTCTTTTGGCATAGTGCATTTCTCTCGCACGACTGTCCCACTCACAGAGGAAGCAGCAGTACTTAGTATATCCACCTTGAAGTCCAAGTAGGATAGCAATCACCTTCAGGTCACCACAAATCGACCATTGATGTTCATCATAGTTGATGCACCTTAAAAGCTCTTTCAAGTTTTCATACGTTTCTTTCATTGAAACTGCGTAAGCAACTGGAACTGACGGCAGCTGATTGCCATTATGGAGCAAAACAGCTTTAAGACTCGCCTTTGAAGCATCAATGAACAGCCTCCACTCATCGGGATCATAGCATACGCCGATGGCTGAGATTAAACCATGAACATTGTTACATACAGCAATATCACCTTCCTGGACGAAGAATGGGATCAGATCTTTATGACGATGACAGTAGAAAGACGTACGAACATCACTTGCTAGGAGATTCCACTGTTGTAGTCTTGACCCCAAAAGCTCTGCCTTGTTCTTCGGAAGATCCAGGTCTCTGATAAGATCGCTCAATTCCACTTGTGTAATGAGGTGTGGTTCAGTGGGTGTGGATGGAAGAAAGTCTGGGTCATGTGAGGTTGACGGTTGATGACTACACGCTTCAGGTTCTTCCTCACTTGACTCAACCACGAAGGATTCTGGTGCTTTAGGAATTGGTAGCCCCTCTCCATGAGGAACTGGACGTATTGCCGATGGAATATTTGGATAGTGCACAGATAACTTTTTCTTCTTATTTAGCCCTTTTGTTGGAGGCACCATACAAAAGTAACAATTACTAACATGATCTGTTGGCTCTCTCCAAATCATTGGCACAGCGAAAGGCATAGATGCCTTTTTTCCATTCAACCATTGCTCCAGTGCCGTCCCACAAGAATTGCAGCATATATGTGGTGCCCAGCTCTTGTCCTGGTCTCCTATCTTGCAGCCAAAATACAAGTTGTAGGCTTTCTTAATCATTCCTGTTATCCTCCTTTTTTGTGAGATAAAAGTTATTTCACTGCAGATATAGCAGAAATTATCTGCTTTATTCACACAAGTTCGAGGCATTACTGAGTAGCCTATATAAGCATAAAACGAAATGTAAAGACGCTGTCGAACTACAATCAGCTACAGATACTGCAGCTTTTATGCAGTGAAGTGATGCAATTAAAGGCTAATATTGCATCATCTCAGTATACATGCAATTTTCTATTGGTCACCAGTATCAATTGCGCAATATGCAGCTGAAGTTGCATCATAATTTTGAATGGCTTACGTCATTAGATGGGTGAATATATCATGGAAACTAGAGCCAATCAACATTTTTTAGGGTCATTTTCGTTTTCAGCACCCCAAAATTATGTAAGATTAGCTAATTTTATGCCCAAAACTTTTTACCTGTTGAACAGTGTTATAAAAGGGCGTTTCTTAACAAAGAAAACCCCTTCCCATTTCATGCTGTCAGCAGCGGCACCACATGGAAGAGAAATGTCACAAGGCCTGATAAAGAAAATATTTTAATTAAACAAGAAAGGTGAAGGCAACAAGAAGATCAGCAAAGCTTTACTTATCAGTAAGAATACTGTAGCAAAAGCAATACAAAAAATTTTACAAAGATGGAACTGCAGCCATCTCACAGAGACATCCAGGCTGTCCACGGAGGTCAACACCTCAACTCGAGTATCTTTTGATGAGAAACGTTGAAGAAAATTGCCATGCAAGCTCACTGCAGTTAGCTAAAGAAGTAGAAAGCCAAACTGGGGTGATTGCACAAAAAGCCCACCTAAAATTTTCCTGAAAAAGAAGACTACTGGGCTCTGTACTCTGGAGTGATGAGACCAAGATGAATGTTTTTGGAACAGATGTCTTCAAAACTGTATGGCATTGCAAAGGTGAGGAGTACAAAGAAAAAGCATGGTACCTACAGTGAAACATGGTGGTGACAGTGTCCTTCTGTGGAGCTGCATGAGTGCTCCTGATGGCGGGGAGCTGCATTTCATTGATGGTATCATGAATTCACAGATGTACTGTTCTATATTGAAAGATAAGATGCTACCAGCACTTCGTGCCCTTTTCCGACATGACAAAACACAGATCACAGGCCACTGTGGCATTTCTGAAGAAGAGGGTGAAAGTGATTCAGTGGCCAAGTATGTCTCCTGATCTGAACCCAGTCGAACACCTATGGGGAATTCTGAAGAGACAAGTTGAGCATCACTCTCCATCCAGCATCCAGGTTCTAAAAGAGGTCATTCTTGAAGAATGGAAAAAGATAGATGTTGCAATATGTCGCCAACTTGTTCATTCCGTACCTAGAAGATTTGGTGCTCTCCTTACAAATCACGGAAGTCGTACAAAATACTAGATGTAGTAGTTTTTGTTGTGTGGTGTATTCATTTTTACATCAATTAATTTGAGTAAAACTGAAGATTTTGTAATCTAAGTTATATTATTAATCTTACTTTCATGTAATGAGCTAAACAAATGTTCTATAAAACTCAGTTTTGTCAAAATTTTGGAAAGTGTACACTGAGATATTGATTAAAATCTTACTTTTCAAAATGGGTGTACTCGTTTATGTTGAGCTCTGTATATATATATATATATACACATATATATATATATATATATATATATATATATATATATATATGCATATATATGAGAATCACTGACCTTTTAGTGGTCTTTTTAGAGATTTTTTAGGCATACTCAAAGTTTTTAGACTAACATATCCTGCTAAAAACTGTAATGTTTATTGTACATCCTAAAAAATCATACAGTAAATCATAAATTATCCATCATCAAATGGGTGTCATATCAAAATCAAAACAATTTCCTTCAACAAGGTCCTGCTAATGGAACAACTACAAGTACTCATTCATAAGTCAAACAGAAGCATAACTGCCCCTCATGTATTTGTCGAAACCAAGAAATACCGAAGCAGGGCTTATGCAGTCTCAATAGGTTTGGGGAACATATGGATTCAAGGTTATTACAGTTCTGGAGATTGATACAATTACTAGCCATTGGAGAGGGAATAATTTAATTAGAAAACTGTCAAAAAGAAAAACTACATTGATTTTTGATACTTATTACCTGTACTCAGATAAGTTAAATATTGAACTAGATAATATTTTATTAGTGATATGTAAATAATTGTTGAGATACTGTATATCCTGTTCTTTGTATATAACCTTTATTATTATTATTATTATTATTATTATTATTATTATGTTATTATTTATATTTGACTGCTGGTATTTTTATTCTGGAATCTGTGAGCTATGTTTAGTGTTTATGCTGTGCATCTTGACTTTAAAATTGTAATTATTACTTTGAGATTCATAGCTGTGCAAATGCATATAAGGTCTTTATCAATAGGGACATTATTAGAATGATTTTGTTAGGGTCATTATATTTATGATTAATTACTTGTTATATGAGAGGTTGAAGTCAATCCCTATACTACCTACCTGTGCTCAATGGGGAGAGTCATTAAACACACCCAGGTGTAACGATTGTGCGCAAGAGGGACATGGAACCTGTATACGACAGCCATTTTTGTTTTTCATGAGCAATAATCTTCCTTCCCTCCTACTGAAAACTGGAATTTGCAGCTGTAACTTTTAACAAACTTCAAAAGAACCTCATATCTTAATTAAAACACAAATAGATCCAGCATGCAGACCTGTCCAGTGCTGAAATAGCTACCGTATTTTTCGCCGTATAAGACGCACCTGACCATAAGACGCACCTAGGTTTTAGAGGCAGAAAACAGGAAAAAAAAAATTCTGAACTAATGGACTGCAGACACAGTACAGGAGATGACCAGAGACTGCGGACAGCACAGGGATGACCAGAGACTGCGGGCAGCACAGGGATGACCAGAGACTGCGGACAGCACAGGGATGACCAGAGACTGCGGACAGCACAGGGATGACCAGAGACTGCGGACAGCACAGGGATGACCAGAGACTGCGGACAGCACAGGGATGACCAGAGACTGCGGACAGTACAGATGACTGCTGACCTTTGGGGAGGTGCGGAGCGGGTACCTGAATTTGACAGGTACCCGCTCTTACTTCCGCAGAGTTTTTTTTTGATCTTACCTGTTCCTCGATCCAGCCGCGCGCTGTCTTCCCGGCTTCTGTAATGGCGCTCGGCATGACAGCCGGGTGCCCAGTGCGCATGAGCGAGAAGCACTTGCGCTTTGTGATTGGTCCGGCGGCTTCTGGGTATTGTCATGTGTCCCAGGTACCGCCTTACCATTCACAAAAAGCACTGCTTCTTGCGCATGCGCACTTGGCACCTGGCTGTCATGCCCAGTGCCCACACTACAGAAGCCGGGAAGACAGCACGCCGCTGGATAGAGGAACAGGTAAGGTCCCGCTGCAGAGCTGAGCGGCCGGCCCGGTATTCTGACACGGCCGCGGTGGAAATACTGGACCGGCCGCTCCATATTCGCCTTATAAGACGCACTGACATTTCCCCCCCAGTTTTAGGGAAGAAAAAGTGCGTCTTATACAGCGAAAAATACGGTAATTAGCCTTGGCAGGATGTCTGTTTCCATGAACCATGGAAAACACTTTCCTCTGCCCCATCATAAAAAAATAATAACTTAGTCAAGCAGTCACACATGACCTGTAAAGCCATTAGAGCTCTAGAAATGCAGAGCATGCCATAAAACATCTATTCCACATGTAACAATTCCACATACAATTCATAGAATTCAACAAGAACAGGGCACATTAATATTAGGTATATATGTGAATAGAGAATATCATACTGAACAAACCAAGGTCATACATGACTATGTTAGCACATAGGAAAGGGGAGAAAGCAGTTTCTTCCCTCATGGGTGACAAAGGTACGCCGTGTTTGGTATCCCTGGGTTCGAAATATAATTCTGAATAATAATCTACCAGTTGCTAGAATACCACCTGCACGTATTGGAAGTTGTTAACATTAGTATGAAACTGTAGTTTGGACTTGGTCATAAATTTGGTGACCTCCTAGCAACCATCCCCTAAACCAGATGATTTGTCAATTGTTCTCAGGCGACACCCCTTTGATATCATAGAAAAGGAACTGGCCAGATCTAGTATGGAGCTCTCGTTTAACATCAAGGGAACAGCTTAACGGACTTGAGAGCCAAGGCAACGTTTTTGCTTGGACAATTGGACTCTGCTAAAACCAAGGACTTTGCAAGTATTCTGCTTTCTTAACTCAATTCTTTTATTGCTATATTGTTCTCTTTATGTCTTTGTAACATATTTTTCTGTAAATATTTTAATTGCACCATTTTGATCTTTTTAGTAATAAATCCTATTTTGAAAAGTGTTGAAACGGTCTCTAAAGCTGTTAATGCAAACTAAAGAATCCCTGTCTCTTGAAGAGTGCTACTGTATATAATAATCCTCTGAATATACTTGTCTGTGGTGACAGTGTGCGTTACAGACATTTACTGTTCACATTGTTCTTTCTAACATTGTGAAGGGTTGATAAGTCCAAAGCTAGCTGGTGGCAGTTTGAAGTTTGAAGGGTTAATTGCGTAATTAACCTAACCCAGTGACAATCCCTCTCAGGCTGCTGGCACCTAGATTGCGGTCCCGTGACCTGGAAAATCTTTGTGCAGGGTGCAGCTGAGAGTGGCATTGTTACGCAAGTGACAGCGCGGTGTGAGATTGGCTGGTCCTTTGTCACGAGTTGGTGAAAAGGGCAGGGGTCGGGCACCGCGTTTGTCACACCAGGTATCGTAGCCATGGTCATATTAAAAATTTTGGCTTTATAAGAGACTCTGATCCGCAACCAAGCTGCACCTTGACAAAATCAATTGCGACAAAACGTGTTAAAAACAGAATTTGGTTATGGAGCTGGTGAACATAGCTTGCTATCAGTGTTAGCTGGAGCTGTATGAATGTGAGTACTGTCAAAGGTAGTGAGCTGACAACCCTCAGGAGGAAAGAGACTATAGGAATAGCTCTGCTCTGGTTACCAATTTTGTTGTTATGCAAAGTGCTAATGCATGTAAATTCTTTAAGCAATATTAACCACTTGACTCCCAGTCACAGAAGACTTACTGAATGGCAGCTGCAAGCCCAGCAACAACAATAAACGTTGCAAGCTCACCTCCTTGCTTGGGGAACGCATGTACGTGCCCCCTGATAACCCGCGCTGTGGTTGGACAAAGTGAGACTTTGTCAGCAGGTATCAGCCACTGATTTATGGCTGAGATCTGCTGATCGGCTGTGTCCAATCACTGCACAGAATACCTTGTTTACAAACACATGGATCTGTACACAGATCATCAAAACAGGGAGAAACAAAAAGCCAGGTCATTTAGTAAAAGCAGCACATATTACACACGTGTTGTTGGACACACAGTTAACCCATTAATTACCCCTTGATGTTAACCCCTTCCCAGCCAGCGTCATTAGTACAGTATTATATCTGATCACTGTATTAGTGTCACCATTGATGTCTGTGTCAGTTAGTGTACCTCCCAGCAAGGGTCTGCTAGTGTCAGATTGCCTGCCACTCTATCACAGTCACACTGTAAGTCACTGATTACCACCATTACCAGTATAGCGTCTTAGGTGTGTAAACATCAATATATATATATATATATATACCATAGTTAGTAGATGCTATAACTTTCACACAAAGCAATCAACATACACTTATTGTTTTTTTTTTTTACCAAAGACATGTAGAAGAATACATTTTGGCCTGCATTTATGAAGATCTTTTATTTTTTTCTTAGTGTATATATCTTATAACATAAAGGTAGAAAATATAGTGTTCTTTTTCCAAATTTGTGGTCTTTTTTTATCTATATAATAAAAATAAAAAACCTAGTAGTGATCAAATACCACCAAAAGAAAGCTCTATTTGTGTGAAAAAAATTATATAAATTTAATTTGGTTAACCGAGCAATTGCCAGTTAAAGTAGCACAGTGCTAAATAGCAAAAAATGCCCTGGTCATGAAGGGGGTTAAATCTTCCAGAGGTCAAGTGGTTAAAACTAAAAGGTTTTACACTATATTTGGTTTGATCTGTAATTCCACTTGGTCCATATAAAAGCTGTTTTAAAGAGGAGACTTTACTTTTTGAAAGAAAAGGTTGTTTAGAATTCTGTTAATTCTTTATGTATATTAAAACGATACTAAAGGTTCTTTTTTTTTGTAAAATAACAATCATGTCTATACTTACCTGCTCTGTTTAGTGATTTTGCACAAAGCAGCCTGGATCCTCCTCTTCTCGGGTCCCCTGCAGGCTCTCCTGGCTCCTCCTTTCTGTCGGGTGCCCCCACAACAAGCAGTTTGCTATGGGGGCACCTGCTGCTCCATGTGTCCATTCACACACAGAGCCATGGCTTGGTGCTGCCCCCTCTCTCTCCTCATTGACTCACTGGCTGTAATTGACAGCAGCGGGAGTCAATGGCTCAACCAATGAGGAGGCAGAGACCCAGGACATCCGAGGCTGTAATGCACATCGCTGGATCTCGATGGGGCTCAGGTAAGTATTGAGGGGGCTGGGGGCACTGCTGCACACAGAAGTTTTTTTTTAACCTTCATGCCTAGAATGCATGAAGGTAAAAGACCTTGAGTCTTTACAACCACTTTAAACTGGAGTGATCTAGAGGAAAGTGATCTTGCTGGGAGGAGTTGCACCACAGGAACATATACAAAAGTGTGTTTAACTTTCCATATTAGAACAGTAAATTAAAGGGTGAGTAATTTTCCCATTTTTGGGGGAGGTGTTACAAAAACATAGATTTGAAATACTGTAAATAAATGACAGAAGGATTTACAAAACAATTTTGTAGATTATTGGGGACTTTCTTATTCATACAGAAATTGCTGCACTATGTAAAATATTTGTATTTTGGCTTGATTTTTTGATTATTATAATTTTATTGTGTCTGATAAAACTTGGAAGAAAGCACCACATGGGTAAAGAGTGGTGGGTTGGAAACTCTGTGTTGTTTATTTATTGAATTTTTTAACAAGTGGTCACTTGTATAATTCTATGTAGCAGCTTTCTCTAAAGCTGAGCAAATACAGTTAGTTTTTTTTTTGTTCAGCCTGCAAGCTGAATTGAAATAAAAAAATTGATTCCCCATCTATTCCCCATCAATCAAATAATCGACTTCTGATGAACAGGAATGGTGCCACACTGACTAAAATGTGGCTGGTACTTCCTAAAATGGATACATTTTGATCCGTCTATGGCCAGCTTAATTAGTTCAGATATTGCTTTGAGCACACTCTTCATAATAAATGACTGCTCTCACTTCGCAGTTTATCTATAGGTCTTTGTACCATAGAAAGAACAAGCTTAGGCCCCATTCACACTTCATGTAGAATGAACACGCATTTTTCATGCGTTTCTGCAGGTCATGCATAGGGCAGCCCATTCACTTAAATTAGCCAAACTATGCGCAACAAACATACCAAAGAAGTGCCTGAACCGTTTCGGATGTGGATCATTGTGCATTTTTTCAGCACGTGTTTTCGCGCATTTCTTGTGTCTTTTACTGTATTTGGAGTGCGGTTAAGATGTTAGTGCAATCTGAAATTCCCATAAGCTAAGGTGTGAAGGGGACCTTATAGTCACTAGTTAGGTCCTCTCATATCATGCACACAACAGTATAATATGTCATATCAAACACAGCAAATTCTTTACCCCTGCACTGGGGATAAGCTCAGCAGAGGCTAGGATGACAATGTAAATGTTCTGGAATATGCACTGCTTGCTGCCCTTTGGACCGGAGTAGTTCAAAGTCACTAAATGCAAATGAAAAAACAGAAATAGGGCGCACTGGCCTAGTGCATTATTGTTTAAAATATTTATTGATAGAATAAAAAAGTAGGTATCATACTCACAATGGACAGGCTCTGAGGAAGAGGCTGAGTCCTCAAAACGCGACATCCAGTTGGTCATCCAGGGTTCCATCGTTGTGGACTCAGATGCTATATGGATTGAACACCTTTGTTCATTGTGATGTGCCTATGTTTTATATGTCCATTGTGAGTATGATACTTACTTTTTTATTCTTTCAATAAATATTTTAAACGATAATGCACTTGGCCGGTGCGCCCTCTTTTTGTTTTTTTTCATTTTCATAATATAATGTCACACTGCACTAATTGTAGATAGACATATAGGGGTTTATTTACTAAAGCTGGAGAGTTCAAAATCAGGCTCACTTCTGCATAGCAACCAATCAGCTTCTAAACCTCAGCTTGTTCAGTAAAACCCGGAAGCTGATTGGTTTCTATGCAGAAGTGAGCCTGATTTTGCATTCTCCACCTTTTGTAAATAAATCCCATAATGTCCTAAGCATACAAACAAGTCCTTTACCTAGGAAAGACAGCGCTAGTATACACCATATATCAATGTGTAATAATGTCCAACAATTATTGCTGTGATGAGCTGTGATCAGAATTACATTAAAATAAAAGACGAGCTCAAAGCAAAAATGAAATTGAAACCATTGCTATGCTTTGCAGAATGCATTTCAGGAAGCGGAAGTGACATCATCAGCAGCCCTGCCCTTTGCATTTCATCAACAAAAAGTGACAAAGCAGGAGCTGCTGAGACAACATTGCTCCTGAGGTCATCACATTTTGATGAAGAAACGTGTAGGGTGGGGCTTCCAGTGACTTTGTTTCCATTTCCTGAAATGCATGCTGGAGAGCATAGTGATCATTTCAGTTTTGGTTTGAGCTCAAATCTCAAGTTTTGATGGTTGTGCCACATGATATTTCATTTGGGCACATCATGCACCCCATGTGCGCACATTCATGTGCACACATATCTTTAATACCATCTTTTTTTCTTTTTGGGATTCTCTTTTCTTTTTGTTTTTTGATGCGTTACTTTTGATATATATTTTTCTGCTGTTTTGATATATTTTTGTCTGAATATATATGTTTTTTGTGCTTTTTTTTGTACTTTATCCCAAGTAGACATGCATTTTTTGTATGCGTTTTTTGCATATATTATTATTTAAATGTTCATCTTTACAAACGTGGCTTCTGAGCTTATATATTCTTGGGATATTCACTTTCTTTTATCTGTGTTTGTGTATGTTATTTCATTGCTTATTTTACTTTTTATTTGTAATTTTTTCATAATTTTTATTCATTATTCTTTTTCTCTTTCTTTGTTTCACTTTTTATTCCACTTTGTTTTTTCTTTTTTTCCTTCCTTGTTGTTTTCTGATTTCACTGTTTTTGATACAATGGTTTTATATGTTTTGCTACAATGTACTAGTAGGCGAATCCTCAGGATTCAGGAGTGCTGATTAGGCAGGTGTTCTTTATTAACCACTTGCCCTCTTGAGAATTTACCCCCCTTCCTGACCAGGCCATTTTTTGTGTTTCGGCGCTGCGTTACTTTAACTGACAATTGCACAGTCATGCAATGGTGCACCAAAATGAAATTTACGTCCATTTTTTCCCACGAATTGAGCTTTCTTTTGGTGGTATTTGATTGCCTGTGCGTTTTTTTATTTTTTGCGCTATAAAAAAAGACCAACAATTTTGACAAAAAAAACAATATTTTTGACTTTTTGCTATTAAACATGTCTAGTAAAAAATGTTACAAAATCAAATTTCGCCATAAATTTAGGCCAAAATGTATTCTGCTACATGTCTTTGCTAAAAAAAATTCCCAATACATGTAAATTAATTGGTTTACATGAAAGTTATAGCATTTACAAATTGCGATATATACTAGATTTTTTTTTTTTTTTACTAGTAATGTCGGCGCTCAAAGAGTTATAGCGGGACTGCAGTGGGCATTCTGACACTGGGGAGAACTGACTTGGTGTCACTGACATCCCCAGTGACACCAATACAGTGATCAGTGCTACAAAAAAGTCCTGACACTGTACTAATGGCAGTGGGCAGGAAGGGGTTAACATGAGGGGTGCTCAAAGGGTTAACTGTGTGCTGGGAGTGTTTTACTGGGGGGTGGTGTGTTGGTGTTTCACTGTAAGCACATTGCTCTGGATGGCTGTGCTGTGCACAGCCATCCACAGCAGTGTGCCCAAGCTGACAGGGAGGAGGACTGTTAGTAAACAAAACAGCCCTCCTTCCCGTCGTAGATCCTCAGTAATCACTGTGCGCTGGCGGGTAATCACCGACACGTTGATTAACAGCTGCGGCCACGAATGGCGGCTCGCGTGGGTTCCTTACCCGGAAATACAAAATCATGTATATATATGTGATTTTGCGCACCCCTGCCACCCTGTAGCAGTTAAAAGGACAGAGGAGCCTTGAGACTTGAGAGGGGTTCCAGCATTTGGACCGTAAAGGGATCGAAGAGCATTGAACACCTCACGGATGACCCAACACATGATACACCAGGTGGGAAAGCACAGTGTGACTTCTTAGGGACATGGAGGAGAGAGGGCACTTGGAGGTTGATTTACTAAGAATAAGTTGAAGCGATAGAAGTTAGACACCAAACTTCAACTGAAACAATTAAGACTTTGCCGTGGTGAACAGAAAGACACCTTCATGTAGAAAAATGTCTATTAGTAAATGTCAAATTGGAATAGTCGTGTTTACAAAATAGGAAGTTCTAAACTTGGTCCCCATTTTTCCCATTTCTTTCTAGAAACAATTGGTAGGTGTGATTTGTTGTTTGCTTTCTTTTAATGCTAATTCTATTGTTAATTCTCTTTCTTGCTTGGTAGTGTTTTTTTATGTTATGTTCTGCAATTAAATGCATCTTTTAATGAATGTTACAGAGTAATGCATTCTGTTTTCTAATGTTAAATATATATCCAACCATCACAGTTATATCTCTGTTGTATTACAAATAATTTTTAATGTCGAATTTGAATTCTCTTATAATATTTAGTTAAAAGTATATATCTTAACTCTTGAATCATGATTCTATTATATATGCTAGATAGCTTTGCAGTCAGCATTGTGGCTTAATGGTTAGAAATTCTGCCTAGCACCACTAAGGTAGCCAGTTCAAATCCCAACCATAGCACTAAAGGCAAGGAGTTTGCATGTTCTACCTGCGTTAGTTTCCTCGCATGGTGGTATTTGTTTTGGCTCCTGTCTAAATTGTCCCTATTATATGAATGTGAGTTAGGGACTTTAGATTGTACGCTCCTTGAAGGCAGAGCCCGATGTGAATGTACAATATGTACCGTATTTTCTGGCATACAAGACGACTTTTTATACTTAAAAACATACCCCAAAAATCGGGGGTCGTCTTATAAGCGGGGTATACAATGTAAACCTTTCGTTTGTTTGAGCTAAACTGGCTCAAAACGAATGTCCCTAATCTGTCAGCCCACTGGATGTGCGGTAATACAGTATGTATGGTAGCTCCTGCTACATACAGTATACTGTGCTGAGCCAATCACGGCGAGCTTATACGCCGGTAAATACGGTATGTAAAGTGCTGTGTAAATTGGCGGAGCTATAAGTACCTGAACTAATAAAAATGCATGTTTATATATGTGTTTTTTGCAATCTGGTTCATTTTAGAAATTTTCACATAATGTAGACAAAAGAGCTGACATTACAAATAAAAAGTGTACATGTAGGAAGGTTGCCCCCCCCCCCCCTTTTTCTAGCCTTCAGGACTGTATGCTCAGATAAGACTGTGTTATTGATTTTGCAGGGGAGCCATTTTTTTTTGGTTAAGGGGTTCCTCTTCAAATCCATGACAGTTATATCTCTGTTATATGACAAATATTTTTTAATGTCTAATTCATATTTTCTTATAATATCTACTTATAATTATATATCTTAATTCTTGAATCATGGTACTACTACATATTCTGATTAATGCTATTGGCAGCATAGTGGTTAGCATGTCTGCGTAACAACACTAGGGTCATTGGTTCAAATCCCACCCATGGCACCACATGCCAGGAGTTTGCATGTTCTCTCTGTTCTGTTCTTCTTTGGGTTTCCTCCCACACTCCAAAGACATTTGGCTAGGCTAATTGGCACTAGTATAAATGTAAGCACCTTGAGGGTAGGGGATGAGCTCATAGAGGTGTATGATTGCTTCTTGCCCTAAGCAAAACCTGCAATGCACATGGTCCAAAAAAGTGATGCCATATGCATGCCTCCTCTCTGCTCTGCAGGAGGCTCTGGCAAACATAGCCAGCAGTGCCTCCTCCTCTTAAGTTGTGAGGCAGAAGTGGTCAGTAGTGCAAATAAATACACGCAATGGACACCTCTATTTGGTGTTTTTGAGTTTGGCAAGTGTCACCTGCCTCCAGCTGCTGTGTTTACTGAACTGTTGTTCTTATGTCTCTGGAGCATGCGAATGTGATGACGCAATTCCAGTCCGGTCTGGGAGCTGATCCTGAGACCATTTTGTGTGATAACTAATTTTTATGCACAATCATGGCTCCCACATATGCAAATAGATTATATTTTATGTGCAATATATTTACTACTTTACTTTAGTGCCTCAGATTGCAACTAGAGAACTTGAAAAAAAAAACCCACAAAGGCCCACGCTAACATGTTAAATACTCTACCTATCCACCAGCTGAATTCAATTTTTCCTGAAATCCAGCTTTGGAACTGTTAAGGAAAAACAGGAAGTTAGTGGAAATTCCTAGAAAGTGAGGGAAACCCTGGTTGTCACCAGAACTAAATTTTTTATTACATTTCTCCATTACAAAAAAAATCATTATACCAATACAAATTCACATATACAAAAATTCCACATAAATTAACCTATTCCCTTCCTCTCCCGCCCTCCTTCCACCCCCCCAGTTCAAATACCCCTGTCCATATACCATGTTCTTTATTTCTAATTCCTCTTATATTTTTCTGTCTATATCTATGACCCTTCTATCATACCTCCACTCTCTCTTTCCTTCACTCAACCCCCCACAGCTGCTCGATTGTACACTCTCTAAGCTTTTCACCTAATACTCCCACCACTTCAAAACAGCTTTTGGATATTTTAACCACTTGAGCCCCAGAGGATTTACCCCCCTTAATGACCAGGCCTTTTTTGCCGTTTGGCGCTGCACTAATTCAAATGATAATTGCGCGGTCATGCAATGCTGTACCCAAACGAAATTTACGTCCTTTTTTTCACACAAATAGAGCTTTCTTTTGGTGGTATTTGATCACCTGTGCGCTTTTTATTTTTTGCGCTATAAACAAAAAAACCACGAAAATTTTGAAAAAAACCCAATATTTTCTACTTTCAGCTATAAAAAATATATCGTAAACTCAAAGCTAGTCATAAATTTAAGCCAAAATGTATTCTGCTACATGTTTTTGGTAAAAAAATCCCAATAAGTGTAAATTGATTGCTTTGTGTGAAAATTATAGCGTCTACAAACTATGGTATAGATACTGTAATTTATGCCTTTTTTTTCTATACAGCACTGCACTAACTCAAATGATAATTGCGCGGTCATGCAATGCTGTCCCCAAACAAAATTTACGTCCTTTTTTTCACACAAATAGAGCTTTCTTTTGGTGGTATTTGATCACCTGTGCGCTTTTTATTTTTTGCGCTATAAACAAAAAAACCACGAAAATTTTGAAAAAAAAACAATATTTTCTACTTTCAGCTATAAAAAATATATCGTAAACTCAAAGCTAGTCATAAATTTAAGCCAAAATGTATTCTGCTACATGTTTTTGGTAAAAAAAATCCCAATAAGTGTAAATTGATTGCTTTGTGTGAAAATTATAGCGTCTACAAACTATGGTATAGATACTGTAATTTATGCCTTTTTTTTCTATACAGCACTGCACTAACTCAAATGATAATTGCGCGGTCATGCAATGCTGCACCCAAACAAAATTTACGTCCTTTTTTTCACACAAATAGAGCTTTCTTTTGGTGGTATTTTATCACCTGTGCGCTTTTTATTTTTTGCGCTATAATCAAAAAAATATGAAAATTTTGAAAAAAACCAATATTTTCTACTTTAAGCTATAAAAAATATATCATAAACTCAAAGTTAGTCATAAATTTAAGCCAAAATGTATTCTGCTACATGTTTTTGGTAAAAAAAAATCCCATGCATTAGCGGGCAAACTGGCGCTATCTAGGAGGGGCGCTAACACTATCGGAAGTCACCAGTGACACTAATACAGTGATCAGTAAAAATCTGTTCACTGTAATCAATGACACTGGTGACAGGGCAGTTAAGGGGTTAACTGAGGGGGGGAGGGGGGTGATCAAGGGGTTAAATGGGATTTCTGGTGCACTAGCGGGCAAACTGGCGCTATCTGGGAGGGGCGCTAAAACTATCGGAAGTCGCCAGCGACACTGATACAGTGATCAGTAAAAATCTGTTCATTGATCAATGACACTGGTGACAGGGCAGTGAAGGGGTCAACTCGGGGGGCGATCAAGGGGTTAGACGGGATTATTGGTGTATTAGCGGGCATTCTGGCGCTATCTGGGAGGGGCGCTAACACTATCGGAAGTCGCCAGCGACACTGATACAGTGATCGGTAAAAATCGGTTCACTGATCAGTGACACTGGTGACAGGGCAGTGAAGGGGTTAACTGGGGGGGGCGGTCAAGGGGTTAAACGGGATTACTGGTGTACTGGCGGGCAATCTGGTGCTATCTGGGAGGGGCGCTAACACTATCGGAAGTCGCCAGCGACACTGATACAGTGATCAGTAAAAATCTGTTCACTGATCAGTGACACTGGTGACAGGGCAGTGAAGGGGTTACTAAACAATATGGTAGTGTGACAAGAGCACCCCTACCTGAAAAAAGAAGGTTACTAAATGATCCACGCGGAGTAATATGAATTCAAAAATTACAGGCAATACTTTATTTGATCACATAGATCATAAGGAGGTTAAACATGAGCACGGTGGACATGTCAAACAATTAAAACCATTTTAAAAGCACTAAGCGTCTTCATTTCAGGGTCATTTAGGCAAGTAGAGTACCATATAAGGCAATATAGGGTAATGGTGAGGTATTGGTCCTAGGTTTCCATGAATTTCCAGCTTGTATTAGAGTGAACCATATATTCAGCAGATATGTTCCCAATATAAGTCAGGATGTGTAGAGTAGCCTCCTGGTAATTGGAAGCTGGAACACAAAAATACACAATAAATGTATGAAAATATAGGAGCTGAATCACGTCCAAGCCTCACCAAGCCTCCCTCTACAGTAGTAAGTGGACATTTTCATTACCTTCTCAGTTGTGAAGCTGTCATACCCGCTTCTCAAATGTAAGGACTTCCTGGGTAACCACCCCAAGTGAAACAGAGTCCACAATACCAAATGATTCTGGAGATATATATAAAGATTATTGTATAAATCACAGGCATCAAGTAAAACCCTGAAAGCAAAAAACAAAGTATGGGTATATTACCATCAGTAGAGATCAAGAGGACTCCCGTCGACTTGAAGTAAGATCAGGTCCTTGATGCTTGTTCAAAAGTGCATATGGGGTTGGGAAGCCAGGTAGTCACAGTACGTAAATTCCAAACACATGTATTGTGTATGTAGCAGGCCGTAAATACCTGAGTCTATATACCCACTGAAGGGTTTCCAGAAGGTTACTCAGTCTAAGAAAATAGAGGCGGTTTGAATAGGATATGGTTTTGTCACAGCATACAATGCCTAAATAGGATAGCATATAAGTAAATATATATATATATATTATCCTCTAAAGAGGATTTCCAAAGGATTCCCCGAGTGTACAGGGTAAATTAGGCCCGTATAACATGCCCTTATAGCTCCAGATATGCTTTATAGATCTACACAGCTGTAAGCTTAAATAACTTGCCACCGGTGGAAGATATATTCCCCTAAGGGATTGCCGTTTGCGAACCGCTGTAGTAGTAGACTTTATGGTAGTTTTCAGAGGGCCTCATGCCTTCCTAGCAAGGAGCTGTGACACCGCCGTTCCTTCCCACCTCGTGGGCGCCGCACCCTATGAAGACGCCGAGCGTAGTGACGTCATTACGTTGACGCGTTTCGTCCGCCAATCACCGCAGACTTCGTCAGAACTGGGAGGGGACTTCAATCCTTTGCCTTATATGGTGCACTAATTGCATACCAAAAAGTCTCCACCTCGCCATCTTGTGTTGAAAGAGTATCACTACATTCGAAAGAACCAAAGTGAATTAAAACACATATATTAAATTTAAATTGACTGCTGGCAATAGACAGGGGGACCATATTACTGTAAATCAGATCATCTTTAAAGAGGATAATGGAAAGGGAATTATTATTATAATTCAAAAAAGGGGAGACATCAAGACAAGGTTCAATTTCCTAATTTTAGTATTGATCTAGTTATTATAAGAATTTAATATATAGTGGGAATAGGAAGAATCACATAGTTAGACTCATACTTTATCCGGATAGATCCATATTTCACTCCCATATATAATACCCCAGTACAGATTATAGCTCAGGGTATATTAAGGGTTCCAAAGAATTCAATTCAAAAAAACTCCAAAGTTGAGTTCTGTGTTCAGTCCGTATGGGACAAGTGCACCCAGGGTATAGATCCAGAATTTTTCTTTTTGTAGGAGGACTTTATCAAAGTCCCCCCGACGAGCTGAAATATTAAGCAAGAAAATCCCTTTCACTTTTAAACCTTCTGTTTTACCCCCGTGTACTTCTTTAAAGTGTTGTGCCAGTGGGCTCTCTTTTTCTCCCTTTTTTACGTTCCTATTTTCATTTCTAATATCTCTCAAGTGTTCACCGATCCTAGTCCTGAGGTTCCTTTTTGTTTTTCCTATATACATCTTTTTGCATGGACATTCTATCATATATATTATTCTACTGCTGGAGCAGTTAATGAAGCTTCGTATCTGGAATGCCTTAGATTTATCATTGTTAAAGAACTGGTTAGACTTATGTACAAATGGACAGATTTGACAATGGCCACATGGGAACATACCACATAGGCCAGTCCTCCTAGTTAACCAATTTCTTTGTGGTGCCTTCTGAAACTCTGATTGTACTAGTATGTCATTTAGATTCCGAGCTCTTTTTGCTACCATTTGGGGGCTCTCCCCTACCACTCTTGCTATCTGCGGATTTTGAGTTAGTAAATACCAATGAGAGTCAAGGGCCTTCTTGACTTCACCCCATTGTTGTCCAAATTTAGTTATGAATCTTACCGGTTGATTTACCGAGTTCGCCCCTGGCTTTGATTTTGGTTTATTTATAAGCTCCTCTCTTGTTCTGCCAAGAGCTCTTCTTTTTGCTCTTCTTAGGGTTCTATGTGAGTAACCTCTTAATCTTAAGTGAAGGGGTTAACTGGGGGGGGCGATCAAGGGGTTAAACGGGATTAGTGGTGTACTGGCGGGCAATCTGGCGCTATCTGGGAGGGGCGCTAACACTATCGGAAGTCACCAGCAACACTGATACAGTGATCAGTAAAAATTGGTTCACTGATCAGTGACACTGGTGACAGGGCAGTGAAGGGGTTAACTGGGGGGGGGGGGCGATCAAGGGGTTAAATGGGATTACTGGTGTACTGGCGGGCAAACTGGCGCTATCTGGGAGGGGCGCTAACACTATCGGAAGTCGCCAGCGACACTGATACAGTGATCAGTAAAAATTGGTTCACTGATCAGTGACACTGGTGACAGGGCAGTGAAGGGGTTAACTGGGGGGGGATCAAGGGGTTAAATGGGATTACTGGTGTACTGGCGGGCAATCTGGCGCTATCTGGGAGGGGCGCTAACACTATCGGAAGTCGCTAGCGACACTGATACAGTGATCAGTAAAAATTGGTTCACTGATCAGTGACACTGGTGACAGGGCAGTGAAGGGGTTAACTGGGGGGGGGATCAAGGGGTTAAACGGGATTACTGGTGTACTGGCGGGCAATCTGGCGCTATCTGGGAGGGGCGCTAACACTATCGGAAGTCGCCAGCGACACTGATCAGTAAAAATCGGTTCACTGATCAGTGACACTGGTGACAGGGCAGTGAAGAGGTTAACTGGGGGGGGCGATCAGGGGGTTAAATGTGTCCTAGAGTGTTCTAACTGTAGTGTAGTGCTGGTGTACTCACTTTTTGGATGTCTTCTTCTCTGTCTGGAACGGAATCCAGGCAGAGAAGAATGACATCATATCCTGCCCTGTGTAAATATCAACACAGGACAGGATAGGACAGGGACCGATCATGTGATTTCAGCCAGAAATCACTGGCTGAAATATAATGATTGATCCCTCCTGGATCGAATCGTATCACCCACGGGTCGGCGGGCGCGCGCGCACGCGCCCCCTACCCGCGAATGTGTCGGGAGCACGGAGCACGTTTTAAAACGTGCTTTTGCGCTCCACTGCCGCCCTGCACACGTATATACACAGTGGCAGAGCGGCAAGCGGTTAAAGTCAAACCATCTACTCAACGTTTTCCTAAATTTTTCCATTTTATCCTCCTCCATATGGTATAACTTCCCCATCCTGTTTATATATTCCACTCTATTTATCCAGTCTTTTATTTTTGGGGGCTTTGGTACTTGCCAAAACTTGGGAATAAGACCCTTAGCTGCACTAACTAGATGATATAATATACTATTTTTATATAGTTTCACTGAAATCTCAGAATTATAAAATAAACACACCCACGAGTCTTTCTGCATGGTGATTCCTAGTATCTCCTGAATATATTGGATTATTTCCTGCCAATACTTCTGTATTTTAGGACATTCCCACCATATATGTGCTATATGTGCTATTGTTCCCTTTTTCCCACACCCCCTCCAACATAAAGGTGAGACATCTAATCGTTGTTTATGTGCCACGCTCGGTGTATTATACCATCTCACCAAACATTTATAATTAATTTCAACTGTGCTCATATTCATCACCTTGTGTGTTAATTTAAATATTTTATTCTTTTGTTGCTCATTCAATTCTTTTCCCATTTCTCTAAGAACAAAGGAGGATCAGATCTCTCCATATCAATAAGGATCTTATAAATCCTAGAGGTAGCTTGTTTTTGCAGTGTTTAAACTCAACAGTTTTTCAAATGGACACAAATCCTCCAGCGTCCTCAGTGCTTGTGGTAGAGCTGTAACAAAATGTCCTCGTCTAATGTGAAAAATAAATCTTTTTTCCTCTTTAAGTCTTGAAAAGTGTACAATTTCCCCTTATCTACTATATCCTTCAAACATGCATTTCTATCTTTATTCCATTTCCCGGAAATAATATCCTTCACTGGAGGGACATACTCCGTTCCCACCAGAGGAATTAATATTGAATTATATTTCTATCTCATTTGCTTGTGTATTGTATCCCAAACTCTTAAAACTTTCCTTGTCAAAGAACCAGTATTTCCATCCATTGTACAAAAATTATGTGGTATCCAAATAATCTTCTCTAATTGTGCCTTACTCAAAGTCCCTTCCATGTTTACCCAGCATTTCCCTTGTGAATTATATGTCCAATCTACAATTCGTGATAATATCACCGAAAAATTATATTTCTTAAAATTATGCAGGTTTAATCCCCCGTTTCCTATTTCTCTACACAATACCTCATACTTAATTCGCAGTTTCTTATTTGCCCATATAAACCTAAGTATCATCCTCTTTATTATCCCGAGGAAAAGACCCTGATATATGTACTGGGAGCATATAAAACTTATACAAAATTTTTGGTACTATCACCAACTTTACCAAGTTTATACAACCTATCCAAGAGGCCCCTCCCTTTAAAAGTCTCCCCAACTCATCTTTTATTTCATTTATTAGTGAGATATAATTTGCCTGATATAGGCCTTTTATTGAAGGAGTTAACTTTATTCCCTCCATGTAAATGTTAAATCTTTTTGTAGGGTTTGCTTCTCTATCTTTGAGACATTGATATTCAATATCTCTGACTTTGAGGGGTTCATTTTCAGATTTGATAACTCTCCATACTGTTTTAATAACCTCTTTAAATTAGGCAACGTTAATCTGGGATTTGCAATACAGAACAACATATCATCTGCGTACGCTGCCACCTTATGCTCTATCCCAGAGAGAGAAGAATCAAGACACAGTTAGTACAAGCAGCACACACTTTCACAGTTAGAACACTTGAGGACACATTTAACCCCTTGATCGCCTCCCCCAGTTAACCCCTTCACTGCCCTGTCACCAATATCATTAGTACAGTGTACAGAATTTTTGCTGATCGCTGTATTATTGTCGCCAGAGGCTTCAGATAGCGTTAGCGTCAGTTAGCGTCAGGTAGCGTCCCTTCATAATAGCGTCAGATTGCCCCTCAGTACACTAGTAATCACATTTAACCCCTTAATTGCCAGGGATGCTCACATACACAATAAACCTCCATTGCTAGTATAGTGTCTGAACGGATCAATATCATGGATCAGACCAGCACTATACCAGCATTCACATTAGTATAGTGTCCTAAAAAATGCAGCTCTTGTGGGATGTTCCTGGTCTGCAGTGGTCAGGACCTACCAAAAGTAGTCCATGAAAGGGAAACTGGCAACAGGGCAATGGGCGACCAAGGGATATAGAGCGAAGGCTGGCCCATGTAGCCCCATCCAAGAAGAGGTACTGTAGCTCAAACTGCTAAAAAAGTTAATGCTGGTTCCAACAGCAAATGGTTAGAACACAGTGCATCACTTTGTTGCTCATGGGTCTGTGCAGCCGCATGGCAGTCAGTGTGACATGCTGACCTGTGTGCATAGCCAAAAACACCTACAATGGGCATGTGAGCATCAGATCTGGACCACAGGTAACCAAATCTGGACTACAGAAAGTGCAGAACAAGACATGGTAACTCAGTGATTAGAAAAAAAACACAGCTGATGGAAGTCTACAGGAAATGCTGGTAACTACTCATTTCAGAAATACTGGTAACCAGTTACTTCTCATTTGCCTATTGTGGGACACAGTACATGTCCAATTTAAAGTGGCAGTAAAAACCCACGTTGTTATTTATACTTGCAGGTATAACAAGGCATACCTGTAGGTACAGTAAATATCTCCTAAACGTGCATTGTTTAGGAGATATCTATTTTAGTACCAGCAGTTGACATCATCAATGGCCTCTCAATGGCCAGCATGCCGTGGGAGTGACATCATCGTGGGTTGGCCATTCAAATGGCTGGGCTGGAGCCTGTGAACCTGGAAGAAAGACCGGGTGAAGATGGAAGCCCTGTCAGAGGAGACAGCGTCCCACTGGTGGACTTCGTTTTAAGGTAAGTCTGTCATAATGTACTAGTATGCGATACATACTAGTACATTATGACTTTAACCTGCAGGAGCCCACTTTTTTTTTTTGTGCACTTTACTATAGCTTTAACAGTAAAATAAATAACCGTGTACTAAACAACTGTTTGCATTTATAACATGAATGATCATTGCTGCTCAATATGTCGGAATATCACTGAATCATCTGAAATATATTCCTGTGTATTACTCTACTCCATATATTATCCAACTATCAAGGAAGGGCAACCTCCTTCAATATTGAATATGCCACATTTTAGGAAACTCTTCAAAGTGAAGGTAGCCATACTTACTAGATTAAAAGGTGGCCCTGTAGCTTTTTAGGCACACTTAAAGCTGACATCCATTAATGAAGTTTAGATATTTTGTTTAGACCAAGCTAGTTCAAACAAAGTATTACCTTCACTAAGTGATGCGGCAGCTGAAAGTGCAGTATAAACTGTAGGTGTCCTCAGCTACATACAGTACAGTATATAGTACTGTGTTTCAGCACTGGGATGGAAACTTCCTGTCCCACTCCTGGAACAAAACTGAGTTGGGCTGAGTGCTCAGCCATCAACAGGGAGCTCTGTAGTTTATGAGAGAATACAAAGCTTCCCCTGACTGGCTGAAGCAGAGATTGGCTGAAGCAGAGATGTTGATTGGCAGGCAGAAGATTTAACACACTCCAACTCAGCCAATCAGACGATGTATGATCATGGTAGAATACAAGCGATAAAAAGATACAACATTCAGAACTAAGACATTGCCAAAAAAATACTCTGGGACCAGGGGCAGGCTGACCATTTGGAAACTCGGGCACTGCCCAAGGGCCCGGGGTCAGTAGGGGGCCCCATGAGATGCCCCTGGTACCTTTTTCATAGGCTTTTTTGAGTTTGGGCAAGGACACAGGGGCCCCATGATCCCCTATTGCTCGGGGGCCCCATGAATTCTCAGTCCGCCCCTGTCTGGGACTCAAGTAGTTTTAGAAAGTAAAAGGCCTGGGGACTCAAGTGGTTAAATGTGTACAGTGCTGTTGTTGTAGCTTTTAACTTACCTCTCCCATTTGCTGTTCAATAATCTGCTGGGCCATTTCTTCTATAGATGTTGTGACCTGTCTCTAGAATGGTATACCTGGGAGGAAGGAAGGTGTTTAATGATTTCAGTTTTTGTTCTAACTGAAGCCTATTCAAATAATAAAAAAAAGAAATAAAAACATCTATTACTTCCTGATATTTAAAAGGTAATCAACAGAAATCAAATAGCAGTTCCATCACATTTTTCACATCCGATTACATTTCTGAAAATAGTACAGCCTGCAATTTCTTTGTTTCATAGAAACATAGAAAGGTGAAGGCAGCAAAAAAAAAGATCTAGTGGTCCATTGAGTATGCCCTTTATTTTATTTATTTATTTTAAATTAAACATGTTTTTTGTAATTTTTTTTGTCTGAGTATGGATCTACGTATGTAAAATTTGCCATACCTGGAAATCAGTTTTAAAGTATGTGCACTCTTTTGGTTTGATAAATATATTATTTTGTTATATCTGTTCCATAACTGCAAAAATCTACCTTTTGTTCCTGCCAGAAACCTAGTGAGCTGATAACTTCCTGGTTTCGTTGCCTCTGGACTGTTTTCAGTTAGCATTGTTCCCAGTTCTCTGTGTGGACTATAAAACATCTCCTCACTATGTTATGGACAGGGGGAAGTATTCTGTAGTCCTAACAAACTTCTTGTCCAACTGTGACAACACAGCTCCTCCGTAGATTCAGTACAGTGAGTGTTGTCTCCATAGGATAAGAAGTGAGTTACTGGCAGGATGACCAGGTGAAAACAAAGGAAATAGAAAACTATTGTAGCCATAGATCAGTTGCCCCCATCAGAATACCCCTATAAATCACTTGCCCCCATCACTGTGCCCCCATAGATTACTTGCCTCTATCACAATGCTTCCATAGATCAGTTGCTGCATTACAGTGCCCCCATAAACTAGTTGCTCCTATCAAAGTGCCTCCATAGATTAGTTGCCCCCATCACTGTGCCCTAATAGATCAGTTGCCCCATCATATTACCTCATAGATTACTTTCCCCATCAGAATGCCCCCATAAATTAGTTGCCCCCCTTACAATGCCCCCAAAGATCAGTTGTCCCATCCCAGTACCCAAATAAGTTGTCTCCACAAATCAGTTGCCCACATCATGGTGCCCCCATAGATTTGTTGCCCCATCAGAGAACCTACAGTATATAGATCAGTTGCCTCATGACAGTCATCCCATAAATTAGTAGCCCCTATCACAGTGCCCCAAAGATCAGCTGTCCCATCACAGTGCCTACATAGATCAAATGCCCCATCACACTGCCCCCAAAGATCAGTTGCCTCCATCACAGTCTCCTCATAGATTATTTGCCTCATCATAGTGTCCCATAGATTAGTTGCCTCATCCCAAAGTCCCCATAGATTAGTTGACCCTATCCCAGTGCTCAGTGTACCTGTGGGAGAAGTCCCTGTAGCCTGGAAGGCAGGAGGAGGAAGCTGGGAGGAGAAACGTGCTTCAGGGCAAGCAGCACACATGTGAAGTAATTGGGACACTAGCATCCCCAGCAACCAGACTGCTGCTCACTGAGCCAGGAATTGTAAGTGGTCCGCCATTTTGGTAAAGGCTCAATGAACCTACAGGCCTGTGCGGGAGGTGGAGCCAGGGACAGTGTGTGGAAGGGTACTCATCTAGTCTCTCTAAATAGATAGGAGAATTCAGCTTGAGTAGGTGGAGCAGAATAGTTAGGGGAGGGGCGGGGGAGTATGCGGTTATCTCTCTACTACAGTGATGGCGAACCCGTGGCACGCGTGCCACAGCCGGCACGCCGAGCCTTATCTGTGGGCACGCCAGGAGAATCCAGCGGCGCGCTGTCTTCCCGGCTGTAGTGTGCGTGACAGCCGGGTCCCAAGTGCGCATGCACAAGAAGCAGTGCTCTTTGTGAATGGTAAGGCGGTACCTGGGACACATGACAGATCCCAGAAGCCGCCGGACCAATCACAAAGCGCAGCGCTTCTCGCGCATGCGCACTGGGCATCCGGCTGTCCGACGAGCGCCCACACTACAGAAGCCGGGAAGACAGCGCGCGGCTGGATAAAGGAACAGGTAAGATAAAAAAAAAACTCTGCGGAAGTAAGAGCGGGTACCTGTCAAATTCAGGTACCCGCTCCCCCTCCCTCCCCAAAGGTCAGCAGTCATCTCTGTACTGTCCGCAGTCTCTGGTCATCCCTGTACTGTCCGCAGTCTCTGGTCATCCCTGTACTGTGTCTGCAGTCTCTGGTCATCCCTGTACTGTGTCTGCAGTCTCTGGTCATCCCTGTACTGTGTCTGCAGTCTCTGGTCATCCCTGTACTGTCCGCAGTCTCTGGTCATCCCTGTACTGTCCGCAGTCTCTGGTCATCTCCTGTACTGTTCGCAGTCTCTGGTCATCTCCTGTACTGTGTCCGCAGTCTCTGGTCATCTCCTGTACTGTGTCCGCAGTCTCTGGTCAACTCCTGTACTGTGTCCGCAGTCTCTGGTCATCTCCTGTACTGTGTCCGCAGTCTCTGGTCATCTCCTGTACTGTCCGCAGTCTCTGGTCATCCCTGTACTGTCCGCAGTCTCTGGTCATCCCTGTACTGTGTCCGCAGTCTCTGGTCATCCCTGTACTGTGTCCGCAGTCTCTGGTCATCTCCTGTACTGTGTCCGCAGTCTCTGGTCATCCCTGTACTGTCCGCAGTCTCTGGTCATCTCCTGTACTGTGTCCGCAGTCTCTGGTCATCCCTGTACTGTGTCCGCAGTCTCTGGTCATCCCTGTACTGTCCGCAGTCTCTGGTCATCCCTGTACTGTGTCTGCAGTCTCTGGTCATCCCTGTACTGTGTCCGCAGTCTCTGGTCATCCCTGTACTGTCCGCAGTCTCTGGTCATCCCTGTACTGTCCGCAGTCTCTGGTCATCTCCTGTACTGTGTCCGCAGTCTCTGGTCATCCCTGTACTGTGTCCGCAGTCTCTGGTCATCCCTGTACTGTGTCCGCAGTCTCTGGTCATCCCTGTACTGTCCGCAGTCTCTGGTCATCCCTGTACTGTCCGCAGTCTCTGGTCATCCCTGTACTGTGTCCGCAGTCTCTGGTCATCCCTGTACTGTGTCCGCAGTCTCTGGTCATCCCTGTACTGTGTCCGCAGTCTCTGGTCATCCCTGTACTGTGTCCGCAGTCTCTGGTCATCCCTGTACTGTGTCCGCAGTCTCTGGTCATCCCTGTACTGTGTCCGCAGTCTCTGGTCATCCCTGTACTGTGTCCGCAGTCTCTGGTCATCCCTGTACTGTTAATTAGTTTGCACTACTGTACGAGTTGTTTTTTCTAAACCAAAAGCTCGATATTCAGGTTTCATTGCAGTGTTGGCACTTTGAAAGAAATAAGTTGGTTTTGGGTTGCAGTTTGGGCACTCGGGCTCAAAAAGGTTCGCCATCACTGGTCTACTATGTTGTAGGGGAGGTGCTAGGAGAGGGAGACTGCAGCCATCACCAATGCCCCACCTCCTAACATAGTGCTCAAGTCATGTGACCCTTGTCCTGGCCCTGCTTCCCTTAGTATGGGGACATATTGCATACCTCCCAACTTTTTGAGATGGGAATGAGGGATACCTCTTAGCAAATGTATGTAGGCATAGGACACCCCCCTGTCACACCCCCTTAAAGGAGCATTATACAAAAAAATAGACTAGTTAAACTCACAAGTGTTTTTTTTTTTAACCAATACTATTACTTTATACTGTTTTTTGAAGTTTACAAATACAGCAATTTAGAAACTGGATGAAAGGTTTAGCACTGGGAAACACTTTTTGAAAGATAAATAGTTCATTTTAAATACAACTAATATAGATCAGACCAAAATGAGGGACAAATGAAAAGGAAAAAGGGACAGAGGGAGGTTCCAAATCAGGGACAGTTCCTCGAAATCAGGGACGGTTGGGAGGTATTCACACTCCTAAACCACTTATGAATTGTAGTGATAAGTAAGCACAAGTAAGACTGCATTTATATCAGTGATACAGGAGCCTCACTTTTTTTGTACACTTTTTTATGCATTTTGGCGCATTTTTAGTGCCTTCTGGAAAGGCGGGCAGAATCACGCCATTTTTCCTGCAATTCTGATATACTCAGATGTGACAGCACCAAAGTGTGTCAGCCATATACTTCACCCTGTCCATAGATCTCCTGCTTTGTATGTAGAATCACTCATACCTGGAACTTGTTGAAAAGTAAAAATTGGAACAGTGAACAAAGCAAACAAAAAAAAAAATAACAGGAAACCTGGCGGAACAACCATGCATTCTGCTGTGAGGTGTTTCATGTATACCACATCTGCTTGAAAAACTTGCCATTAACGGTGACTATATGCAGCAGTTTGCTGTGTTGCTCCACCATATCAGTTAGTCTGTCCACATCTGTGCGTTCTAGTAATGCGCAGAGAAATGCACGTTTCCACGCACTCCTGGAACATGCAAAAAACAAATATGAAACGCTTATGGTGCCATTAATTTTAAATGGCACCCCAAACGCAAGACACCAATGCGTGTAAATAAAACATGCAAACTGGAACACGCCATGAGCTACTTTGCCACGTACAGGACAGCCGACTGAGATAAAAAAAATGGTAGAAATAAATGGGCATTAATAATTTCAGAGACTATGTAATGCTTTGTGGGCAGAAATCAGCAATTAGCACATGTGCAAAAAAAAAAAAAATGTCCAGCAAGGAAAAGGTTAAAATTACCCTACAAATGAGTGAGCACTCACCCCTCCTCTCATTTTAAACAGGAAAAAATGATGGCCTGACAGTGAAAAGGTTAAAAAATTAGAAAAATTGGTTTGGCAATGAAAGTTAAAACAAATTAACAGGAAAAACCCTTGGTTTAGTGGTGGAATGGTTAAAAAATGAAAGGGGAAAAAAACCATATGGTTTGGCAGTGAAAGGGTTAAAACAATTTAAACAGGGAAAAAATTATGGCCTGACAGTGAAAAGGTTAAAAATTTGAAAAGGGAAAAACATTATGGCTTGGCAATAAAAGGTTAAAAAATTCAAAAATGTTTCAAGAAATCTTTTGATTTGACATTGAAAGGGTTCAAAAAATTAAAAGGAGAAAAAAAATAGTTTGACATTGAACGGGTTAAAAAAAATGAAAGGGGGAAAAAATGGTTTGGCAGTGAAAGGATTAAAAAAAATTAAGGGGGGGAGGTTGGTTTGACAATGAAAGTTAAGAAAAATAACGGAAAAAAAACCCCTTCGTTTGGCAGAGAAAGGGTTAAAAAAATGAAGGGGGGGGGGAAATATATGGATTGCCAGTGAAAGGGTTAAAAAATTTGAATGGGAAAATCATTATGGCTAGGCAGTGAAAGGATTAAACAATTCAAAAATTTTCCAAAAGATGGTTTGGTTTGGCATTGAAAGGGTTAAAAAAAATGTAAAAGTAGAAAACATTAGTTTGACAGTGAATGGGGTAAAAAAAAATGTGGTTTGTCAGTGAAAAATGGGGTTACAAAATGAAGGGGGGGATTGACATTTTAAATACCTATCCACCAGCTGAATTCAATTTTTCCTGCAATCCAGCTTTGGAGCTGTTAAAGGGTTTTGTTTTTTTTTTGGGGGGGGGGGGGGGGGAGTATTTTTAGTTAACACTTTGCCTCTGTGCAGAATAAAATGTTTATTTTGTATATTTGTATGGATGTTAATACATTGCACTTGAGGGGAAAAAAAGGTTTGATTCAAATACATAAATAGTTAATTTAGCACATTTATTTTGACAGCAGCAACACAATTAGGTACATTCATTTACTTGAGTAAAAAGAAACAGTATTTATGGAGCTACATTTTGCACAGCACTTTACAAGAGGGCTGGAAGAGCCCTGCTCATAGGGGCTTACAGTCTAAAAGGCATCACAACTTAACTTTCACAATATTCAGCTGGGAACAAAAGGCTAATATTAACCAGGCAACACATTTTACAAGGTACAACAAATCTCACCACCCTACCCAACCACCCCATCAATATGTTAGGTGCAAGACTCAACCAAAAAAACATTAAAAATATTAAAATAAATAAAAATAAACAAAAATAAAACACACACACACTAGCTACTACGCCCCTCCCATTCCCACACATACATTTCTGATTGTGGTATGCAGGAAGCCCCCTATCTGTTTACAAAACATGCATTTTAAAACGTGGTTTTGCCTGCCAGTGCCGCCCTGCCGCCGTATTTCTACAGTGGCAGGGCGGCAAGTGGTTAACCACTTGCCATCCAGAGGATTTACCCCCCTTAATGACCAGGCCCCTTCTTGCTACTCGGCGCTGCACTATTTCAACTGATAATTGCGCGGTCATGCAATGCTGTACCCAAACGAAATTTACGTCCTTTTTTTCACACAAACAGAGCTTTCTTTCGATGGTATTTGATCACCTGTACGCTTTTTATTTTCACGCTATAAACAAAAAAAGACCAACAATTTTGAAGAAAAACAATATTTTTTACATTTAGCTATATAAATTAAATAGTAAACTCAAAGTTAGTTATAAATTTAGGCCAAAATGTATTCTGCTACATGTTTTTGGTAAAAAAAATTCCCAATAAGTGTATATCGATTGCTTTGTGTGAAAGTTATAGCGTCTACAAACTATGGTATAGATAATGGAATTTACACAGCTTTTATTTTATGACTGGCCATCAGATTTCTTGAGGAGCTAAAATACCAGAACAGTACAAACACCCCAAACTGACCCCTTTTCGGAAAGTAGAAACCCTAAGCTATCTGCTGAGAGGCATATTGAGTCCATGGAAAATATATTTTTTTCCACAAGTTTTTGGAAAATGACAAAAAAAATTTTTTTTCACTCTTCTAACCACCTGAAGACCAAGCCTTTTCTGACAATTTTTGTTCCCATGAAAAAAATCTGTGTTTTTTGCTAGGAAATTACTTTGAACCCCCAAACATTATATATATATTTTTAACGTTGACAAACTATTGAATAAAATGGTGGGTGTTGCAATTTTTTATGTCACATAGTACTCGCGCAGCGATTTTTCAAACGCAGATATTTTGCAAAAAATACACTTTTTTTACTTTTAATGCACAAAAACACACTATATTTGCCAATTATTTAGTAAACTATAAAAGATGATGGAATGCCGTGTAATTGGATACCAAACATGACATGCTTTAAAACTGCGCAAGCCTCGTGCAAAGGCGACAGACTGCATACATTTTTAACATCCATAGGCAACGCTTTAAAAGCCTTTACAAGCTACTGTTTTAGATTTACAGAGGAGGTCTAGTGCTAGAATTACTGCTCTCGATCTGATGTTCGCATTGATACCTCACATGCATGGTGCAACTGCTGTTTACATACCGACACAGGGTCAAAGCTCGCACACACCGATGCGTGAGCACGTGTGTGGGGGGGGGGGGAGGTTTTTTTTTTAGTTGTTTTGATTTTTTTTAATTATTTTTACACTGTCCCTTTCATGTTTTTAATACAAATATCCCCATATAGCTTTAACCTCCTCTGATTATTTCCGATTTTTTGTGCTGAAAGCGGTACCATTTTTTTGCATGGAAATATGTCATTTTTTATTGTAGGCTGTAATTTTTAGGAATAACTCACTGAAATCTGTACGAACAAGAGTCTAGTAAACATCCCGGGTATGATAAAATTTGAAACACGAAATCATAAATTATAATTTAATAAATAATCATAAAAAATAATAATATAATAATAATAAATTTAATTCAATAATATAATCAAACCAAAAACACTGAAATTTGAAATACAGAGGCAAATTCGCACATAGCTGAGCAAAGTCGCAAAATCATTTTCAGTGTCTGATGACGAATTTCCCCATGAATCATTATCACTCAATTCTGCAAGTGGTTCTGATTAACTATCGCTGTTCTCTAGCCGGTCTAAAACCGCTTTTGACGTAAAGGGACGCTTTTTGGACGCCATGGACTTTTCTAAGTTTCCAGGTAGAAAGAACAGTCAAGATGCAGGCAGGGCACAGGACAAAGCAGTAGGGACAAAATGTATGTGAAATGCATTGAAACAACAATGTTTTACTATGTAATAGTCATTTTAAAAAAAATGACATTTTTAAAAAATTTCAAATTTGCCGCCGGTTCCGGCGCCCGTACGTCCCGACGTCACAGGGACTGGAACACGGAAGCCAGATGCTGGCATCGGCCGGAGGAGATGGCCGGGGACGCTGCAGGGGACACATCGCGGGAGCGAAGGACAAGGTAAGTGCTGCAGGGACCCTCAGAGCATATACATATATATATATATGTATTGAAATATATTTTGAAATATATTGAATATGGCCAAAATTGTAGTATTTCAAATATATGTCAATATATTTGGGAAGAATGTTATTTTAAAATTTATTTCAAATATATTTTTCTTCCATGTGGGTTATTACACATTGATATATGGTGTATGCTAGAGTTGCCTTTTCTAGGTGCAGGACTTGTTTGTATGCACATAACAGTATATGTGGAAGTGATGCTCTAGAAAACTGACAGTTGTAAACAGACTCCCAGCTGCTACAGTAGCATGAAGTCAGCTGACATCAACCACATAGGGAATGCCTTGATTTTAGTGAGTTGCCAGATCCTTGCACTTGCATTTGAAGAAGGTGCTGTAAAGTACAGCCATTGCATGGTACTGCAAGGCAAGAAGCAAGACCAGAATATATAACAAGCAAATATGGTAGCTGTCACATGCCTGAAATTATAACAGAAATTAGAAATAGATTACAGACACACAAAAAACATTTTACAAACTTCTTGTTTGCAGCTTTTTTTTTTTTTTTTACAGAACTACAGTTAGTATGATGGTCACTAACATATTTAAATAACTGTACGTAAATTCCAATTTCAGATGGGATCTTTATTAGATGTTAGAGGAATGAAAACCTGCCTACCTAATTTCCTCTACTTTATCTAATTATGTATAGCTGAGCTGAAAACATTGTTTCCTATAGAGCTGTTTTATAGTTGTAGGTTTAAGTGCTTTACTTTGTTTCCAGTTCACTTGTTGCCTCTTGTATCATTCTGGATATGATCATCAACTTGTTCCCCCGGGAACAACATATTATCAATTTAAATTGCACTTTATGATTAATACGCTGTGGACTCCTCTCAGTTACTTTAAAAGCCCCTAGAGTTCAAAAAAATCATTTTATGTTTTAAAGCAATCTCATAAAAATGGATTGGCGCTCTTGATTACATACACAGATGTTGTACTTTTAGTAAACATTTCTCTGTGTTGGTTTGAGGTTTTCTATAGATGTTTAGGAGGAATAAATAGTTCATGTCTTGGGTGTGACTTAGGGGTTTATTTAATAAAGCTGGAGGGTGCAAAATTAGGCTCAGTTCTGCATAGAAACCAAACAACTTCTAACCTCACCTTGTTCAATTAAGCATTGACAATAAAACCTGTAAGTAGATTGGTTTCTATGCAGAAGTGAGCCTGATTTTGCACTCTCCAGATTTAGTAAATAAACCCTTTAGTGGCAAATCATTGAGTAGCCATATACTGTAAAATTATATATATATATATATATATATACTGTATATTTATTTATTTATAAACTGCTCAAAATAATTAAAGAAACACTTTTTAAACAGATTATAGCACCAACTCAATAAAACTCCTGTGATATAGATCTGGTCAGTTAAGTAGCACAGGGGGTTGTGAATCAGTTTCAGCTGCTTTGGTGTTAATCAAATTAGCAACAGGTGCACTAGATGGGCAACAATGAGACAACCCCCAAAACCGGAATGGTTTTACAGGTGGAGGCCACTGACATTTTTTCCCCTACTCATCTTTTCTGACTGTTTTTTTCTAGTTTTGTATTTGAATAGGGTCAGTGTCACTACTGTTAGCATGAGGCGATACCTGGACCCTACAGAGGTTGCACAGGCAGTCCAACTCCTAAAGGATGGCACATCAATACGTGCCATTCCAGAAGGTTTGCTGTGTCTCCCAGCACAGTCTCAAGAGCATGGAGGAGATTCCAGGAGACAGGCAGTTACTCTAGGAGAGATGGACAGTTCTGTAGATGATTCTTAACCCATCAGCAGGACCAGTATCTGCTCCATTGCGCAAGGAGGAACAGGATAAGCACTGCCAGAGCCCTACAAAATTACCTCCAGCAGGCCACTGGTATTAATGTCTATGACCGAACAATCAGAAACAGACTTGAGGGTGGCCTGAGGGCCCAACATCCTCTAGTGGGCCCTGTGCTCACTGCCTGGCACTATAGGGCTCGATTGGCATTTGTCATTGAACACCAGAATTGGCAGGTCCACCACTGGCGCCCTGTGCTTTTCACAGATGAGAGCAGGTTCACCCTGAGCACATGTGACAGATGTGAAAGGGTCTGGAGAAGTCGTGGAGAATGTTATGTTGCCTTTAATATCATTCAGCATGACCATTTTGGTGGTGGGTCAGTGATGGTCTGGGGAGGTATATCCATGGAGGAATGCACAGACCTCTGCAGGCTAGGCAATGGCACCCTGACTGCCATTTGGTATGGGAATGAAATCCATGGACCCATTTTCAGACCCTACGCTGGTGCAGTGGGCCCTGGGTTCCTCCTGGTGCACGACAATGCTCGGCCTCATGTGGTGAGAGTATGCAGGCAATTCCTGGAGGGTGAAGGAATTGATACCATTGAATGGCCCCCACGCTAAACTCAATAGAACACCTCTGGGATATCATGTTTCAGTCCATCTGACGCTGCCAGTTTGCACCTCAGTCTGTCCAGGAGCTCAGTGATGCCCTGGTCCAGAACTGGGAGGAAATACCCCAGGACACCAACCAAGTACCATTTTGAGTTGGTGCAATGAAATGTCAGCAAAATGGACTAGCTTGATGCATCCTTTTTTCACTTTAATGTTTGGGATATCTTTGAATTCCATCCTCTGTAGGTTGATAATTTTAATTTCCATCAAACAATGGGGCCTCCTTACATTCCTAAGACATTACCCAGTCCATATCAGTATAGATATCCAGCATGATATTTTTCCCCATTGAGATCTGATGTGTTTTCAAAGTGTTTCTTTAATTTTTTTGAGCAGTGTGTGTATATATATATATATATATATATATATATATATATATATATATATTTACATATATACATACAGTGATGTCCCTAGGTGGGTGTGGGCCACACCAGGTGACACCTATTGCACGGGGTGACACCAAAAAGTTTTAAAGCAAGCCGACAATCCCCTCAAGATGGATCGGATCTGCTTTAAGGCATGGTGTCATCCCTCCAGAGGTGGGCGGTCCCTGTCGTGCACACACAGCCTGGCTCTTCCCCTCCCTGTGTCCCCGTCACACACCCCGGACCGGTGCGGCAAGATCAGTTCACCCTGTATAGGTTGCAAGCCGACGATCCCCGCAAGATGGATCAGATCTGTGTATTGGGGAGCATAATGGATCAAAGTGTTACTGCACCGGGTGACACCAACCCTAGGGACTCCCCTGTATATATGTAAAATACCGCCTGTAATCTTGGATCCTATAGTACTGGCTCATAGTATTGATTCCTTTAATGATTAGTCTTGTTGAACAAATATCTGCCTAAAAATAGGCCAAAATATGAAAAGAAACACAATATGGAAAATGTAAACTTTTTTGAACTGTTACCTAAAATGAAAATTGCCACAACTTGTTGAACAAATATCTGCCTACAAATAGGCCAAAATATGAAAAGAAACACAATATGGAAAATGTAAACTCTCTTGAACAGTTACCTAAAAGAAAATTGCCAAACTAAGCCACATATAACATATCTTCACCTCATAACCTAGAGGTTTATAACATCTATTCTATCTAATTCATGTAGTGTAAAAGAGTTGCTATGTTCTACACATGTATTATAACATGTATTCTAGCTAATCCACATAGTGTAAAATATTTACTATGTTCCACACACGTACTATATTTTGATATATTGTGAAGGGAGACAATCACTTATCCCAAAGTCATATAATGTATTTGCACATCATACATTATTATAATATTTAGGAGTGCCCAGCATATTTCCCTCAGCTGTTCAGAGGAGGAAAGCAGGAGCATAAACTGAAAGCACGAGAAACAGTCAATTGCAAGTGTCATGACAGATGTTATAAAGGCCTTGGTGTTAAGTGCCTTTTTCAGGATATTAAACCAACATTACAACAAGCCAAAAAAATGAATTGCCAGTGACATTATGTTGGTCTATCTGGAGGCCTTTTCTGTTTCATTTTTGCAGTCTGGGAACCATTACATTCCATGGATCAATATTCTGCTCTGTGTGCTGGAATTTAAATAATGATTTCCAATAAAACCTATTTCAGACTGTTCTGGCTAGAGGACAGAGACAAGCCACAAAACATAATGCACTTAAAGCCTTTTTTAAAGGCCTGAATAATGGAAGGGAGATCTAGAGATAAAGCACAGAAAAAAGCATTTTGGATTTGGCCAATCTGTTTAGCTAATGGCTGTCAACTGACACCCCTAATGAAATAAAAATGTCTATGTGCAAGTGCACATATTGTTACTAGCAAATAACTTGCTCTCTATCTGGTGCTAGCAGGAACATTGACAATTTTATATATCTGGTTCTTAAATGTCCAAAGCTAGGGATGACATTTGGTTCACCACATTGCATCAAACCCAGTGTGTTCACAATTTGAGGTCCTCATAAATGAATGAGGGAATTTACCATACTGAATTCTATGCAGCTATAATTCACTGCCAGGTTTTTAAGTTTAGGTCACCTGGCTTAAAAAGGCCAACAGTGGGGATTTTGGATTAAGCCAGTCCCCTCATTATAAAACAGTGAGGTTATAGCAGCCACATAGACAGTGTGCTTTAGCCCTGTTAGGGAAAGCACAGAGAGTGCTGTTGATAAAGTGCATAGGAGGAGATTAGTGTAGGGTTTGTCGGCACTGGAAGCATTTTAACCACTTCCATACGGGGCATTTTTACCCCCTTCCTGCCCAGGCCAATTTTCAACATTGTACCCAAACTAAAATGTTATCATTTTCTTCACACAACTAGAGCTTTCTTTTGGTGGTATTTAATCACCACTGGGGTTTTTATTTTTTGCTAAATTAACAAAAAAAGACCGAAAATTTTGAAAAAAAACCCCACGTTTTTCTTTGTTTCTGTTATAAAAGTTTGCAAATAAATAATTGTTCTTCATAAATTTAGGCCAAGATGTATTCTGCTACATTTCTTTGGTGAAAATAACCCAAATTAGTATTTATTATTTAGTCTGTAGGAAGGTTATAGAGTTTAGAAACTATGGGATATATCTAAAAATTGATCAATCCTGAAGTACTGACAGCCAATCTAATTTCTTGAGGTCCAAGAATGTCAGAACAGTACAGATATCCCACAAATGACCCCATTTTGCAAAGTAAACAGTCCGACGTATTTCATAACGGGCATGGCGAGTTGTTTGAAATTGTAATTTTTTTGTCATAATTTTTTGAAAAATTAAGAAATTAAAAAAATGATTTTCACTATATTTTTTAAATACTGTCACCAGTGCAGTACAGCATCATCATATAACTGGCATTGTGGTGATCAGGAACACGGACTGGTGACAGTACGAAAAAAAAAATTTGATTATTTTTAATTTATTGTTAATTTTTTTTTCTCTTTTTTAAGGTTTTTTTTCATATTGCACCATGACCAAAGTAGTATAATGTTACCATAGTAACATTGTACTACTTTGGGGAAGTGATCAGTATTTTTTTTTTTTTACACAATTTGCTTATAGCAAAGAGTTGCTTTATTATAAGCAAGCATTTACCTGAATGACATTGATTCATTCAGGGTTTTTTTTATGTGATTACCTGTGATTTGGCCATGGCTTATCACATGACACAGCTGGGCTGTGATTGGGCCAGCTTGTGCATGTAATCGCTATGACCATTCACAGCTAGACACACTTGTATACAATGGATGGTATGCAAGGAAGCCATCCATTGTATACAACTGTCATGTGACCTGCTGTGATTGGTCACAACAGGTCACATGGTACTGGCAACGGGGCCGGTATACAGATCTGTCGGACACGGCCGGTGACAGATCTCGCCACAGCGCGGCCCTGCGGGCATGCGCAATGCATGTTCCAGAAAGGACGCCATATGGCATCCACCCGGAGGGACGAGCTGCCGTCCGGCCTATAGCCAGATGGCGGCTGGGCGGCAACTGGTTAAAAATAGATGTAAACCCTTACTGAATGTTATGAGGTAACAAAACATCTTGGAGAATTTGGGGGTGGAGGGAATGAAGTGTTTATAAATTTTTTTCATCCTTTGTTACATTTTAATGCTGCTGATGTTGTGCAGCTTCTTTACAACCTGTCCACATGCTCCACAGTGACAACAGACTGCATGTTGATTTTCAGGGAGCGTATTTTCTAATTATTGCTGGCTTTAATTGTTTTCTTTTACATGTTTTTCTTTCATGAAAATGGAAGGTACACCACGTTGAAAGCCCCCCACCCCCAAAAGTCAAATCATCTACAAACGTGATTTTAAAATAAGGCTGTTGAAACAGAACAAAATACATACCTTTATTTACATGTAGGAGGTTGTGAGAGAGAGGGGCAGTGCATTGTCACCCCTTAACACAAAGGAGTTGATTTACTATAACTGGAAAGTGCAAAGTCTGGTGCAGCTGCGCATGTAGCCAATCAGCTTCTAGTGTCAGCTTGTTCAATTAAGCTTTGAAATAAAACTGGAAGCTGATTGGTTTCTATTCAGAGCTGCACCAGATGTTGTACAGTTTTAGTAAATCAATCCCAAAGGGTCAAAACTTAAAGATGTATATTATTACCAGTATCATGAGCTGTTATTTTTATTAAAGCGAGCAATTAAAATAAAAATAAGCTTTCCATGCGTTGGTTGGGTTTACATCTAAAGATCTTTTTTAAGAATTTATAACTCCTTGGCTACTTGTATGCTCTATTAGTTGGTTCTTTTCCATTTTTTTTAGATTATAAATTTTAGCCTGGAATGATTGAAGTGCATCAGTTCGTTCATGGGCTTTCTTTTTTCACAGGCCTTACTGCATCAAGAATGTATAAACACTGTGCACCCATAACACCACAAATCCTCACCCCAGATGCACCACACCCCCTTCTCTATCCACATATACTCAAAATATGGACTTTTCTTGGTAAACATGTCCTTAACCCTTCACACCTAATGGTAAAACAAATCTAAATGCCTAAGCACAATTTTGCAACATTGACATGTGTTAGTAAAACCATACATATCATCACAACTACTTTGTATATCCAGGTGAATTATACCTTGTCTTTTTTCAGGACAAATTGGGCTTTCATTTGGTGGTAAATGGTAATGGATATCTCTTGATTTTTTTTTCATTATCAAAGGAAAACTGGCCCAAAATAGTAAAATAATCTTTTTAAATTTAGCTGTGTGTTTCTTGTTACTACCATAACCTACCACCAAAGAACAACCCAAAATAAATTCTCCAGCTCTTGGATCGCAGCGATACCATATATGTGTATTTTGTTTGTTGTTTGTACCCATAGGACAGCCCAGAAACAATAGTGCACATTTTGTTTTTTTTTACCTAAATCACACTGACATTGAAACTAACTGACACTGATACCAATTTTTTTTTAAATCTTGACCTTGGAACCTGACCTTTTGACCTTTGACCCAAACACTTATCCTGGCACTGAACTAGCTCAAACCTTGATCTAGGTATTTTTTCTTTATTTTTTAATATTCATTTATTTACAAACATTTTTTCCTCCTCTATGCCAGGAGTTAGAGAGATACAATGTATCTCTCTCCTCCATTCATAGAGAGAAAAAAAAACCAAGAGGGCTGGGATGAACAGGGACTGATCACTCTGATAGCCAGTCAGAGGCTATCACAGCAATCATGTGACCCGGAATCGGGAGTCCGGGACCTGGGGCTCTCAGTGACACCACGATCTTTGTGCAATGCGCTCCCAGCAGAAAGACATTTACGCAAATATGCGGCCCCCACGGAAAAAAGGCCAGTTCTGTGAGGCCGCATATTTGTGTTACGTCGGAGTCTAGGGGTTAATATTATATTGATTAATTTAAGAGTTTTGTTTTCTCTGTGAAATTTTACTTTCCCATTGAGGATAGTGCCTTTGTCAAAGTTTAATTTTGCCATTGGGAAATTCTGCATCCAGTAGTGATTTCTCTTTCTCCTTTCACTTCCACTACCCTCCTTTTCCTCTCTATTGGCCAATCAGAATGGACAAAATTCCATTTCAATCCCTTGATCAGTAACTCCCTTTGATCAAATGTGCCAATCCCCTGCAGGCCACGGATCCTTACTGTGCGCTGTTACTCTTCTAAGATTCTGCACTCCCTCTGGCAACATAGGTGAGGTAGGGTGAGATAGGAGAGGCTGAAGGAGGCTGAGAGGAGCACAAAGGATGTAACCAGCTCCTAAACCCCATCGCTGGTATGCTGTGAAGTCTGGCCACCAACCATGGTCACGTTACAGAGCTCAAAAGCATTAAGAGGTAGGGACATCACTCTTACCACCACTCCCTTCCCCTACTGATACTGCTGCTAGCCAGCTTAAATGATACTCCCCCTGCAAAGAAACTTCCCTTTTTGCTGCTTTCAATGGTGGGGATACAGCATGAAGGAATGACTGACTGTCTACAGCTTCTCTGTTCCTACAGACATCTCCTCCCCAGCCTGCTGTCTGAGACCTAAAAAATTACACTGTATAGTCAGGGCTCAGGTTATAGACACAGTAGCCTGTTTCTGTCCGCCTTTTTAGAAATGTGACAAACTCGCTTGTGATGCCATTATTTTTTAATGGCAGCCCAAACGCTGAGTGATTTTGCCCTGTGTGTCGAGCAACAAAATGCAGGGCTTGTGTCAAGACTTTGGGAAAAGGAGCTGATGGCTCAAACAGCAGTGGAGAAGCTTGTAGGGAGTCTTCCCCTCTATCCCCACCTCCTCAACACTGCACCTGCTCTTCACTACTGCAACTGTACCCCCTCTCTCATCAAACCTGTGCATGCTTCTCCAAAGACACACACCCTTCCTTACTGTTTACTTGACCATTACAGGGATGGCTTTACAAGGAAAAATTTGTCAAAAAAAATAATAATAAATAAATAAAAATGAAAAGTATAAAAAAGTAACCTAACGTAACTTGGAAAAAAAAAACTTTTAATAAATTGATGGCAGGTAGGAATGTGGGACATGCCCAAGCAATGAATTGAAGGAGGAATGCAGCTTCTGCTGCAGCAAATCCTGGCAGGAGAAGGCTGTTACTGGAGATGGTGGGTTCTGGCATGTCCTCTTTGGAGTTTAAAGGCTTTACTCTGGGGAAGGGCAGGCTTCCTATGACTATATAATTTATTGATTAGTTTTTGCTGCTACCTGCCGCTTACTTCTTCTTTCAGGAGAAAGACTTACAGGAAAAGGATTATGAGGACCAGGGGGATTCAAATAGGCCTCTCATTAAATGGGGCAACCCCACAAATTCCAATTGGACCCCCTTTCCCAGCTGCCATTATTTTTACCCATTTATACTGCCATCCCTGCCAGTGTTTGTTTGATTAGGGCAAG
This sequence comes from Staurois parvus, assembly GCF_062004578.1. Lineage (NCBI taxonomy): Eukaryota > Metazoa > Chordata > Amphibia > Anura > Ranidae > Staurois > Staurois parvus. Next base: position 7,417,096 of record NW_028317961.1, on the reverse strand, counting down.
GATAGCCTTATCGGAAAAAAAATCATTATAAAAAAGTAAATCTGCAAATATTTTTTTGCAAAAATGAAAATACATTTAAATAATTCCAGTGGTGTATAGAAATATGGTGGACTGCCCAGGCCATGAACTGGGGGAAAGGGGGTTGTTTTCATCAATTCTTTATCATGCATGAGTCAGTAGGCATAATCTCCCCACCAGCCGCCCAGAGCCTTTCCTTGTACTGTAATCATTTAGGGGAAGGAGGCAGAGGAGGAAGAGGTGAAAGAGGAAGGGGAGGAGGGGTAGAGGGTGGAGGATGTAGAAGAAGTCACATTACCAAGCCTCCACACACAACTGGCCGCTGATTGCCTGGAAGACATTATGCAGGCAAAACAGAAGAATTGCTGATGTGTCTGGCCTTCACTGTGTGCAGGCCAACTACTACATTGATATAAAAAAAAAATACAGGGAAAAAATATATAAAAACACATGAAAAAAATTAAGTAAAAAAAATATGTATATGGTGTCATTTTATATATTAGCTCTTTTGTTTTTAACACATTTTTAATAAACTGATCCATATTACCAACAGTTGGGGGACAACTATGTGTTATATATGGGCAACCAAGGCCAGGAAAGTTCCGCTAGATTATATAGGAGAGGGGTTGTAGTGCAAAGAGCTTGAAGGGGGTCTTAGACAGCTGGATTGGGGGTGGTTATAGTGTAGTGTTTTTTGCCACTCCAGATAGCATCTATTGCCCGTCGCTATCTAGAGTTGCACTGCCCAGCCACTGTATATTATTTGTGGATTATGTTTCTCAAATAATACACTCAAATTTCTATTTCAAGATAAAAGTCCTTTACAGGACTTATATAGCACCAACAGTTTGTGCAGCACTTTACAATATAAAGGGAAACGGTACAGCTGCAATACTATTCAATTCAAAGGGGTTTGGAGTACTTTGCTTGACAAATAGTGTACAATCTAAAAGATTGTCTATCCCTCTTATTTTGTGGTCTAACCATCTGCTTATATACTGTCCAGTCAATGAAAAATATTAGTGACTATTGTCTCTCAGATAATTCACACTAATCTTGCTTTTTACTACAAGATAAAACCTTCCTTTCTTTCTATTTGCTGCTGTTCAAGTGTTCTAACAAAAAAGACCTCACAAAACACATATTTTTGAAGTTTATTATTCTATAGCTTTCTATTTCATTCAAGGAAATGAGGTCAGGACTGATTTGGCCATCTAAAAATGTGAAACTTTTGTTTTTAATTAAATTTTGTTCTTAGGATCAATGCCATGTTTTAGGTGTTGGAATATGCTTTGAAGAAAATGTTCCAACTGTGGAGAAATTTTTAACCAAGTTGTGAGGCTGTCTAACATTAACCATAAACACCCAGACCCTTTCAGAATGAGCAAAATAAATTACCAGAAAGGCAAATCTTATTGTGAAAAATCCAGAATCTTTAAAAAAAATCACTATGTTGTTAAGGGGCCAGTACTTAACAGTGCAGACCCCTTTCTCTTTGGTGCCCTTTTCCTCTGACATCGTAAAATCACTAGTCCAAACCAAGTGCCTCAAAGTCTATTCAAATTACCTGGCAAAATGCTGCCACACTGGTTTGCAGATGGGACAGCAGCCTAAGGGACAGAAGTCACACTGCGCCAGAGATTTTGACAGCTCTTCAGTGGCAGGCTAACCCCATTCCATCTTGTGCTTGGCCAAGTTGTTTGGGACAATGGCTCCAACTTGCTTTCCACCCTTCAGCAGGACAAATTCACACACATCTCTTGCCTGGCACAAATTTTAAACCGGGTGTTGTAGCATTTCCTTGTTAGGTATCCTAGATTCCAAGATGTCTCACAGCAGACCAGAAGAGTGTGTGACCGCTTTAGGTGGCCATGCTCTGAGAGTGGTTTCCTGACCAGCACAAACTGCCTCCCAAAAGCATGATATGCCATATACCCAAGTACTATACTTGTGACCGTTACCAGCTCCTGTCACCATTATCAGCTCCAGTCGCCTCTGCTGGCCTGCCAACATTATCAGCTCCTGCCACCCTTACAAACTCCTGCCACCTCTGCTGAACTGCCATGATTATGAGTTCCTTCCACCTCTGCTGGTCCTCTACCATTAACTGCTCCTGCCCCTTCTCCTTGCCTTCTGCACCAGCTCTTGCTAACATGACCAGCTTCAGTCACCTCTACTATCCTGTCACAATTACAAGCTCCTATCATCTATTCTGGCCTGTTTTTGTCACCATTGCCAGCTACAACCAGTTCTGCAGGCCTGGCACTATCACCAGCTTCTGCGACCCTTACCAGCTCCTGACACCTCTGCTGACTTGCCATTGTTACCAGCTTCTGCCAGCCACACTGGCCTACAATAACTAGTGCTTGCCACCTTCAAAAATCTGCTGTCATTACCAGCTTTTTCCACCTCTGCTCGTCCACTAGCATATCCAACTTCCATCACTGCCTTACAACCATTACTAGGTCCAGTGGCCATTTCCAGGTAATGCCACCTCTGCTGGCCTGCCAAATCATTTTAATTTGAGGGCTTTAGCTTTATTTTGGAGAGTAATATTTGTTATAGCTTTTAGATTTTTTAAGTTTGTTGTGGCTACTAATTCCACACTAAATTCAGGTCTAATACCACTGGATAAAATAATCAGGTCTTGTCACCAAAACTATCTAAAAAGCTTTTTTGGTGGGTTGGGGTGATCAGGGTACTGCTGCTGTATTTAAGCCAAGCAATAATGTAAAAGTAAAAAAGAAAAATGACACATGCAAAATATTGCTGATGCCAGAATACAGTGTCAATGATGCTGTCTTTGAGAACCATACTATTTCATAATATCACATACAGCTTAACCTCTTCCTACCGACGTGGTGCATATATGCTGCCTCTCGGCAGGTGGGCTTTAACTGCGAGAGGCTGCAAATATGTGTCCCAAAATAAACAACTTTCTGTGCACTCTCCCAGCACAGACACCGATGGGGACTGGTAAGCTCCTGAACCATACTAGCGATCGGGAACTTTCTGATCATGTGACCACTGTGACAGCCAATCACAGCGATCACATGACCCAAGTGCCCACCTCCCAACATTTAAAAGCTCGTAGAGGGCATACAGGCAGTGGGAAAGGGTTAAAGGTATCTGCCAGGTATGTAGTTAAAGGACTGGTGTTTTCCCCATGTGGTGCTTGAAGTTGCATTAAAAGGTGGATGCATGGCATTTTTTAAATTTATTTTGGCATTGGCACATGTTACCTATGGCAGTGCACAGATCTCCATATCCTTTGCCTTGTCTATTAGCTTTGAAAATTGACAGAATTTATTTTCAAAGTTTGTTCCCTATAGACTTCAATAGGGTTCAGATTTAAGTTTGCAATTTTTAACCTCAGGACAGGTTTGATGAATCCCCTGAAAACCAAACACAGACACATTCACGCATGCCTAGTGTTTACCACAGCAGCTGAAGCTAACATTTGGTAATGTTTTAAACTTAGTGACCAACCTATCTCTACTCATTTGATTCTTCAAGGCAGATGTTTGTTGCTCAGTGTGGTCTTTGGTATTGGCCTTTTTTCTTTAAGTAGTGTGAGATAGCAAGATAAACATGAGACTAAATTAACATTGTTTAAGGTATTGTTCCAACACTTTATTTAATAATAGCTTCCTTGTTAGTCTATGGAGATTTCTGTTGATGTAAAAATAAATGTAGGAACCATAGTATCCAAAAACTAAGAGAGTAAAAAGGAAATGGTGAAACAATTAGCTAAGTGCTAACTAAAATACCTTGTTTTACTTAGTTATATCATGGCGATGGCTAAGCAGTTAGTCTGTAGTGATGGGCTGAACACCCCCCTGTTCAGTTCGCAGTCGAACATTCAACCCTAATGAAAGTTTGACCACAAACTTAGAACTTAATGCAAGTCAATGGGACTCGTACTTGTAAAATCAAAAGTGCCCATTTTGAAGGCTTATATGCAAGTTATTGGCCATAAAAGGGGTATGGGAACTCGGGTACTGCCCTGAGGGACATGAATCAGTGAAAAAAATGTTTTCAAAAAGTACCATTTTTAAAGTGGGAGTCATTTTTCATTGCTTAAAAAATTTAAAAATTTACCAAAAATTTACCCCTTAGGTCTGGCAGGTAACTTAAGAGCACTCCACAGTAAGCAATAAACAAAAGTGCGTGGAGTTCCCCCTAAAAGCCACACCAGGCCCTTTATGAGTTCCACCCCTCCTGAACCGTACCAGGCCACATACCATCAACTTGGGGGGGGGGTGCTTTTGGATAGGGGGGTTCCTCGCCCCAAAGCACCTTGTCCCCATGTTGACGTGGACAAGGGCCTCTTTCCCACAACCCTGGGCCGTGGTTTTGGGGGTCTGCAAGGGGGTGACTTCTCGGAATTCCCATATCTCCCCCTTTTTAATGAGTATGGGGTACATAGTACCCCTACCCATTCACCAAAAAAGTGTAAAATGTGAATAAAAACACAACAGTTTTTGACAAGAACTAAAAAAAAATGGTCCCATCGTTGTAATCCATCATCAATCACAGCATTGTCATGATGCTATCGACTCGCCAAAATAAAAAAAAACCCCGACTCCCGCTGGCCTGTCCGCACCCGATGAGCACTTGCCGCTATCTGACATTTGCAAATCAGATATAAACAGTTGGGCGGAGATAGTGGTGATGTCACCGCTAGCTCTGCCTAATTATGCTGTGATTGACCAAAGCATTGCATCTGACCTGTGGTCAGGTGCAATGCTTTGGCCAATCACAATGCACTGTCAGAGCTCAGTGCATTGTGGGGAACCCTTACCATTCATGTTTGTTCACTGAATAACATCAAGGCCATCACAATTAGTCCGTTTACTTGCTTATCTAAATGTCACATGTAGGTCCTGGACTGAAAGTATAAAGCCATGGCAGTATAATACACCATATAAGGTTTTATTGCTCCCTATTCTGTCACAGTATGGGAACAAGAAAAGTCTAAAAATAATTTTATGCATTAATCAAATGTTAATTTCAAATGCACCAAGGCAATATTCACCCCTTTTTGTTCTAGAAACGAGTGTATCTTTAATGCTTACATTGATACATGTCGACTTGACTTCAAATGTCAAGTTGGGCAAGGGCAAGTAGACATCAAAGGATAGATTGACAATCCTAACTGTGTAAGATACACCAGTCACAGAGAAAAGCACTCTTAAATATGACAAATGTTCAATCAACACTAGGGTTCTGAAGCTCAGGTGAATGCACATGACAGCCTTAGAGCACACATCATACTATGTATGTAAAGATGGTTGCATTGGATTGAGAGGAGAAAGGTAAGAGATTTATACACATGATCTATATATGACTGTAAACCTTACTGCCTGGTAGAAGCCACACACAGTAATGTATACATACCAGCTTTGTTTGTATACAGCTGCTGTATCTGTGCAGATAAAGGAGTAGATATATGTGTTTCAGATTCCCCTAAAACCTGGTGCAACCAAATCCTAGAGGCATGACTCCAAAATGTCATGGATAATAAAAGGAGTACAGAAGTGGCATACTTTGTATGCTGTGCCAAAATGGGAGTGGCTTATTCATAGGGTTGCTGTTCATTTCTAGGAACAAGAAACATCTGATATGCTGGAATCAAACATCGCAGATGTTAAAGTGCTCTGAATTTGCCAAAAAAATGCACATAGTGGTAATTATGTACATGAAATTACACAGCTCTTTAAATTCAGTGGGAGTCTTTTTACATAGTTAAATTCTAAACCAGTACAAGGCTGGTTCATAATTTGACAATGTATTGTCACCAAAATGACATAGAAACCTCCAGAGCTGAAGGGGTATATGGTAATTAGAAATATACAAAAAGCTTTATTGAATAATAAGCAAAAATAAACAGACAGTCGAAGCAAAAATTCAATGACCAACAGTTACATATTACAATAAATGAAGGGAAGCTGGTGCAAGGCATGTATCGATAAAAGCATAATCTGAAAAGTGTATATAGGTGCCCTGAGGGAAGGGGTGGGGAGGGAGGTTGGAAGGGAACGGGTAACAGATCTTTGTGGGTCAATGATAATGTAAACCCTAGAGGGAAGTTTTGCTACATCAACATTATAAAAAGCAGGAGAGGCCCAAGAAGAGGCAGCATCAAAAAATAAAACAGTACATATTCATGACCTAGAGTTTAGAAAGAAATCTAGATTGCATAAATAGTAGTGCGGAAGAAACGCAGAAAACAGCAGGCACAATCCGTAAATTATGTTTAAGGACAGAGTAAACAAAAGAGTAGAAAAAGACAAATGGTAGAGAGACATGGACAACACACACACAAAAAAAAAAAAAAAAAAAGGGGGGAGGGAGGGGCTCCGGGGGGGGGGGGGGGGGTCACAGCAGGATCCATCCTCATATCGATAGAAGGGACTGGTCGAATCTCGAGGGCTGAGCTATATCCACCCAGGGACGCCATATCTGCAGAAATTTTGTATGGGTATCCAACAATATGGCCGTCAGTTTTTCATTGACCATTATGAAGTTCATCCGATTTTTGACAGCCTCAAAGCTAAGGACAGGAGTCTTCCAAGCCCTCGCAATCGTCAATTTAGTTGCCATAAATAAATGTGATGCCAGCTGCCGTTCAGAGTGGAGAAGGCCCTCTATTGGTTTAAATAGAAGCGCTTCATATGGATTACGTTTGATGTCTGTATGAAGAATAGTGCGGAGGAGGGCATACACCCTGATCCACAACCTGCTTACTTTAGGGCAAGTCCACCAGATGTGGGCCATGGTACCCAATTGTTGGCATCCTCGAAAACAAACCGGGGAATAGGTAGGGATAAAACTGGCTAGACGGGCAGGCGTATAGTACCATCGGTATAGAATTTTGTAGGCATTCTCAAGAATAATGACATTCCTGGAACACTTAGATAATGTTTGGGTCATATGCTGCCAGTCTTGTTGATCCAAGATTCCCCCTAATTCCGACTGCCAACGCTGATGATAGGAACAAACCGGAGGGGTTCTAGAAGAAATAATGGAAGAATAAATAAGGGAGATCAGACCCGGAGCATGAGGTCTATGTCTGCACTGGCTTTCAAAAGGGGATAGACGATAAGGTCCTGGATGCGTACGTATTAAAGTATGAATAAAGTGACGAAGTTGAAGATAACCAAAATGTTCTCGGAGGGGAATGTTATAAGAAGAACGCAGAGTGTCAAAGGTAATTATTCTGGTGGGAGAAAGGAGTGAGTGAACATCATAAAAACCATGCGCCTGCCACCAGACAAACTGTCTAGGGTTATCCCTACCCGGAGGGAATAATGGGTTATGTAATAGACGTATCAGAGGCAGGTGAGGAGAGATAAGGCCAGCGGAGTATTTGACAGAATCCCAAAGACGAAGCGCAAGTGTCAGTGTCGGGCTAAGGGTAGATGGACGTTGGGAAATAGGGAGCCATGGCAAGGAGGGAAGCGGTATCGGGTGAGAATCCATCATATCTACTACAGCCCACAGGGGGAAATGGTGAGATGCATGAATATGAGCTAAAGGGGCAATGTTAGCCGCCAAGTAGTAAGACTGGAGATTTGGAACTGATAACCCGCCCACATTCCGCCGCGCAAATAAGATATGTTTGCTAATTCTAGGTCGAGAGGAGCCCCAAATAAAGGACAGAAGTTTTCGCTGATGTATACGCAATATATGCGAAGGTACTGAAACTGGCAGAACACGAAATAGGTAAAGTAGTTTAGGGAGATAAGTCATACGGATTGCATTAATTCTACCGAACCATGATAACGGGAAATGAGACCAAGAGGACAAGAGTTCGGTCAACTCATGAAAGACAGTGGGGAAGTTAGCCTGATACAGTCCATCATATGTCGGGGTAAGCTTAATTCCTAAGTATGGTAAGGCCGAAAGCCATTGAAAGGGGAACGTTTGCTTCAAAGTAGTCAAAAGTGATGGTGGGAGGGTAACTGACATAGCTCTTGATTTAGCTGGATTGACATGTAAACCTGAGAGGGTGGCAAAGGAATCCAGAACTGCAAGTAAATTAGGCAAAGTAATCCCCGGATTCGAAATTGACAATAATATGTCATCCGCAAACAACGACAATTTATGTTGGGAGCCTGCCACATCAATTCCCTTAATATCAGGATGTATACGGATTGCTTCTGCCAACGGTTCCAGGGCTAAAATAAAAAGTAAAGGGGAAAGCGGGCAGCCCTGCCTAGTACCTCTGGAAACCGAGAACGTAGAAGACTCAAATCCGTAGTATCTAAGCTTCGCTTGAGGGGATGTATATAGCGAAGAGATCCATCGTAAGAAGGAAGGGCCAAAGCCAAAACGATGGAGGACCGACAGGAGATACGGCCAGGATAAAGTGTCAAAGGCCTTATTGATGTCTAAGGATAAGAGCATCATATCGATTTTACGAGTATGGGCCAAATGTTGCAGTTGTAAAATACGTCTGATAGCATCTCCGGCCTGCCTATGGGGAACAAATCCCACCTGGTCCTTTTTAATCAGACGAGAAAGGAAGGAATTCAATCGAGTAGCCAAAATCTTAGTAAGAATCTTCATATCAATATTGATAAGAGAAATAGGCCTATAATTAGCCCAGGAAGAATGGTCACGATCCGGTTTAGGGATCATAACCACATTAGCAGTTAAAGAGTCCGGAGAAAAATTCGAACCTCCCTTCACCGCATTAAACATAGCGGCAAGGTGGGGAGCGAGCACATCAGCTAATTTCTTATAATATAGTGCCGTATATCCATCAGGACCTGGGCGTTTACCCGTTTTCAGTTCTGCTATACATTGTAAAACCTCAGATACTTGGATATTACGGTCCATCAAATCCTTATGGGCTGACGTTAAAATAGGTAAGGGCAACCTAGATAAAAAGTCAGAAATAGACTGAGGGTCAGAGTAAAGTTTAGCTAGTCTGTGCCGGAACTCCTCTAAAACCGTTACTGGGTTGCTCGTAAGAGTATTGTGACGAGTACGTAAAGATATCGGTTTGGGGTGTTGCGCAAAAGAACGCAATCTACGGGCCAACATAGAGTCTGGTTTGTTAGCTTTACTATACCACTTCTGGCGAGTCCAACGCAAGGAGCGTTCAGCCTCATCTGTTAGGCACAGATCCAATTCTAAGCGAGCCTGATCCAAGAGTCTACGATTTGACAGGGAAGGTGACTGTTTAAACTGGGCTGACGCGGAAGCTAACTTCGATTCTAACTGACGTTGCTTAAGCTGTCTTTCTTTCTTTCGCCTTGAAGCTATATGGATAATATGTCCCCTAAGAACTGCCTTGTATGCTTCCCACAATGTGACTGAAGAAGAGACAGAACCCGAGTTTAATTGAAAATATTCCTGAGACTTACTATGTAGCTCCGTCTGAATCTCCTTCAGTGAAAAGCAAGGAGTCATTCATTATCCATGAAGAGAAGGTCGGCCTGCAAAGGAGAGTTCGACAGACCACCAAAATAGGCTCATGGTCTGACCATGGGACTGTTAGGATAGAAATAGAACGAACCAAAGGGAGATGTTTACGTGAAACGAAGGCATGATCAATTCTAGAATGAGAATGATGGGGATGTGAATAATAAGTGTAGTCTTTCCCCTGAGGATGAAATTCACGCCATAAATCTACCAGGTCATAGGTAGTTAACGTCCGTGCAAAGGACTTCACTGATGTGGAAGGGTCAGAGCGCTCCGCTGGATATTTATCTAGTGCAGGGTTTAACACTAAATTTGAATCCCCCGCCATCAGAAGCGTACCCCTTTGATGTGTGGCCAGGAGAGAACATAGCTGTAACAGAAAAGGTCCAGGGTTGACGTTAGGAGCGTAATAGGACATTATGGTAACCTCTATTCCATGGATCGTACCCTGGAGCAGAAGGTATCTGCCATTAGGATCAGCAATACGCTTCACACAGACAAATGGAGTTTTACTATGGAAAGCAACCAATACACCTCTCTGTTTAGTGGGACCAGTAGCTTGAAATATCTGAGGGTAACGTGCATCAAAATATTTTAACGGCAGAAGTAGTGGAGAAGTAAGTTTCTTGCAAACAAGCAATATCAACTTGGCGAGCCCGAAGAAACTTAAATATCTTTACCCGTTTCTGTGGAGAGTTCATCCCCTGGACATTCAGCGATAACCAGTTCAACGACATGGAAATCTAAAAGGAAGGAAGATAAAATCCGCCACGATCCCCGGGAGCCCTGAAAACAAAAATTTGCAAAAACACAAAACATACATGACAAAAGACAAGGAGAAAGAAACTAAGAAGAAAGGAGAGGACAAGAAGACCTCTAATATACAAGCAAGATATCTGTAAATCATGGAGAATGATTCAAACAATATAGTAATCACCTGTGGGTAAAACACCCACATAAAGGGTAGGTAGCGGGCGGGACCAAAGACCAGACCGCTAGCCAGCTCGAAGGGGGACACGACCATCCACCGGAACAACTCGGAAGTGATATAGAATATACAAACATTATACAAACAACTGAGGCTAATACACCTGTGAATAGGCAATCCAAAACTTGCGGGACAATAAAGATCTCAACCAATCAATGCAGAGAAAAGTAACATCCACTCTTGATTGGAAGAGATAAGATACACGGAAATATGAAATCCCTGAACAAATCTAGACTCAAGTCCAGAAAGTGGCAGCCAAAAAAAAAGAAAAGAAAAAAATCCACATGGGATTAAGCTACATACTGGCTGCCAGCTTCCAAACATCAGGTCGCAGAGATTTCCTGAAAGCGCTGGGCCTGTAGGGATCGAAGAGCCTGTGAACCGCTTTGACTAGGAGGAGATTTATGCGAAGACTGGGAATTTTGATGACGCATAGGTATTAAAGTCTCCTCACTCTTGGATTGTGGCAACTCCAGGTTGAGCTCCCGAAAGTGACACCGGAGATCCGCTGGCGAAGAAGCTTGGAATTGACGACCTTGAAAGGAGAATGAAAGCTTGAAAGAGAAGCCCCATCTGTACTTGATATCAGCTGACTGAAGAATCCGAAGATAAGGTCTCAGGGAACGACGTTTGGCAATTGTGACTGGGGACAGATCCGCGAACAGATGGACAGAATGACCTTGAAACTCCAAAACTGAACGATTCCGAGCTGCCTGCAGTAGACGTTCCTTAGTGCGATAGAAGTGGAATTTAATAATAATGTCTCTGGGAGGACCCTCCGTGGGCTTAGGTGCTAGAGCTCTATGGATACGATCAAACTCCAGACGTTCCATAGGAATCTCAGGGGCCAGCTCCTGGAAAAGAGCAGTTGCAGTGCCCTGCAGATCGGTGATTGCCTCCGGGATTCCGCGGATGCGGAGATTATCCCTGCGAGCTCTATTCTCAGCATCCTCCAATTTATCTTTCAAAGTATCCAGCTCAGCATGTAGATCCTCCACTTCTTGTTCGTGACCCTCCAAGACTGTAGTTGCCAGATCCATGCGTTGTTCCAACTGATGGGTGCGGAGACCCAACTCTTTTAGGCCTCTCGCCAGGTCAGAAGATAATTTACGTGAGGCAATAGTAATCTCCTCTCGCACTATAGCGCGAAATTTGTGTAGTAAGGCTTCGGGATTATGTTCAAGAGAATCAACCATTCCCGACGGGAATTGCCGCTGACTATCACCATCAGACTCAGGGTTTCCTGGAAGTTGGGTGTTATCATCAGGCTCAGGCGGGCTAGGCTGTGGCCCTGTGAAGGGGATTGCTGTTTGGCCTGGTGTTTAAGTTTAGTGCGGGGAGTACGGTGCATTGCCGAAAGCGGTCCACAGATTTCCAAGTCACCCTCAGACTATTGAAGTGTTATGTTAGGGTGTAGAAGCCCAATGGCCGAGATGAATGTCTCGGTGGCATGGCCCAAGGAGGTCACTCTGGCATTTTCCCCTTGGTACGTGTACGTGTCCCCCACTGGGGAGGTATTCACAGAAGGTTCAACATAATGCTACAGTCAGTGAAAGATAGATGGTTATGGTATATAGGCCAGGTATGCAGACTGTGGATAGGTTGCCAAAAAATATCCCAGGCACCCCTGATTTATCCACTAGGGAAGGGGACTATGCAGAAGGATGTCTTCCCCCATCCAGCACCCGTCCTGTAGCAGGTCAGACCTCCAGTATCCTGCCAGGGCCCTGCAGGGACATAGTATATTCCACCAGGCCATCAGGAGGACTATGGGAGCCCACCCAGCCTGCCCCAATAGCTGAACTGACTCCAGAGGTTGGCGGGCAGTGTGATAGTGTGGCGGTCCGGCCGCGATGGCGATCCGCTCCGGCCGTGGATCTAGGAAACACCGCGGCTTCACACGTCGCGGTAGGCCTCAGTCCGCCCCGCGCCCCAGATGCTCAGAGAAGGGGCAGAGCAACTCGACACCCCTCCTCAGATGTCAAGTAGAGTCTGGGCAGCCGGGGATCCTTTGTGGGCAGCCTCCGTACCTCGGATGGTAACGGATGGAGGATCAGGGTGCCGGAGCTTCAGAAAGAAGCGTCTGCTCCCGGCGCCATCATGGACACTCCCCCTCATGTAAATATTTCAACCAGACCCATATTCAGGCGTAATTTCTGAGTGGCCAAAAAAGAGAGTGCAGCAAGCATGTGCCCCCCTCCCCTTCCTGTACCATACTAAGCCACATGCCTTTCAACATTGGCTTGTGGGTGGAATGGGGTTGCAAAGTCCCCCACCCCTTCTCTTGCAAAGTACCTTTGTTCTGATGTTGAAGGATAAGGGACTCTTCTCTACTTCTGTGTGCCCCAAAAAGGAGGTGAGGGTAAAAAGGTGGACATATGGTGGAATCTGGAAACGCCAATTATAATAAGAGGTGACCAGATATCCAACCCCTCCCAGGGAAATTAGTAGAGAGGTACATTAGTACCCCTTATATATTCCCTAGAGAGTTTAAATAAAAATATACACCAAACTAAAATCTCTTTATTTAAATACAGTTTCTTAACGTCTCCAGGAGTAAGTCCAGTTCCAACCATAGCATCCAGCAAGGCAGTTCACGTCTTCTTCTTCTCAATTCACATGTCTTCAGTCGATATGAACATGAAGTACTCCTGCCACTAAATGACAAATTCTCTGCTGCAATACTTTAAATGTACCGCTGGGAATCCCTGGTGATGTCATTGACCACATTTGGTAAATGATTTTACCCTAGATTCCAAGCTGTATATTTATATAACTGCAACTGGGAATTTCACATTTAGCAGTAGGAATGCAACATGTACAGCCCACCAAAATTTGGTCTCCATTGACTTCATCCACTCTGTTTGCTAAAAAAGTCATTCATTCATTCATAATGAATGAATTATGCATTACTTATTGTGCTCTTTTCTTCTGTAAGCAGGTTCAGTGTTAGGCTGACAGGTACGTTTAAGTCAAGAAACCTCTGGCTTGTTGACACTACTGACCCTCTCTCTTACTTTCTGAGAGCTGCTGTGCAGGGATTTACAGATGATATCAAGACAGATTAAAATTGAAATCCATACATGTGCTACTTGTACGAAAAATATATGTAATTTTTTGTAACAAATACATAATTTTTTTAACATTTTCCTGAAGTTTTTTTTTCATTTAGCATTTTATATATCACTCATATTTGATGCACATTAAAGTCCCCTACATCTCCTGGATCTCTACTAATACTACTTGCTTTTCACCCCCTCTTTACTTTATGTGATACATATTTTTAGTCTCATATGGATAATGTCTGGATAATCATAGGCTATTTTTAACATTTCTGGGGTTTCTTATATCCATAAAATACACAATACATTTTAATAATATAGTTCTAGAGGGAAATTCAAACTATTACCTGCTAAACAGCAGTATGTACAAACTGTCCATATTTCTGTAAGGCAGAAGATTCACAAAGACATTTCTGAGATGCAAGAAAATGAACCCCTACTATAATAATAAACTCATTGCTTGCAATTCCATATTCATACTAACCTCTTCTCAAGATGTCATGTTATAAAATTTCACATAATTTTTTCCTTTAATTACTTTGATTGGTTACACCATTTGTTCAGGAATGGAATTGAAATTTAAAATAGTGAGTGTGGAGTGTTTTTTATATTTAAGTGCAAATCATATCATATTTTAGAAGGCATTCATACAGAAATATAGAAAATTCTTAAAGTTTCACAGAGGTTCTTTCACAACTATATTTCACAAATTTCAAGCCTTGTGTTGTAAAGTTTAAGGAAGCCTCATCAGATGGTTCATTGACCAGCTGTTTTCCAAATGTGATCATGGAAAAAGGACTGTCAAAAGACTCCTTTACTTTAAGGACTACAGTATGCGTTGACAGGCATGGTTGAAAATTGTTCTGGTAAGTATACTGTCATATTACATCAGGCTGCTCTACCTCACTTTTTCTGCAGTATTCTGAATCTATATACTTTAGATATTATTTATTTTTACAGGTATTTATATAATGCTGACAATTTATGCAGCTCTTTACAGTACAGTACATTCACATTAATCCCTGTTCTCAAGGAGCTTACAATCTAAGGTTCCAATGTCATGTGAACACATATTAGACTTAATTTAGACAGAAGAAAATGATATCAGAACATGAAAATAAAACAATTAAACACAGTATGTGGTAGTCTGGGGCAGAATTTCTCAAAGACTATGTCTAGTGGATGCCAGAAGTGCAAAGAATGATAGATGAAAAATTAGCATATTTATTTTAAACTGTTCGCTTTTCCCCGGAAAGACTTTAAAATACACAATGTTGATTGCAGCAGAGCACTGAAACTGAGCAACACTTGGCCTTTATTGAGGTCAAGCAAGAATCTGAAAATTGAATCTTAACAATTATTATTACTCTCAACTATGAAAGTACCCTACCCGGAAATACAAAATCACATATATTTACATGATTTTGCCCAGCGAAGCCACCTTGTAGCAGTACATCTGCTATGGGTTGGCGAGTAAGTGGTTAAATATTTAAATTTCCAGTTGCTCCCCTACCCCAAGCTCAACTCTATTTTGGTTGCTGCCAGTGAATCACCCAAAACTACTGAGTCAACTTATGACAAATAACTTTCAAATCTGGGACTTTAACTAATATTCAAGTAACCTTTTGTCACCTTCTTCTCCACTTGCTTCCATTGCAAATAATCCCATTCCATTTCCTGGTCAAAACAGTGCCCATAGTTTTAAATGGTGAACTTCAAATAACTCTTGCATAATATATAAAATAAGGGGTGTCATATCCAACCTGAACTGGACAGTCTTTCAAATCAAAGGTTATGCCACATCAGTATGCATACATCCAACATTGGATTTCACGGATGTCATGTATGATCCAACAGATAGAAGATTCCTAAAGTTTAGCTTCCTTGGAATCCCAGTGTCTGCACACACCCCATGTACTCTCCACAGGCAATTGACTGAAATTTCTACCCACATACACTACTCATTTGTACAAAAATGAGAAGTAGGTAATTTCACTTTTATATTTCAATATTTTTATTGAGAAACAAGCATATAGATGCATAAAACGAGATGGCAAACAAAAAAGTCCACCTACATGGTGGAACAAGATATAGAATCAGAATCATAACATTGATAGGCACGCAAAAAGATTATCGAAAGGTGGCATTACAAATACACACAGAGAGTGCCATAACCATCAAGACATACAGGTTTCATAAATCAATAAACAGAAATCGAACCGAAGGAATGAACCAAGAGTGACAGAAATAATTCAGCGAATAAAGTAGAAAAAGAGAGAAGAAAGAAAGAAAAGAAGAAGGAAATTACTCCTAAGGGAAAGGAAGAAAATAAGAGGGGGGGGGGGGGTCAGCTGCAAGACTCTCACAATACAGTAATGTAATTAATCCAAGGCTCCCAAGTGCTCTCAAATCTGGACATATTGTCATTAACAATACTCGTCAGCTTATCGTTAACCATTATCCAGTTAAGTTTTTGTTTCGCCCTATCTAGGGAGATCAAGAGTTGTTTCCAACTTCTAGCTATGGTAATGCGAGCCGCCAGTAATAGGTATAAAGTTAGTTTAGTAGATTTTTTGGGGACATCAGAGGGTAGTATATTGAACAAAGCCACTTCCGGCGATCTACGAATACTAACTCCTGTTACTGAGTAAATAAAATTGAATATGCGGATCCAGAACCTACTCACAACTGGACATTTCCACCAAACGTGGAACATGGTACCTTCTTGACCACAGTGTCGGAAACAGCTAGATGACGCGGAAGGATACATTATGGCTAGGCGAGCAGGAACCAAATACCATCGAAGTAACGTTTTATAGTTGGATTCAACAAGATCAGTGTTAATCGAGATCTTCGATAGAGTATGAGCCGCATTCCGCCATGTATCTAAATCTAATGAACTATTGAAATCCCTCTCCCATTGGGTCATATAGGATAATTTAGTGAGGGGATCAACCAACAAAGCATAAATAATGGATAAAGGACCTCGCATCATCCCACTTGCCCCACAGGAGACCTCGAGGGAAGTAAGCACACAAGGTTCTGTGAGTAATCTAAGCTTGCTATTGATAAAAGAGCAAAGTTGGTGATAACAAAATATTTCTCCGTGAGGCATCTTATAATTAGTCACAAAATAATGAGGAGACCGAGGATGAACCCCATCTAAATAGTCTCCGATACGTAACAACCCCTTATTAATCCACCACTGGAACCTCGCGAAAGATAGACCTGGGGCAAACTCAGGATTACCAAGCACTGGGGCCAACGGGGTATGCGGAGAGGAGAAAGGTTTAAGAGCTCGCCATCTATCCCACACCGATAATGAATTGGATAGAGTAGGACACAAAATAGGAGGACGCAATCCACTGGGAAGCCACATGAGAGTACCAATAGCATATGGACGGCACGAAAGAGCCTCAATCCCAACCCATTGGGGGACATATCCCCTGGCCGTAGTACACGATAACTGTGCTATTTGGGCCGCCTGAAAGTATGCTAAAAGTATCCCAAACCGCCATGCCTCTTCAAAGAAAATAAGGTAGATTTGTTAAGCCTAGGGCGTTTTCCCCTCCACACAAATCTAGAGACTGCTGCTTGTAGTAAAAACAGTTCCCGTTTGGGGATCGTGATTGGTAGCGTCCTGAAATAGTACAATAATCTTGGCAGAAAGGTCATTTTAATGGAATTAATTCTACCGAACCAGGAAAGTGAGAGATCCTGCCAGTCTAGTAAGTCATTTTTAAGTCGTTTGAAAAGCGGGAGATAGTTGGCCTTGTATAACGTTGATATAGATTTCGTGAGGAGAATCCCGAGATAGGGGAGAGAACCAGGTGCCCGCAGAAAATCAAAATTTTCCCGGCAGTAACGAAACTCCGAATCAGGTAACAAGATATTTAAAGCAACCGTTTTAGATGAGTTGAGCGTAAGACCGGAGGCCTCAGAAAACCGATGAAACAAATGGAAGAAACCAGGCAGAGACATTCGAGGATTAGATATGTACATGAGAACATCATCAGCAAATAGGGGGCATTTATGATCCCGTTGACCACAGTTAACGCCTGAGATAGTGGGTTCAGCGTGAATAGCAATCGCAAGTGGTTCCATTGCCAACTTAAAAAGCAATGGAGAAAGAGGACAGCCCTGTCTAGTCCCTCGTTCTATCGAAAAAGGGACTGATTTATATCCACGAATGGAAACTTGAGCGGACAGAGTAGAATAGAGGGCCCGCAACAGCAGCCGTTATTGCGGCCAAACCCAGCATTTGGGTTTGGCCGCAATAACGGCCAAACCCAAATTTGTCTAACGTTCGAAATAAATAGTCCCAGAACAGACTGTCGAATGCCTTCTGAATATCCAGTGACAGTAGTAGAATTTCCCTCTGTGGAGATCCGTCCCAATTGGACTGCACAGCTGACAGCAAAGCTATAGTCCATCTAATTTGGTCAGATGTTTGTCAACCGTTTATGAATCCTGATTGGTCATCATGAATATATAGGGCCAAGAAGTTATGAAGACGTAGAGCCAGGATTTTAGTAAGAATCTTTAAATCACAATTAATTAAGGAAATAGGCCGGTAATTGGAGACCATAGCAGCATCCTTGAGAGGCTTGGGAATGACAATGATGAATGCCTTATTTTCATCCGGGAGTACCATTCCTCCATCCCGCAAATAATTATAGTAGAGGGCCATATGGGGCGTCCGAATATCAGGGAAAGCTTTATAGTAATTATTGGGAAAACCATCTGGTCCCGGGGCCTTATGAGAGGCAAGAGATTTCACCACATTCCCGGTTTCTTCACATGAGATAGGTCATTCCATCATCTCCCTATGGGCCTCCTGGAGGGTGGGAAGTGAAATAGACTCCAAAAAAGTATCAAGAGAAGTAGAAGAACCCCCTTTGGGCGAGCTATAAAGTTGAGTGTAAAAAGAATGAAATTTGTAGAGGATCTTACCAGGGTCCTGGGATAACGAACCATTATCCAGTCTGAGTTTGGGGAGGGCCGTCTGCGAATGTCTGGGAGTCAGCTTACATGCTAACAGGGTGCCAGGTCTGTCCCTCCAAGTAAAAAATTTATGATTAGACCAACGAAGTTGTTTGTCAGCAGTAGTAGTAATACACAAGTTAGGTTCCAGTCGGGCCTGGTCAAGTTTAAGTAACAAATCAGGACTGGGATTTTGCTTATGTTGAGCAACCAGGTCAGTGTATGAGTGAGTTTTAGTAGTAAGTAGGTCATTTTGGGCTTTTTTTAGACGAGAAGAAAGTTGAATAATATATCCCCTGACTGAGGCCTTATGAGCTGGCCAATTAATCGCCGGGTTCGTGTCCTCTGCTTTATTAAAGTCAAAAAATATCTGCAGGTGTGAGGAAATTTCCCGACAATGAGAGGGGTTACCCAAAATAGAGTAATTAAGACGCCAATGAAAAGCTGTCTTACCAGGTGTCTTGGACGACAAGGTTATAGAAACTGGGTCGTGGTCAGGCCAGGGCGTGGAGAAGATTTTAGCAGTAACAAGTTTGGGAAGTGAATGTGTATGAAGAAAAATATGATCAATGCGGGAATAACTATTATGAGCCCTGGAGTAGTGGGAGTAGTCTCAGGAAGTAGAATTAGCCTCCCTCCATGCATCAATAAAGTCATAGCAGTATAAGAGTTGAGCCAACTTACGGCTCCGTCTAGAAGGAGGCTGAAGCGTGATGGTTTGGGAATGATCTAGAGTCTGGTCCAATGCTAGATTAGAGTCACCAGCCAGAATAATGTCACCCTCAAATTCTCCGACCAGTGTGCTGAGCAGGGACTGGAAAAATTCCACCTGATTGGTATTGGGGGTATAATAGATTAGAAAAGTGATAAGGTTTCCTCCCAAGTGGCCTTTTACCAGAAGATATCGCCCCTCCTTGTCCCGGATAATTTTAGATTCGGTAAAGGACAATCGGCGAGAAAAGCAAAGGGCCACCCCCGTTTTTTCTCTGTAGCAGTAGCAAAAAAGCAGAGAGGGTAATTTTTATGGATATAGCGTGGAGAAAAGGAGGGGGGAAAATGTGTCTCCTGTAAGGCAACTATATCTGCCCCAAGGGAGTGGTACGAGCTAAAAGCCTGTATGCGTTTGGATGGGGAATTAAGCCCCTGGACATTGTGAGAAATTAGACGAATTTCTCCTCTAGTTGACCGTAGGGAAGACATTATGAGTAATTAAGGAGCTAATTAGGATAGAGACCCCTCGTTCCCGAAAAGTGAAAAGGTCCCTAAGAGTCCTTAAATGTTGCCAGCTAACCCCAGAGAAAAACAGAGTAAGACGAAGAGAGAAAAATCGGAGAAAAAGGGAAGAGAAAGGAGAAGACATTCGGAACACAAAAGTCTGAATGTCAAGTAACCGCGGTACACGAAACAATACCATATAAATGAATCAAACAATGTACCAGGAAATACAGAGCAATAGCCCTGTGGTGGAATGGATCTGCCCAGAGAGACGATCCCGGGGAAGAGTCTTCCAATCAGGGAGAGCGCAAAGACACTCTCCGGCACCGACAGCAACTGTAACCCATCAGCAATAAATAAAAAGTATAGTGCATTGAAATATAAAAACAAAACAATGAAACCGTTTGAAATGGTATTCAGCAAACAGATGCAATTTACACCCCAAGTCTCGCCCCCAGCCCCCCCACCAATCCCCCCACACCAACACAGCAGCAGCGGCCAATGCTCTTAGGAGCCACAGAGAGGCCACCACCAATCAACACATCACAGTGAAAAGTCCCCAAAAGGACACGGAAGTTCAAGAGATCTTCTCAGGTGGGTTCCGGGACCCCCTCTTCTTAGATGATGGTGTAGTCCACAATGGCTGTAGCAGCGGAGGTCTAGGAACCAATCCCATAGGGGAATGAGATGCCGGACTGCGAGAGATAATACCCAGCTGAAGCAGCAACTCCTCGCCATCCTGGAATGTAGCAAACCCATAGGACTTTCCATTAAGAGCGAACTGCAGACGAAAAGGGTAGGCCCAATGATATCTAATGCCCTTCTGAACTAAGTGAGAGAGTAGTGGCTTGAGGGATCGCCGCTTCTGGATAGTGGCTGGAGAGACATCAGCAAAGATTTGTATCTTGTGCCCCGTAAGCTCTAGATCTGGATTCTCCCTGCCATACCTCATAACCACTTCCTTGACCTGGAAAAAATGAGGCTTGACGATGATATCTCTAGGAGGCCCCCCTTGCCGGGGGGGGATCAATGCCCTGTGAATGAGATCTATCTCAAGATGAAGGTCATCAATGTAGGGCAAAGCAGACCGCATGAGGGTGTGTGCGCAGCTTGTGAGCTTCTTAACCGACTCAGGGAGTCCTCGAATGCGAAAATTGTATCGCCTGGCCCGATTCTCCAGATCATCATTTTAAGAGTATTGCTTCCTCCAAGCGAACTTGCAAGTCGGTGATCATGTTAGAATTTTGGGAGACACTATGGCCTGTTGCATCAACTTTAGCCTCAATACTGTCCAGAAAATCCTGCTTAAGGTCAGCCGCCAATTTTCAGGTAGCTCTGTCCAGTTCGTGTTACAGCAAATCTGCGAACCAAGCTATCAAATTTGCGTCACCCGAATATAGAGGCGGGTCAAGAGGAATTGTTGGCGAGGAAGCCGGGCTGTCATCTGCGGGCTCTGGACCGCTATGCTGGCCGGAAAAAATGGCAGCGATCTCGCTGCTCAATGGCGAGGAGGCAGGGGAGTCACGGCCCAAGGAACAGGCCGAAGCCTGGGACTCTGGTGGTACAGGGCTGGAGGGTGACTGGGGGGGCTGCAAGGAGTCACTCACCCCATCTGATGATACTGCTGCAATCCTCCCTGGTCCAGTGTGAGAAGAGGAGCCCGTTTTCTCACTCTGGGGGAGAGGTGCTGCCTTGAGAGAGTCAGAGAAGGCACCAGGAGCCGCGGGCGCCGATCTGGCCGCCATCTTGGATCTCCCAGTCCCTGCAGGGAGCCGCATCTGGGAGCCTCCATGGCTCTTTACCGCCGTTTTTCCAGGCATTAGGTCAGGCGCCTGAGGTCCGGTTCAGGACAGGGGGGGGGCCCCGCGAGTGAGGCAGCACTATGCCCTTATATGGGCTGCTATCAGCGCCGGAGATGTGTGGAACTAATGCCGGGACATCCGATCCCGGCGGCCGCACATGCGCACTCCCGGTGCTGGTAATTTCACTTTTAAAACATTATATGCCTAGTCTGAAATATGAACTGATATATCCACCTGATCCAATCATTTGTACATTTTAGAGAACACCATAAAGGTTCTAATAAGGTGGTATCTTATGCCAGATAAAATAGCTTATTTCAGTCAAATGTACTCAAGCCAATAATTTTGTAACTATGGTGCAATTGGAAATACATTTCACATTTGGTGGATCTGCCACCAAACTACCAGGTTCTGGTCAACATTTTTGGGCATATTCCAAACATTATTTCACCTTAATGTTAAAAACTTATTGGATAGCCTTGTTTCATAAGAAAATTGAACCTCTGACTAGACCTAAAAAAATTGGCTTAGGGTCTGCATTGATTGGTCGTGTATCACTCTCCTAGTCAGGTGCTATAATTTGTATAGTTAGGTTAAGCATAGCTGTGATTCTCTGTTTACCAGAGAGGCTGTCAGGTAAATTCAGTGTGGTATTCTGCTTAACAGAGTGCTGTGACTGCTTAGTCAGGTCTGCTCATGATGCTCTTGGGCTGTTGAGTTTGTCTGCGTTCTGCCCACCTACAGGAAGCTATGAGAGCCTTCCAGAAAATGGGTAGGGGCTAGGTAAATGAATAGTATGAATATGGATACAACTCTGGCCAATTGCAGGTGAGGGCAGTCCCATTGTAAGCTGGGAGTGGTATTTATATTCTGTGAATGCACCAAGCTAAGATGGAGGCAGGCCTCACTTGACACTTACTGCCATGCGGCCTCAGGTGGGTTGACCTGAGGGCCTGAAGTTACAGAGAGTGAACCTGGTTCTACAGTGAGCTGATTGAGGGGAACTGTCTCCAAAGATCTGTCTGGTATCACCGGAGAGAGAGTCGCTTGGAAGATTGGAAGGAGGCAACCATTCAGTTCTTGGACTTGGAAGTACAGACACTGAGAGATCTTGGGGACTCTCTGTGCTTTGCTACCACTCTAGTGCCTGATAGTCAGCGTGGGTCTGAGAAAAGAGAACACTGGCTAGTGTTCTGAAGAGCTTGTCCAGGTATTGCTACTACTGCTAAAGGGACTTTGCTTGCTCCTAAACTACTTGTTGCTACACCTTTAAGAGAAGTCTGCTATATGCTTTTAGTCAGGACATCAATAGTGCTCAATTAAGAGAACAGCTAGATGTCCTCAGTGTGAACAGTTCTAGTTTTGGAGTATCCTACAATTCCACTTCCATGTCCTCAATTCTACAATATAAATCCAAAAACAAACAACCCCTAGACTGGTCATTGAAGACCTTGAGCAGAAATGTGTGTGTATTTGGCAGAGGAAATACACTGTGCCTGGCTGCAGGGCAAACAAGGGGGAAACCTGGGCAAAATACAAGCGACCCTCACGAGGATAGCGTTATAGTCACTTTGAAAGGGTTTTGCACTCAAACACAAGTCAATGGCAAACCAAAAAATGCACCAAACAAGTAATTGCCAACTTAACCAAGAAGCAATCAATCAATGTCATGGAGATAAAACATAGAGCAAATAACTTCATGATACATGAAAATTTTTCTAGCATACTATCTGACAAGCATGGCAAATTTCCTAATATCTTGAGGCCCTTGACCACTTATGCGCTTCCTGAAATGCACTTACACAGTCTAACCTCACATTGATAACCTACTTTTCTTTCAAATGATATTATTATTTTTTTAATATTTAATATTTGATATAAAATATATGGTATTCTATTCTATTATATTATGGAGCCTGGTCCTCTCAACATTCCTACCTCCCCTTCCTTCTTCTAGATGCATCCATTAGTATATCTACTCATCCTCTTTCTCTGCTATCCCCTTCTTTGTTCTACAAAGCTTTTAAACTATAATAATCACTGATACCACACCTCTGGTGTTCTAATTTGAGTACCTCTAAATAAAAATATGAACAACAATTAATAATCTGAAACTAATATTTAGGAATGGTGTCACTGTTAAGAAAAATCAATAAAAATATTGAAATATATATACACACACACACACACACACACAAACATACACAGTGCTTAGCATAAATCAGGGCTTGAAAAAGCTGCTCGCCCGCTCGCCAAATGCGAGAAGAAATTCCTCTGTGGCTAGCGGCGAGCAGCGAGCACAGATGAAGCATGGAGCAACTTCACCTGCGCTCCAAGCCTCATTGTGAAGCCGAGTTCCGGTTTCCAACGTCCGGTTTCCAGTTTCTGCGGCACCGCCGCTGAGAGGACAGGTGCAAGAGAGGTCTGCTCTCCTCCGCTGAGAGGAGACACCCTCTCCACCGCCGCAGGGTACTCGGAGGGACTAGGAGTAAGTACTGTATACAACATGTCATATCACTATAATGGAGTACAGGGTAGCTGGGATATACATTACTGTATACACGTCATATCACTATAATGGAGTACAGGGGAGCTGGGATATACATTACTGTATACACGTCATATCACTATAATGGAGTACAGGGGAGCTGGGATATATATTACTGTATACACGTCATATCACTATAATGGAGTACAGGGGAGCTGGGATATATATTACTGTATACACGTCATATCACTATAATGGAATACAGGGGAGCTGGGATATACATTACTGTATACACGTCATATCACTATAATGGAGTACAGGGGAGCTGGGATATATATTACTGTATACACGTCATATCACTATAATGGAATACAGGGGAGCTGGGATATACATTACTGTATACACGTCATATCACTATAATGGAGTACAGGGGAGCTGGGATATACATTACTGTATATATGTCATATCACTATAATGGAGTACAGGGGAGCTGGGATATACATTACTGTATACATGTCATATCACTATAACGGAGTACAGGGGAGTTGGTATATACATTACTGTATACTTGTCATATCACTATAATGGAGTACAGGGGAGCTGGGATATACATTACTGTATACACGTCATATCTCTATAATGGAGTACAGGGGAGCTGGGATATACATTACTCAGTAATGTATATCCCAGCTCCCCTGTACTCCATTATAGTGATATGACATGTATACAGTAATGATTACTGTATACATGTCATATCACTATAATGGAGTACAGGGGAGCTGGGATATACATTACTGTATACATGTCATATCACTATAATGGAGTACAGGGGAGCTGGGATATACATTACTGTATACATGTCATATCGCTATAATGGAGTACAGGGGAGCTGGGATATACATTACTGTATACACGTCATATCTCTATAATGGAGTACAGGGGAGCTGGGATATACATTACTCAGTAATGTATATCCCAGCTCCCCTGTACTCCATTATAGTGATATGACATGTATACAGTAATGATTACTGTATACACGTCATATCACTATAATGGAGTACAGGGGAGCTGGGATATACATTACTGTATACATGTCATATCACTATAATGGAGTACAGGGGAGCTGGGATATACATTACTGTGTACAGTTTTATATTTTGGACTCTTTATTCTAAAGAAAAATGTAATTTCATAAGCTTTAAGGGGGAGTGGTTGGGGGTGGGTTTGGGGCGGGCCAGGGGTGGGGTTGGGGGCAGACCTGGCCAAGGTTGGGTGGGGCAACTGGTGGAGAGTAAGTTTTGTGACCGGCTAGTAGGTCTGGACTCGAAATTTTAACCCCTGGGCCATAAATTAGTACACCCATTTTGAAAAGTAAGGTTTTAATCAATATCTCAATAAACACAAAAACAATTTCCAAAATTTTGAGAAATCTGAGTTTTATAGAACATTTGTTTAGCTCATTACATGAAAGTAAGGTCTAAAATATAACTTAGATGAATGACACAATCTTCAGTTTTAGTCAAATTAGTTGATGCAAAAATGAATACACCCACAACAAAACCTACTACATCTAGTATTTTGTATTACTTCCATGATTTGTAAGAACAGCACCAAGTCTTCTAGGCATGGAACAAACAAGTTGGTGACATATTGCAACATCTGTCCTTCTCCATTCTTTTCGAACAATCATCCTTTAGAGCCTGGTGGCTGAATGAAAAGTGATGCTCAACTTGTCTCTTCAGAATTCCCCATAGGTATTCGATTGGGTTCAGATCAGGAGATATACTTGGCCACTGAATCGCTTTCACACTGTTCTTCAGAAATACAACAGTGGCCTTAGATGAGTGTTTTGAATCATTATCTTGTTGGAAAAGTGCACAACAACAATATAGAGCAATACATCTGTGAATCCATGATACCATCAATGAAATGCAGCTCCCCGACACAAGTAGCACTCATGCAGCCCCACAGAAAACACTGCCACCACCATGTTTCACTGTAGGCACCATGCATTTGTCTTTGTACTCCTCACCTTTCTGACACCATACAGTTTTGAAGCCATCAGTTCCAAAAACATTTATCTCAGTCTCATCACTCCAGTGTACAGAGTCCCAGTAGTCTTCTTCTTTTTCAGCATGGACCATGGCAAGTTCTAGGTGGACTTTTTTGTGCCTGGGCTTTAGGAGAGGCTTTCTTCGTGGACGATACCCATGCATGCCATTCCTCTGCAGTTTACGCCACATTGCGTCACGGGAAACAATCACCCCAGTTTGGCTTTCTACTTCTTTAGCTAACTGCAGTAAACTTGCATGGAGATTTTCTTCAACCCTTCTCATCAGAAGATGCTCCTGACGAGATGTTAACTCCTGTGGACGCCCTGGACATCTCTGTGAAATGGTTGCAGTTCCATCTTTGTTACATTTTTGTATCATTTTTGCTACAGTATTCTGACTGATAAGTAAAGCTTTGCTGATCTTCTTGTAGCCTTCACCTTTCATGTTTCATGTGTAAAGAAATTATTTTCTTTCTCAGGCCCTGAATTTTTTCTTTCATGTGGAGTCATTGCAGACGGCATGAAATGGGAAGGGGTTTTCTTTGTTAAATAATGTCCTTTTATATTTATAAAAGGACATTACTTAACAAAGATTATAATCAACTGTTAATTAGGATTTTGTTGTCTAAAATGTAGCTTTGCTCTTAAGACTTTCATTGGGTGTATTAATTTTTTCAACATGGTCTTGAATGAATTTGTTAGGAAAAATAAATTTTTGTGTGTTTGCTCATTAACAAATCTTGTTTGCAATCAATGGCTCGCATTTGTGGGAGTATTTTGTAGTATAGTGTTCCATAGAAAATGTTGCTTTTGAAAGTAAAGTAAAGGTTTCCTGACAAATCTGTTGGGGTGTACTCATTTATGCTGAGCACTATATATATATATATATATATATATATATATATATATATACATATATATAGACACTATATTGCCAGAACTATTGGGACACCCCTCCAAATCAATGTATTAAGGTTTCAATCACCTCCATGGCCACAGGTATATAAAATCAAGCACCTAGGCATGCACACTGATTCTACAAACATTTGTGAAAGAATGGATCTCTCAGCAGCTCAGTGATTTCAGCTGGAACAAAAGCAACTGGGAACAACAGCAACTCCGTCACAAAGTGGTAGACAACGTAAATGACAGAGCTGAGTCAGCGCATGCTGAAGCACACAGAGCGCAGAAGTTGCCAACTGTCTGCAAAATCAATAGTTAAAGCCCTCCAAACTTCATGTGGCCTTCAGATTAGCACAACAACACTGCATAGAGAGCTTCATGGAGTGGATGTCCATGGCTGAGCAGCTGCATCCAAGCCTTCATCACCAAGTGCAATGCAAAGCATCAGATGCAGTAGTGTAAAGCACGCCACCACTGAACTCTAGAGCAGTAGAGACGTGTTCTCTGGAGTGACAAATCACACTTCTCTGTCTGGCAATCCAATGGACATGTCTGTGTTTAGTGGTTGACAGGAGAATGGTACTTGCCTGGCTGCATTGTGCCAAGTGTAAAGTTTTGGTGGAGGGGGGATTAAAGTGTGGGGTTGTTTTTCGGGGGTTGGGCTTGGCCTCTTAGTTCCTCTTAAGGGAACTCTTAAGCCGTCAGTATACCAAGACATTTTGAACAATTTCATGCTCCCAACATTGTGGGAACAGTTTGGGGATGTCCCAACATGATGCACCAGTGCACAAAGCAAGGTTCATAAAGACATTGGGGTGGAGGAACTTGACTGGCCTGCACAGAGTCCTGACCTCAACCCAACAGAACAGCTTTGGGATGAATTAAAGTTGAGACTGCAAGCCAGGCCTACTCGTCTGACATAAGTGCCTGATCTCACAAATGCGAAGAATGGTCAAACATTTCCATAGACACACTCCTAAACCTTATTTTATAATATATATTTATTTATGAATATACAGTATATATATATGTATATATATATATATATTTTTTTGCTTCTCCTAGTAAGGTTGTCTGAGGACAACAGTGGTAGCTATGAGTTATGGTTGACATGTTTTGCCAGTGTAAAATGAAAAACATGCAGTATATATGTGTAACACATTTTACACTTTTACAGTGTTTTATCTCTTTACAGATCCTACAAATACAGAAAAACACCTGTTGATCCTGGCAGAAATGCCCTCAGCTGCTAATTTCCTCTTGTGGGCTGACAGTGATGTGCCAACAAATGTTGTCAGCTCTGCTCAGCCCTGTTTTCCTGAACTACAAATCACTTCTCCCTCCTCATCTCCAGAACATAAGTCTCCAAGAGACTTCTCACCACCAGCTCCCAGGGTCATCCTCATACAGAGTAAGATTCACCATTAGGGATTAAGGAAGGGCTCAGCTGTGTTTGGATCCAAGTCTGAACCCATCTGAAGTTCACAGGAAGCCATCACTATACTAGGCCAAACATTTGCAGCAGGGGCATTCCTTGATCCACAGCCACATGTATGCAAGGAGCATGTATACGAACAACTGTGAGACTCAACCGCTTATGATTGGTTCAGTGCTATGACAGTTTCCTAGTGGGCTTATTCAGGTTGGTTTGGACTAGGATCCAAAGATGCCTGAACTCATCCCTAGTCAGCATACATGTACAATCTGACTATACAATCTTTGTACAATTTTAGATTTACCAAAACTATGTAATATGAGCACCAACCTTATTCAACCAATCTCATCAGGCAGACCCTTGCACTACATACACCGTGTTCCAAATTATTATGCAAATGATATTTTTCTCATTTACCTAAATAATTTATATAAATAACAGTCAGCATAATTCTCATGTTATCAACTATTAAGAGTACAATTCAAATTTTATTGAACAAACCTCCTAATGATAACAGTATTTTTTTTAAACATAAAAACCTTACAATGCACTGTTCCAAATTATTACGCACAGTAAGTTTCAAAACACTTTATAGGTTGTAAAGAACTGAAAATTGTCATTTGTTGTGTTTGCAGCATATTTACTGAAATCAAAAGCTATTTCAATCAAACTTTTAACAAAATTTTAACTTTTTAAACATTTTAACAGGTCACGTTACATTGTATTATAGGACCCCTTATTTGATAGCAGCTTCACAAGTCTTGCATCCATTGAACTTGTGAGTTTTTGGACAGTTTCTGCTTGAATTTGTTTGCAAGATGTCAGAATAGCCTCCCAGAGCTGCTGTTTGGATGTAAACTGTTTCCCACCCTCATAGATCTTTTGCTTGAGGATGCTCCAAAGGTTCTCAATAGGATTGAGGTCAGGGGAGGATGGAGGCCACACCATGACTTTCTCTCCTTTTATCCCCATAACAGCTATTGATGCAGAGGTATTCTTTACAGCATGAGATGGTGCATTGTCATGCATGAAGATGATTTTGTTACGGAAAGCATAGTTCTTCCTTCTGTACCAGGGAAGAAAGTGGTCAGTCATAAAATCCACATACTTTGCAGAGGTCATCTTTACACCTTCGGGGACCCTAAAGGGGCCGACCAGCTCTGTTCCCATGATTCCAGTCCAAAACATGACTCCACCACTGCCTTGCTGACGTCGCAGCCTTATTGGAACAGTGTGGCCATCCACCAACCATCCACTACTCCATCCATCTGGACCATCCAGGGTTGCACGGCACTCATCAGTGAACAGGACTGTTTGAAAATTAGTATTCATGTATTTTTCTGCCCAATGCAGCCGTTTCTGCTTGTGAGCATTGGTTAGTGGTGACCGAAGAGAAGGTTTATGCACAGTTGCAAGACTCTGGAGGACTCTACACCTTGATGTCCATGGGACTCCAGAGGCACCAGCAGCTTCAAATATCTGTTTGCTGCTATGTAATGGTATTTTAGCAGCTGCTCTCTTGATCCAATGCATGGATCTGGCAGAAATCTTCCTCAATGTGCCTTTATCTGCACAAACCCATCTGTGCTCTGAATCAGCCACAAATCTCTTAATAGCGCGATGATCACGCTTACGTTTTCGTGAAATATCTAATATTTTCATACCTCATTCAAGGCATTGAACTATTTCACTCTTTTCGGCAGCAGAGAGATCCTTTTTCTTCCCCATATTGCTGGAAAATGGTGCTCTGCTTAATAATGTGGAACACCCTCCTTTAGTAGTTTTTCCTTAAATTGAGTTCACCGGCCAATCTTATTATCACAGGTGTCCGAGATTGTTTTCAGTGATCAAAAGAGCCCTGACACACAATGCCATCCATGAATTACACTGAAAAACAAAATATTTAATCTTTGTGACACTTAAATAGAATTTGCATAATAATTTGGAACACGGTGTAGTTTTTGGTAGATCTAAAGGTGGTTTTGTAGTCAGATTGTAACGTGTAACAGAAATAAAATGTTTAAATCCTAAATTGTGTCCTTGTAAAAAAGAAACAAACAAACACACTTTCTAGTCTATGGAGTCCAGTGCTGTCTTGCTTGTAGGGAAAGTTCTCCCTACACTGCTCCTGTCCAGTACTGAGCTCCTGAGATCCACAAAAACAGAAACACCATTGGGATCTTTGCCAGGTCTACTGGACCTAGGGTTGCCACCTCATCCCTTTAAAACTGAAAACATATTAATTACACAGGTTCTGTGGTTGATTGAGATGGTAATTAAACTCACCTAGTGCCTTATCTGCATTAAATTAGCCTCAGAACCTGTGTAATAAAAATGTGTTCGGTTTTAAAGGGATAAGGTGGCAACCCTAACAGGACCTGGCAGGTCCCCACAGCAGGGCTGTGCATGTGCTAGATGCCTTGCACATGCACAGACAAACTATGGGCCCTGCTAGTAAACTGGCAGATACTGATCCCGCAAGGATCCCGCAAGCTGAATCCTAGGAAGTAGTTCACAGGGTCGCTTACATGTGCAGAAAAGCCACAAAGGATCCATTAGTGACCTCTTGAGTTCCTGCCAATGCTTGGGATCTGGGTATGTTACCATTGTCTGAGCGGGAATGAAGGACATGAACTTTAGGGGAAAAAAAACAAATTTAGGGGGGAGAGGCAGGATAGACGAGCATTAGAAAAAGGAGTGAAGGTCAGCTTTAAGTTAACCCTAAAAAGGTAATCTTGCCTATTTATGAAATAATACAAAATTGAATATAGCAGTTTTTGTATAAGCCCAAGTCTTTCTTTAAGGCTCATGTTGCTTTTGTTCCATGACAACAAGTCTGTGTATATTTGTGCTTGTAAACAGACCTGGTTATTTTTATTTATTCTGACTAGCTTTGGTTTCTTTAAACCCTGTACTGCAGACAGGAAAGCCCTGTTCAAGTGTGCAGTGACTGAAGTGCTGTGGTTTAAATGGTTTTTCCCTGGATCTCCCTCACAGCCAGCAGTTGTCTGATTTCAATCAGTGGCAGCTCTCACCACATGTCCAGACATCAATCTTCTCCAGACCGTGGGTGAGTGTGTCTCAGCATGGAGTATGTTCCAAGTAAAAAATAGACTCCCTTGTCACTTTTCACTGCGCAGCCAATAGTAATCTTTCTAGCTGTTATTTGCTCGGAAGAAATGACATTCTGGAGCTATTAACATTATTATTGAACATGATGACAGATAGGTACACTTTAAACCCAAAATGCAAATATAAATTTAAAACAATATTAAAGTCAAGAAAACACAACGTAATGTGCAATTACTGTAAATCTTAGAAGGCAATAATAGAACATCCTTCAGACACATGACTATGGTGGACTGACATGAAAATGCTTGCTGTAGGTTACTGCAAATTAGCATTGACCCCTGCACAACTTTGTATTTTGTATTTATTATAGGTGCTTATTCAGGACTGTCAATTTAGTCACTGTTTTACATATTGTACATTCACATCAGTCCTCAAGGAGCTTACAGTGTTTGGTCCCTTACTCTCATTCATACATACTAGGGCAAATTTACCCTGGTTCACACTTGTGCAGGCCGTGCGGGCCGTGCAGCCAGTATTTGCATGGGCACAGCAGTGCAACTGTTTGAATTGGCTGCTGTGTCTGTGTCTTCCCCCCCCCAAAAAAATGCATGCACGTTTTAAAAGCGCAGCTCTTTTTGACCATGCGATTTCTCTGCATTTCCTGCACCCACAAGCATGCCATTCAGAATGAATGAAAGAGCAGCGTGATCTGTCTGCGGGAACAGGTGCAATTCCTGCATCCGCAACCAACCCACACAGTGTAAACCAGGACTTTGACAGGAGCCAATTAACCTACCAGCATGTCTTTGAAGTGTAGGAGAAAACCCATGCAGGCACAGGGAGAACATGCAAACTCCAGACCAGGGGCGGGCTGACCATTTGGAAACTCGGGCACTGCTCGAGGGCCCGGGGTCAGTAGGGGGCCCCATGAGATGCCCCTGGTACCTTTTTCATAGGCTTTTTTGAGTTTGGGCAAGGACACAGGGGCCCCATGATCCCCTATTGCCCGGGGGCCCCATGAGTTGTCAGTCTGCCCCTGCTCCAGGCTGGTGTTGTTGTGGTTGGGTTTTGAAACAACGACTCTAGTGCTGCTAGGCAGAAATGCTAGCCACTTAGCCACAGTGCTGCTCTATATGTAGCACTGATTCTTTTTATTTAGTTTTATGTTATAATAAGAGTGTATAATAAAGGGTAAATAAAGAAATAATGCTTCAATAATGATTTAAAGGAAGAAGCCCTGACTTCTAGAAGCTAGCAAATGTGCACCTATTTTCAAGGCCAAATTTTAGTAATATGTCCCCCCAGGCAAACTCTATTTCATATGGACGTAAGCTAGGTTCACACATTTACAGTTTGTGTTTGATCCATTTCTGCAGTGCTTTTGCATTTTTATGGGGTTTTTTTTTTGGCCAACTTGTTTCAGGCAGATTAAAAATGCAAATCGCATAAAAAATATGCAAAAAATGCACTACACATGTTTCTGCAGCGTCTCCATTGAAGTATATCAAACCAACATGCACAATTTTGTGTTTAAAAAAAGTCCCTGAGCTTTTCCAAAAATTCTCAAAGAAACAGAAGGAAGAAGAAGGTAAGTGGCTGCACCTATGCTTGTGCAACCTTTTCCAAATGAAATGTACACCTGTTTGACTCTGTTGACACTTAGTCAGTGTCACCCCCGAAAGGAGAGGAACCTGCCCTTTAGACTTTGCATGCATATATCCATGCAGATTGCTGTGTCAGATAGAAATGGCTTTACCTAATCTTTTCCAAATGAAATGTACACCTGTTTGACACTTTCAAGTCACTGTGACCCCCTAAAGGAGAGGAACCTCCTCTTTGGACCTTTGCATGCATACACCCATGCAGTTTGCTTTGCCAGATAAAACTGGTATTACCTACCACTTAACCCTCACCCTGCCCGTTAACCCTAACCTTATCCATTAACCCTAGCCCTTAACTCCAATCCTAGCCCTTAATCTTAATCCTAGCCCTTAACCCTAACCCTTAACTCTAGCCCCTAACCCTAATCTTTAACCCTAACCCTTAACCATAACCCTAGCCCTTAACCCTAACAATAATCCTTAACCCTAACCCTAGCCCTTAACCCTAACCCTTAACTCTAGCCCCTAACCCTAACCCTTAACCCTAACCCTAGCCCTTAACCCTAACAATAATCCTTAACCCTAACCCTAGCCCTTAACCCTAACCCTTAACTCTAGCCCCTAACCCTAATCTTTAACCCTAACCCTTAACCATAACCCTAGCCCTTAACTCTAACAATAATCCTTAACCCTAACCCTAGCCCTTAACCCTAACCCTTAACTCTAGCCCCTAACCCTAACCCTTAACCCTAACCCTATCCCTTAACCCTAACCCTAGCCCTTAACCCTAGCCCTTAACCATAACCCTAGCCCTTAACCCTAACAATAATCCTTAACCCTAACCCTAGCCCTTAACCCTAGCCCTTAACCATAACCCTAGCCCTTAACCCTAACAATAATCCTTAACCCTAACCCTAGCCCTTAACCCTAGCAGTTAGCATTGAGTCTGTTGAGTTTGTCAGTGCAGATTAAAACGATAGTACATGTTTCAACATACTTATTTTTGGTTTTTAAAAGAAAAAATACACAACACCAAAATTATTCCAAATTATTAGGCTCTTTTCTGTGTTATGTATTTTATATTATTCATAAAATATATTTTTTTTCTTTACAAGATTTACAAAAACATTTTTGGGGAAACATGATGCACCTCTTTTAGCAGCAAGGTACACACTATTATTATTTTTTTTTAAACAAGATGCACACAATGTTTTGGGTTTTTTTGGGGTGCAACAACAAGATCCTTTATGCAATGGCATCAAGCTGTCATGGCAGCTGACCTTCAGGAGACATAAAGTAGCTGGTGAAAGCATCCCAGGTAGAGGGCACCATTCTTGCTGCCCTGAGTTGCTGTCAGTTAAGCTCTGGCCAAGTTATTATGCCTAAATGTATCTTCAAACTGGATCCCATCCCATTTCCTAATAAAATTGTGTAGGGCACATGCTGCTTTCAAGACCTGCAAGACACGCCATTTCTTTGCAAGTATGCAAAACTCAAATTCTACCATTCTCCTTGCCCTAGTGAGGAGTTAATTGAAAACCTTGCTGTTAGTGTTCAAAGAGAGGCTGGAATAAAGGCCTCATCGCCCACAAAAACGTATGGCATAGCAGGATCCCTTGTTCCCAGAAGCAGACTGTTTTCTTGCAGCATCTGTCCAAACAATTAATGTTTTTACTAGAGTCCAAACTGCTGCCTTAGGAACCTATGTCAACATAGGTAAAACAGTAATCTGCCACAGCAAATATTACAAATGAAAAATATTTTTTGTAATTATAAAAACTACTTCCACTGGCTACTGGCTTCAGGATACGTATATGCTTCCTATCAATGGTATCCAGGCAAATGGGAAAATTACAGCATTGCCATAACACATCCACAATGTTGGACCATTCCTCAAGAGTTGGCTTCTTGAAGACCACATCTTTTAGCACTTCCCAAATGACTGAACAGGTGTCCCAGACAACATAACTTGCTGTAGATTTGCCCACCATAAATTCAAAGTACAGACTTGACAGAGAATGTCCAGTTGCAAGGTATCTGAAAATGAAAAAAAAATACATTTTTGCAGTGAAAGCCTTGCAGAAAAGATAGCGTAGCACTAAAAATCGCTATAGCAGTGCACTGAAAAAGGAAAGACGTGTGCAAAGTGGGTCTATGTCGCAGTCATATACAGTATACCTTATACTTACGAAAAAGATTTGGGATTCCTAAAACCCATTCTGAGGATGAGAAGGTAAGCTATGATCAATGGACATCTGTAATCTGTGTATCCTTGTACTAACTGGAAGTATTACAACATTTTGTTTTAATTTTGCATTTACAGCACTGACAGCTGCTAGGAAAAAGAGGAAGAGGAAAATATTAAAGATCCTTAGAAAGGAACTGCTAGAGGAAGAGAAGGAACACCAATATCGGGGCCCCCAATTTCCATTCTAGCCGAGAAGCAATTGGAGAAGGAACACGGGCGGGGGGGCTGCTGCTCCTCCTCCTCCTCCATATCTACCAACATACAGGAGGTGGGCCCAAAAATTTTTCAGCAAAGCAAAGTGGCAAGTTATTTGACTTATTAAATGAGATGACAGAAATGTTTAAGAAACAGATGGCACTCTCACAATTTTCCAATGCTTTAGTCCCATACATGGATGCAGTCCCTGACTGAAAAATTTGAGATGCAACTTGCTTTAATGCAAGCATTAAAATCATTCATCCCCAGTTCTCACCAAGTCAGAACTCTCCCCCAAGAGACAGCCCCCATAAATACTCATAAATACCTTTCAACAGCCATCGACATTGTACCTGCCTCCTATTCACTCCACTTGCAACGCTGCACCTCATTACCCCCTCTGACCCCCTAGACAAATGGATCTAATCCCCTCTCCTCTGAAATCTCCTGCACCACCTGATACTCAATTTTATGCATAGGATTTAGCGAATAGGGGGCCCCATTTTACTACGGCTACACTTAGATCTCAGGAAGAGCATTCCATTCCATCCTCACAGGAGGGTTTCACCTATCACAATCTGTTATTTTTGAATAATTATATTTTGTTCAGGTTTAAAAATCATTTACAATGGGTTAGTCTGCCTAACAATGTGTAATGTGTGCTGCAACTTGACACAACGTGTTTTGTTGTGTCCACAAATATTTAAAATTTAAGATAAACAAAATCCCCCCCAACTTTTTTTTCATGTTGTCATTTGTATATCAAAGAAATAATTTTTTTATAACTTTTGTTATACTAAAGCTTAAAAAACAAAATCCAAATAAAAATTGTTAAAAATTACCTGTGTTCTATTAATTTTCATATTGTTTTGGTTAGGTTTCGATCAGGGGTCTCAAAACTGGCAAGTTTACTGAAGTATGGTCAGTTGGGGTAGAAAATACCACATCATCAGTTGGAATAAACAATGTCTCAAACTAGGTGGTCAGAGGTGGTAAAAAAATTACTGTGGTCAGGAGGAGGACAAGTAATGCCCCATAGTGTCAGTGGGAGGAATAGTGCCCCATTGTTGACAGTGGGAGGAATAGTGCCCCATTGTTGGTGGTAGTGAGAGGAATAGTGGCCCATTATTGGTGGCAGTGGGAGGAATAGTGCCCTATTGTTGGTGGCAGTGGGAGGAATAGTGCTCTATGAGCCAGATAAAGGCAAGTAAAGGGCCACATCTGACCCACAGGCAACAGCTTGGTGACCACTGGTTTATATAAATAAATTAAACACACTTACCTCAATGTGATAATTAGCCGCTCAACAGGTGGAATACTGTCCCTAAAGGATGTGTTCTGTCGCTGCAGTTTGCTGGTAAATAAACCCAGCAACTCTTTGAAACTGTTGGAGAAAAATAAATGGTCACTGAATAACAAATTAAAAC
This sequence comes from Staurois parvus, assembly GCF_062004578.1. Taxonomy (NCBI): domain Eukaryota; kingdom Metazoa; phylum Chordata; class Amphibia; order Anura; family Ranidae; genus Staurois; species Staurois parvus. The sequence continues at coordinate 7,380,171 of NW_028317961.1, read as the reverse complement.
ATACAGCCAGTTGGGAATATATTGCTTATAGTGTCCTTTTTTCAAATTCTTGTACTCACCTTTGAACAGACATCCTTGCGTACTTCAAAAATGTATGGTTATATGCCTGCAGGTCATTGCAAAGCACCCAGAACTGCCCTCTCTGTTGCCTATTTGTAATGATGGGATGCACCCAATATTGTCTCTTTTTAGTCTCCTCCTCTTCTTCCTCAAGCTAGACAACAGCTGTAGCTGACGCTGCAGTGAGATAAAAATGATTCCAACTGGTCAAAGTAAGCTGAAAAAAACACAAAATGCTGTAAAAATGCACTAAAACGTGGCAAAACTGCGTGTGTAAAAACACAAAGTGCCATGCAAAAAGTATCAAAAAAGCAAACTGCGTAGGTGTGAACCAAGCCTAATGCTCCCTGGCCTATGTAAGAAAGACACATATACAGGCACATGGTAAAGCAACTAATGTTGCCTGCCTGTAAACTAAAGAGAGTGATATATTTCATATACAGCCCAACCACCTAAATACTTTTTTGTTTTTAAATTTAGAACAAAAATTAACTCTGAAAGCTGTGCCCAAAAAAGGCAGACACTGGGCAAAGGCTTAGTCACCGTTGTTCCTTTAGACAGAAGTGCGTATTGGCGCAGGAGAGATAGTAGTGGGTGTATAATTCATAAAGTCTTTAAGGAGATGGAGGCAGTTCAGTTATAGGAGAACATGGGGACTTCTCCGTGAGACTTGGGGGGGAAGAGGGGAATAAGAATAAATAGAGTTATTGGTGGCACGGTGGGGGTCATGCAGCTTTAATAGTTCTGAGGATGGAGGGGCCTTGCAGCTCAGGTAGTTCTGGGCAGGAGGGGGGTTAGTTAAAAATAGCTGCAACATAAAACACCGTAGTGAGGCTGCACCCTATAGAGTAAACCGGAACTCTGTGTGGAGAGAATAGAGGAGAGAGAGGTGTGCCAGACTAAGTGTAGTAGGTAAGAGTTTGTTGCACACAAGATTAAAAACTCACAAGATGTGGGTGTATATCAGGCATCAGGTAATGAATAGAAGGACATCATCCGGGTTGGATATCTGGAGCAGATGGCTGAGGTACCAAGGGCCAAGGCTCCCGTAGTAGCTGGTGCTCCAGGGAGTCGCGGTGCAGGAAAGGAACCAGGCCTCTGGGCAGGTGTGCCTTGCCTCTCACACCAGCATGGGTTAGGTCACGTATAGACAGCCAGCCTGGAACGCAGCCAAGATGGCCGCCGGGCAGAACTGACGTCAAGACATAGCGTGGAGCCGTAGGAAGGGGCGGTGATGCGTTTCAAGGCAAACAGCCTTTTCCTCAGACCTAATTGGCCACCGGAGTAGGCCATTTAAATAGGGGCGTGGAGCAGCTGTATGGCGGGTCTATGGTTCGGCGATCTGAGTGTGCATAATTGGAATACTACAGAGTGATGAATCTAAAAAGTAATATTACTAAAGATGGAAAGCTGCAATATGAGGAACATGAGGAGCACGGGGGGAGAATGATTATGATAAAAGTATGATACAGTGTCTGGGCAGTTCTGTACCCGTACATCCCATATAGGCAAGCTTATACAGTCTGATAGGAAGACTCAATGAACTACCATAGTACTCAACAGCACCATGATAGTTCATCAAGAACTACAAGCCGACACCCACAAAGGCTGTCAGCACTTGTAGTTCATTCATACACAGAACTCTGTGAATGAATGACACAGCCGTTTGGGCGGAGCCCTGTTTTCAAAAAGTGACAGGGACCTTCTCCTCGTACAGGGACCTTCAAAAAGTGACAGCTAGTACAGGGACCATCTCCCCATCCTGCCCTAAAAATAGGTGGAACATGTAACATGTTCCCAAAGCTGAACTTATCCTTTAAAGTGTCACTAAACCCACAACAGTAAAATTGGTCTGTATGTGCAGAAAAGCATGCTTGTTGTATTCACTGTGGAACCTAAGGGGTTAATCCTCTGCACTGTGTAAAAGGGCTGTTTGATCCTTTCTTCTCTGTTCCTCCCCTTTTTCAAGTGACCACCACTTATCTTCAGACATGCACATGCTCAGTTTGGCGTATATTGCTAGAGAGTTTTTTTTTCCTTAGGAGAGTGCATGTGATCAGCACAGCGCCAAGCAGCACTGTCCTGACAGAGGTCAGGGGATTTCCATCCTCCTAGAGCAGAAAGAAAACTCCTCCTACAAGCTTTACCTAGTGGTGGGCTGGGCACAGATAGAAGTCACAAGACTGCTCTAACTGCTGATGAGAAAAGGTATTTAGCAGTTTATATTTACTAAATAATTGCATTTCCATGTTCTGTGTACTGTGGGAGACCACATATAGTGAATGCAGGGTCCTGGGTTTAGTAACACTTTAATGCACCGAGTGGACCGAGCAGGCAACTTGCATTTCTGTGTGTTTTTAAATCACAAAAGTGGGCTGAGCCGGAGTGAATGAGCCCTTTGATTTCAGGTATTCTTCAAGAACCAACATACATGCTGTATTTATAGAGGGCATATCTGTGTAGAGACTTATTGTCATAATCCTATTAAAAGGCAATTAAATAGGAATATTTTTTTATTATGGTTTGGACTTAAAATATATATATATTATTTTGGTCTCCACACTATTTCAATTTTTTTTTGTGCATTCTGAATGAGATCAAAAGATCAAATAACACACGACTCACAGCATGTACATTATGATGCACTATCATGCATATATGTTGGCTGTAGATGCATAGTACATTTGAGTGTCATTGGCAATGATGGCCACTGTAGCACATTGCCACAAAACAACACATTAGAACATACTGTATGCACTGGCGCTCACTATGATAGTGGAAAATGCATGTTACATTTGTGTGTGGATACCTTTGCAGATACAAAGGATGGAATGAACAAATAAAAAATAAAGCAAATATAAAATATTGGATATTATTATTGTGTTTTTTTAGGCAGCAAGCTACATTTATAACTCCTTTTTATGTTTTCCAGGCTACAATATTCCTACCTTGTTTACATAAGTCAGTAGCTCAAAATATAGAAGCTTAGTCTCCTTTTCATATCATTAATAGGATAACTTTTGTTATTTACAGTATACTGCCCTCCTGCCCTTGGTAACATGTATCACTGGAACCCTCCTGGGCTCTGCCAGGCACACCTGCCCTTAACCTGTCCTTTGATATACAGTGAAGGAAATAAGTATTTGATTCCGTAGTGTGTTACCAATTGTTTTCTTGGTGACTGTGGTCCCAGCTGCCTGGAGATCATTGACAAGATCCTCACGTGTAGTTCTGGGATGATTCCTCACTGTTCTCATGATCATTGACACTCCACGAGGTGAGATCTTGCATGGTGCACCAGGCCTAGGGAGACTGATAGTTGTTTTGTGCTTCTTCCATTTGCGAATGATTGCACCAACTGTTGTCACCTTTTCACCAAGCTGCTTGGCAATAGTTTGGTAGCCGAGTCTAGCCTTGAGTATGTCTACAATCTTGTCCCTTACATCCTTGGACAGCTCTGTGGTCTTTGCCATGGTGGAGAGTTTGTAATCTGATTGTTTGATTGCACCTGTGGACAGGTGTCATTTATACAGGTAACAAAATGAGATATGTAGCACTCCCTTTAAGAGACTGCTTCTAATCTCAGCTTGCTACCTGTATGAAAGACACCTGGTAGCTAGAAATCCTGCTGAATGATAGGGGATCAAATACTTGTTTTCCTCATGAACATGCAAATCAGTGCATAATTTGTTAGACATGCATTTCTTTTGAATTTTTTGTTGCTTTTCTGTCTCTCAGTGTTACAATACACCTACCATTCGATTTTTAGACTGATCATTTCTTTGTGAGTGGGCAAACATTCAAAATCAGCAGGGAATCAAATACTTATTTCCTTCACTGTATGTGCTCCCACTGTGGAGGCTATGTAAATTTTAGAATTAGGTCCGCAGTATACAGAGGACCCTTGACACAGGACTGTGGCTTAGGCATGTATTTGAAAATGTGTGCAAACAAAACCCTGTGTTGTTAACGCAAGCTGTTAGACAGGGACGAATTGGTTGTTTGCCAGGCTGGCTGGTAAATGTGCTGCGAAACATTTTGTTTGAAAATTAAAAAGCAATTCAGCCTGGTGGAAATTTGTTGGAGGAACAGTTACTGCATCCTATCAAATGCAGTCACTGTTTTGATATTCAGACGGCAACAGTGGAGATGCCTCCATTCCTTTAATTGCGGGTGAAGTACAAAGGTACTATCAGACAAAGGGAGCTGGAAAGCAAGCTGCTCTGCTCTACTGTTTGGGAACCCTTCTGGCTTTTATCTAATTTTTTTGTTAAACAATGGCTGTATGTAAATAATGATAAAAAAACAGAAAAACAAAAAGGTAAAAACATAAAAAACAAGCGGTTGTAAAGGCTCAAGGTTTTTTACCTTCATGCATTCTATACATGAAGGTAAAAAACCTTCTGTGTGTAGCAGCCCCCCCCCCCAGCCCCCCTAATCCAGCGATGGGTACGAGAGCCTCAGCTATCTGAGGACGCTCCCTCCTCATTGGCTGAGACAGCGGCAGGAGCCATTGACTTCCATTATTATCAATCACATCCAGTGAGCCAATGAGAAGAGAGAGGGGGTGGAACCGAGCTCTTTGTGTGAATGGACATACAGAGCAGTGGCTCGGGAGCAAGACTGCATGGGTGCCCCCATAGCAAGCTGCTTGCTCTGGGGGCACTTGGCAGGAGGGAGGGGCCAGAAGCGCCTGTGGGAGACCCGAGAAGAGGAGGATCGGGGCTGCTCTGTGCAAAACCACTGCACAGAGCAGGTAAGTATAACATGTTTATTATTTATTTATTTAATTAAAATTGCCTTCAATATGACTTTAACAGTGGTATTATAACAAAGTGAAAGAAACTGGGAACAACAGTAACTCAGCATGAAGTGGTAGGTGACATAAAATGACAGAGCGGGGTCAACGCATGCTGAAGTGCACAGTACGCAGAAGTCACCAAATGTTTGCAGAGTCAATAGCTAAAGACCTCCAAACTTTGTGTGGCCTTTAGATTAGCACAACAACAGTGCGTAGAGAGCTTCATGGAATGGGTTTCCATGGTCGAGCAACTGCATCCAAGCATTATATCACCAAGTGCAATGCAAAGCGTCGGATGCAGTGGTGTAAAGCACGCCGCTACTGGACTCTGGAGTGGTGAATCACGCTTCTATGTCTGGCAATTGACATGTCTGGGTCTGGCGGTTGCCAGGAGGATAGTACTTGCCTGACTGCATTGTGCCAAGTGTAAACTTTGGTGGAGGGGGAATTATGGTGTGGGGTTGTTTTTCAGGGGTTGGGCTTGGCCCCTTAGTTCCAGTGAAGGGAACTCTTAAGGTGTCAGCATACCAAGACATTTTGGACAATTCCATGCTACCAACTTTGTGGGAACAGTTTAGGGATGGCTCCTCCCTGCTCCAGCATGACTGCGCACCAATGCACAAAGAAAGGTCCATAAAGATATGGATGAGCGAGTTTGGGGTGGAGGCACTTGACTGGCCTGCACAGAGTCCTGACCTCAACCCAATAGAACACCTTTGGGATGGATTAGAGTGGAGACTACGAGACAGGCATTCTTGTCTGACATCAGTGCCTGACCTCACAAATGTGCTTCTGGAAGAATGGTCAAACATTCCCATAAACACACTCCTAAACCTTGTGGACAGCCTTCCCAGCTTTTAGTTGCAATGGGTGGGCCAACTCTATATTGAACCGTACAGGCTAAGAATGGGATGCCATTAAAGTTCATGTGCGTGTAAAGGCAGGCATCCCAATACTTTTGGCGATATAATGTGTGCGTGTGTATATATATATATATATATATATATATATATATATTCTTTTTAAGAATGGCACAGTATTCAGTATTACCTGTTATTTTAGAAAGTCACAAGTTCTGCTGATTTAATTTTGAGCTTGGAGGTCCAGAGTTTCCCATTACAAATTTGTGTCAAGGTCCATTCATTTAAATTAACTTACAGAATGGCTTGGTGAATTCTATTTATTGTGCAAATGAAAACACAGAAAGCCAATGTAATAGCTATAGGGCATTTGTGTAATGGAAAGGGATATTAATATCAAACATAAAACATTGAGCAGGTTGTCTTGATATTTATAGAATGTGTTAAATCCATTTATAAACTCCTTCATTCTATTTGGAGTGTAGTGAAAAAAACAGCAACAGCAAAATTGGATGCCTTATATTGAATGTTATTCATTTGCTCCTCAAGACAACTATGGTACCACAAATTTGGAAGTCATCCAGAGTGTTCAGTAGAAGAAAATAAGACACTGCTGTCAGTGGTTTTAAGCAGCCACTTTTACAGAGAAGGAAAATTTGTTACAAATGACTTCTTCAGCATATGTTATTAATTTTATGGGATTGGCTATTTGCCAGTCAAGCTTCAGTACCAGTTTGATTACTTTAAGTTGAAATGAGAAGGACTTCTGAGGTCATTAACAAAGACGGACATAAACATTTTTAGTTTAACTGTTTTGGCGAGCCTTGCTACCTTGAGCACTTTATTCTGTGCATCTGCCAATTCCTCATTTATTATTGGGAGACTTTTAGCCAAAGGTGGAGCTCTGTGTACGAAGCAAATATGAAAAGGTTCTCTTGAATAAACTTGTGAGTAGCTTATTTTTGGAACAGAAACAAAATAAATCTGCATGTATACTTTTTATTTAGCAAAAAATAAATGTGCGTTTGCCAAGACATCATTGAAAATGTATCCCATTCTTGGATTGCTGTGTTTATGTCACATCATAGCCCGGTGATTTATTTAAGAATTACAGGAATTCTAAGTATTGATAAAAGCGGCATTATATGAAGAAGGACTTGAGAATGATCAATGTTCGTGAGGACTGCTCTAAACTTGTGCTATTTGTTATTGTATATATGTTGGCAGCTTTGTTGTTTGCTTTTTGCTATACCAAAATTAATATTAATGAAAGACTTTTATTTGCTCTCTTTCGGACTTTTAAAGCCTATCAAAGAACTTCAAAAATAAAGTCATGATTTGTGAGTTCCTTGTATGCTCAAGTTCAGAATTCTGAATAATATTAATTATAGCTACAAAAAAAAAAAAAAGGCTAAGGGAAAAAGTATTTATTATGAAAAGAAGGTATCTGATTAAATTCAAATGTGGAGTTAGTGGGCACAGTGAATATGTCTGCAACCCAAGTTATTATTATGAATTAAGGGGTGAAGCGCTCCTAAAATCTATAACACAGGAAAAATTTTAAGCAAATGACATAATAAAGTGACCATGTGCAAATAAATATATACGCCACTAATTCGTGGCTAATAGTGCTGGAAAGTGTGAAATCCAATATAAAAGTTCATAAAGGAGGTGATGATGAGTTCCCAAATGATCTAAGGATGTCCTATGACGGAGACCGTGGGTCAGGTGATATAAAGTAATATGACTGCGCACTCACCAGATACGCAAATCAAATACGCATTGATCGTAGAAATCACAGGTCATCCAATATCATTGGATGGATCTGGTCAGATCTGGTCACAGTATACCTCACTCCCTGATGACACTGCCACACCTGAGGGTCACCTTGCAATGGATGTAGCTTGCTCTGTGGGTGTAGTTAGCTCCCAAGGGAGCTCAAAAGAACAAAGGAGCCCACATAGTGCAGTATCTTTAGGATATTTATTCCATTCAAAGGTAAGTAATATAGATAGGAGTAGATGTAAAAGGTTACTGACCATAAATGCAAGTAAGATGGCCACCGGGGCCCCTCGTGGCGCCGGAGGCGTGGCGTCACACCTGCTGTAGCTCTACGCTGACGCGTTTCGAGCTACTGCTCGTAGTCATAGGTAAGCTGAACCCCTATGACTACGAGCAGTAGCTCAAAACGCATCATTTGCTTATAATTTTTCCTGTGTTATAGATTTTAGGAGCACTGCACCCCTCTGTGTTATACTTGTGCCCTTTGAAAGGTCTTATGCGGTGCCTTTTGGTGTACAGCTGCTGTTAGTGTTGATTCTATTAAGCGCTCACTTATTTCTCCTGTATTTATTATTATGAAATGTTTGACTGAAATTGACATGATATCCTCAAATGGGTGCATCAGGTAAGGAAAAACAAGAAGACATTTCAGCACTGTTGTTATTTTGCTTTTAAAAGGAACTTTTCCAATCTCCAAACATTTACATGAAGTCTGACCTTTATAACCTGCTTTAACCAGCTATTGAGAATTCACTCTCCTGACTTTTTCTTAAAGATTGTTAACCAAGGCTCATCTCATCACTAACCATTTCTGGCATCTGAAGTACTGCTTACTAACATGTCGTGGCAGGGAAGATGAATATTTGACCTGTTGGTTGTAAATGACTGCCTGACTTCACCTTCTCTGTGCTGTTCAAGGAACAAACTTCTCACAGGGGGTGTAAGTAGGTCATATGGGAACAAAATGCATCAGAGGTTTTTTTATGCAACTGGACAGTGTAAATTCAGTAGAACCAATGTTGTAATATGAAAGGGTGCTTAAAATGCACTCAAAACTCAAAAATGCTGTTGCGATAAAATGTAATAAAATAAAGAAATACCCATCCCTCCTTTCTCTTGAACAGAGTTCAAGCGAACCCGTTAAAGCAAATCTGAAGTTTCTAATATCTGAAATCTCATACCTAATTCAGCACATTAATCACATATTAGGCACCTTCAGTTACTCTGTTTTGAATTTAAGCACACTGGTTGCCTGAAATACCCAGGTGCACCAGGAGCGTGACTCGTACTGTAACAATTACATGCTTAGCTTCGCCCTGCACAAAGATTTTCCAGCAAATGTGACAGCAATCAGCACCAAAAGACAGAGTGATTGCTATTGCACAGATTCTCAGAGCAAAGAACCCTTTACACCCATGCACATTAGTGGCCACCACATGTGCTAACAAAAACAAGCTGTGTTGACAGCATCTGCTGTTACAATCCTGGCCTTTAAAAACTGTCTTTATTACTTAGTATAAGTTTGTGTCTTTATTTTGTCTTTATTACTTGCTGCCATGCCCAGACAGGAATGTAACAGAGTTCACTCTATGATTACTTCTTCACAGGGGCAAAATTCTCTAGTTAAAGCATTAAGAGATTCATCTTAATGATGTTTAAATATCATTTTAATAAAAAGACAAGAAAAACAGTGCAGAAACTATCTACAGAAAAGATATTACAAAAAAAGATGTAAGTAAATTAAATGGTTTAAAATGAAATGTAGGATCTGCCTGGTCTTTGATTCATTGTTGACTGCAGGTCACTTGCAGAGTAAAGCCAATCTGATATAGCAGAGTCACTGGCTCTCAGAAACATGACTCCCTGGGGTTTATTTACTAAAGCTGGAGAGTCCAAAATCAGACTCCCTTCTGCATAGAAACCACTCAGCTTCCAGGTTTCATTGCCAAAGCTTCATTGAACAAGCTGAGGTTAGATGCTGATTGGTTTCTATGCAGAAGGGAGTCTGATTTTGGACTCTCCAGCTTTAGTAAATAAAACCCCCTGTGTTCTAAGTACTCTTGATTGTAAACAAGTGCTCAGAGTTGCTAATGCAACAGCTTTTTCTTAACTCTCTAGAGGGTGTTACTGAGTTAACTCTACCCAATCAAAGGGTCCAAAAAGTGTGTTGTAGGTGTGCTGGAGAGTATTTTATCATGCTCAGCAGACACACCCTTAATGCCAACAATCCTGAAAACATCTATATTTCCATTGGACAAGGTTTCATAATCTAGAAACCAGCATATACTGTAAACCTTATGTACATTTTTCTTACAAGGTCTAATGTGTTTTTTTTTAGCTTTCTGGACCATTTAAATGTAAGGTGTTTGGTGTCAAACTGATTAGTATTTTTTGTCTGGTATTTATTTGTCTGCTGTTTGTCAAATGTGTCTTAATCTGTTGATGCTGAGCTCACACATTTCTGCAGCATCACGGTGGGCTTTTTTCCCAGGGTGGTGCATACAGTATACTGTATGCATTCCTGCTTTTGAGTTAGAAGTGCACTCCATAACATGCTTCTAGCACAGAGACCAAACTGTCACTGACAGGTCCTGGTCTTGTACTAAAGATCTGTAGCATGGAGGACTGGCTCACATGATCACTGTGATAGCCTGTAATTGGCTATTGGCCTGTAATTGGCTATTACAATAATCACTCAATAAAACCTGCTCCTGTACTTTTTGCTTCGCTGAATGCTCTTCTAGCAAAGGAAGAGAAGGTAAACAAAAAAAAATGTGTGTGAAATAAATAAATGTATAAAAAAATAAAGATAAAATAACAAGATCATGGCTTGATCTAGGCTAGTGTGAGGGTTAGTGTCAGGGTATAGGTAAAAAGTCGGGTCAAGTGTGTTTTAGGCAGGTTTAAAATAAGGTTTTTTATTTAGTGTCAGTGTCAAAAATGGACCTTATTACTCATTTTAGGATAGTATGCGGAGTCATGCAAATGATTCCCTTTAGCCCAGGGGCAACCGTGCATCCAGAATTGCTGGGTTATTGCACAGTATGGCCTTATATTATAGAGCAGTGGTCACTAAATGGTCCGGAACTTGACTGAGGAACAGTCCTGTCCGGACCACAGCCATGCCACTGCCACGGCTGGGTATCCTCTTCCGGGCCTCTCACTCAGCCACCAATGTGATCCTCACATTGGTGGGGTGTGAGGCCCTGAAGATCAGGACTCAGGGGCGGGAGCTGGTGATTACCCAGCTTGTTAATATGTAAAGACGTTCGCTCTCTGCAGCTTGAGACAGAAAGCGGGAATCTTTTCATTTTAGTAAGCCAGGCAATCGCCCACTTGTTAATGTAATAACTAGGGCAGCTGCCACCCCTCAGTCCTGATCTGCAGCTCCTCCCACCCCTGCCCGCTATGAGGATGACATTGGTGGTGGGCTGGAGGCCCAGGAGAGGACATCCCAGAAGGATTAGTGCCTCTGCTCTGCCTATAGGACTGTTCAGGGAAAGGATAGCATTAAAAGGGGCACTGGGACTGTGTTGTGATGGGGTGCGCTGTGTTAAGGGGTGTTATGTTGTGTTAAGGGGTGCTATGTTGTGTTAAGGGACTGCTGTGTTGTGTTAAGGAACACTGTGTTGTGTTAAGGGGCACTGTGTTTTGTTAAGGGGCGCTGTGTTGTGTTAAGGGGCACTGTGATGTTTAAAGGGGCACTGTGATGTAAAGAGGGGTAGTGATGTGAAGGGGAACTGAGGACACTGTGGGACTTCTTTAAAGAGGGGACTGTGATGTAGGGGGAGTACAGTGTGAAAGGTACGCTAAAGATGATAATGTACCGGGAGACTGTGATGTGTTATATTGCTAACAAGTTTTGGACCTCTGCTGCAAGGAAATTTTGCTGACTGGACCGTCATAAATTTTAATTCAAGACCTCTGTTATAGAGCTATATATTCCAAACTGCATCATGATTTGCCATCACTTGTGCAATGTAAGAAAACCATTGGTCCTACAGATTGAGGGACCAAACAAGAATTATTAACTACTGCAAAGTTCAGTAAAAAACTTCCTAAAAAAAGAAAGATCTGCATATCCCACTTTCTCCACAGATCCCAAAAAGCTTTACTTCACTCTAACCCCTCTGTAATAGATAATAACTTGGGGATCCAACACTGGAGACCTTTACATTGGTTAATAGGGATGAGCCCAAATGTCCTGGGTTCAGTTTGAGCGGGGTTAAGCAAACTTCAAGGAAGTCAGGCTGCCAAACCCAAACCCCATTGAAATAAATGTGAGCCAAATCTGTGAGATTAAAAATTACTATTTTCTGGGCTAATAAGCAAGGAGGTGTCAAAACAGCATGTACAGTAGGTGGACACTGCCCTGGATAACATGTACCAATGAAAATGCAAAAAATATATGTTTCAAATTTCATTCAGTCAGCAAGCTATCTAAAGGAATGAGCAGGGATAGTGCTGACATCATTGCCCAAATATGGCCATGTAACCCACTCCATTCCTCACGCATTTGCTTATGTGGCAATTACGTGGGATCCCCTGCCATGTAAGTGAATGGGCAGGTGACGTGAGTGGTTGCTAAGGGCTTGGCAGGTGCAAGAACCACCTGTTTTCATGACAAGCATTGACTGCCAAAAGCTATCACGTTCATCCATGCTGAGCATCTTAAACATTCAGCATTCGGACAAATGTCAATGTTCGATCCGAGCTCAGACCACACAGACTGTATATTCAGATCAAACACTGAACTCATCCCTATTGACTAAAACTCACTGCTGTACTGAGTTTGACACATGATTTTAACCCAAATTATATCATATTGAGTAATTTTTGCTGTATACAACAGTAATCTGAAGGCAGTGGTATGCCTCTTTATTCACTGTGCTTATTGTGTGTACTGGTAATGGTGGTTCATGTTATTACATTTTTATTTCTTCACCTTGACCTTACCTTTTTTTTTCTTTTAGTAAAAACCTTCAAGGGTGTTGAAATTCTGTCTTTTTACAAATATGTCAATACTTGTGGTGCTATCCATGTGTGCAGGATGGATTTTTCTTATACTGGCAGTAGTGGACCAAGGATATTGAGCAATGACTATGATAGGTTGGTTATCCACAATATTCCTTTGTCAGTTTACTTATACCAGTTTAATCTTTTATTGTTAATTTTTGTTTTGGATTTTGTTTTATTTAAGCAAAAACTAAGACCTGCCACTTATAGGCCACACAATATGCTCCCTGGTTATTCCAGCAAGTTCTGTAGAAACATTACAATTACTGTTCCTGCCAATTTATTTCAATATATAACCCCTGGTTTTTTTAAACAAAGCCATTTTTTGACACTTAAAATGTTACTAAATCCAGGACACTGCATTCACTATATCCAGTCTCCCACAGTACACAGAACATGGAAATGCAATTATTGTAGTAAATATAAACTGCTAAATACCTTTTTTCATCAGCAGTTAGAGCACTCATGAGACTTCAATCAGTGTCCAGCAGAGCCCTGGTTAAAGCTTGTAGGAGGAGTCTTCATTCTCCCTTGATTGTCCTATGAGGCTGCATAACCCCTGACCCTCTGTCTGGACAGTGCTAATTGGCCCTGTGCTGATCACATGCACTCTCCCAAGAAAAACAAACCTCTCTAGCAATACACACCAAACTAAGCATGTGTAGCTTGCCACCAAGGATCTGTTCTATCAGGAGATGGATTGGGGACACTAGAAGGAGAAGATCAGAGAAGACATGATCAAACAGCCTTTTTACACAATGTGGAGGACAGGGGCGGACTGACCATTTGGAAACTCGGGTACTGCCCGAGGGCCCGGGGTCAGTAGGGGGCCCCATGAGATGCCCCTGGTACCTTTTTCATAGGCCTTTTTGAGTTTGGGCAAGGACACAGGGGCCCCATGATCCCCTATTGCCTGGGGGCCCATGAGTTGTCAGTCCACCCCTGGTGGAGGATTAACCCCTTAGGTTCCACAGTGAGTATAACAAGCATGCTTTACTGCATATACAGACTGATTTTACTGTTGTGGGTTTAGAACCACTTTATATCATTGAACTGTACTTTTTAGCTTTCAATCATATCCAGCAAAGACCATGCAACACAAAAAGAAAATTTGCTTGTTTCTGAGTATGCAATCACTGTTTCTGTTGTACTCTGCCTGTTAAAAAAAAAAAAAGTTTGATTCTACACATACTTGGTCAGAAGCATGGGATTCATCTGCCAGCCAGACTCAAGAGGTGAATTTTAAGACCATTCAAACTTGTTTTTAAACATGTGGTGTAGACCAATGATTCATAACATGCTACCAAGACATGGTGCAGCCTTCCAGTGCAGCCTTCGCTTGTGGTTTAGGACAGAAGCATGTCTAGATCGAAAACAATAATTATTAACCTTTTCTTGGCATTTTCTTAAAAGATGGTTCTGAAACGTATGTTTCAATTTACAGTTTGGTGCTAAGTATTACTAGAGCTGGCATCGTATTGCTGACCATTTCTTTTAGTCAGCAAAGTCAAAATTATAATATGCAGCAGCATTAGATACCCCTGAAACTTAGCAGTTTGCTTACCCTTGGTGTAACAATGAATATGAATAAATATTGGCTAACTCCCCATGATTTGCTGTGCCAACGTACATAACAAAACAATCTACATAAAATCATCTACTATTTAAAACACTAAAATCTAGTTGCTCACTTTTGTAGGACTGTCCATACAACAGTAAAATCAGTCTGTATATGCAGTAAAGCATGCTTGTTATACTCACTGTGGAACCTAAGGGGTTAATCCTCTGCATTGTGTAAAAAGGCTGTTTGATCCTGACTGCTTTGTTCCCGCCTTTGTTTAAGTGACCGCCTCTTATCTCCTGATAAGACAGGCTGAAGGTAGGTATTTTGCACATGCTCAATTTGGTGTGTATAGATAGAGAGGTTTTTTTTTCTTGGGAGAGTGCATGTGATCAGCACAGGGCTGGTCAGACAGAGGTCAGGGGTTTTGCATCCTCCTAGAGCATAAAGAAAACTCCTCCTACAAGCTGTAGCTAGTGGTGGGTTGGGCACTGATAGAAGTCAAGACTGCTCTAACTGCTGATGAGAAAAGCTATTTAGCAGATTATATTTACTAAAATAATTGCACTTCAATGTTCTGTATACTGTGAGAGACCAGACAGAGTGAATGCAGGGTCCTGGGTTTAGTAACACTTTAAGGAATACTTATGGGTGAAGTCTAGTTTTTGAAAGCTTACTTCTATGCAGATATAAACAACATAAATTAATATAGTTCTGTATTTATTAATACAGTACATTATTTTTTTTTCTTAAATACAAGCAGTGTAAAAACCCAAATTTGACCTGGTATCAATTTCTTGCAGTCCCTATACAGCAGAGTTCAGAGCAGCACAAGGAGCTGATCATTTTTAATTCCAATTTTTATAATACACTTTTATTTAGGATAACAGAATAACAAATATAATAACAAATACAATTTGTTGGGTCCCCACAAATTGGGATACACCTTAACATAAAAAAAAATACAGTGAGAAGACTTAGCAAAGAAAACACAGCAGATATAAAGATACATAATATACAATAGTGCAAAGCAGACACTCCCAGTTTTCAAACACAAATCAATGTAATCACAAGTCTACAAGACATATATCCAGCCATATTTAGAAGTAAAAAATGGAGCAATGTATAGCTATAATGAGGATACAAAAACCTGTGCTACCGACAGTAACGGTAGGAGCTGAGTATGAATACGTCTCCAATTAACAGATATCTGATCAGCTTTTGTGCTGGAAAGGAGCACGGTAATAGAAAGGAAAAGCAGGGCAACAGAGAGATCATGCCCTGCATTCACATTATGTCCTTAGGGTTCGTTCATACCAGTTTGGGAGCAGGAAAGCGCATTTCTGTGTGTGTTTCTCACACCGCACGGGAACATGCTGCCATCTGCAATTACTAATTGGACTCCAAACACATCTGAGTGTTTCGTGGCCACCAAAAGTCACTGTACCTCTGTAGCATGCAGTTTTGTGTGGTATTTTTTAAAGTTTTCTACTTGGGGGTTTTTCTTTTGAACTTTATGAATGACCCTATATTTTTGAAGGACAATTTTTTTTTCTTCTATTTTTCAGATATTGGGACTTGCATTTTTTGATTGTTTAGAGCACTATTTATTTATTTGGGATAGCAAGCATATTCTAATAAGATTATCACACTTTTTGGGGTTCAAAGTGTTTATATGTGTTTTGGGGATATATATCATAATATATAAGGGGACACCGTATATTATTATAAATGATTTAAAAAGTCACACCTGCTGTACTTTTTGCTCATTACTGAATGTTTGGCAGTCCATTGAAATGAATGGCTTGTCAAAAAGGGGCAATAGCGCATGCAAGTGGCCTTGCATGTTCTGCTGTGAAGTCTCTCAGGTTAAACGATGCTGTATGTCATTAAAACTTTAAGTCCGAGGACATATTGTGACAGAAAAAGAGGAACTGTGAGGGACAACTCCAGACTGAAGGTGAGTATGGCAGCTGGACCTTTTTTTTTTTTTTAACTATTAGCCCAGAGTCGGGTCTTTTGTCATCCCCTCACTTTTCAAACTCTTGGGAGCTCCCATAGATAGAATTGCTTACCATAGCTCCTCTGTCTGTTTCCGCCCACTCTGGTGTTTTAGATATTTATATTTACATTATTCCTGTTACACATGCTCTGTAATAAAAAAATATAATAATAATTATATATATATATATATATACACATACAATTAGGTCCATATTAATTTTTATTTTTTTTCAAGTATTTGCCAAAGCATATTCAAGCTATAGTTATATAATGGATATGGTGTGAAAGTGCACACTTTCAGGTTTAATTTTAGGGTATGTATATCCAAATTGGAGGAACTGTTTAGGAAGTACAACTCTTAAGAGTAGCCATCCCCCCTTTTTCAAGGGACCAAAAGTAATTGGACAAATTAATATAATCATAACTAAAATGTTCACATGGATGGACAATGATGCAAAACACACTGCAAAAGCAACCCATGAGCGTTTGAAGGAAAAGAAGTGGAATATTCTGCAATGGCCGAGTCAATCGCCTGATCTCAACCCAGCTGAGCATGCATTTCACTTCCTGAAGGCAAAACTAAAGACAGAAAGACCCACAAACAAACTGAAGACAGCTGGAAAGGAGGAAAACCAGTCTTTGGTAATGTCCATGGGTACCAGACTTCAGGCAGTCATTGCCAGTAAAGGATTCTCAACAAAATATTAAAAATTAACATTTTATGATTATATTCAATTGTCCAGTTACTTTTGGTCCCTTGAAAAAGGGGGGATGGCTACTCTTAAGAGTTGTAATTCTTAAACATTTCCTCCAATTTGGATGTACATACCCTCAAATTAAACTGAGAGTGTGCACTTTCAGATTATATCAATTATATAACTATATCTTGAATATGTTTTGGTAAATATATGTGGACCTAACTGTATATGTGTGTGTATATATATATATATATATATATATATATACAGTATATATATATATATATATATGTGTATTAACCCTACAGCAAGAAGTATGGGACCCCCTGGAAATTGGTGTGAAAAACAGGTGTGAATGTGAAGATCTTGCTTGAGTCCCCCAGAGATACAGGTCTTTAAAATTTCTAGCTCTATTTTATCCTTAAAAAACATATATATATTTATATATATATATACAGAAAATAATAATTTCACACATAAAAAATGTGTATCTTTACCAGGAAAAAAAGGAAAAACTTTCTTTTGTTATTTAGTATTTACTGAATATATGAAACATTCCTTTTTTTAAGTCATGTTTCTGTTTTTGTAGTGATTGGAAATAAGCAGATATTGAAGCTAATCCTTCAAAATTTTCTGTAATCCTGCAATTTTCCTTCATTTGCAGTAGTAAATGTAGGTGAACATAGAGATGACAGAGGTAATCTATAGCAGGTTTTCTTGCCCTAGACTAGTGCTAACAGGCCATTTATTGCTACAGCAGATGCGCTTGTGTTGCCAGCCAGCTGGAAACCTTTAAGTAAGAGCTAAATGGCAGCCTGGTCTGTAGACTGGATCTGCACTCTGGCACAAAGAGAATGTTCTTATTTAAGCCTGTCCAAATAATACTCATGTTTTGCTAGTCTTTCTTCATCTCCTCTGTCCATTAAATGGGGACATCAAACACCAAAATCTTATTCAGAATGGATGCTGTGATTCATTTATTAATTTAGCACAAAGCAATCTACAGTTTTGCTCATTTCCCTAGGTATTACTGCTATGCATTATTTAAATTTATTTTTCAGCTGCTTTTGGGAATAAAAAAGAAACCTCTAATTCTGTCTCATATTTTAATATGTTTGCATATTTTGGTTGCCCAGAGTATGAATAGGTCCTCAGTGCAAACTACTAATATAATATTAGTGAAAAAGCCATTAAAACTAAAATGTATTATATGGTCAAAGAAGGCAATATGATTTTAAATAGAAGGCTATTAAAACTAAATCGTCTTCTATGAAGGTCTAGTAGTGGTGTGGATTAGCATACTTTTTAATATAAAAGTATATACTTTAATGTACTTTTACTGACCTTAAGAGACTAAGTATTTTCCATGGGATTTTACGAAATTGTGTTAAAGCCTTGTAAATATCTGGGTGGTTTCCTGTGGTATAATATGTGTGTTTTACCACAGGAGATGCAGGAACTGTCAAACGTGCCATGTTATATCAAAGCATGTTATGTTGCCTACAATCTGCACATTTTTTTTTGCACACCAATGGGCATTATTGAACCCTAGTGCTTTATTTTTTGGTATCATTGGTGCAGTGCTTTTTGATACCAAGACATTCAGAGGCAGTGACATTTACATATGATAAACATTCAAAAACCTAGTTTCTCACATTGAAAATGTATTTCTTCATGCCGAAAATTTCATTTTTTTAGCCGAACTTTCTAATACACCCTACTTTAAACCCTGCCGTTTAAGTTAACATTAAATGCCAAAATGCGTAATTAAAAATGAGCCCTAACCCTTAAACCTAACATTTATAGCTAGGGTGCAACTGTGGCCAGGGTATACAGTTGTGTTCAAAATAATCGCAGTGTTGAAAAAAATGAATAAAGCTCAAAATCCTTCTAATAGCTTTTATTTCCATACACACAAATGCATTCTATTCCAAATCAAAACATGAAGAAAAATATACCAAATTTGTGTTGTTCCTCTAAAAAAATTGAACATGCCCCTTTCAATTAGTGATTCAATTACACAGAATCAGCAGCATGCATGTCATGACTGTTGGGTCTGTTGGATTTCTATTAATCTACTACACCTGCTAGTAAATTATTTACCATGTAGAAACATCATTTCTACCAAAAACAGTGTTTGATCAGGTTAGTGATGTCTAACTGCTATTATTTTGAACACAACTGTAAATATTTAAATATTAACCTATTCTTAGCAAGCCATTAGCAGGGATGACCAGTTCACTGTAGTTGTACTTCGAAAACTGGAATCAAACTGAGTCATATTACAATAAAATTTATTAATGCACACAATACCTATCCAACACCAACAAACCATAAGCAAAGCAAACATGTAAAATCACATGTGACAGTGAAGAACAAAAACAACAACAGCCTAACTATAATACACTATATACAAATGGAGGGAAGCTGATATAAATAGGGCATGAGCAGGACTTGGACTGGCAACAAGGGGAGCATAGATGGAATAACAGCATACAGGGTACTAGATGCAAAGGTACAGGATAAGGCAAGGATCAGGATAATCAGCGAACAGGTTTCCGGTTAACAGGAAAAACACTGAAGCACTGATGCAAATCAAGGGAAGGACTATATACCTTCCCGACAGCCAGCATCAGGTGGAGCCTAATTACTGGGATCTGCTAGCTGCTGGTAGACAATGGAACTGCACCCTTCCACTCTTCAGCACTCAGTCTCCACAGTGTCACCAGCAGGTGATCCAGGTCCTGATATCAAGCTTATAGTGTATGTAAACCCTAACAATGAACTTTGCTTATTTGATCCTTTTTGGTTTGTTACATATACCCTTGAAAGAATTTTGTTATATCAGTTCAAGTCCTGCCAGAAACACTGTGAGCTTCTAACTTGCTCAAGGAATGTCTGTTGCTCTTCTCACGTGATGTTTGCATCATCTTTCATATATAAACTCACGTTTTCATTCCAATAAATTAGAAGTAGTTTTCACAGACCTAACGTGTGTCAGTGTGAGTTTCTTTATGTGTGCACACATTCCAGAGCTAGCTAGCAAAGATTAATTAGGACAGGAGAAGATAATCACTGGACTCTTAGTCCTCATCTAAATCACTTCCTCCTCCCGACCCCCATCCCAGGACGAAGCTTCGCACCAGGTACTCACTGCTCACCAGCTGCACCGACTTCGGATTCCCAAACTCTTTAATATTGATTAGACCCTGGACAAACATTTTACTGCCCCCTCTTTCAGGACTGAAGCATGGAGCACATAGTTTAAAGCTTCCAGCTTCCCACTGAAACCATAAAGTGGCTGCAAACCTCAAACATGAAATATGAACAAAGCACATCTCTCCATAGTGTGTACTTGTCTCAATTAAGAGCACTAAGTATAATTTCTGTCTGCTGCTTAATTCCTCTGCTATCAGCATGAATCACTTATGACAAGTTTTCCTGATACCAGGAGAAAAAAGGTGACAGGGGAAGGACCTCCAGCAGATTGGCAGTCTCAGCTCTGTTCCTGTGAGGTGTGTGTGTGTGTGTGTGTGGGGGGGGGGGTCTGGCGCTTCCCTCCAATCAGCTCTCAGACCTCTCCTCACAGAGCTCTGCAGTGTGTAACTTCAGCTCTCCACACCCTTTTTTTCTGAAATCTCAGACAAGCTTTATAAATTTTGGACTTTGAACGGATGTATAGAAGAGAAAGTGACAGATAGAAAGGTACAACTTATGTAAGAGGATTTGTTTCATATCTGTGTATTGCCGAAGAATAGTCCCTTTACTGGGTATATGGAAGGGTTTACAAACACTTTAAGTCAAAAAATATGATTCAGCGCTGAAAAGGTGATAAAAGCACCCTTTCAGTGGGGAGTGGGGGGGGTGTACTGAGTGAGAGAAAAAGGGATGGGAGAGAAGAGGGTGTGTGAGAGACAGAGAGAGAGAGAGAAAAGGGGGAAAAGAGTGTGGGAGAGAGGGGGGGAAAAGATAGAGAAAGAGAGACAAAAGAAGGGGGGGCAAGAAACAGAGGGGGGGGGAACAAGAGGGAGGAGAAAGGGGGGGGAGAGGGGGAGAGAAAGTGAGGGGAGAGAGAGAGAGAGAAAGAGGGAGAGACAGTTGAGAGGGAGAGACAGTTGAGAGGGAGGAAGAGAGAGAGAGGGGGAGGAGAGGGGGAGAGTGAAAGAGGGGAGAGAGAAACGGGATATAAAGGAGAGACTCTCTATGGCACTACAAATCCCAGCACAGCAGGCTTCCATTCTTCAGCTCACAGAGCATGAGGGTGAAGGAGAGAGAAGAAAAAAAGTGAGAGGAAGGGGGAGAGAGAAGAGAGAGATGTAGGGAGGAGAAAGTAGAAAGAGAGGGAGGGGGAAAGAGAGAGGGAGAGAGAGACGAGAGAGAGAAAGGGAGGGAGAGAGGAGAGAGAGAGAGAGGAAGAGGGGAGGAGGAGAGGGACAGTGAAAGAGGGGGAAAGAGAAGGAGGGGATAAAAAGTAGAGACTCTCCATGGCACTACCAATCCCAGCATAGCAGACTTCCATTCTTCAGCTCACAGAGCACGAGGAGACATCCACCAATGTGATCACTACATCGTGTCATACTTCCCTCATACTCTCAGTTTTCAGTGAGGGTAGAGAAGGGGACACAGCTGTTGGTGCAGAGCAGCAGAAGGAGCAGGGTTATCAGTGCACTGACATGGAGGACGGGACAGGCAGGGTGATGGTGGTGACAGATCTGTTAGTGTAGAGAAGCAGAGGAGGAAAGTGTGTTAATGCACGGTGGAGAAATGGAAAAAGCTGTCAGTGCAGGGTGTAGTGTGAGGACTGATAGTGGCTGATCTGTCAGTGCAACTGTGAGATGTTCCAGTCCCTCCTCCTCAGTCCCATCTGTGTCCTCCTCCTCCTCTCAGCTGCTTTCTTTAGCCACCTCCTTCACTAAGGCCACCTCCTCTTCCCCTCTCTATCGCTATCTCCTGCCCTCTTTCTTCCAGCACCAACTGCCATCCTCTGTCCCTCTGTCTGTTCCCGACTCCCATACTCACAACCCCATGGGTCCTCCACCTGAAACTCTCAGTCACTGTCAGCAGGGCAGAAGCTGGAGGAGGTGGAGCACTAGGAGGTACAGCAGGCCTGGAAAAAGAAGTTACATCCTCCTCAGCTCTGAATTCTGGGGCCTTTGCATATATATCACTGGTTTTTAGATTCCAGGCAGTCCTAGAAAATAGTAATTTGACAGGGGGACTGTGGGCAACTGCGGCAGGAACCGAGTCTTGGGATAGGACATGGGCTACTAGTATTTGTATGAGTGACCAGTGCCCAAATTTGCAGTCAGCGTCAGCTCAAGTGGCATTAAAGACAGCCTTGGGTGTGGCCTTTTTACAGGGAATCAAAGCGGCCCGAGGGGGGGAATTGCCCCTCTGACCCCCTTCCCAGTCTGCCCCTGACTTCCTTCATGCTATGGAGATGAGGAGAGGGGAAGATATTTTATAGTCCCAACATACTTCCTGTTTTAGGATGACAATGCTGCTGCACCATAGATATACTACAGTGAGTGAGCATGTACAGTGAGTGAGAGTGAGATATACTACCCTAGGACATGAAGTAAGTTACTGGAAAAAATGCACAACATTATTTGGACATTCATGTATTTACATATTTGGAAAAGCAGTAAATGACATCTAAAACAAGCCTTTACTGCTGCAGGCACCGTGGAGCAATTAATCCTCAAGGTTCACCAATAACTCTAAACCCCCTCCCAGAGCAACTGCTTTGTGATTATAATAGAGATTAGAAGGCTGGAAGACTGCTGGTTCATGGCTGGGAGGATGGAGCAGAATGAGCTGAGCTGCTAAGAGCAGGACTTAAATGACTTCAGTACTACTGCTGTAAGGATGAACTACTCCATTGTACTTGCAGCTACAAAAATCATTGAGGGCTTGTTTAACAGGTAATTTACTGACAGTTAATAATATGTAAATTATTGAATGTCCACATTCTGATCACAGTTTCCCTTTAAGCGTAACCCTGCTATCAATGTACATACAAACTGAACTATCATGCTAATAACAACGTAAGATTAACCCCAAAAATGTAGGCGCCAAAATACTTTGTCGCATACTCTGCACCCAAAAATTAAATGTCTAATCTGTCCTAGTAGCTTTATAGAAAATGATCATCTTATAACAATCTTCACTTTATTTTGAGTTGTGGTTGCTGACCTCTCTGCTATGTATGATCAGTGTATGCTTTGCTACGCATAATATAAAAAATATTTGTTAATGTACATAAAAGTACATTAATGTACAAAGGTGTACAACTTGGACTAATGCAATCAAATGCATTTTAAACATAATGCATGCTAATGCTGTGAAAAAAACTATAATTTTTAATTCTAGACAGACTGCAGGCAAGAACTTCTTCTGTTATCAGGGAATGTTTATATACGTTTGTAGAAAATTGTGGTCTTGTGTTCACACCTAATAGAGGATACTGATCCATTGAAAGTGTCTGGGGCCATGTGTCGGTGCTGCTTTTCTAAGCAAAGTCATGCAGGTAGATTACAGCAAATAGTAATAAAAGTGAGCGCTCTTAAATAAGCAGCTGAACACACAAAGGAAACCAAACAAAACCTCTCAAGTATACAAAAATAGTGCAACGCTAAAATTAATATGAAATAAATATAATTAAAATAAATGTCCTAAATGTGGGTTAAACCGTACATGCGTGACAGTCTATGTAGTATAAAAGACACACAGAATATTCAATCCAGTGGTGGTGCTCCTAGTGGTAAAGTATGAATTGCGCACTCACCAGAGGCGTAATAAAATTACGCGGTGTATATGTCAGCAAAGATCCCCTTCACAGGTCTAGGTCCAGGCGTACTGGTGTACAGGTACTTCCGTCTCTGGATGGATGGACAGAAGCTTTATCATTTTAGAGCCTTGCTGTGATCCAGTCTCCTGTCCATCCATCAAGAGAGGGAAGTACCTGTACACAGGCATCCATACTCACCTATCCCTTAAAGGGACCTCTGGCTCGCTGGATACATTTACATCCCATGAGGGCTCTTATCTATGTTCCTGGAGGGGAATCATCTCATGTTCCAGCCTGGACCCAGACCTGTGAAGGGGATCTTTGCTGACATATACACCGCGTAATTTTATTACGCCTCTGGTGAGTGCGCAATTCTTACTTTACCACTAGGAGCACCACCACTGAATTGAAGATTCTGTGTGTTTTTTATACTACATAGACTGTCACGCATGTACGGTTTATCCCACATTTAGGACATTTATTTTAATTATATTTATTTAATATTAATTTTGGCGCTGCACTATTTTGCATGCAGGTAGATTGTCATTTGAGGAAGTACTTTATATACTGTACCTTTAAGCACATGTTGATTGGAATCTGATTTATTTTTAGGACAATGCTCCCTCCCCTATCTCCTGATGAAACAGAGTCTATCTGGGAAATGCATTAAGAAATGACCTTCACAATTACAAGTGGATTTTACAACTTTGTAAACCCTGTAATCTAAGGCTCCTTGCACACTGAGCGTTTTGATAACGCTGGTAACATTAGCTGTGTAAAGTCACGTTAAAAACTTGAGTTTTTCAGCTTTTTTTAGCATCTTTTATTAGTGTTTAGCAGCATTTTGCCACGATTAGTGACGTTTTCCCATGTTTTTCTGTGTTTGCGTTTTGAATTTTTTTTTTTTACCAAAGAAAAGAAATTTTTTTTCGGTCAAAAAAAGTACAAAAATGCCGGTTTGTGGCATTTTACCGCGTTTTGCCGTATTTTTCAGCATTAGAGCATTTTTACAGCTAATAAACTCCTCGAGAAGCCCACTAGTCTTGGGTTTTTTTTCCAGCCAAAAAAAATATCCCTGCCAAAAAATGTTGAGTACAGTCTATGTGTGCATGGACACACAGGATATGCTGGGGGGTTTACTGGCTGTAGAAAAACCCGTCAAAAGGACTAATAGGTAAGGCAGACCATGCTATGTTCATGATATGTGTTTGATGAATCTTATGGACTGGAAACACAATGCACTCAGAAACTAGAACATAATTTATCACATGAAATTAGAACTATAGGCAAAACCTTTTTTTTGCATTTTGGAGTAAAAGAGGGTTATAACCCCTGTCAATTTATTTTTTGCTGTCTGTGTCCTGTTGGGGAGATGTCCCATAGCCAAAACAGACAGTGAGAGATAATCCCTGCAAATTAAGGCAATTCCATGGGGACCCCCAGGTCACCAGAACTACTGTTCCCATTGGACAATTTCCCCTCTATTACCGACAACCCAAAATTTGGGGTTTGCTTTAAGTTCACTTTCATTGATCATGGTAAACAGGACAAGCAAATTTTTTTGCGCGTTTTTATACAACATTTTTAGCCGTTTTTGATCTTTGGCATTTTTTTACTAGCCAATAGAGGAAAATATCATCTATTGCATCATTTATTGCTAGGTTTTTCAGTTTTTTTAGTTTTTCCATCAGCTTTTAATAGTATTAATATTAATTTATTATTATTATTTTGTTTTTTGTTAGATTAAGGGTTTAGAGTTAAGGTTAGGTTAGGGTTAGGGTTAGGATTAGGGGGTAGGATTTGGGTTAGTATTTTCTTTATTTATTTATAGTATTGTATTTATTTATTTATTTTTTGTTAGGGTTAGGGCAGCAATGGGCAAACTACGGCCCGGCGGACCTTTTAATCCGGCCCGCGGAGCATGGCAAACATCGGCTGTCAGAATGTGTGTAGGCGGGGCAGCGTGAGGAACATGAGGGGACCGGAACGGTGCGGGAACACGGCAAGAGGAACACGCGGAGCAAAGGTAAGTGAATTGACACAGGGGGGACTTGGCTTACTACTTGGGGGGGAACAGTACTGTGGGGGATGAAATAATATATGAGGGATGAATTAATATGGGGGATGAATTACTATAGGGGGGATGAATTACTATATGGGGGATGAATTACTATGTAGGATGAATTACTATGGGGGATGAATTACTATATGGGGGATGAATTACTATGGGGGATGAATTACTATATGGGGGATGAATTACTATGGGGGATGAATTACTATATGGGGGATGAATTACTATGGGGGATGAATTACTATATGGGGGATGAATTACTATGGGGGATGAATTACTATATGGGGGATGAATTACTATGGGGGATGAATTACTATATGGGGGATGAATTACTATGGGGGATGAATTACTATATGGGGGATGAATTACTATATGGGGGATGAATTACTATGGGGGATGAATTACTATGGGGGATGAATTACTATATGGGGGATGAATTACTATATGGGGGATGAATTAATATGGAGGATGAATTACTATATGGGGGGTGAATTACTATATGGGGGATGAATTACTATATGGGGGATGAATTACTATGGGGGATGAATTACTATATGGGGGATTAATTACTATGCTTACTATGGGGGAATATTACTATACTTACTATGGATGACACATACACATCATTCATCTACTCTTGGTCCGGCCCCCGGGTCCAATATATGAACCCATTGCGGCCCTCAAGTCAAAAAGTTTGCCCACCCCTGGGTTAGGGTGATATTATTATTATTAATAATAATAATAATAATACATTTAAAATAAATACACAAGTACATGAAAATAATCATAAATAAATACTTGTAATAATAAATTAATTATAATTAACTCATAACCTTATCCCCCTAAAACCTAAAAAAGTAATAAAATAATCATTTTTTTTTATTATTATAGTTATTATTATTGTATGTTTTTGTTTGAGTGTTTTTATTATTATTATTTATATTATTATTATTATTATTATTATTAATAATAATAATAATAATAATAATAATAATATTAATAATAATTTATTTAACCACAAGCCTACAGGGCACTTATATCCCCTTCCTGCCCAGGCCAATTTCCAGCTTTCAGTGCTGTTGCACTTTGAATGACAATTATGCGGTCATGCAACACTGTACCCATATGAAATTTTTACCATTTTTTTGTGAAAGATAGAGCTTTATTTTGGTGGTATTTAATCAACTATGGGATTTTTATTTTTTCTTAAACAAACCAAAAACCACAGAAAATTTTGGGGAAAAAAACGTTTTTTCTTAGTTTTTGTTATAAAATTTTGTAAATAAGTGATTTTTCTACTTCACTGATGTGCGCTAATGAGGCTGCAGTGATGGGCACTGATAGGTGACACTGATGGGCACTGATGAGGAGGCACTGGTAGGTGGCACTGATGGGCATTGACAGGTATCACTGATGGGCACTGAAAGGCAGCACTGATATATGGCACTGATAGGTGGCACTGACTGGCACTGATAGGTGGCACTGACTGGCACTGTTAGGTGGCACTGACTGGCATTGTTAGGCGGCTCTGACTGGCACTGATAGGCGGCACATATGGGCACTGATAGGCAGCACTGACTGGCATTGATAGGTGGCACTGACTGGCACTGATGGGTGACGTTGAAAGGCAGCTCAGATGGGCACTGATATGTGGCATTGATGTGCACTGGTAGGCACTGATATGTGGCATTGATGTGGCACTGGCACGTGGCACTGATGAGCACTGACAGCTGGCACTGATGGACACTGACAGGTGGCACTGCTGGGGCTACACTGATCATCAGGGCACACTGATCATCAGTGTTCTGATGATCAGTGTACATGTCCCCTCCGCGGAATGCCGATTACCGGCTCTCCTCTCCTCTTGAGCTGTCAGTGTGACAGCTCGAGAGGAGAGAAATGCAGATAACCGACATTTCCCTGTTTACATGTGATCAGCTGTGATTGGACATAGCTGATCACATGACTGAGCCGACATCTTCGGCTTTTTCCGTGGATCGGTGATCCGCTGAGTCCGAGGGACACAGCGGACCGCTGATTGCCGCGCTGCGCGCTCCGGATCCGCTCATGCGTGGTTAGAATGGGAGGACGTCATATGGTTAATTTTTTTTTAAGGTTAGGGGTTAATTATTATTTATTTATGATTTATTTATAATGATTTTTTTATTTATATGTATATTTATTTAATTTAGTTTACATTTATTTATTCCTATATTATTACTTTTTTCTTTTACATTTTTTCATTTAAGCAGAAAATTGTGCAAAAACACGCAAATAATAAGAATGCAAAAAACGTGCAAATCTGCCCAATTTGAGCTACAAAAATACTTCCAAAATTTTTTTGAGCTTCAGGCATTCTGCTTCAGGCGACTCGGAGTGGAGATGTGAACAATCTCCATAGAGTAGTATTGATTTTTTGTCCCCCTAAGCATTTTGGAGCTTTGAGCTTCGCACTACAAAACGCTCAGGTGTGAATGGGACCAAATAGGGGCACAGACAGCAATAAAAACATAATAGGTGTTCTAATCCATTTCCATTCTATCCAAAACTAAAATAAGTTTTTCCTTTAGTTATACATTTATTCTTTAAAGCGGAGTTCCAGCTGAAAAAAAAAGTCAGCAGCTACAAAAACTGTAACTGCAGACTTTTAAAATACAGACACTTACCTGTCTCTCGGTCCAGCAGTGTCCTCACCACTGCTGGTTTCACTGGCCGTCTTCTCTCCCTGGTGCCGGCAACTTCAGTGTGGGTACCCAGCTGTGACAGCTTGTGGCTTCACAGCCGGGTGCTCACTGCACATGCACGAGAAGCACTGCGCTCTGTGAATGGCCCCATAGTCTTCTGGGACCTGTCATGTGTCCCAGAAGACTATGGGGGAGGGGGGAGGACAACTTCCGCTTCCGATTGCCTTAGGCGATCGCAGGAGAAGTGGGAGCGGGTACCTGTAAAATTCGTGTACCCCCCCCCCCTCCGCTCCCCAAATCCTTAATGGGGAGTGGAGGACAAAGACTTAAAGCGGAACTTCCATTTTTGGGTGGAACTCCGCTTTAAGTAGGAATTTTATTAATGATTTCAAAATATAATATGTACAGTATGCTGTGCTTACTTGCACTTTAGAGTAGCAGTTGACAAAGGGTATTCAATGCTTTTTTTAGGGAAGTAGTCTGTGTTGAAAAGCATTCCCCTGCCACCATTCAGCAGAGAAAGACCTTATTTGCTCTTTATGTGGAAGCAGTGGTCTCTTTGCAGCAGTCTGACACACCCCTGCTAAATTTTAGCGAGGGCTCTGCAAACAGCAGGAAGCATGAAGGGCTTTAAACAAACTAGGCAAAATTCACAAAGCTACAACAATATAGTAAGGAAATCTATTTTGCTAAAGTAAGAGGTAATTTCAGCCAAGTTCATTGACATTGTAAAATAACAGTCATGTGGCTAAAATAAAGATCTTATACTTGTGTAAAATCATTGTGAATTGTGCTTGTTTTGTTAGGCTGCAACTGGAAAGTATTTTGCTTATTTAAACTAAAAGTTTTGTTGGGTTTTCAAGAATGTTCTCTTTATTCTGGATTTATATATTGACTGCATTGGGTTTTTTTTACTAGCAAGTATTTAACAGCTAGCTTCAAAACTGATGACATTCAATAAGCTTTATCTTTGTAAAAAAAAACAAAAGAAAATCAACATAATGATATATGTAAGACATATTTGTATAACATCTAATGTTAGCTGAGGCAATTTAGGAAGAGCTATGATTTACTCCAGGACTTCTCCAGAGCTTCCCCCATCCTCTGAAACTCTATTGCCTACTCTGCTCACTTTTAGGCGATCTCTGAAAACCTATCTCTTCAGGGAAGCCTATCTTGCCCTCAGCTAATAATGGAATCTTCTATTCCTCCTACCAGTCCATCCCCCACAGTTACCTTTTGTACCACTAGCCCCTCCCTCTTAGATTGTAAGCTCCAAGGAGCCTCCTAACCCTCTTGTATTGAACTGTATTGTTGCTGTATCGTCTCCCGTTATATTGTAAAGTGCTGAGCAAACTGGTGGCGCTATATAAATCCTGTATAATAATTATAATAATTTACTCTTTGTGTATATGATTGTACATAGTTCACTATATATATATATATATATATATATATATATATATAATTTTTCTTTTCCACTGTGACCTTTGCAGTAGCAAGGTAGCCAAACCACAGTAGCAATCTTGTTTCACGTCAGCCAAAAGTCCTTATTCTGAGGCATTCTGACTGCTTTATTGCTCCAAGATGTCCTGCCAACGGTTTACTGCATAGCATGGTCAGGAGTCAGGCAGTGAGTTTTGTTTGTGCAGTAAAAAAAAAATGTTAAAATGAGAAGTTCATGCCAAAGTCTCTCACTTTTTCAGACCAATATTGAGAGCTAATAAACATTGGAGTGGTTCAAAGTAATCGCAGGTTAACTTTTTTCTGTAATTTTGTTTGATGAGGTAGATTATGACATATTCATTTATACAGATTAATATCAAATTTGTAAAATAGTTACATGAACTAGTTCATGGTATTGTTCTAGAAACCATGTTTGCTGTTTACTATAGAGAACTTTGGTGTGTTTATTTTTCTCGTCTTGGGGCTGTAATGTAGGATGGGGTAAATTTTCTCTTTAATCACTTCCATACCGGGCACTTTCACCCCCTTCCTGCCCAGGCCAATTTTCAGTTTTCCCCGCTGTCACACTTTGAATGACAATTGCGCGGTCATGCAACTCTGTACCCATATTCAATTTGTATTTTTTTACACAAATAAAGCTTTCTTTTGGTGGTGTTCTACCCAATATTACAATAGGCCAGGCGAGAGCCCTATTATCCCTGGAGGATGTCATATGATGTCCTCCAAGGATCTCACCTCATGCATGCCTCATGAGCTGTGCTCTGGCACAATCTGTGACCTGCTGTGTCCCCCGGACAAAGATGATGACAGATCACTGTACTGGCCCGCTGCTGGTACCATGTAATCGCTGTGACCAATCACAGCAGATCACATGACAATTGTGCACAATGAAAAGCTTTGATTCATGCCTTTCATTGTGTACTATTGTAATGAGCTCTGTGATTGGTCACAGTGATCACATGGTACAGACAGGGCCAATCACAGCCATACTGGACCATGTGATTAGTTGTGGCCAATCACAGCTAATCACAACAGTAAACACTGAATGAATAGTTTTCATTCAGAAAAAAATGGTTGTTTATAACTGTAAAATTCCCAGTTATAAACAATCATAGCATGTAAAAAAAATCCCGATCACCTCCCCAGAGTAGTACAGTGTGACTATGGTACACTGTATTGCTCTGGTCTCTGTACATGAAAAAAAATTAAAAAATTATCTATTATTATTTTTACATACTGTCACCAGTCAGTGTCCCTGATCACTGCCACACCAGCTTTATGATGATGTTGTACTGCACTGGTGAATTTCACTGGTGTAAGTAACCATTTTTACTGAATGAAATTGATTCATTCAGTGTTTACTATTGTGGTTAGCTGTAATGTGTGGCCACAGCTAATCACATGGTACAGATGTGATTGGCCCTGTCTGTACCATGTGATCACTTAGGCCAATCACATAGATCAACAGAATATTACACAATGGATGGCATGAAAGAAAGCCATCCATTGTGTACAATTTTCATGTGATCTGCTGTGATTGCTCACAAAGATCACATAGTATTGGCAGCAGCCGGTACACTGATTGGTGATGGATCGTGCCATGGGGTGAGCGCAAAGTGCATTCCGGAAAGATGTCATATGATGTCCACCAAGAACGGTGAATGCCCCCAGGGCCAGTGCAAGCATTTTTGTCTACTCAGGTGAAGATGCATTTTTCCACCCCCCCCCTGCCACTCCTCCCCTCCACCACACCCTCTCACTGTCTACAGCTGAGATGGTATCTCCTTCACGTTGCGCCCATAATGTGATGGGGCACAGCGTGAAGGACGTCACACACCATCGAAAACTGAGCTAAACTTCCACTAAAATTCAGTGTGTAATGAGGGGGACAGGGGCAAGCATGCCTTACTTCCCCCCACTGTCCACAGGAAGTTGGAAGGTATGGCAAACTAAAACTTCCAAAGCTGATTTCCACCCATAAACTCCCAGATCACTTCTCCCCAAAAAACCCCACCATGATTACACCCCCATGGATACCCACCACTGTGATCACCCTTCCCTAGATAGCCCCACTCTAATCACACCCTGCAGATTCCCCCCCCCACACACACACACCCTGATCACATCTCCACTGTGATCACATCCTCCAGAATTCCCTACCCTAATCACACCCCCAAATACCCACCACCCTGATCAACCCCCTAGATACCCCAGTCTGATCACCCCCCCCAGATACCACTAACCAAAGACACCCCCAGATACCTTCCTCCTTCATCACACACACCGTGGGTTTACTAATCCCTCAGATCTCACCAGTCTTGTGGCTCCTCCTCCAGATGATGTCAATGGAGGAATTTGCAGCACACCAGGACCAAGAGGATTAGCTGTGTCTTGGGCAGGCATGAGAAGATCTACACTTGGACATCTGGTGACGGTGGCAGCTGCAGCAAACAGCTGGGAGCTTCCTCCACCCTGACCACCTTCTGTGATGGCAGCCCCCCGGCCTGACTCCCTCACATCTGGGCGCACACTTCCATCCTGCCTGACAGTGTGCCACGCCCCCCTTCTGGTGCACACAGGGATCCGTCCACCACCCCGCCCTCCTCTGTATCATTGGATCTGCTCTGACAGCGGTACACACTAATTGCTCCACCTGCCTATGGCTCTCTTTGGGTCTCTCATTTTGATAAAAGTCTACTAAACAGCAGGAAAACTAAAACTTCCACGCTGTGCCCTCTCTCCTACGGGATGCAGTGAGAAAGTTTTAGTTTGCCTGCTGGAGGGAACATTATTTTAAAAATCTGAATCCCCAGCGAGTGGCTGAGGATCCTGATTTTACCGCCCACCCCATGCTGGTGCCCTAAGACAGCTGTCTAAGCTGCCTTGTGCTGGCCCCATCCCTGAATGTTCCACCCAGCAATCATTTGACTATAGGCCAGGCGGGAATTGGCTAATATTGATAGACAAGCCTTTCATAGGTTAGTGTAGACTCTCTGTGACTGATTTGCTAAATAAAAAAACGAGAGCAGGGTAAAATCAGAGGGTATGCCTGGATCATGGACTTAGATGTGTGTGAACACGTTCACTCACATTTCTGGTTGCTATTCATGAATCTATCTAAATGAATTTACATTAATGTCTAATGTGAATTGTAGATTCCTAGCTTCCAAATAATGCTCCTTTTATATATTCTGGTACTATAAGATGCATTGCAGAGTTCACACACCAAAAAAATGTTAAGTATTGCCTAAACTAGAATTAAAGTCCTACAATAAAAACTGCCAACTTCTAGTAGTTTTTTTTTTTTTCTAGGTACACTGCATGGCACTGGCACATGTGATGTGCAGTGTAAAGTCTTGACTTATTCACAGAATCTATAAGATGCAGAGGATGGATCTGGGTTCCAGGTGGTTTGACA
Organism: Staurois parvus; assembly: GCF_062004578.1. NCBI lineage: Eukaryota > Metazoa > Chordata > Amphibia > Anura > Ranidae > Staurois > Staurois parvus. The sequence continues at coordinate 7,346,959 of NW_028317961.1, read as the reverse complement.
TAATTTGAGGCTACCCAATAGTGACACTATACTACTCTGGGGGGGGGGATCAGATATTTTTCTTTACACTGTTATTGCCGATACAGTGAAGATCACTCTATAAACAATAGGTTTAGCTGTCATGAGTGGGTGAACCATTCATTAACAGCTTGCTTTTGGGTGTGATCTGTGATTGGCTACAGTTAATCATACGGTACAGGTAGCCAGGTAACATGTGTTTGCTGTGGGTCAATCACAGATCATAACAGTAAGCAAGCTGTTCATGAATAAAAAGCCATTCATAACAGGTTGTTTACATTGTTATCATGTGATTGACATGATCAATCATGGCGGTCACGATACCGAATTACCAATTGCAGGTAACTGTAATCAGCTTTGTCCAGTAGACTTGCCTTTCTCAACCAGCATGCCCAGTCACCCTGGGGTGCCTTGAGGTTTCTTCAGGGGTGCCTTGGCAAAAAGTCCAGCAGCCTATTTAAATTGTGAGTCTGCTGGCTTCAGTGCTGGATTGTCCTCATCCCTAGTCCCTGTGTTCCTGGTTCTTGAAAATCTGCTAATTTTGTTCCTGACCCAGCTTTGTCTGAAACTTCTCTTGGATCATCTCTACCTGTTATATCTGCTGCTCGCTTGTGTTACTGAGCTCGGCTTGGATTCCTGACTACGTCTTTGCCTCCTAACTTTGTACCTTGCTGCCAGCACATTACTGACTTCTGCCTGTTTCTGACCTTGAATTTTTTCCTGACCTTGTACCTGTCTGCCTGGCTGCTGCTAAACAAGTTTTGTGACCAACCTCCATACTACCACTGGAAGGACTCCTGTGCTGCCAAGCTTCGGTCCACTACAACAGCTTCCTGGCACCTGCGCCTTTCCAGTGCCCTAACAGTGCATCCCCACTACCAGGGATGCTTGGACGGGAATTGTGCCAGAGGTCATCCTCATCATCTCGGGTTCCACAGTCAGGTACATGACAATAATTACTGTGATGGGCCTGCTTGTGGTTAAAGAGAATCTGTTGCCTCCAAAAAAACACCTTCACGTGTATTTCACTAATTAGGTACAAAATGTCTCTGTTGAGTACTGTATATCTGCAAAACAACAGTGAATTGAATTTAATTTCACTGTAAATTATGCAAAATTATTATAGCGAAACAACATTCACAGACTGTTCTAAAATTACTCTCCCCTTTGGCTTTTGCAAGGCAAAGAAAATGGTGCTCCTTTTCTAACAGCGTATACTCACTTTCCTTGCTCTTATATTGCTCCATTCAGCCATAGCTCCCAGCTATCCCAAATTTGGAGGGAATATTTATGTTTTGGAACCAAATCCCTCTCTCCTTCTACTCCTCAGTTGTCCCTCTTTTTGGTCTGATGTATAGACTGCTATAAAAAATATGTTCGATTTATTTACTAGAAGTGTTATACTGCAGTAAACCATATATCCAACCACTAAATTATTGAATTTGTTCATTTGAAATGCTAGTATAAAGAAATAGTAAAGATAAAGAGAGCAAGAGGGCACAATCTGAGTGCAGTATACTGTATTACATATTTATTGTAGTGAAATACAATTGACAACTCAAATTTAACAGTTAAAAACTGGTCCATCAACAAAGTAGGGTCTCCTGTGGACAACCTCGCACAGCGGGGTATCTCAATCCATGAATGACACACTGGGTAGGTCAGTGGAGTCAATCTGCAGGGCAAAGAGAACACACCATGGGGTGCCAGACTAAGTGCAGTAGTATATAGGAATTGTAAGTGTATATAAATAAAAATAGAGCTGTACGTATACTCTCAGTTGGCTGTTGGTTCATACATGTGGAGTGGGGAGCCTTGTCCAAAAACTTGCAGCCTAGCAGTCCAGATGTCGGGCCAGGTACCAGCTCAGATGAAGAAAGTAGGAAGCAAAAAAATATAGCAGGGGGCTCTGTGGAATGCAGACCGGACTAGATGTGACATCAGTGGCACTTCAGGGGGGCGGGGCTATGCATTTCATGTCCGCCTAACTTCTTTCTCAAGCCAAAATAATAAGTAGTGGTGAAAAAGTTTCTTTTAGGTATAATTATTAATTTTTTTGTGTATCAATGCTTCGTAGTCCACCTAACTTGGTGCATCAAAGGAGTCTTTGCCTACATAAGGTGTCCCCCTTTCTCATCTCAGAAAGTTAGGAGATATGATTCAGCTGCTGAGACAACAGAAAGAAAGTCTTTTGTAAGCTCAAAACCAGCTTGTCAGGACTTACACATGCTAAGGACTCCTTTTCTACCTTTAAGCCTCATGCACACTGGACGTTATAAAAATGCCAGTAGAGTTAGCCGTAGAATGTTTTAGAGTTTCTTTGCGTTTTTTAGCTTTTTTCAGTGTTTTTTAGTTTTTCATTGTTTGCATTTTTTAGTAAAGTTATACTCCCACAAAAATGCATTTTTCAGCTATTATCGACATTTCTTAGCTTTTATCAGCATTAGAGCATTCTTACAGCTAAAAAACCCTTCTTGAAACCAACTAGTTCTGTTTTTTTTTCCCAGACAGAAAACGCTCCTGCCAAAAAATGCTAATTAACCTCCCTGGTGGTCTAACTAATCAATATTTTTGAATGTCAAAGAGGTACATTGTTTTGCATGGAAATTTGTTGTTTTATATTGTATGCCTGTAATTCATAGGAATAACTCACTTAAATATGTCCAAACAAGAGTCTAGTAAACATCCCGGGTATGATAAAGTTTGAAACACAAAATCATAAATTCTAATATAATAAATAATTATAAAAAATAATAATATAATAATAATAAATTTAATTCAATAATGTAATCAAACGAAAAACACTGAAATTTGAAATAGAGCGCCAAGTTCGCACATCACTGAGCTCAGTCGCAGAATCGTTTTCAGTGTCTGATGATGAATTTCCCCACGAATCACTATTGCTCAATTCTGCAAGTAGTTCTAATTCACTATCGCTGTCTTCTAGCTGGTCTAAAACCGGCTTTGACCTAAGGGACGCTTTTTGAATGCCATGAATGTTCTCAAGTTTTTAGGTAGAAAGAACAGTAAAAGTGCAGGCAGGGCAAAGCACTAGGGACAAAATTTAGGTGAAATGGTTTGATACAGTAATGTAATCCTAACAGATTACAATGTATTGTGTGTATATCATATTTATACTTTTTTTAATCTCCCGCTGGTTCCGCCCCCCTGAGTCCCGACGCTTGCAGGGAACGGAACCCGGAAGACGGATGCCGGCATTGACTGGAGGACACATCAAGAGGACATCGGGGGATCGCAGGACAAGGAAAGGTTCGGGAGATCGCAAGAGAAGCTCTATAGTGTAACTCCAAGTGTGGCTCGGGGTTACCGCTTTTGGTACTGTAAATTAACCATGAGCCACACTTAGGATTACCACTTGGAAGGTTAAAGCCTATGTGTGCATGAACACATTGGATAACATGCTGGGGAGTTTACTGGCTGTAGGAAAAAATGTCAGAAGTCAAAAACAGCAGCTGTAAAAATGTCCAGTGTGCATGAGGACTTATGTGAAAACTCTTAAGGCACCAGCAATACCACATGGGAGAGGGGGAATGAGTTTGGTATTTCATTACCGACGGGTAAATGGAGTGGTACAAGTGTGAGAAAATTAATACATGCTGCTGTGGAGGGGAAGTTACTGATCCTTTAACTGCATGTGTAAAAGGAAGGAGTTATATAGTTACATAGTTATGCAGGCCATATATGGGTTGGAAAATGGCCGATTTTTCGTCCGGAAAAAAAAGAAGAAGAAAAACAAGAAGAAGAATTTCAGTCCGCTATTATATTTGACATGAAAAAGTATTGTGGTTGCAACAATGTATCTATTTGTATCCGAATAAAAACATCTGTATCCGAAATGGATACAAATCGATACAATGTTGCAATCGCTATACTTTTTAATGTCAAATATAATAGCAGAGCTCTCTGCAGGGACATAAGTAATTAAATGCCGGCCGTAGACGGGACGAAAATCGTCCGATTTTTTTTACCGTTGGTGGTAACATTGGCCTATTGAACAGCCGATTATTCGTTTTTTTTTTTTTTTTTTTTTTAAACGGACGGTTTTCGACCCATCTATGGCCTGCATTAGTCTGGCTGAAAAAAAGTCCATTCAGTTCAATCATTTAAAAAAAAACAAGTTATAATCCTATACACACAGTTGATCCAGAGGAAGGCAAAAAAACCCCAGCAAAGCATGATCCAATTTGCTCCTGCAGGGAAAAAAATTCTGAGAGGCAATCGGATATTCACTGGACCAGCTTTACCTATAAATGTTAATATCCAGTTTTATTCTGTGTCCCTTTAATAAAAACTAAATGGGTTGTCAGCATACATTATGTTTAATGACACATGTGATCTATCTAAAACTGATGCAAAAACAGAGGTGTATAACACTAGCAGCCTAGACTTGAAAGGTAAACTGAAGCTTGATTACTGCTCTTTGCGCTGCTTTATTGAATAGACTCAGATATACATAAAAACGTTATTTAATGAAAACTACGTACAGCTGTGTCTATAGGTTTTATGTCTAATATATATGTTTGCTTTGAAAGAATTTAAATTTGTGTCCAGTCCATATGTATCTCGTCAGTTGCTGCAACGCAATAATACGACGAATGAGGTAATCTACAGTAAATTAGGTTGTATTGACACACAACTGTGGACCTTGCACAGTACTTAAAATAAACTTCTGATTAGATGGGTTTGCAATTTAAGAGCCTTAAGCAGTTTAGTAAGATGGTACAATAGTGTGAATGGCCACATAAAATTATGTGGAGAACCACCAAAAAGGAATGTACTCCCTAAGGGAGTCATCACAGAAGAGCAGCTGTTCCTTGCTCGAGAGAAAGTGTCATGCCTTGTAAGTAACATGTCCTTAAGCAACAAACAGAATAGTGTACTAGTGACTAACAATACAGTCATAGCTAAGCAATAAGGAATGAGCAGCAGTGCCATGTCTTCACTGACTGGCTCCTTGCCTCCATCCCTTGACATAATGCTGCAATCATGTCCTGGAATGGCCTAAATTTTATAACATTTGATTATATGAAGCATGACAACATGTAGAAATAAGGACAATAAAATGTTTAGCTTAGATATTGGCACAAATGATAGCATTAAAAGCAGTATTTAGCATTTTTATCACGGCATTTTCAACTAGAATTCTTTACAGTTTTGGTTATTACGCAGCATAGGAATATCATCTATTTAAATTATGTCCGCTAATGTCCATAGTGACAGCTGTAAAAAAAACAAGGAAACAAAGGTGGGAAAGGTTTCCTATCAACTGTTGCCTGATTTGGCTTGACAATTTAACCAGCTCAAGGCCACTGATCAGTGTCAATATTTCTATACACCAGTGGTGGTCAACTTAGTAATATAGATGGCATTAAATGCAGCCCCTGACATGTCCTGAGGGCCACACAATAGCTTCATTTTTGTAAATTTTCTATTAATAGTATGCTACATTGTAGTGCATCCCCAAAAATATTAGTTTGTTTAACCACATGCCGCCCAGCCACTGTATAAATACGGCGGCACGGCTGGGCAAAACCATGTTTTAAAACGTGTGTTTTGTAAACTGATAGGGGGCGCGCGCGAGGCGCGCCGCCGCCCTACCTGTCCCGCCGATCACAGCCGCGGATGTCAGTTGCCGGGTCACAGCCGGTTGTTACCGGCTATGTCCCGGCGATCGGCGGCAATCGCTGACAGAGAGCACAGCTGCAGTAGCTGTGCTTTCTGTCAGTTCCCTGACAGCTCCAGGACATGCTGATCGGGACAGAAGAGTTTCTCTCTCCCGATCAGCAGTGTTCCCTGCAGTACACACCCCCGCCCCCTAGTAAAACACTCCCCTCATACAGTTAACCCTTTCCCTAAAAAATAAACTTAACCCCTTCCTCCCCACTGCCATTAGTACAGTGTCAGTGGGTTTTTTTTTGCACTGATCACTGTATTGGTGTCACTGGGGATGTCAGTGACCCCAAGTCAGTACCCCCCAATGTCAGAATGTCCGCCACAGTCCCGCAGTCCCGCCATAAGTCGCTGATCGCTGCCATAAGTCACTGATCGCCGCCATAAGTCGCTGATCTCCGCCATTATTAGTATAAAAAAAACCTAAAAATCCCAGTATCTTTCCCGCCATTTGTAAACGCTATAACTTTCACATAAACCAATTAATTTACACGTATTGGGTTTTTTTTTTAGCAAAGATATGTCGCAGAATGCATTTTGGCAGAAATTTATGACTAAATTTGATTTTTACATTTTTTTTACTGGACATGTTTTATAGCAAAAAGTCCAAAATATTGTTTTTTTTCCTTAACATTGTCAGCCTTTTTTTTTATAGCGCAAAAAATAAAAACTGCACAGGTGATCAAATACCACCGAAAGAAAGCTCAATTTGTGGGGAAAAAAAAGATGTAAATTTCATTTATGTACCATATTGCATGACCGCACAATTGTCCGTTAAACTAGCGCAACGCTGTATAGCAAAAAAATGGCATAAATTGCAGTATCTATACCATAGTTTGTAGACGCTATAACTTTCACACAAAGCAATCAATATACACTTATTAGGATTTTTTTTACCAAAAACATGTAGCAGAATACATTTTGGCCTAAATTTATAACCAACTTTGAGTTTACTATATAATTTTTGTAGCTGAAAGTAAAAAATATTGTTTTTCTTCAAAATTTTTGGCCTTTTTCTGTTTATAGCGTGAAAAATAAAAAGCACACAGGTGATGAAATACCACCAAAAGAAAGCTCTATTTGTGTGAAAAAAAGGACATAAATTTTGTTTGGGTGCAGGATTACATGACCGCGCAATTATCAGTTGAATTAGTGCAGCGCCGAGTAGCAAAAAGAGGCCTGGTCATTAAGGGGGGTAAATCCTCTGGAGGTCAAGTGGTTAAACATTATTGTAATGATAAGTTAACATTAAGTTGGGTTTGCACAGTCAACAATTAGAACAATGGCAAGATTTTCCCTGATTTGCAATTGTTAAAATTGTAAATGCCATTGCTCTTCTTTGTGCAAATGTTTAATGCTCATGCAGTAAAAGCAAATGTCCAAAGTGTTTGCTGGGACCTGGGGCTTAATGGTAAGTATGAACTTCTTCCAATGTATTTATTAACTAATTGAATTTAATTTATTAAATTTGATTTGTTTAATGTCATTCACTTTTTTCTTCATGGGGGATTTAATCTGATCAGTGGAAACTAGGAATTAACTGAACTGCCCTGGGTTTGGTTCAAGTAGGGTTCTGTGCACTTTAAAGAGGTGCACCCCATTGAAATCAATGGGAGCTGAATCTGTCAACATTTGCTTGGCTAATAGGCAAAGAATTGTCAAAAACTGGCATGGAGGTGGGGGGATGGGCACTACCCTGGGGACCATGCACCAGTGCAAAAAGCACTGACATTTGGTTTGGCTGAAAATGGCTTTAAATTGCAGGCAAAGGACATTCCCCTTCTGGTTTCTATCTAATAAATTAAAATAGGCGTGCAGACCCTTCTAAAGATCCCCAAAATATTTTAGAGAGGACCATGTACATTTTTTTTTGTTAAGAAGTTGACAATGCAATGTTGTTTGCTAGCAATTTTTTTATCAGGTATTTGCTGGCAAATTTAACTGTATTTTTTAGATTTTATATTGCTTGAGGAGGTATATTTTCTTTTAATATAATTTTGCTAGAGTTTTTTCAGGATCAGTAGCAAGACACAGGCAACGCTGCTCTTTGTTCCCACCACATGACCACAAACATGTGCATGTATAGTTTACTACACCAAAGCACTATATCCTCATTCCCCTTATTGCCATAGCTGATTACAAAGTTAGGCAATCCCCTGCATTCATAATATCAGGCAGACCTAAAGTGGGAGGCAGAGGTTGTAAATGCACAATTAGTTTACAGGGTTTTGGTGCTGCAGAAGAACCTCTTGGCCATAACCCTATTCTCAAATTCTTGTATACTGTGCATCAATTAAACAGTTTTCCTGGCTATTTTCTTTGAAAGAATACAATCCAATGTTTATTTGCTGATGAACGCCTTCCTTGTTTTTCAATTTAAAGGGGTAGAAAACTCTGCTGTAAAATTTTTATTTTGGGGCCCCCCAGGTTGTTGTGCCATAATGTTTTCCTGGACTGGCCGGGGATCATGGTGCTCCGGAAGTAACATCACTGCGACCGGGAAGGAGCGGAAATGGAGCCCTGGGAGCGGAAGGCAAGCTCAGCTGGTAATCACGTTTCGCGTGCATGCGCCTTGTCAAGTCTAAAAGACTATGTGGTTACCAGCTTCATTTATATGGATTGTGAAGCAAGAGGTCCAGCTATCAGAAGGAGGGGGGAGGAGCTGGAATGGACATTCCCCTTGCACAGCCCTTCTACACTTGCCAAATCCCATATCAACATGTGACATTATGTACAAAATAGTTTAAAATTACATACAATTATATAAAATCTCCTTTTTGCATGTTATAGTTCATTCTTAACCTTTTTTATGTATTTGTATAATATTTTTATAGTCTTTTTATAGTGTTACTTTATATGGATGGATATAAATGATTTTCTTGCATAGGCGGCACACAAATGTTATATATTTGTATGTAATTTTAAACTATTTTGTACATAATGTCACATGTTGATCCCATATATAGAGTGTAACATGGTTGCAAGCAGACCACCCTCCCTCAACCTGCCCCTGGTGGCAGCTGTCACTTTTGAGCTTTGCACAGCTATGCAATCCATGCTTCTCTCACACAGCCGCATAATTCATTTACAAAGATCTGTAAATGAATGAACGAACAGCAAGTTCCCTGGCAGAGGAACTGCAGTGATCCCTGCATTCATAGTAAATTGATACTTCCTCCAGCCCCCTAACTGAAAGTCCACCCATAGGAGCAGTTTGCAGTTTTGATCGTTGTGCTTTTCATCAATGATCAGCTGTTCAAGGTTGCAATGCTTTTCAGTCTCATTTGCAAAAACATAATAAATACACAGTTTTTTCCTGCAAATGTGGGCACATTTTATTATTATTATTATTATTCTTTAAAGCAGTGGTCTCCAAACTGTGGCTCGAGGGCTGGATGGGGCCCTTTGCAGGCCTTAAACTGGCCCTTGGGGCAGTAATCCTCCCACAGATCTGAGGCACTATTTCTCCCACTGACATCAACAGTGGGGCATAATTCCTGCCACTGACCCCAAAGATGGGGCACTATTCCTTCCACTATACCAATGATGGGGTACTTTTCTTCCCACCAATATCAATGATGGGGTATTATTCCTCCTACTGATACCAATGATGGGGTACTATTCCTCCCACTGATACCAATAATAGGGCACTATTCCTCCCAGTAATATCAATGATATGGTATTATTCCTCCCAGAAATATCAATGATGGGGCACTATTCCTACCACTAATACCAATGATGGGGCACTATTCCTTCCAGTAATATCAATGATGGCGCACTATTCCTACCAAAAGTACCAATGATGGGGCACTATTCCTACTACTAATACCAATGATGGTGCACTATTCCTACCACTAATACCAATGAAGGGGCAATATTCCTTCCAGTAATATCAGTGATGAGGCACTATTCCTACCACTAATACCAATGAAGGTGCATTATTCCTACTACCAATACCAATGATGGGGCACTATACTTCCAGTAATACCAAAGATGGGGTACTATTCCTCCCAGTAATACCAGTGATAGGGTACTATTCCTCTCAGCAATACAAATTATGGGGCACTATTCCTCCAAGTAATACCTATAATGGAGTACTATTCCTCCGACTGGAACAATGATGGGGCACTATTCCTACTAAACATAGGTACTATGTAACTTACCACCAACACTAAGGCGATGTTTATTCTCACTGATGACATTTTCTACCCTCAATGGCCACAGTCCGGCCCCTCTACAGTTTGAAGGACAGTAAACTAGCCCTTTGTTTGAAAAGTTTGGAGACCCCTATGCTTTACAGCATTGTTCTAGTCTTTTTTAGTTTTACATAAAGTGGGAAACTTTCTGTCAGGTTCTTATTTCTTTTTGTGACCACATCAAGGAGATGTTTCTCACTTTTGTTTCTTTTGTGACTGAACAAGAAATAAGGGAAGCAATTCACTTTGAGACAAAAAAGGCAAAGACAGCAATAAAAACATTGTTAAAAGTTCCATGTTTTCTCAAATCTACTAAAAATGTGTGTATGTTTGTGCTCCAGTTGGAAATATTCCTCTTCTGCCTGAAAATGAGGGGAAATGTTCACAGGGACAGCACCAGAAACCTGAAATATACTCAATTATTTCCCAAACACAGGTTTTGTCTGGACTTTAAGCTCCTATTAGAAGGGTGCAAGAGTTGACAAATTTGAGAGTGTACATGATAACTATATTGTTTACTAAAGTAAATTGTTTTTATTATCTCTATATTGTAAATATGAAATAACAGAGTGAGACCATGTGGAAGAAGAGATCGAGACTTTGAAAGGAGCAGGCAAGGTGTGACATACAAAATGACATACCCCATGGGGTCTCTTACAAGATGGAAGATCTTCTGTAGGTATTCCAGGTAGCTACGGTTGTGTAACAATGTAGCATGGGACACATTCTCTGTTTTGTAAAGTGTGGAAACCATATGCAGTATAAAAGCTATGTCGCAACCTCTGTCAGCAACCGATAAGAAGACCATGTAAACTGGAAACTATTGCAAAATGCCAAGCTCAGAAGACATTCAACTCAATTTACAAAGCTTTAACAGAAGGATAAAGATCTTTATTTTCAGTTGTGTGACTGCCATTTCAAACATCATTAAACTTATCTAAAATATTTGTCATTTTTTTGAAAATCATAATTCTTGTCCTGATGTGTTAGATTTGTGAACTGAGTCTAATATCTCCTGCTTTGCCAAGTGCATAGGAAAGTACCTTCTATATGCATGTTTACAATGTACAGTATAGAAACCCATCTCAGGAAAGTAAATGGCATTTAAACTGAAGTATCATGACAAGCATAATACCTTTTTTTGTTTTCTTGCAAATAACTATAAGATTTACAGTGTTACTAAGCCCACAACAGTCTGTATATGCAGTAAAGCATGCTTGATGTACTCACTGTGGAACCTAAGGGGTTAATCCTCTGCATTGTGTAAAAACGCTGTTTGATCATGACTTCTCTCATCCTCCCCTTCTTCTAGTGTCACCCTCTTATCTCTTGATAAGACATATGTGTGGAGACACTCTGCACATGCCCAGTTTGGTGTGCATTGCTAGAGAGATTTTTTTTTCCTTGGGAGAGTGCATGTGATCAGCACAGGGCCAATCAGCACTGTCCAGACAGGGGTCAGTGGTTCTGCATCCTCCTAGAGCAGAAAGAAGACTTCTCCTACAAGCTTTAACCAGTGCTTTGCTGAACACTAATAGAAGTCACAAGACTGTTCTAACTGCTGATGAGAAAAGGTATTTAGCAGTTTATATTTACTAGTGCGTACTGTGGGAGACCAGATATAGTGAATGCAGGGTCCTAGGTTTAGTAACACTTTAATGAGGGCTATTTCCCTAAAGTGTATCTATGGTCAAGATGCATATTCATAGATTAATTTCAATTATTTCTAGTCTGCTGCTATTAATCTGAAAGACTCTGAAGTTTAAAAATGTAGATTTTGAAGAATTCCACACATTTACTTCCTTTTTTTAGGTACTTATAGCACTGTCAATTTACGCAGCACTTTATATATACATTACACATTTACATCAGTCCCTAACCCTCAAGAAGTGTACAATCTAAGGCCCCTAACTCACATTCATACATATGCATTCCTTATATGCAGTAACACATGCCATGCGACTATGCATCAAATACCTCCGAAAGAAAGTTCAATTTGTGGGAAAAAAGGATGTAAATTTAATTTAGGTGCAGTGTTGCATGACCGCGCATTTGTCAGTTAAAGTAACGCATCGATGTAACACAAACCGCATCTGTAACCGCTTCCTGACCGCCCTATAGCAGAAATACTGTTACAGGGCGGCATGGGTGCGCAAAATCACATATATATATATATACATGATTTGCGCTCCTGTGGTTTTCACACCCCTCCCAGATAGCGTCAGATTGCCCATCAGTACACCAGTCATCACATTTAACCCCTTGATTGCCAGGAGCACGCGCATGCACAATAAACCTCCATTGCTAGTATAGTGTCTGAACGGATCAATATCTTTGATCAGATCAGCACTATACCAGCGTTAACATTAGTATAGTGTCCCCAAAAATGCAGCGTTAGCAGGATCAGCCTTCGCACCTGCCAGCATCTACGTTTAGCCCTTATGCTTACCGCCCCCCCACTCTCCCAGCAAGTGCAGTGTCAGTAGGTCACTGTCACTTGATACATTGCACACAAAACCGCAGTGTTCGCAGAATCAGGGCTGATCTCTGTTAGCACTTGCCGGTAAATTTTGATAACTCTCATATGCAGCAGAATGCCAGTACTAGTGCCGCTCTATCTTTTGGTGAACTGGCGAGTACCAGAGGTCTAGTACATCCTGGTCTTTCACATACCTCCTTTATTTTTGGAGCTGTTTTTCACGGAATATCTGTATGCGTTGATTGTGGATCAAAGCAATTTATATGCACAACAATTTATCGCCACCAGCCCAAATTCAAACCTTGCCAGACCAGTCGCATGGAAACTCATTACGGTTTCCAAATTTACATTTTTTTTGGGCCTAACCCTCAACATGGGCATTACTAAAAGAAATGAATTGTGGTTGTATTGGTCCGCAGACCCGATTCATCATATGCCCGTGTTTTCTGCTGCCATGGCCAGGCATAGATATGAGAGTATAATGTGTTTTATGCATTTCAACGACAATACAGTCTGTCATCCTCGGGGTGACCCTGAATTTGAACGGGTACACAAAATTCAGCCCCACGCAAATCACCTTAACAAAAAATTTGCAGATGTCTATACTCCCCAACAAAAAATCTGCGTTGATGAGTCCCTCATTAATTTTTCTGGCCACCTTGCATTCAAACAATTTCTCCCCAGCAAGCGTGCCAGATATGGGGTTAAGATGTAGAAGACCTGTGAGAGGACAACAGGCTATACTTATACTGTACAGTGAGGAACAGAAGTATTTGAACACTCTGCGATTTTGCAAGTTCTCCCACTTAGAAATCATGGAGGGGTCTGAAATTCACATTGTAGGTGCATTCCCACTCTGAGAGACAGAATTTACAAAAAGATTCAGGAAATCACATTGTATGATTTTTAAAGAATTTATTTGTCTTGCACTGCTGAACATAAGTATTTGAACACCTAAGAAACAGCAAGAATTCTGGCTCTTATAGACCTGTTACTTGCCTTTAAAAAGTCCACCTCTACTCCACTCATTAATCTAACTTAGTGCCACCTGTCTGAGCTCTTTAAAGACACCTGTCCACCCCACAGTCAGTCAGACACCAGCTACTACCATGGGCAAGACCGAGGAGCTGTCAAAAGACACCAGAGACAAAATTGTGGACCTCCACAAGGCTGGAAAGGGCTACGGGGCAATTGCCAAGCAGCTTGGTGAAAATAGATCAACTTTTTGAGCAATTGTTAGAAAATGGAAGAGGCTAAAGACGACTGTCAGTCTCCCTCGGACTGGGGCTCCATGCAAGATCTCACCTCGTGGGGTATCACTGATGATAAGAAAGGTGAGGAATCAGCCCAGAACTACAAGGGAGGAGCTGGTCAATGACATGAAGAGAGCTGGGACCACAGTTTCAAAGGTGACTGTCGGTAGAACACTACGCCGTCATTCTTTCAAATCATGCATTGCACAGAAGTGGGTGGATGCAGGGTGGTATATTCTAATGGTGGGCATACCACACACTTTTTCTGGCAGAGATTTCTTCTTTTTTTTTCATTCAGTCCACAGGTTGCATAAAAAAAAAAAAGAGCATAGCATATACACCCAACAAGGACCAGCGATGTACTGGTATATCACTGAAATTTGAATGGTTATACCAGTATGACGCCTACAGCTGCAGGCATCATCCTGGTATGGTTTTTTTCAGCCGGTGATTGGCTTTCATGTTAAAGCAATCCTAGTGGCTACTTAGTTGCAGGATTGCTTTTACAAGCAATGGGATATGATGCCCCCCCTCCCCTGCTGCCTTCCACGGCTTTCAGGGAAACCTGAGAATGCAGCCAGTGTTTCTGCCAGCTGACCATAGAGCTGATTGGAGACCAGAATGGTGCCAATCATCTCTATAGTCTAAGAATTCGGAAGCTACGAGCATTTCATCACTTCAGTTTCGCAGGATATAAACAGCACCATTTGTCAATTGGGAAAGCATCTGATCACACCGATTTTGGTTTGATTAGATAATGTAAGGGCAGAGGAGATATCTAGACTCTGATAGACCCCAGATTTCTCAAAAAAGAATATATGACAATGCCCATTGAAGTTATAGGGGATATTTGCATTCCCTGTTATAGCATTAAAAGTGATTAAAAAAAAAAAAGAAAGTTACAGTGTAAAAATAATTAAAAAAATCATAATAACTTAAAAAAAAAAAACATGCCCCTCCCATGCACGCACACCTGTGTGCACAAGCGTTGACCCTGTGCCGGTATGTAAACAGCGGTTGCACCATACATGTAAGGTATCGCCGTGAACGTCAGATCAAGGGAAGTAATTCTAACACTAGACCTCCTCTGTAAATCTAAAATGGTAGCTTTTAAAGGCTTTTAAAATGTTGCCTATGGATATTAAAAATGTATGCAGTTTGTCGCCATTGCACGGGGCATACGCAGTTTTAAAGCATGTCATGTTTGGTATCTATTTACTCGGCATACCATTATCTTTTATAACTTACCAAATAATTGGCCAATATATTGTGTATTTGTGCATTAAAAGTAAAAAAAGTGTATTTTTTTTTAAAAATTGCTTTTGAAAAATCGCTGCACGAGTACTGTGTCCCATGAAAAATTGTAGTACCCACCATTTTATTCACTAGGGTGTCTGCTATAAAAAAATATATAATGTTTGGAGGTTTAAATTAATTTCCTAGCAAAAAATACAGATTTTTTTTATTGTGAACAAAAAGTGTTAGAAATGGTCTTCAGGTGGTTAGAAGAGTGAGTGATGTGTGGCATAAACTTCTAATGCTGGGCATAAAACGCCCCCACCCCCCAAAATTACCCCTTTTTGGAAAGTAGATACCCCAAACTATTTGCTGAGAGGCATGTTGAATCAATAGAAGAATTTATTTTTTTACCACAAGTTTTTGGAAAATGACAATTTTTTTTTTTTTTTTTACACAAAATTGTCACTTAAATGATTTATTGCTCACACATGCCATGGGTATATGTGGAATTACTCCCCAAAATACATTCTGCTACTTCTCCTGAGTATGGGGGTACCACATGTGAGAGACATTTTGGCAGTCTAGCCAAGCACAGGACCCCAAAATCCAATAAGCACCTTCAGGCTTTTAAAGGGCTTTATTTCCTCATTACACTTCCAGACAACCTATCACAGTTTCGGAGGTCCTGAAATGCCAGGATAGCACCTAACCCCACCAAATGACCCCTTTTTGGAAAGTAGATACCCCAAGGAATTTGATAAGAAGCATGATAAGTATTTTGCAGATCTCATTTGTTGCCACAAGTTTTTGGAAAATGAAGAAAAAAACAAAAAACTATTTTTTCTATTCTTTTTTTATATTTCAAAACCTTGTGACTAGGTCCTCTCCTTTCTGCAGCTGGGTATGGACCAGCTTTTGGCACTCAGCACTAACAAGTGCCAGGTTGCTACCCCTTATATCTTGCTTTAGAGGTTGTTGGCATTTTCCTTCTTGATTATGACTAGAGATGAGCGAAGAAATGAAAAATTCGATTCGACTGATTCGGCGAATTCGTGGACAATATTCGATTCGAGTCGAATAAATTCGCTGTGAATTTAACTTAAAAAAGGGTGTTTCTAGGCTTCAGAGAGACTTAATATTAGTGCAGAACACTGTACCTTTAATTTAAATGCCCTTGGAGTCTGCTGGGGAAGAGAAATAATACTGTCAGTCAGTATGACATGCAGATGAGTGCCGTCGATCTTAGAATCACCGCACACTTCACTCATTTGGGCAGTCACGGGGCCAAAACCAGAGTGTGGAGCCACAGTGTGGCGGTGGAGGCAGCAGCAATGGGAGGCCATACAGCACCCTATGACAAAAATGGAAACCACCAGCAGTGTGAGGAGACCTGAAAGTGGCACATGGCAGAGTGTGGCGATAGAGACAGCAGCAATGGGAGGCCGTACAGGGACCCATGACACACTCTGGACCTGGCAGCAGCATGAGGAGGCGGTACAGGGGCCCATGACAGATTACGGGCCTGGCAGCAGCATGAGGAGTCGGTACAGGGGCCCATGGCAGATTACGGGCCTGGCAGCAGCAATGGGAGGCCGTACAGGGACCCATGACACACTCTGGACCTGGCAGCAGCATGGGGAGGCGGTACAGGGGCCCATGACAGATTACGGGCCTGGCAGCAGCATGAGGAGTCGGTACGGGGGCCCATGACACACTCTGGACCTGGCAGCAGCATGAGGAGGCGGTACAGGGGCGCATGACAGATTACGAGCCTGGCAGCAGCAACTTGGACAGGAGGACGTTCAGCTTCTGCACCGTCGGGTGCGTGCTCGCAAACTGTTGTCTCTTGGAAACGGATTCCAAGAAAGACTGCTGACGGAATCCGTGAAGAGGAGTAGCAGGAGAAGGAGCATCTGAACGAGCGGAATATGCCAACAAGCGACAACAGTGGCCCATGACAGATTACGGGCCTGGCAGCAGCATGAGGAGTCGGTACGGGGGCCCATGGCAGATTACGGGCCTGGCAGCAGCTATGGGAGGCCCGTAATCTGCCAGCACCCTATGACAAAAAATGGAACCCACCAGCAGTGTGAGGAGACCTGAAAGTGGCACATGGCAGAGTGTGGCGATGGAGACAGCAGCAATGGGAGGCCGTACAGGGACCCATGAGAGACTCTGGACCTGGCAGCAGCATGAGGAGGCGGTATAGGGGCCCATGGCAGATTAGGGGCCTGGCAGCAGCTATGGGAGGCCCGTAATCTGCCAGCACCCTATGACAAAAAATGGAACACACCAGCAGTGTGAGGAGACCTGAAAGTGGCACATGGCAGAGTGTGGCGATGGAGGCAGCAGCAATGGGAGGCCGTACAGGGACCCATGAGAGACTCTGGACTTGGCAGCAGCATGAGGAGGCGGTATAGGGGCCCATGGCAGATTAGGGGCCTGGCAGCAGCTATGGGAGGCCCGTAATCTGCCAGCACCCTATGACAAAAAATGGAACACACCAGCAGTGTGAGGAGACCTGAAAGTGGCACATGTTTGGGGCATGATTCATGGCGGATTTAGTCAGTTGTGTCAGGAACTGGTGGTTTGAAATCCAGACTAATCCACGCCTGATTCATTTTCACAAACGTGAGTCTCCCCACACTTTGGGTGGACAGTCGTGTCCTCCGCGGAGTTGCAATACCTCCTGCCGCACTAAACACGCGCTCCGATGCCACGCTACTGGCCGGGCATGACAGCCTTTCAAGGGCAAATTCAGCTAGTTGGGGCCAAAGGTCAAGTTTCGTTGCCCAGTAGTCAAGGGGATTGTCTACCTCGGTTGGCAGGGTGCTGTCCAAGTAGGCCTAAGCCTGTTGTTTGAGGTCCTGCTCCAGGTCCACCTGATGCTGCTGCTGCTGCTGCGGCTGGTTAGTAGTTTCCTCACTGCGCTGGTGAAGAAAGCTACTCATCATCGACTGCAGACTGAGGCAGCCGCTGCTGGTGGAGCTGCCACTGCTCCTACCACCCCACCCCTCCCCTGCTGCCATGGCAGCGGAACACGAGCGCACAGGGCCCACAGTGTCTGAGGATGGACGTTGGCGCAGACAGGCAGAGACCAGCTGACTACATAGGTGTTTTTTATAGTACGTTATTTTGGCCTCCCTCTCAGCAGGTGTGAAAAAGGCCACCATTTTTGAACGGTAGCGAGGGTCCAACAAGGTGGACAGCCAAAAGTCATCCCTCTGTCTGATGGTTATTATTCGGCTGTCGCTACGCAAGCAACCGAGCATGCTATGGGCCATTTGTGCCAAGGAATGCGAGGGACTCCCTGCCTCCATCTCCACAGCATACTGCCACGGTGCGTCTAGGTCCTCTGTCTCCTCTTCCTCCTCCTCTACCAGATGCTCCTGCTCCTCCACTCCTGTCCGCTGAGTGGAAAAACCACCCATTTCACTCAATAATTCCTGAGCACCAATGTCCTCCTCTACCTCCTCCTCTTCTTCCAGTCCTGCCCCCACAGGGGCCATGTGGCGTTGAGATCTGTGCGCCACGTCTACCGCACCCTGACCAGCCATTGTTAACAGCATTTGTTCCAGGACGTGCAACAGAGGAATGACGTCGTTCATCCCATAGTCCTGCCGACTCACGAATAGCGTGGCCTCCTCAAAGGGCCTGAGCAAGCGCAGGTGTCACGCATGAGCTGCCAATGGCTGACATCTAAGTTACACAGGGAGTACCTTTATCTGCTTTTAACATCAGGAAATCTGTGATGGCCTTTTGCTGTTCGTAAAGGCGGTCTAACATATGTAGGGTTGAATTCCACCTTGTTGCAACGTCACAGCATGAGGAGTCGGTATAGGGGCCCATGGCAGATTAGGGGCCTGGCAGCAGTTATGGGAGGCCCATAATCTGCCAGCACCCTATGACAAAAAATGGAACACACCAGCAGTGTGAGGAGACCTGAAAGTGGCACATGGCAGAGTGTGGCGATGGAGACAGCAGCAATGGGAGGCCGTACAGGGACCCATGAGAGACTCTGGACCTGGCAGCAGCATGAGGAGGCGGTATATAGGGGCCTACGGCAGATTAGGGGCCTGGCAGCAGCTATAGGAGGCCCGTAATCTGCCAGCACCCTATGTCAAAAAATTCAACACACCAGCAGTGTGTGAGGAGACCTGAAAGTGGCACATGGCAGAGTGTGGCGATGGAGACAGCAGCAATGGGAGGCCGTACAGGGACCCATGACAGACTCTGGACTTGGCAGCAGCATGAGGAGGCGGTATATAGGGGCTTATGGCAGATTAGGGGCCTGGCAGCAGCTATAGGAGGCCCGTAATCTGCCAGCACCCTATGTCAAAAAATTCAACACACCAGCAGTGTGAGGAGACCTGAAAGTGGCACATGGCAGAGTGTGGCGATGGAGACAGCAGCAATGGGAGGCCGTACAGGGACCCATGACAGACTCTGAACTTGGCAGCAGCATGAGGAGGCGGTATATAGGGGCCCATGGCAGATTAGGGGCCTGGCAGCAGCTATAGGAGGCCCGTAATCTGCCAGCACCCTATGTCAAAAAATTTAACACACCAGCAGTGTGAAGAGACCTGAAAGTGGCACATGGCAGCAGAGTGTGGCGATGGAGACAGCAGCAATGGGAGGCCGTACAGGGACCCATGAGAGACTCTAGACTTGGCAGCAGCATGAGGAGGCGGTATATAGGGGCCCATGGCAGATTAGGGGCCTGGCAGCAGCTATGTGAGGCCCGTAATCTGCCTGCACCCTATGTCAAAAAATTAAACACACCAGCAGTGTGAAGAGACCTGAAAGTGGCACATGGCATGAGAGACTCTGGACCTGGCAGCAGCAGGAGGAGGCGGTATAGGGGCCCATGGCTGATTAGGGGCCTGGCAGCAGCTATGTGAGGCCCGTTATCTTGCAGCACCCTATGTCAAAAAATTTAACACACCAGCAGTGTGAAGAGACCTGAAAGTGGCACATGGCAGCAGAGTGTGGCGATGGAGACAGCAGCAATGGGAGGCCGTACAGGGACCATGACAGACTCTGGACTTGGCAGCAGCATGAGGAGGCGGTATATAGGGGCCCATGGCAGATTAGGGGCCTGGCAGCAGCTATGTGAGGCCCGTTATCTTGCAGCACCCTATGTCAAAAAATTTAACACACCAGCAGTGTGAAGAGACCTGAAAGTGGCACATGGCAGCAGAGTGTGGCGATGGAGACAGCAGCAATGGGAGGCCGTACAGGGACCCATGAGAGACTCTGGACCTGGCAGCAGCAGGAGGAGGTGGTATATAGGGGCCCATGGCAGATTAGGGGCCTGGCAGCAGCTATGTGAGGCCCGTAATCTGCCTGCACCCTATGTCAAAAAATTTAACACACCAGCAGTGTGAAGAGACCTGAAAGTGGCACATGGCAGCAGAGTGTGGCGATGGAGACAGCAGCAATGGGAGGCCGTACAGGGACCATGACAGACTCTGGACTTGGCAGCAGCATGAGGAGGCGGTATATAGGGGCCCATGGCAGATTAGGGGCCTGGCAGCAGCTATGTGAGGCCCGTAATCTGCCTGCACCCTATGTCAAAAAATTTAACACACCAGCAGTGTGAAGAGACCTGAAAGTGGCACATGGCAGCAGAGTGTGGCGATGGAGACAGCAGCAATGGGAGGCCGTACAGGGACCATGACAGACTCTGGACTTGGCAGCAGCATGAGGAGGCGGTATATAGGGGCCCATGGCAGATTAGGGGCCTGGCAGCAGCTATGTGAGGCCCGTTATCTTGCAGCACCCTATGTCAAAAAATTTAACACACCAGCAGTGTGAAGAGACCTGAAAGTGGCACATGGCAGCAGAGTGTGGCGATGGAGACAGCAGCAATGGGAGGCCGTACAGGGACCATGACAGACTCTGGACTTGGCAGCAGCATGAGGAGGCGGTATATAGGGGCCCATGGCAGATTAGGGGCCTGGCAGCAGCTATGTGAGGCCCGTTATCTTGCAGCACCCTATGTCAAAAAATTTAACACACCAGCAGTGTGAAGAGACCTGAAAGTGGCACATGGCAGCAGAGTGTGGCGATGGAGACAGCAGCAATGGGAGGCCGTACAGGGACCATGACAGACTCTGGACTTGGCAGCAGCATGAGGAGGCGGTATATAGGGGCCCATGGCAGATTAGGGGCCTGGCAGCAGCTATGTGAGGCCCGTAATCTGCCTGCACCCTATGTCAAAAAATTTAACACACCAGCAGTGTGAAGAGACCTGAAAGTGGCACATGGCAGCAGAGTGTGGCGATGGAGACAGCAGCAATGGGAGGCCGTACAGGGACCCATGAGAGACTCTAGACTTGGCAGCAGCATGAGGAGGCGGTATATAGGGGCCCATGGCAGATTAGGGGCCTGGCAGCAGCTATGTGAGGCCCGTTATCTTGCAGCACCCTATGTCAAAAAATTTAACACACCAGCAGTGTGAAGAGACCTGAAAGTGGCACATGGCAGCAGAGTGTGGCGATGGAGACAGCAGCAATGGGAGGCCGTACAGGGACCATGACAGACTCTGGACTTGGCAGCAGCATGAGGAGGCGGTATATAGGGGCCCATGGCAGATTAGGGGCCTGGCAGCAGCTATGTGAGGCCCGTTATCTTGCAGCACCCTATGTCAAAAAATTTAACACACCAGCAGTGTGAAGAGACCTGAAAGTGGCACATGGCAGCAGAGTGTGGCGATGGAGACAGCAGCAATGGGAGGCCGTACAGGGACCATGACAGACTCTGGACTTGGCAGCAGCATGAGGAGGCGGTATATAGGGGCCCATGGCAGATTAGGGGCC
The DNA here is from genome assembly GCF_062004578.1 of Staurois parvus. Classification (NCBI taxonomy): domain Eukaryota; kingdom Metazoa; phylum Chordata; class Amphibia; order Anura; family Ranidae; genus Staurois; species Staurois parvus. Next base: position 7,325,262 of record NW_028317961.1, on the reverse strand, counting down.
TGGCAGCAGCTATGTGAGGCCCGTTATCTTGCAGCACCCTATGTCAAAAAATTTAACACACCAGCAGTGTGAAGAGACCTGAAAGTGGCACATGGCAGCAGAGTGTGGCGATGGAGACAGCAGCAATGGGAGGCCGTACAGGGACCCATGAGAGACTCTAGACTTGGCAGCAGCATGAGGAGGCGGTATATAGGGGCCCATGGCAGATTAGGGGCCTGGCAGCAGCTATGTGAGGCCCGTAATCTGCCTGCACCCTATGTCAAAAAATTTAACACACCAGCAGTGTGAAGAGACCTGAAAGTGGCACATGGCAGCAGAGTGTGGCGATGGAGACAGCAGCAATGGGAGGCCGTACAGGGACCCATGAGAGACTCTAGACTTGGCAGCAGCATGAGGAGGCGGTATATAGGGGCCCATGGCAGATTAGGGGCCTGGCAGCAGCTATGTGAGGCCCGTAATCTGCCTGCACCCTATGTCAAAAAATTTAACACACCAGCAGTGTGAAGAGACCTGAAAGTGGCACATGGCAGCAGAGTGTGGCGATGGAGACAGCAGCAATGGGAGGCCGTACAGGGACCATGACAGACTCTGGACTTGGCAGCAGCATGAGGAGGCGGTATATAGGGGCCCATGGCAGATTAGGGGCCTGGCAGCAGCTATGTGAGGCCCGTTATCTTGCAGCACCCTATGTCAAAAAATTTAACACACCAGCAGTGTGAAGAGACCTGAAAGTGGCACATGGCAGCAGAGTGTGGCGATGGAGACAGCAGCAATGGGAGGCCGTACAGGGACCATGACAGACTCTGGACTTGGCAGCAGCATGAGGAGGCGGTATATAGGGGCCCATGGCAGATTAGGGGCCTGGCAGCAGCTATGTGAGGCCCGTTATCTTGCAGCACCCTATGTCAAAAAATTTAACACACCAGCAGTGTGAAGAGACCTGAAAGTGGCACATGGCAGCAGAGTGTGGCGATGGAGACAGCAGCAATGGGAGGCCGTACAGGGACCATGACAGACTCTGGACTTGGCAGCAGCATGAGGAGGCGGTATATAGGGGCCCATGGCAGATTAGGGGCCTGGCAGCAGCTATGTGAGGCCCGTAATCTGCCTGCACCCTATGTCAAAAAATTTAACACACCAGCAGTGTGAAGAGACCTGAAAGTGGCACATGGCAGCAGAGTGTGGCGATGGAGACAGCAGCAATGGGAGGCCGTACAGGGACCCATGAGAGACTCTAGACTTGGCAGCAGCATGAGGAGGCGGTATATAGGGGCCCATGGCAGATTAGGGGCCTGGCAGCAGCTATGTGAGGCCCGTTATCTTGCAGCACCCTATGTCAAAAAATTTAACACACCAGCAGTGTGAAGAGACCTGAAAGTGGCACATGGCAGCAGAGTGTGGCGATGGAGACAGCAGCAATGGGAGGCCGTACAGGGACCATGACAGACTCTGGACTTGGCAGCAGCATGAGGAGGCGGTATATAGGGGCCCATGGCAGATTAGGGGCCTGGCAGCAGCTATGTGAGGCCCGTTATCTTGCAGCACCCTATGTCAAAAAATTTAACACACCAGCAGTGTGAAGAGACCTGAAAGTGGCACATGGCAGCAGAGTGTGGCGATGGAGACAGCAGCAATGGGAGGCCGTACAGGGACCATGACAGACTCTGGACTTGGCAGCAGCATGAGGAGGCGGTATATAGGGGCCCATGGCAGATTAGGGGCCTGGCAGCAGCTATGTGAGGCCCGTTATCTTGCAGCACCCTATGTCAAAAAATTTAACACACCAGCAGTGTGAAGAGACCTGAAAGTGGCACATGGCAGCAGAGTGTGGCGATGGAGACAGCAGCAATGGGAGGCCGTACAGGGACCCATGAGAGACTCTAGACTTGGCAGCAGCATGAGGAGGCGGTATATAGGGGCCCATGGCAGATTAGGGGCCTGGCAGCAGCTATGTGAGGCCCGTAATCTGCCTGCACCCTATGTCAAAAAATTTAACACACCAGCAGTGTGAAGAGACCTGAAAGTGGCACATGGCAGCAGAGTGTGGCGATGGAGACAGCAGCAATGGGAGGCCGTACAGGGACCCATGAGAGACTCTAGACTTGGCAGCAGCATGAGGAGGCGGTATATAGGGGCCCATGGCAGATTAGGGGCCTGGCAGCAGCTATGTGAGGCCCGTAATCTGCCTGCACCCTATGTCAAAAAATTTAACACACCAGCAGTGTGAAGAGACCTGAAAGTGGCACATGGCAGCAGAGTGTGGCGATGGAGACAGCAGCAATGGGAGGCCGTACAGGGACCATGACAGACTCTGGACTTGGCAGCAGCATGAGGAGGCGGTATATAGGGGCCCATGGCAGATTAGGGGCCTGGCAGCAGCTATGTGAGGCCCGTTATCTTGCAGCACCCTATGTCAAAAAATTTAACACACCAGCAGTGTGAAGAGACCTGAAAGTGGCACATGGCAGCAGAGTGTGGCGATGGAGACAGCAGCAATGGGAGGCCGTACAGGGACCCATGAGAGACTCTAGACTTGGCAGCAGCATGAGGAGGCGGTATATAGGGGCCCATGGCAGATTAGGGGCCTGGCAGCAGCTATGTGAGGCCCGTAATCTGCCTGCACCCTATGTCAAAAAATTTAACACACCAGCAGTGTGAAGAGACCTGAAAGTGGCACATGGCAGCAGAGTGTGGCGATGGAGACAGCAGCAATGGGAGGCCGTACAGGGACCCATGAGAGACTCTAGACTTGGCAGCAGCATGAGGAGGCGGTATATAGGGGCCCATGGCAGATTAGGGGCCTGGCAGCAGCTATGTGAGGCCCGTAATCTGCCTGCACCCTATGTCAAAAAATTTAACACACCAGCAGTGTGAAGAGACCTGAAAGTGGCACATGGCAGCAGAGTGTGGCGATGGAGACAGCAGCAATGGGAGGCCGTACAGGGACCCATGAGAGACTCTAGACTTGGCAGCAGCATGAGGAGGCGGTATATAGGGGCCCATGGCAGATTAGGGGCCTGGCAGCAGCTATGTGAGGCCCGTTATCTTGCAGCACCCTATGTCAAAAAATTTAACACACCAGCAGTGTGAAGAGACCTGAAAGTGGCACATGGCAGCAGAGTGTGGCGATGGAGACAGCAGCAATGGGAGGCCGTACAGGGACCATGACAGACTCTGGACTTGGCAGCAGCATGAGGAGGCGGTATATAGGGGCCCATGGCAGATTAGGGGCCTGGCAGCAGCTATGTGAGGCCCGTTATCTTGCAGCACCCTATGTCAAAAAATTTAACACACCAGCAGTGTGAAGAGACCTGAAAGTGGCACATGGCAGCAGAGTGTGGCGATGGAGACAGCAGCAATGGGAGGCCGTACAGGGACCATGACAGACTCTGGACTTGGCAGCAGCATGAGGAGGCGGTATATAGGGGCCCATGGCAGATTAGGGGCCTGGCAGCAGCTATGTGAGGCCCGTTATCTTGCAGCACCCTATGTCAAAAAATTTAACACACCAGCAGTGTGAAGAGACCTGAAAGTGGCACATGGCAGCAGAGTGTGGCGATGGAGACAGCAGCAATGGGAGGCCGTACAGGGACCCATGAGAGACTCTAGACTTGGCAGCAGCATGAGGAGGCGGTATATAGGGGCCCATGGCAGATTAGGGGCCTGGCAGCAGCTATGTGAGGCCCGTAATCTGCCTGCACCCTATGTCAAAAAATTTAACACACCAGCAGTGTGAAGAGACCTGAAAGTGGCACATGGCAGCAGAGTGTGGCGATGGAGACAGCAGCAATGGGAGGCCGTACAGGGACCCATGAGAGACTCTAGACTTGGCAGCAGCATGAGGAGGCGGTATATAGGGGCCCATGGCAGATTAGGGGCCTGGCAGCAGCTATGTGAGGCCCGTAATCTGCCTGCACCCTATGTCAAAAAATTTAACACACCAGCAGTGTGAAGAGACCTGAAAGTGGCACATGGCAGCAGAGTGTGGCGATGGAGACAGCAGCAATGGGAGGCCGTACAGGGACCCATGAGAGACTCTGGACCTGGCAGCAGCAGGAGGAGGTGGTATATAGGGGCCCATGGCAGATTAGGGGCCTGGCAGCAGCTATGTGAGGCCCGTAATCTGCCTGCACCCTATGTCAAAAAATTTAACACACCAGCAGTGTGAAGAGACCTGAAAGTGGCACATGGCAGCAGAGTGTGGCGATGGAGACAGCAGCAATGGGAGGCCGTACAGGGACCCATGAGAGACTCTGGACCTGGCAGCAGCAGGAGGAGGCGGTATATAGGGGCCTATGGCAGATTAGGGGCCTGGCAGCAGCTATAGGAGGCCCGTAATCTGCCAGCACCCCTATGTCAAAAAATTCAACACACCAGCAGTGTGAGGAGACCTGAAAGTGGCACATGTTTGAGGCATGATTCATGGCGGATTTAGTCAGTTGTGTCAGGAACTGGTGGTTTGAAATCCAGACTAATCCACGCCTGATTCATTTTCACAAACGTGAGTCTCTCCACACTTTGGGTGGGACAGTCGTGTCCTCCGCGGAGTTACAATACCTCCTGCCGCACTAAACACGCGCTCCGATGCCACGCTACTGGCCGGGCATGACAGCCTTTCAAGGGCAAATTCAGCTAGTTGGGGCCAAAGGTCAAGTTTCGTTGCCCAGTAGTCAAGGGGATTGTCTACCTCGGTTGGCAGGGTGCTGTCCAAGTAGGCCCAAGCCTGTTGTTTGAGCTCCTGCTCCAGGTCCACCTGATGCTGCTGCTGCTGCTGCGGCTGGTTAGTAGTTTCCTCACTGCGCTGGTGAAGAAAGCTACTCATCATCGACTGCAGACTGAGGCAGCCGCTGCTGGTGGAGCTGCCACTGCTCCTACCACCCCACCCCTCCCCTGCTGCCATGCCAGCGGAACGCGAGCGCACAGGGCCCACAGTGTCTGAGGATGGACGTTGGCGCACAAAGGCAGAGACCAACTGACTACATAGGTGGTTTTTATAGTACGTAATTTTGGCCTCCCTCTCAGCAGGTGTGAAAAAGGCCACCATTTTGGACCGGTAGCGAGGGTCCAACAAGGTGGACAGCCAAAAGTCATCCCTCTGTCTGATGGTTATTATTCGGCTGTCGCTACGCAAGCAACCGAGCATGCTATGGGCCATTTGTGCCAAGGAATGCGAGGGACTCCCTGCCTCCATCTCCACAGCATACTGCCACGGTGCGTCTGGGTCCTCTGTCTCCTCCTCCTCCTCCTCTACCAGATGCTCCTGCTCCTCCACTCCTGTCCGCTGAGTGGAAAAACCACCCATTTCACTCAATAATTCCTGAGCACAAATGTCCTCCTCTACCTCCTCCTCTTCTTCCTGTCCTGCCCCCACAGGGGTCATGTGGCGTTGAGATCTGTGCGCCACGTCTACCGCACCCTGACCAGCCATTGTTAACAGCATTTGTTCCAGGACGTGCAACAGAGGAATGACGTCGTTCATCCCATAGTCCTGCCGACTCACGAATAGCGTGGCCTCCTCAAAGGGCCTGAGCAAGCGGCAGGTGTCACGCATGAGCTGCCAATGGCTGACATCTAAGTTACACAGGGGACCTTTATCCGCTTGTAACATCAGGAAATCGGTGATGGCCTTTCGCTGCTCGTAAAGGCGGTCTAACATGTGTAGGGTTGAATTCCACCTTGTTGCAACGTCGCAGATCAGGCGATGCTGTGGAATTCCGTTCTGCCGCTGCAGCTCAATGAGGGTGTTCTTTGCGGTGTAGGAATGGCTGAAATGCATGCACAGTTTACGTGACATTTTAAGGATGTCTTGCAGTGGGATGGTGGATTTTAGGAACCGCTTGACAACCAGATTGAACACGTGAGCCATGCATGGCGCATGGCACAACCTTCCTTGACGCAGAGCAGACACCATGTTCTTTCCGTTGTCAGTCAACATGGTTCCGATTTTTAGTTTGCGCGGAGACAGCCATCTGTCGATTTCTCTGTTCATTACACTCAGCAGTTCCTCCCCTGTGTGACTACGTTCGCCAAGGCATACCAGGTGCAGCACAGCGTGACACCGTTGCGCCCTGCACATGTGATATGCCGGTCGGGTAATGGGACTTGGCACGGGGGTGGCGGCTGAGGACACGGCGGAAAAAGAGGTGGTAGAGGCGGACATGCTTGCTGGACCAAGGACGTGCAAACGTGGAGGCAAAAGCGTCGTGACCTGTCCAAGTTGCTGGTGCGGCTGTGCCGGCACCACGTTCACCCAGTGGGCCGTAAATGACATGTACTGTCCCTGACCGTAGTTACAGCTCCACACGTCGGCGCTGCCGTGCACTTTGGCAGAGACCGACATGCTCAAAGACTGGCCCACCATCTCTTCTACATGTGAATGCAGGGCTGGCACTGCCTTTTGGGCAAAGAAATGACGGCTTGGCACTCTCCACCGCGGCGCGGCACAAGCCATCATTTCTCGGAAAGGTGCTGAGTCCACCAGTTGGAAAGGGAGGGACTGCAGCACCAGCAACTTGGACAGGAGGACGTTCAGCTTTTGCACCGTCGGGTGCGTGCTCGCAAACTGTTGTCTCTTGGATACGGATTCCAAGAAAGACTGTTGACGGAATCCGAGAAGAGGAGTAGCAGGAGAAGGAGCATCTGAACGAGCGGAAGATGCCAATGAGCGACAACTCCCCTCAGCAGAGGTGTTGGAGCCTTGACTGGCTGATAGAGGGCGATTGACGACGTCGGGTGACGGAGCAAGTAACGGAGCGGGTGATGGAGCGGGGGCTGGGGCAGGCAGAACCGCCGTATGTTTATCACGGTTTTCCCAGGCCACCGAATGGTGACGCTGCATATGCTGACGCAACGCTGTAGTCCCAACATGGGCCCCCTGGCCACGCTTGCATTTCTGGCCACATAGTCGACATACGGCTACGTTTACTTCCTCGGGCGGCTTGAGGAAAAATTGCCACACCACCGAGTAGGAAACTTTGCCCCCGCTACTCTTCACTGGCTGACTGCTACTTCCTCCGTGCGCACCGGCACCACTACTGGCCGTGGTGGTAGGCTGCAGTGGAGCTGGTGCTCTACTCCGTGGACGTTTGGCTCCACTGACACTGATGCGACCCTGCTGCTGTCTCCTGGGCAACCCACCGACTGTTTTGCTCGCTGCCAAGCTGCCACCCTCTTCTCCTGATGATGCGGAAGAAATTGCCTGATGACGACGAGGCTGCCAAGTGCGATCAACCTCCTCATCATCAAGTAGGGTCTCCGCCTCACTACTAGCCCCCTCGGCTGCGTCTGGGTCAGGAGACAGACCTGTCTCTAGACCGGCTACCGAGCCACTCTCCTCGCCAGTACTTGTTCGCTTGGCTGCTGAAAAGGCCGATGTCTCCCCCCGTTCCTGACCGCCCTCTGTTAGCTCTTCCTCACTGTACAGTGGGGCTGAGCCCACAGCATGCGATACTTCGCTTGGTGAGGGAACAGCAAAGGACAGGGGCAGGTAGAGGACACGTGATTTCAGTGGGCTTGGTCCCGGGCCATGCCAACTAACGGTTGTGTCTGACGTACCCACCGACCGTTGGCTGTAGGTGTCAGAGGTGACCTGGGAAGAGGAAGACGACCGAGCCAACCAATCAATGACGGCAGGGTTGTCGGTGGAGACACGACCGCTGGATGACACCGGGAGCACTGGCCTCTGGCTGCGAATACTGCTGCCTCGACCCCTTCCTCTGCTGCCACGTCTGCTCGCTCCTAAAACATTGCCTCCTCTGCCACTCCTCTGCATGTTGTCTGACATACTATTTAATTCAACGATTAGGTGTCCCTGAGTAACAATTCTCTGGCACTCAGTAACAATTCTGTCTGTCCCTGAGTATGAATTCTGTGGCCCTGAGTAACAATTGTGTGTCTGTGCAAGTAACAATTCTGTGTCTGTGCAAGTAACAATTTTGTGTCTGTGAGAGTAACAATTCTCTGGCACTCAGTAACAATTCTGTCTGTCCCTGAGTAACAATTCTCTGGCACTCAGTAACAATTCTGTCTGTCCCTGAGTAACAATTCTGTCTGTCCCTGAGTATGAATTCTGTGGCCCTGAGTAAGAATTCTCTGGCACTCAGTAACAATTCTGTCTGTCCCTGAGTATGAATTCTGTGGCCCTGAGTAACAATTGTGTGTCTGTGCAAGTAACAATTCTGTGTCTGTGCAAGTAACAATTTTGTGTCTGTGAGAGTAACAATTCTCTGGCACTCAGTAACAATTCTGTCTGTCCCTGAGTAACAATTCTCTGGCACTCAGTAACAATTCTGTCTGTCCCTGAGTATGAATTCTGTGGCCCTGAGTAACAATTCTGTCTCTGTGCGAGTAACAATTCTGTGTCTGTGCAAGTAACAATTTTGTGTCTGTGAGAGTAACAATTCTCTGGCACTCAGTAACAATTCTGTCTGTCCCTGAGTAACAATTCTCTGGCACTCAGTAACAATTCTGTCTGTCCCTGAGTAACAATTCTCTGGCACTCAGTAACAATTCTGTCTGTCCCTGAGTAACAATTCTCTGGCACTCAGTAACAATTGTGTGTCTGTGCAAGTAACAATTCTGTGTCTGTGCAAGTAACAATTTTGTGTCTGTGAGAGTAACAATTCTCTGGCACTCAGTAACAATTCTGTCTGTCCCTGAGTAACAATTCTCTGGCACTCAGTAACAATTCTGTCTGTCCCTGAGTATGAATTCTGTGGCCCTGAGTAACAATTCTGTCTCTGTGCGAGTAACAATTCTGTGTCTGTGCAAGTAACAATTTTGTGTCTGTGAGAGTAACAATTCTCTGGCACTCAGTAACAATTCTGTCTGTCCCTGAGTAACAATTCTATGGCACTCAGTAACAATTCTGTCTTCCCTGAGTAACAATTCTCTGGCACTCAGTAACAATTCTGTCTGTCCCTGAGTATGAATTCTGTGGCCCTGAGTAACAATTCTGTCTCTGTGCGAGTAACAATTCTGTGTCTGTGCAAGTAACAATTTTGTGTCTGTGAGAGTAACAATTCTCTGGCACTCAGTAACAATTCTGTCTGTCCCTGAGTAACAATTCTCTGGCACTCAGTAACAATTCTGTCTGTCCCTGAGTATGAATTCTGTGGCCCTGAGTAACAATTGTGTGTCTGTGCAAGTAACAATTCTGTGTCTGTGCAAGTAACAATTTTGTGTCTGTGAGAGTAACAATTCTCTGGCACTCAGTAACAATTCTGTCTGTCCCTGAGTAACAATTCTCTGGCACTCAGTAACAATTCTGTCTGTCCCTGAGTATGAATTCTGTGGCCCTGAGTAACAATTCTGTCTCTGTGCGAGTAACAATTCTGTGTCTGTGCAAGTAACAATTTTGTGTCTGTGAGAGTAACAATTCTCTGGCACTCAGTAACAATTCTGTCTGTCCCTGAGTAACAATTCTCTGGCACTCAGTAACAATTCTGTCTGTCCCTGAGTAACAATTCTCTGGCACTCAGTAACAATTCTGTCTGTCCCTGAGTATGAATTCTGTGGCCCTGAGTAACAATTGTGTGTCTGTGCAAGTAACAATTCTGTGTCTGTGCAAGTAACAATTTTGTGTCTGTGAGAGTAACAATTCTCTGGCACTCAGTAACAATTCTGTCTGTCCCTGAGTAACAATTCTCTGGCACTCAGTAACAATTCTGTCTGTCCCTGAGTATGAATTCTGTGGCCCTGAGTAACAATTCTGTCTCTGTGCGAGTAACAATTCTGTGTCTGTGCAAGTAACAATTTTGTGTCTGTGAGAGTAACAATTCTCTGGCACTCAGTAACAATTCTGTCTGTCCCTGAGTAACAATTCTCTGGCACTCAGTAACAATTCTGTCTGTCCCTGAGTAACAATTCTCTGGCACTCAGTAACAATTCTGTCTGTCCCTGAGTAACAATTCTCTGGCACTCAGTAACAATTGTGTGTCTGTGCAAGTAACAATTCTGTGTCTGTGCAAGTAACAATTTTGTGTCTGTGAGAGTAACAATTCTCTGGCACTCAGTAACAATTCTGTCTGTCCCTGAGTAACAATTCTCTGGCACTCAGTAACAATTCTGTCTGTCCCTGAGTATGAATTCTGTGGCCCTGAGTAACAATTGTGTGTCTGTGCAAGTAACAATTCTGTGTCTGTGCAAGTAACAATTTTGTGTCTGTGAGAGTAACAATTCTCTGGCACTCAGTAACAATTCTGTCTGTCCCTGAGTAACAATTCTCTGGCACTCAGTAACAATTCTGTCTGTCCCTGAGTAACAATTCTGTCTGTCCCTGAGTATGAATTCTGTGGCCCTGAGTAAGAATTCTCTGGCACTCAGTAACAATTCTGTCTGTCCCTGAGTATGAATTCTGTGGCCCTGAGTAACAATTGTGTGTCTGTGCAAGTAACAATTCTGTGTCTGTGCAAGTAACAATTTTGTGTCTGTGAGAGTAACAATTCTCTGGCACTCAGTAACAATTCTGTCTGTCCCTGAGTAACAATTCTCTGGCACTCAGTAACAATTCTGTCTGTCCCTGAGTATGAATTCTGTGGCCCTGAGTAACAATTCTGTCTCTGTGCGAGTAACAATTCTGTGTCTGTGCAAGTAACAATTTTGTGTCTGTGAGAGTAACAATTCTCTGGCACTCAGTAACAATTCTGTCTGTCCCTGAGTAAGAATTCTCTGGCACTCAGTAACAATTCTGTCTGTCCCTGAGTAACAATTCTCTGGCACTCAGTAACAATTCTGTCTGTCCCTGAGTAACAATTCTGTCTGTCCCTGAGTATGAATTCTGTGGCCCTGAGTAAGAATTCTCTGGCACTCAGTAACAATTCTGTCTGTCCCTGAGTATGAATTCTGTGGCCCTGAGTAACAATTGTGTGTCTGTGCAAGTAACAATTCTGTGTCTGTGCAAGTAACAATTTTGTGTCTGTGAGAGTAACAATTCTCTGGCACTCAGTAACAATTCTGTCTGTCCCTGAGTAACAATTCTCTGGCACTCAGTAACAATTCTGTCTGTCCCTGAGTAACAATTCTCTGGCACTCAGTAACAATTCTGTCTGTCCCTGAGTAACAATTCTGTCTGTCCCTGAGAATGAATTCTGTGGCCCTGAGTAAGAATTCTCTGGCACTCAGTAACAATTCTGTCTGTCCCTGAGTAACAATTCTCTGGCACTCAGTAACAATTCTGTCTGTCCCTGAGTAAAAATTCTGTGGCCCTAATAACGTTTCTGTGGCCCTAAGTAACAATTCTCTGGCACTGAGTAACAATTCTGTCTGTCCCTGAGTATGAATTCTGTGGCCCTAACTAGCGTTTCTTTGTCCCTAAATAACGATTCTGTGGCCCTCATTAACAAGTCTGTGTCCCTGAGTAATGGTTCTCTGTCCCTAAGTAACTTCTCTCTGTCCCCAATTCTCGTTTCTGTGGCCCTAACTCTGTCCCTGTCCCTAGTACAGAGCGGTCTGCCTCTGTTCAATGACTGCAGGCAAATGAAGATTTCCAAAATGGCCGCTATATATACCTCGACCATTACACAGTGCTGGCTGGCTGGCTGCTGATTGGCTGATGCGATCACATGTCGTTGAGGAATGCATTATGGGGCAGCGCGCCTTGTCTGCGCGCCTTCCCCGACATCCCCGCTCCGTCGCCGCACATGTCAGCCGCCATTTTCGGAAAAATTTCGATTCGCGCGTCCGAATTAGGCTGTTTTTCGGATTCGGCACGAATCGAAATTTTTCCGAAATTCGACTCGAATTCCACTTCGGATACTTCGATTCGCTCATCTCTAATTATGACCCTTGTACAGGGGGTCTCTCATGTAGCTCCCCCTGTCTGTTCCCCCTATGCTTTAGAAACTGCAGTTTGAACCCATTACAGACTTTTCTGTCTTTACTTCCATAAAGTTGTATTCCTTGTAGCCATCACCTTTGTGATCTGAGTGTCTAAACTAACAGCTTTATCCTGCAAGGAACCCTCTTTGGCATTGCATAGGAACAAGGTGGTGGTAAAGCCTAGGACTTCCTTCTTGCCTCAGTTAATTTCCACCCATTGCCTCCTTAAGAACATGGTTTTTCTGTCCCTCTCATTAGTTCCAGTTTACCCAAAGAAAACATCTCTCCATTGTCTGGCTGCATTTTGGACTGTGAGAATTGATCTCTCAGCTACAGCTTCTTTTAGAAAGACTCATTCTCTTTTTGCCATCCTGGATTGCTCAAAGAAGGATGCTGTGGCTTTTTGTTTCATCATCTCTAGTGACTTAGGCAGACCTCCTAAACGTATGATCTTAAAGTGGCTGTAAAGGCTGAAGGTTTTTTACCTTCATGCCATCTATCTACGAAGGTAAAAAAACCTTCTGTGTGCAGCAGTGCCCCTCAGCCCCCTCAATACTTACCTGATCCTCATTGTGATCCAGCAATGTGAATGACAGCTCGTCTGTTCCAGGTATCTGCCTCCTCATTGGCTGAGACAGCAAGCGGGAACGATTGAAGAGGAGGATCCAGGCTGTTCTGTGCAAAACCACTACACACAGTGTCGGACATGTTTGTTATTTTCCAAAAAAAAAGAACCTTTAGAATCGCTTCAAGGATTGGGTTCCACCCTTTCTGAATCTGTGAGTGCTTTTTGGTCTTTTCAGCATCAAGCAGATTTTCCCAGTTTGCAAGAATACCACCTGCATTTCTGTTTTGATTTTCTAAGTTCTACCAGGTGATTATTGAGGCCTCATCTGATGCCAGCTTTGGGCGTTGGAGACTTCTGGCAGATATTCTCCATTTTGTGTTGTTTTTTTCTTTTGTTTCTTAAACTTTGTTGCTATCAGTTCCACCCCTCTGTTGGACAGTTTTTAGATGCCCTGACAACCTAAACATTCCTGTGTCACTCAGCAAACGAGAAAGAAATAGGATTTGTGTACTCACTTTAATATTACTTGGAGTCCATTGAGGAACACAGGTCACTCACTTACTTTCTTGCACTTCTTTTTTTTGCAACAAAACTGAGACATGATGGTTGTCCTTTGCTGACTAAGGGTTATTTGTTGTTACCAGTGTCCATTTCTGCTGTAGGTGGCAGTATAACCCAACAGTCTAAGAACTCCTGTGGATTTAAGAATGTGATTTTACAGTGAGTAAAAAATCCTATTTTTACAGCAATGGCAACTTCTCCCTTCTTTTTCAACTAATGTTTGTTGCAGTCTTCTGTCCAAGGAGATTTTGTAAAATATTAGAGCTGATGGCATAGTTTGCTTTAGTAGATTTATACTTTATTTCACAGGTTAAGCTACCTTTTGTCATTAAATATGGTGAATACCAATATGAGTGATAGCCATCAACAGGATGCATGTAAGAAATATTTTACAACCATAAAGCACAAGTTTGGGATTTGATCCTTCATTAAAACTATGACATGTTTCATAACAATTAAAAAGAAATAATGAAAGTTTCTGTTTCAAAGACTGACTGTAATAACTTCAACCTTCCGGACAAAACACAAAGTCTTTTCAGGATACATTACACTGAAAACGTATTCTGCAAACAGTTCACATAATTAGGCATGGAATTCTTTTAACAGCTGTAGCGATTTCACACTCAAGGCCTAATACACAGGAACGATTTGACTTGGCACTGTTTCAGCTTCTACTTAATGTGGAAGTTATTGTTTCCTTCCCCGATGTTTCCTGGTCCTTTAGATTTTTGTGTAGTTTATGATTCTTTAACACAAAAAGAGTACTATAAATGACTGTGTTATGTACTTTGTTTCATTGATACACTGCAGTTATCCATAGATTATGAAAAATGTGTTATGCATTTGGCATATTTAAAGAAATTATCATAAAATATGAATTTTGGCTGAAGATGAGTAAACTTGGACTCCAACCAGATAGAAATGGTTAAGAAAACTTTGAAAAAATAGTCAGACCTTAAAAGGTACACCACACAACACATATTAAAATCAATACTTTTATTATTTCATCTTCTTAAGACCCTAAGATTGTAGGTAAAAACTTAAAAACTGACACATGATATGTACTACAGAAGTGTACATAGACCAACATTTTCTACGTTACTAACACCATTTCTAGATAGATAGCCAAACAATTTGGTGAGCTCCTTATTGCACATTTGGGAATTTAATGGAATTAGGAGGAGGAGGAAAAGGACACATTGACAACACTGGCAGACAAATGGCTGCTTTTTGCTTGGGAGTTAGATGATAAAGGCTGAACCCTGTACATTGCTGTGGCTGTATTGCTCCGCCACTTTGAGCAAGAAAAGGCAGACATGCCTTGTCTTTAGTTTGTGTAGCTCTACTACTGCTTTGTCCTTTGGTACTTAAGAATCTCCATAGGCAATGCTTTAAAAGCCTTTAAAGGTTACCCATTTACAGTTGCACAGAAGGTATGGTGCTAGAATTATTGCTCTTGCTATAACGTTTGTGGCAATACCTCACATGTGTGGTGCGAATACCTACATATTTGATCTCCTTTGCATGCAAGCACGGGGGGGACAAGGGCACTTTAAAATGTTTTTATTTGTTTATTTTATTAACTGTTTTTTTAATTTTTGCATTGTACCTTTACATTTTTTATCACTTTTATTGCTATCTCAAGGGATGAACAACATCCCTTGCGATAGCATGGGCAGTGACAGGTATACTTTACTGAGAGATCTGGGGTCTATTAGACCCCAGATCTCTCCTCTACCCTTAGAGGCATCTTATCAAACCAAAATTGGTTGGACCAGATGCTTTCCCAAACTTTGTGAATGGTCAAGCAGCCTTCTGGGACCTGTGACGTGTTTCTGCAGGTGAAGGTGAATTTCCACTCAGATCGCCTAGGGAGTCAAAACTAGGTACCTGTACCCCCCCAAAAAACAAACAAACTACATGCTAAATGTGTTAGAGGAGGGAAGTGGAGGAGGACTTAAAGCGGAACCTCCCCTTTTGGATGTAGTTCCACTTTAAAAGAGGCCCTAGCAACACAAAATATAATATAACAATATGCCTCCCCAAAAATATAAAACCTACAACAAAATCCCATTATATAACCCTGAACCATGATCACTAGTAGGAAGTTGTCAGGCACCGCTGATGTAGGGATAACAATATCTCCTTAAAGTGGAACTAAAGTCCGCCATATTTACCTTTCCTTCAGCAGTCTGATATCCCTCACCAGCATCTTTCTCTGAGTGCTGGGCTGAGGCCGTCTTCGTTGGCTGGCACAGGATGACATCACTCCTGCACATGCGCAGGAGTTCAGTCATCCTGGCACACAAGATCTGTATGGGAATGTAAACTGTTGTCTCTTGCTGGTTAGCATTTGCCAGTATGAGCAGTTTTATATGTTCCTCCATTTTCTTGAGCAATAGATGTTTGTCTCTATAAGGCCTTACCCACATCCTCCACCAAGTTGTTGGGGGCCAGCTCAAATGGTATTGGCAGCGGTAAACCATGCATGAGACACTCAGGAACAGTCCAAGCAGGTTTGTCCTACACTTTTTTTCTGCAAGACAGCAAGCAATAACACTTTTAAGCAATGACTCGACCCCATTGTTTTTTCAGCTGCCACTATTTACTAAGAAAGGTACTAAAGGCCAAGAATGTGTAAAAGTCGCAATGGATATTGTCACAAATGTCTCTTTTGAATTAGCATGTTTCATATAGGTTTGACTGTCCATGTGAGATACAGAACATCAGTTAACCATTTCTTCATGAATTTAGTTTTGTTTCTCTCTGATGAGTATCATGGGAAACACCAGATTGTAGTGAGAAAAGGCAAGAGGGCACATACTGATAATTGAATTGCAGATGTGGTACTGTAAATATGAGTGTCAAGACCTTTACAGTAGCAGGACCCTGTCTTCTCTGATTTGCTTTTTTTCATACATTATAGGTCTATTTATAAATAATAACTTCACTGAACAGAACTCAACAGTCATAGATATCTGTGAGAATCCTTATGTTACAAAGTTTTCTGCCACAGCCAGGAGAAAATGTATATTTTTTTTATTATTAGTATTAGCTGTGTCATCCATCATAATGACAGTCATATGTAGCAATGCACTGACTGTTCTGTTTGGAAAGAAAAGAAAACAAAAGAAAAGAAAGAAAGAAAGAAAGAAAGAAAGAAAGAAAGAAAGAGAAAGAAAGAAAGAGAGAAAGAAAGAAAGAGAGAAAGAGAGAGAGAAAGAAAGAGAAAGAAAGGAAAGAAAGAAAGGAAAGAAAGAAAGAAAGAAAGAAAGAAAGAAAGAAAGAAAAGAAAGAAAAAGAAAGTAGACACAGACAACGAGGTTAGCGAGCAAGCCCGTACAAGAGCCTCCATAGAAAGCAGCTTTCTATGGGAGCACTCTGTGGAGGGGAGGAGCCAAAGAGTGGCCACAGGGGACCCATGAAGAGGACGTTCAGGGCCTCTCTGTGCAATTCCATTGCAAGTAGCAGGTAAGCATAAATCTGTTTCTTATTAAATAAATACATTAGCATTTACATTTCTAACAATGAACTTCTACTCTTTTGTTTTGTAAATATACCATTGAAATATTTTGTTATATCTGCTTGATGAGTGCAAAAAATATCCATTGATTATATCAGAAATTCAGTGTTCTCCTGCACGCTTCCTGTGTTATCTCAAATAGTGTAATTAGGAGTCCTAGATTTTATCTTGGACTACAGAATAATAAGTCTTTATGTTATAGAAATTGGTGATATGAGAGTTTGAGCAGTTTAGCGAAAGAAAGCTGAGCAGGGCTGACACCACTCTTTTGCAAAAATGCTGTATGTTGTCAGCCCAGAACAGGACTATTTTTTCTATTGCCCTAACATATACTTTAATAATACATGTGATAGGAATAGTTTAATACATTCTTGTGACTTTCAGGTGACAAATATTTCAGCTCTGGTTGGTTATTACTTTTCTTTGTTTTCAAGAGAATGTAGCAAATACGTTGGCAGCTTTGGAAGTGCAAATATTGCTTTAAAAACAAATGGGATACAGAGTCACCACAGATTTATTATGACTCATGTTAGTTAAAGCAGAAGGTCTGAATCCTCTAATGTATGTTTATGAGTACAGCTGGTACATTTACTTGGAGTTTATAAGCACACCTCCTGAAAAACTTTTCCATGTCTGACGAAAGGATATCATTCAAGCCTGTATGCATATATGAGCTTATCAGAGGCTGCTGTACTATAAACGTGACTTTAACTATTGCAGCTGTGACTATAAACTTCGAAACAGAAAGGAAAGAAATCTCAGACACAAAACGGGTATGTCATAAAAAAACACCACTAAAATTCTTTTAGAACCTTAGTATGTGAGTCACTAGAATCTATAATATCTTCCACTCAAAAGAAAATGTCTCATTACAAGTAAGAATAACAGCTTAAAGCCATCATGTATTAAAATGATATAGCAGTAACAAGAGGAGAAAAAAATGTTTCATATGCAAATGTGCCAGATTTTTGTTGAACGAAATGTGGTTTGGTGTGCTTCATAGAACATGCTCTATATATTGCCATATATGGAGACCAGAAATCTTATGCATAATATTTTAATTGCTTTATTTTTTTTTTCAAATCTGAACTGTAGGCACAAAAACCTTCCAACATTCTTTGAAAAAAAAAATATATATATATATACATATATATATATATATATATATATATATATATACTGTATACATACACATATACACACAATATATATGTATGTATAATATATATACACACAGTTGTGCTCAAAAGTTTGCATACCCTGGCAGAAATCGTGAAAAATTTGGCATTGATATGGAAAATATGACTGGCATATTCAAGGCTTTGGATATCTGTATTATATCCTTTTCCATCTTTATAAAGTTCCATTACCTTGTTATGCAGATCTTTTAACAGTTCTCTTCTGCTCCCCATGACTCCGTATCTAGCCTGCTCAGTGCATTCATGTGAGAGCTAACAAACTGATTGACTATTTATATACAGAAACTAATTACATTTAAAAAAGCCACACATGGGAAATGAACCTTTAATAGCCATTTTAACCAGAGTGTGTCATCGTGTGTGTCTGTACCAAGGCCAAACATTCCAGGGTAAGTAAACTTTTGATCACGGCCATTTGGGTGATTTCTTTTATCACTATCATTTAAAAAGGAGCCAACTATTTGATAATAAATGGCTCCATATGATTACTAACCCTAAATAAAAGACAGTTTTTTGGCATAATCAGTCATATTTCCAATATCAATGCCAAAATTTCACGATTTCTGACAGGGTGTTCAAACTTTTGAGCACAACTGTATATATATTCTGTGTCCAAAAAACAATTTTGCAAATTC
The DNA here is from genome assembly GCF_062004578.1 of Staurois parvus. Classification (NCBI taxonomy): domain Eukaryota; kingdom Metazoa; phylum Chordata; class Amphibia; order Anura; family Ranidae; genus Staurois; species Staurois parvus. The sequence goes on along the minus strand of NW_028317961.1, from coordinate 7,306,959 downwards.
TGATATTACCCAAAAAAAGTAGCTGTGCTGTACATAGCCTGTTCAGAGAACAGAGCTGTGGGAGAAATGCAGTACATCCCACTTACTACAAGCTGCCTGCAGAAAACTACAGGAAGGGGAGGAAACAAGACCAGTCACCCTGCACAAGTAGAGAGCAGAAGGGACCAGTCTTTTTTACAGGAGGCTCTTGCACAGTGACAGAGTTTCAGACTGGATTAGTGCACAGATATGGAAGAAATACACAAAGCACACCAAGATTCAAAGAAGAATACGCATGCTGCTTGTATTAGTAATTGCTGATTCCAGAGTTCAGCTTCAATCTGCAATCATTTTCATCAGGGTAAGAAGATGGAGGAGAATTCAGTGTTTGCTCAAAATTGTATGCAGTGGCTAGAAGATTGTCAGGGACCCACAAAACATAATTAGAGATAGATTGTTTTCACTTTACGTATTTATTAATGAGTTGCGTGTGTCTTGAGTTCACCTTTTAATTAGGTGGACAAACCCAACATGTTCATATACTGTGGCTAATTTATTAAAGGATTTTCAAAGCTTCACACCGTAAGCTGTGTAAATATTCACGTTGATTATTTCATCGTAATAAGAAAACTCCTTACTTACTTCATCTGCACTATAGTAAAGGTGAACGTGCTTTTCACATAATTGAATAACTGAAGTAAATATTTACATAATTAATTAGGTGAATATTTTCAGATCATTTAGTAAATCAGCCAATATGGATCTTCATTTAGAATACTTATTTAATGAGGAACTTCAGTCCCCCTAATCATGGCACTGCCCACCTCACCAGCTTCTCCATTTTTTATTGTTTGAAATATGCACAGATGCGCCAAAGGGACCTCCCCTGCCTTTAGGACCAGGCAGATTGTCAGGAATGGACTGGCCAGCAATGGTGGGACTCACCTGCCTTTTGATCTGCAGTACCAGGGCTGGCCAGCGGATGCTCCCAGCAATCAGAGACTCAACTTTGCAGCCAGCTAACACCTGGAACTGATTATGCTGGGGTATTTAAGGGATGGCCAGACCCACAGACTCTGCCTTGGTGTTGTGTTTGTCCTGGGCCCTGTATCCTGTTTCTGTCCTGCATCCTGTTTCTGAACCGCTGCTGACTGTTCCTGCTCTGATCCCGGCTCGCTCCTGACCATCCCTCTGCCTGACCCTCTGTACTACGCTGCTTGCTACCTGTTCTGATCCCTGGCTTGTGACCCTGACCATCCCTCTGTCTGACCCTCTGTACTACGCTGCTTGCTACCTGCTGAACCTGGCCTGTGACCCCGACCAATCTCCGCTTGCTCCCCCTGTACCTACCTGCCCTATTGATATTGACCCGGCCTGCCTGACGACGCTTGCTTGTATGTACTGTTATCTGTGGGTGGTTGGTTTGGTTTGGTTGCACTGTATTATGTTTTAGTATTGCACTGCGTTTATGTTTGTATTGTTAGTGTTAATAAATTATATTGTTTATAACATATCTGAGGTCTGCGTTTCCCTGCGGCGGCCACACACCTCTGGTCACACCTGGGAGCCCTGACACAGATCTCTGTGGCACATCTGCGCAAGAGCCAAGCTGTGCTCACGCACATCCAAGACCCCCTTCATTGTGCCATGCTTGCGTGCCTGCACATGGAAAACCAATTATGGCAAAGGGAGGGGCTGGAGCCAGGTACACCCACATTGTCTTTTGGGGTGAATGTCTGCTTTAGGTGTGTTTCTTGATAGAAGAAGGCCAATCAATCAATCAATCAATCAATCTTCATTACCCTTTATAAAGAGTATCACTAGTATCACTTGCCAGCCAACAATTAAACATTTAGATTGAAAAGTGTAGTATAAATATATTTCCAAAATCATGCAGGAGCAATTAATATACTACAAAGTGCCACTATAATGTAAGCACTAAGAAGTACATAATAAACATTATAGATTTGGCATATGCAATATCTTTTCCAGGATATATTCTTGCATATGTTTGTATTTTCAAGAAACCAACATTTTGGCAGTACAATTATTGGGGAGCAGTATTACAATGTTTGTTTTTTGTCTAAAGTAGGTTTCTCCGAAGCAGCACAGTTGCACAATCCATGCTATAAGAAAGCTAAATATATTATCTAACTGTTTCTAATCACGGGAACATGATCTTTTACTCCCCCATGTGTAAACCTTCTTAAATAACACACAGCTCTTTGCACAAAAGGAAAAATAAATTGCCCCCCTATAACAATGGATCTAAAATACTTTCCTATATTAACACTCTGGATTAAAACATAATATAAAAAGCATAACTTTTTGCAGACTATAAAATGTCCTTCCTTACCAGTCTGCCAGACATTTTAACACATTGAGACCAGCACTGGCAATCCACAGTAAACGTGTTGTTTTTAACATTGTTATATGAACTAGACAGTGTATATTTTATATTGCCTACTTTTCTGTTAGTAAATGAATCAAAATAGCTTAATATTTTAATATGTATCTATGACTGCTGAAGCCCAGGATTTTGCTAGAAAATAATTAGGGGGGGGGGGGGGTTAGTGGTTAATCCCCTTAACAAATCCCTACAGAATGATATACAAAAATGAATATGATTCAAGTAAAATTATACTGATAAGACAATAAAGATATTTTCTATCAGTATACTGAGCACAAAGCAGTAGCATAATGAACCATGTCATGCGCGTCATATGTTAATATCATATGTTATGTGGAAAAACAAATTGTTTATGTAAGATGCCTTAAATGTATCCATTGCGATATATGTACCAACATGGAGACTCTCCAAGATTAGAATTAGGAGAGGCCTTGATGAGGCAGTGCATCTTCTACATGTCACACATATCTCAGTTTAAATGCAAATTGTTGGACGGTCTGGAAAAACGTTTTTTGTTCATGTTGTTATGTAAAATGATACCTAATAATTTAACATGAAAGTATTGGGTAAATTTAGGTCTTGTTTAAAAAAAAGGGAGTGGTCAACAATGGGGCTGACTTCCCAAAGCCATGATGTCACTGGCTGGCTTCCAGTGCCCCTCCACTGTCAACGCTCCCTCCACTTTCTTGCATCAGCCACTCACTGACACAAGGGAGCAGCTGCTTCTAAATCATATAACAAACCCGCAGGTGTGCCACCATAGCAAACAGCTTACTTTGGTGGCACACACAGAAGAGGAGGAGCCAAGAGGTCCAGTATAGGACCTCAGAAGAAGAGGTTCTGGGCTGCTCAGTGCAAATCTGAGTAGAGCAAGTAAGTATAACATGTTTGTTATTTTCGGGAAAAAAAGTAGCCTGTACAACTGCTTTAACTTGGGTACCATACTCCTGGCCTTGCTCACAACTGGATTAAAGAACATATATTTTTACTGCTCTCTTTATAAATGGTATGCCGCATAGCTGAGGGTGGGGGGAGGGGCAGCATTTTTAATGCTAAGACCTACTGTATATCTAGATTATATTCCAACTTTAATTTTCACTTCTAACCATTAAAGTAATGATTCTAACATAAATTTGGAGGGCCCCTGCTAGCAGTTCTGCCTTTCTTAGGATAGTCACTGGTTTTGAGCACTGCATTAGGCTCCCACCTTCACCACTCAGCTCTCCCCCTTCCTCCCCTAGAGCCTTGTACTTGTTTGCTTATTTATTGCATTTCCAGTGGTTTTCAGGCCATTCAGTGCTGCTCTCAGACCTCTTCCTCTTTGGATATGGGCAGTCCTCAGTGATGTAGACATGATAATTTCTGTGTGCTGCTCTCTGCACTATTAGACTATGAGTGAAGGCTGCTATGATGATATCTGTGGGGGAGGGCCCTTGACAGTATCTCCATACATTCACAGTAGCTCCTCAGACTCTGGGGTTGAACAATACTGGGCATCATTCAACCTGAGAGACAGAGGACATCTACCGGTGAAAAAGAGGTGCTGCAATGTAAAGTGTGAGAAAGGAGATTGCTACTGCATTTTTTTCCTGCGGGAAACATAAAAAAAAAAAGATTTTTTAGATGCACCAACTCCATCAGACAACATGAATGCACAGAAGGTATATACAGGCACCATGGATCTGTTTGTGGTCAAGCTAACACGAGACACAGGCTTAAACATTATTAATTTATCAATACATATACTCACTGAAGCGCAGAAAAAAATCTTAAGTTTGGGGATAACGGTTTGTCCAACCCAGAAATTAGATCACTTTGATTTTGTTAGGGACCTCCACCTATTTGCACAGAAGCAGACTTACAAATTGCTATTTGATGAAGAACGGAAAAAGAAAACAAATGATAAAGTACTTAAAGTGGAGTTCCACCCAAAAGGGGAAGTTCCGCTTTAAGCCTTTTTCCCCCACTCCCCATTAAGGATTGGCACCTTTCGGGAGTTGAGGGGGAACGGGTACCCAAATTTGACAGGTACCCGCTCCCATTTCGCCTAGGCGATCGGAAGAGGAAGTTGTCCTCCCCCCTCTCTCCCCATAGTCTTCTGGGACACGTGACAGGTTCCAGAAGACTATGGGGCTTTCACAAAGCTTAACAATTCTCGCACATGCACAGTGAGCACCCGGCTGTGAAGCCACAAGCTGTCACAGCCGGGTAACCAAACTGAGGATGCCTGAGAAGATGGCCGGTGAAACCAGTCGTGGTGAGGACACCTCTGCACCGAGGGACAAGTAAGCGTCTGTATTTTAAAAGTCAGCAGCTACAGTTTTTTTAGCTGCTGACTTTTATTTATATTTTTTCAGCTGGAACTCCGCTTTAAAGATCAAACGTTTTAAGGTAAGAGACTTTCATGCACTTAGGGATCTTATGGATCTATTGGAGGAAAGTGAAGGAGCTGCAAATAAGTTGCGTGTGATCCCTCCTGTGGATGTTGAACTATCTGATGTTCCAGAAATTTCAACCCATACAAAAATTGCAAAGAAAAAAATCAGACAAGTTTTCATGCAAACTAACCCCAATATTTTTGCCTTTGTTACACAAGTATCAAAAGAAATGGAACGAGTAAAGATACATAGACATGATGTGGGTAACTTGACTGTGGAACAAAGCCAGGCATTGAAAACATTAAGTAAAGATGAAGCCATTGTCATAAACCCTCAGACAAGGGTGGCAATGTGGTGATAATGGATAGAAACCATAACTGAGACATGTGTCTTAAAATTATAAATGATAGTGACTGGTATATGGTCATCCCAGAGCAGTTAATCCATAGATTTAAAAATGAGCTCACCAATATTTTACTAAAGGCCTATCACCAAGATGTAATCAATAAAGACACCTACGAGTCCCTTTTGGTAAAATTTCTATGTATACCAACCTATTACGCCTTACCTATAACCCATAAAAATGTGGTGCAACTCCCTGGCTGACTGATAATATAGGGTATTGGTTTTCATAAAGAAAAGGCAAGCCAACTGGTAGATGAATATTTACTCCCTCTTGTAACGTCTCTACCCTTGTACTTTAAGGGTACTCCTGATTTGCTGAGATGTTTTGAGGGAATTGAAGTGCCCAGACATACATGGCTGGTTGCTATTGATATACTGTAGAAGCACTATATAGTAGCATTCAAAAGGGATTGCAGTAATTTAAAGCTTTTTGAGAGAAAGGACACAAGAGTGCCATAAATATAGTACATTCATTCTGACTTTATTAGAACATATTCTATCATGCAATGTATTTGTGTTTAATGGCTCCCACTACCTCTAGGTGCAGGGGGTGGCGATGGGGACTTGTGCCTCATTGTATGCCAAAATGTACCTGGGGGGTGAGAGCAATCTCTTTTCTCAGATGAGAAATGTGGAAAGTTCTGGACCCATATTTTGTTATGGCTTTGCTACATAGATGATGTTGACAGGAACATTAGAGGAACTCTTGGAGTTCATGACTGTTCTAAATGATAATTAATTTAATCATAAATTTACTGTACAGTACGATAAAAGGTAGATCTAATTTTTGAACATAACAGAAGATGGGTCAGTGGAGACAGATGCATTACGAGATAGCCTACTCAAGAGGGGCTATTCACATACTATGCTCAGAAAGGCCTATAATAGGGTTCAGATACAAAGGAGAGGGGATCTCCTATTTAAATGGCAAAATAAACCAGAATCCAGCATAGTAAGGTTGATCACTTCAGATGCTAAACAACATATACAAGAAGGGCTATTCACTTACTATGCTCAGAAAGGCCTATAATAGGGTTCAGATGCAAGGGAGAGAGGATCTCCTACTTAAGCGGAAAAAAAATCAGAATCCAGCACAGTAAGGTTGATCACTTCATATGCTAAACAACATATGCAAATTAGACAACTTATTCAGCAGCATTGGCATTTGTTAACCAATTATGATACTATGAAAAAGTATTTAAATAATTCCAGAAATTACTTATAAACAGCCGCATTCAGTAAGAGATAGTGTTACCCAAAGCCATTTTGGGACTGATGATAGATGAGACAACAGCTCCCCAAATGGTACATGGAAATGTGGATCATGTAACTTCTGTGATTGGATTTATGAGAATCAGACTTTATTTTTGCCAGATGGCACTCCCTGTGCCATTAATCAATTTGTAGACTGCCAGACAATTGGCATTGTCTCTATTATGTATTGTGAATGTGGGGCGTTCTATACAGGAAAAACTAAATGCCAATTTTGGTGGAGAATAAAAGACCATGTATACTATGGTAAAAGTAACCTACTTTCTACCCCGATTGGCCAACATATCGATTTGCATCACAAGGGAAATACTGGGGTCTTAAAATTTGCAGCTTTGGAACATATTTTACCAGATCCCAGAGGGGGTAATTTTGATAAAAACATCTTACAGAGTGAAATACGCTGGATTTATTGCCTCAAAGCGACAATTCCCCCCAGGTTAAATGAAACTATCAGCTTCAACCCTTTTCTGTAATAAGGAATTTGAATTTGTGAAATGACCACAATCCAAATAATAACATCAAGAGACATAAGGCATCAACTAGACTATTTTTTTAGCTACACCAGGTTGTTTCCATATTGTTCATTATAGATGGGCTGCTAGCCCGTTTGTTGTTTTTCCTTGTTTGTATACTTGTATTACAATGTAACGTTATTGTGGATTCACGTATGTTGATCAATAAATGCTAGGATCCTTTAAGTTTAGCTCTTGGTCTCCGGGAACATGGTGGGGGTGGATTGATTTGGCTCCGGCTAGTCTTTGGGTGGACATATGTGTTTGCTGGTTGCTCCACCCTTTTGGATTGGATTAATTGATGCTCAGTGGCAGACACTTCACTTGGGTGGTCTCCTGGGTGTAATTGCCTGTGGGGTTTGTATTGGTGGTGTCTCTGTCTTGGCCCCTATGCATATGCCCACACTCATTGTGGAAAATGTTTCCAGCTGTCCACTGTGTTCCACCGCATCAGCACGGAGCACCTCCTTGTGACGCACTTTGCTCGACTGATTGGCACAGTGGGGATGTATAAGTCTTTTGACATGGAATGGTGGTTATTTTCTTTTTGGTTCCCCGAAAGATAGATATGTGGCCATACTGGAGTGGACATTACTCATATATGGGTTAATTCATTGAAGATTGTTGTTAGCCTAATGGTGGTTTCTTTCAGTCTTAGATGTCACAAGAAATTTGAGTGAAATTGTGGGCATTCATTTCCCCCCCCCACCTTGGGGAGTTGTGGTTTGCGGTGTGTGTCCTCTCAGTTATCAGGTGAGACCCTCATGATTCTGTGTAAGTATTTGTAGACTAGAACAATGATTTGTGCTGGGTACTAGAATGTACGGAGGTAATACAATGACAAGCAAGTAGAATAGTAACTTTGGTTTATCATTTATATCTCTGTAGTGGTGTTGATGGGCCCCAGCATTAATATCTGCCTCCTCAGTGCTTGCAGTCTTCTGCTGCTTCCCTATGTTTGCCTGTAAGACTTTATTTGGATCCTCGGCAATCCGCCCACCTATGTATGCCTTCTTCATTGGTTTTCTATTACATGTGGAAATACCATTTATGGATTGAAAATTATTGTATATTATGTTTTCTACAGTACTAATTTTCTTTCTCCTCAAATATACGGTCCTAAGGAAGATAAATGCGAAACGCGTTGACTGTTGAAGATGGATAAAATTTGAACATGTTATAGATAATTATGCCAATTATATGTATATGAGGAGGTTATAATTGTTTTGAGGGTATAATATTTTAATAAAATACATACAATATTTAAGACAATTTATGTGTGGTCTCATGTTGTGCCTATAAAGTCCGTTTCTTACCCTCTAAAATATTTTTGGAGATTTTTTGGTTTGAGTTAGGCAGCTTATTTTTTAATAAAAAGACTGTTGAGTTAAAGTATATATAAAGCTTTTTTGTTTTAGATATAGTAAAAGAATGGTCAAAACCCACTTCAGTTTTAAAACTTTTTGTGCACAGTTTTTGCTGTTCTGCCTCAATGTCCAAAAAATGTACAGTAGAGAGAAGGCAAAAATTATCTCTGATTCAGAGGATGAAGTTCCCTGTGAAAAGAGCCAGGCCTCTTAGCAAACACTTTGTGGTATGTGTCTTCCAAAATCTAGTCATTGTCTGGTGTTTCTACTGTTCTGAAAATGTGGTAAGTATTCAGGAAATGTATGCCCCTTAAAAGACTGCTGATGCTCCTTGGATTTTGGGCCCCTTTATGTGGCTAGGTAGCAAAAAATTCTCACACATGGGGTTTCTCCATACTCTGGAGGAGTAGAAGAATGTGGTTTGTGGTGTAATTCTAAGTATGTCCATGCTGTGAGTGGGAACAAACTTATTAAAACGACAGCACTTTGAAAAAAAATCTAATTTAATTTACTTTCTTTATTTTCCCAAAAATGTGTGGCAAAAAAAATTAGATCTTTAAAAGCTCACCATGCCTCTTACTAAATACTTTGGGGTGTCTCCATTTAAAAAAAGGGTCAATTGTGGGGGTGTTTGTACTGTCCTGGAATGTTAGGCCTCAAAAATTGCAATAGACAATCAGAAGATCAAAACTGGAAACATTAAATAAATATATGAATATATACTACAGTATATACACTGCTCAAAAAAATTAAGTCTGTTTCTGATTGTTTGGTCAGACACATTCACACCAGTGGCCTGCTGGAGGTCATTCTGTAGGGCTCTGGAAGTGCTCATTCTGTTCCTACTCGCACAAAGGAGCAGAAACTGGTCCTTCTGATGGGTTAAGAAACTTCTACGGCCCTGTTCAGGTATCCTAGAGTAACTGCCTATCTCCTGGAATCTCCTCCATGCTCTTGAGACTGTGCTGGGAGACACAGTAAACCTTCTGGCAATGGCACGTATTGATGTGCCATCCTTGAGGAGTTGGACTGCCTGTGCAACCTCTGTAGGATCCAGGTATCGCCTCATACTACCAGTAGTGACACTGACCCTAGCCAAATGCTAAACTAGTGAAAAACAGTCAGAAAAGATGAGTAGGGAAAAAAATGTCAGTGGCCTCCACCTGTAAAACCATTCCTATTTTGGGGGGTTGTCTCATTGTTACCCATCTAGTTCACCTGTTGTTAATTTCATTCATACCAAAGCAGCTGAAACCCCCTCTGCTACTTAACTGACCAGATCAATATCCCAGGAGTTTAATTTACTTGATGCTATACCAGGGGTGAGCAAACTTTTTGACTTGAGGGCCGCAATGGGTTCATATATTGGACCCGAGGGCCGGACCAAGAGTAGATGAATGATGTGTATGTGTCATCCATAGTAAGTATAGTAATATTCCCCCATAGTAAGCATAGTAATTAATCCCCCATATAGTAATTCATCCCCCATAGTAATTCATCCCCCATAGTAATTCATCCCCCATATAGTAATTCATCCCCCATAGTAATTCATTCCCCATAGTAATTCATTTCCCATAGTAATTCATCCCCCATATAGTAATTCATCCCCCATAGTAATTCATCCCCCATATAGTAATTCATCCCCCATAGTAATTCATCCCCCATATAGTAATTCATCCCCCATAGTAATTCATCCCCCATATAGTAATTCATCCCCCACATAGTAATTCATCCCCCATAGTAATTTATCCCCCATAGTAATTCATCCCCCATATAGTGATTAATCCCCCATAGTAATTCATCCCCCATATAGTAATTCATCCCCCATATAGTAATTCATCCCCCCTATAGTAATTCATCCCCCATATTAAGTCCCCAAGTCCCCCCTGTGTCAATTCACTTACCTTTGCTCCGCGCGTTCCTCTTGCCGTGTTCCCGCGCCGTTCCGGTGTAGCATGAAAATCTGTCTCCTATGAGGATCTGTCCCCCTCGACGTATCTGTGCATGTGCCAGTTTCAGGCATTAGCAGCCGATCGGCGATCTCCGGCACATGCGCAGATACGTCGAGGGGGACAGATCCTCATAGGAGACAGATTTTCATGCTACACCGGTCTTCAGGGCGGACTGTGAGAGGAGCCTAGCTCCGCGGGCCGGATTAAAAGGTCCGCCGGGCCGTAGTTTGCCCATTGCTGTGCTATACTCTGATTAAAAAGTATTCATTTAATTTTTTTTGAGCAGTGTAGTTTTTATTTTACAAAAGAAATGTAGATTACATCGTGGCCTACATTTATGAAGCAATATTCTTTTTTATGTTTTATAACAGAAAGTAAGGGCAACATTTAATTTTTTTTTTTCAAACTTTTTAGCCATGTTTTTTTTATATAGTGAAAAAGTGGTTACTAAATGTCAAACTATCACAGCACTGAAATCTGAGAAATGACCTGGAAAGGAAGGAAGTAGAACAAGCTTCTCCTCAAGTAGTTTAATAAAATGCTGAAACATCCCTTTAACAAGGAACATTGTCCAACAGCAGTGGTTCTTTGTGATATAGTTCACCATTCTCCTACGTGAACTCACCCTTTTGGCTGCTTTCAACTGATTTCCAAAATAAGCACAGTAAGATAGGAGTAACAGAAATGGTTCATGGGTGAGGGATCGGGCATGATTGCTAGAAACCACCACTCACAGGCTAGACGGCATTTTCTATATATAATGGAAACATATTTAAACAAGACACGATTTAAATGTATGTGTAACCAAAAATATTTTTTAAAATTTTGTGTAATTTTGGATAGAGTAGCAAACAGTTAACACCCATGCCCGTTTATTTTTGTTGTCTGTTCCCCAAAGATGAGATTTCTCTTCAATTCCTGTCCTTTGATGCAAAAGGTTTACTATTTCCATTTCTAGTGAATTAAACATTTGTATTTCCCGTCAATTTTTGTCTAGGTATCAGTGGTTGAAAAAAAAAAAGAGAATATGAATTTATCTATCTTGGAAACAGACAGTAATTAAAACCCAACAGTAGTTCTAATTTTACTATCTATTACTATTTTTAATCTTCATTATATGATGGCTTCATGGGGTCAGTAGCTTACAAAAGATCAATAGGTATATTCTTTACTTCTTATACATTGTAATAGCCCAAAAAAAGAAAACTGATACAGTGGACTAGTAAACTGTAATATATTAGATTTTGTTTGTCAGTTTATTTTAAAGTACAAGTATATTGGAGCAAGGAAAGGGGGGAGGAAGGATTAGCTGCTGTTTGTGCCTGTTACAGTTCGTAGGTTTTACCGTACAGAAATAAGTACTACTAGCTTTAATTAATCATTTGCCTTCCAGAGGATTTACCCCCCTTCCTGACCAGGCCATTTTTTGGGATACAGTGCTGCATTACTTTAACTGACAATTGGCAGTCATGCAATGCTGTACATAAATGAAATATATGTCCTTATTTTCCAACAAATAGAGCTTTCTTTCAATGGCATTTGATCACCTGTGCGTTTTTTTAGTTTTTGCACTATAAACAAAAAAAAGACCAAAAATTAAAAAAAAAAACAAACAATATTTTTGACTTTTTGCTATAAAACATATCCAGTAAAAAACATTTTTAAATCTAATTTCTTCATAAATTTAGGCCAAAATGTTTTCTGCTATATGAAAGTTATAGCGTCTACAAATAGAGGTATATATACTGGAATTTTTTTTTATACATTAATAATAGTGGCGATCAGCGACTTATAGCGGGACTGCGGTGGGCATTCTGACACTGGGTGAAAACTGACTAACTGCCACTGACATCCCAGTGACACTAATGCAGTGATCAGAGAAATACAAAGCAGTATGTCCTTGCTGGCAGTTTTACACGGCGATTGCCGGGTGCCAGCAGGAAATCTCCGGCTGGGACCCGGTGATTGACATCCCTAGCCGCCTAGGGTGGCGTGCGCCCCCTACCCATTAATGCAAATCAAGTATATATATATATATATGTGATTTTGTGCAGCCCTGCTGCCCTGTCCCATATGGAAGAAAAATATATTTGAAATATATTTTAAAAATATTTTTCCCAAATATATTGCCATATTTTTGAAATGCTACAATTTTGGCCATATTCAATATATTTCAATATATATATATATATATATATATATACACATATATACTGCATGTTGAAATGGGTTTTTATTACACAATATATGGAAAATATTTTATAATAAATAATAATTTATTTAAATATATTCTTCAGATTTTTTTTAACATATAAAAAATAATTTTAACATATATTTTTACATATATTTGTAAATGCATTCCAAAAATGTATATTTGTATTTTTAAAGACGTATAGTATATTTAAAATGAATTTATAAAAATATTTTTCAGATATTTTGTAATAAAAATGCATTTCAACATGCAGTGTATATATATAGATATATACAGTTGCAAGAAAAAGTATGTGAACCCCTTGGGATTACGTGGAGTTTTGCATGAATTGGGCATAAAATGTGCTTTGAACGTCATCTAAGTCGCAAAAATAGAAGAACACAGTCTGCTGAACATAATACTACACAAACATTAGATGTTGCCATGGTTTAATTGCACATAACATGTAAACATTCACAGTGCAGGGAGGAAAAAGTATGTGAGGCCCTAGCTTAATGACTTCTCCCAGAGCTAATTGGAGCCAGGAGTGAGACAACCTTGACTCCAATCAGTGGGATAATATTGGATGTGTTGCTGACAGCTGTCCTGCCCTTAACAAACACACACCTGTTTTGGGTTTACTGGTTTCAAGAAGCACTGTCTGATGTGAACCATGCCTCGCAGAAAAGAGCTCTCAGAAGACCTACGATCAAGAATTGTTGACTTGCATGAAGCTGGAAAGGGTTACAAAAGTATCTCCAAAAGCCTTGATGTTCATGTGTCCACGGTAAGACAGACTGTCTACAAATGGAGAAGGTTTAGCACTGTTGCTACTCTCCCTAGGCGGGGTCGTCCTGTAAAAATGACTGCAAGAGCACAGCGCAGAATGCTGCATGAGGTAAAGAAGAATCCCAGAGTGTCAGCTAAAGACCTACAGAAATCGCTGGCACATGCTAACATTTTTGTTGACACATCTACAATAAGGAAAACATTTAAACAAGAATGGAGTACATGGGAGGACACCACAGAGGAAGCCATTGCTGTCCAAAAAGAATATTGCAGCACGTTTGAAGTTTGCAAAAGAGCACCTGGATGTTCCACAGCACTACTGGCAAAATATACTGTGGACAGATGAAACCAAGATTGAGTTGTTTGGGAAGAACACACAACACTATGTGTGGAGAAAAAAAGGCACAGCACACCAACATCAAAACCTCATCCCCACTGTAAAACATGGCGGAGAGAGCATCATGGTTTGGGGCTGCTTTGCTGCCTCAGGGCCTGGACGGATTGTTGTCATTGATGGGAAAATGAATTCCAGAGTTTATCAAGACATTTTGCAGGAAAACATACGACCATCTGTCCGCCAACTGAAGCTCCGCAGAGGATAGGTGATGCAACAGGACAATGACCCAAAGCATACAAGTAATTCAACAAAACAATGGCTGCAACAGTACAGAATACGCCTTCTGGAGTGGCCCAGTCAGAGTCCTGACCTCAACCCGAATGAAATGCTGTGGCATGACCTTAAGAGAGCGATTCACACCAGACATCCCAAGAATATTGCTACACTGAAACAGTTTTGTGAAGAGGAGTGGTCCAAAATTACTCCAGATCGTTGTGCAGGTCTGATCTGCAACTACAGGAAACGTTTGGTTGAGATTATTGCTGCCAAAGGAGGGTTAACCAGTTATTAAGTCCAAAGGTTCACATACTTTTTCCTCCCTGCATTGTGAATGTTTACATGTTATGTGCAATTAAACCATGGCAACATCTAATGTTTGTGCAGTATTATGTTCAGCAGACTGTGTTCTTCTATTGTTGTGACTTAGATGACGTTCAGAGCACATTTTATGCCCAATTCATGCAAAACTCCACGTAATCCCAAGGGGTTCACATACTTTTTCTTGCAACTGTATATATATATCTATATATATATATATATATATTGAAATATATTTTGAAATATATTGAATATGGCCAAAATTGTAGCATTTCAAATATATGGCAATATATATGGGAAGAATATTTTTAAAATATATTTCAAATATATTTTTCTTCCATATGGGGTAGCATAGGGTGGCGGGAAAGCAATTAACACATACTCCTATCAATTAGCAAATACACCAGCTCATACTTTGCATCTCTGCTAAAACCCTTTGCAATTCAATAGCTACTTGATAAATGATTTTGAATTGTACCTCTCACAACCCTAATTCTTACAGGTCACGTTTGGGAGGTTTTATACAAATCCTAGGAATGTAGGGGTCATGTTTTCATTAGCAAACTTCTTCTGGTAGGTTTAAATCATTTTAAATACCATCAAGCTTCTTAGAAACAATAATCTTTCTTCCACGATAAATTTCACATTTAGGAAGGCTTGCTAACACTACTTACAAATGCTTGTAAATGAGTTGACTTTGCAAGTACTGCATCTAACCATGTAACGTTAGCTGTCTTTTGAGACACCTATCTATATTCACTGTAGATATCAAAAAGGAATACTTCCAATACTTTTTGAATCTGCTAATACAACCACCTCAATTGGCCCTCACACTGCCCCTGGAGGAAGAAGCACGCATGACCTCTTTGATCTAATTGCTAAGACATGCAATTATGGTGTAGCATCAGCTCCTACAAGCAGAGGGACTCTGGTAACAATCCGCTGAGTGGCCAAGAGGTAATATAAGACCACTATGTGCACAGTGATGACTTATGGCTGAGGGTAACCAAGAAAATGTACATTGTAATATGATTAGGCTCCTCTTGCACATTACTGCTGCATACTGTTGAAAGCAGATTTCCTTCGTCAACTAGGAATTGTACTGTAAACATTCTTGTGCTAGCTGTTTGTACCAGTAATATTATCTGGTTAGTTTGCTGTACTACATCACAGACGTATGCAAATGCAAATTTACAGAAATAAATAAAATAAAATGCATGCAATTATTTTTTTAG
Organism: Staurois parvus; assembly: GCF_062004578.1. Classification (NCBI taxonomy): domain Eukaryota; kingdom Metazoa; phylum Chordata; class Amphibia; order Anura; family Ranidae; genus Staurois; species Staurois parvus. The sequence goes on along the minus strand of NW_028317961.1, from coordinate 7,291,535 downwards.
AACAAACATATCCAAACATACTGTATGAAAAATAATAATCGAATGCATTTCGGAGATAAGAAAAACATTTATTATACAGAAATATCAAGCTGTGAGTAAACTAAGACAAAGCAACAGATCTCACAAGGAACACCTAACTAAAAAAAAAAAATATTTTATACAGTGAGACCCCGGTCACACTGGAGATTAATTGGCAAGCGATTTGTATGCAATGAGACTTGCAAATTGCATGCCAAATCACAGTCTATTGTCCGCAGTTAGAGAGGTCATATCAGTGCGGTTACGACTTGCTCGGAGCCGCAGCGATTTCTAAAGCAGTACATATACTACTTTTGGTGCGATTTGCATAGACATCTGTATCAAATGTCTTGCAAATCGCACCAGAAATCGGCATGTCATCCGACTTTGAAATCATGCAATTTCTCTGCAAGTCGAACAATTTCAAAGTAGGGTTTGATGTGACCGGGTTGTAAATGTATTTTGCCCTAACTATAATATCTATAGAAAAGTAATAGGTGCAAAACCACCATACATTCCTTTTAAAAGAAGAACATAAAAAAGTGGGACAGTATACTAAAGAACATTATAAAGTGTACCTGTTTTGCTCATTCAGTACAAAGCAATAGGTTCAATTTAATGCTCCCACTTTTGGCATATATTTACATTCACTCAACTGCCCTATCACTTTCACTTGGGCTATCCAGAGTGAAATATATCCAGTACATCTGAGTACAGGAAGTACAGTGTGCTTTACCTTTCTTCCCACAATGCAATGTGGAGTGTCTGAGCAGAGAGTTGCCTGGTGCCAGTGTTGTCACATGGGGTTTGAGAGAAAGTTATTAGCACTGTGCAAGCTCCAACTAGAATCAAATAGAGATGACACAAGATTTGTTCTTTTAGCTCCCTCAGGAGCACTGGGCATCAGGACAGTGAATGAAAGCTAAGTATAATCAGCACAGGGGAAAGCATTTAAAGCCTAAGTTCAGCCACAATAAAAAAAAAAAAAGAAAATAAGCACAAGGGACATAACTTACAATGAGTAGAATGGGTCCCTTTCGCTGTTGCCTCTTCTTTTAGTTGAAAGGGGAGCTGTCACATACTCTAATCAAGAGAGTGCGACTATGCCTAGATTGTAAGCTCGTAAGAGTAGGGCCCTCTTACCCCTCGTACGTTGTTTGTTGTTGTTGTACTGTGCCATGTATTGTCCCCCCTATTGTACAGCGCTGAGCAAACCCTTTGGCGCTATATAAACTCGTAGTAATAATAATAATAATAATGCCTGCCCTTTCTGTTGAGTTACACCATTCATAGAAGCTGTACTACAGTTTCTATGAATGAAAGGCGACCTATGAATGGAGGGAGGTGGTCCTCCATTTTTAGACCGTGTTTCGTTCATAGAAGTTGTAGTGTGGCTTCTATGAATAGTGGAGCTGGGCAGGAAAAAGGATGTTCATAGTTGAGCTCTCTTGCTGAGAGTCTGTGATAGTCAATTAGTTGTATTAACCCCACCTCACTGGAAGACTGCGGGCATGGACAGAGGCGGAGTTCATTTAAAAAAGCATATCAGCACAAGGGACATATCCTATTGACTTTAGGTTACATCCCTTATGGTAATTTTTTTATTTTTTTTTATATATCAGCTGCACTTAGGCTTAAAATGAACCCACTGATTTATGCTGCATGGACAAGGCCCATGTTCACTTCAAGCAATAAAGTAGTTACCAGGGGCAGACTGACCATTTGGAAACCTGGGCACTGCCCAAGGGCCTGGGGTCAGTAGGGGGCCCCATGAGATGCCCCTGGTACCTTTTTCATAGGCTTTTTTGAGTTTGGGCAAGGACACAGGGGCCCCATGATCCCCTATTGCCCGGGGGCCCCATGAGTTGTCAGTCCGCCCCTGGTAGTTACACAGTGATATTTCTTGCAAATTAGGTAATAAATGAAAATACACTTCAGGTTCAGCAGCTTATAGTTCGAAATATGTCAAAATAAAATTAGTCAGTCCTGAAAAATGAAATTCTCTGGTATGTTTAATAGAAGTGTTACTGTTTAGGCTTACATAAGATACATTTTTTGTTCTGTTTCTGAGCTCAGAGTTTATTTCTGCTGTGTAATATTAATATTTTTTTTCAATGATATGAACTCTTTATGCTATGCTAAACCATAGCTGCAAATAATATTTTGTTAAAGGAAATCTATAGTACTTTAATTTTAAAACATTAGCAAGGTGATACCCATACAAGCAATAATTTATTTTTGACATTCCAATATAAGTTTACTTGAAAAATGTCCTTTAATGTTGTGAGTCCTGCCTGTCTGTTGGTTATCTCTTTCCATAACTTCCTGTATCCCCTGTATGCTTTACAGCTTCTCTGGTACTGTTTACTTTCAATTTCTAAGGACTACATATCCCATTGTGCCTTGCTGCTTTCTAATAGTAATACCTGTACTGACTCCGCCTCCTAAAACTCCTCCTCTCAGCTCCTCTGTAGTTCAGAAGGCAGGCTCTTTGAAATGTGTAACACAACAGTGCCTACTCACAGGGCATAGTGGATATGCATCACAGAATTTAAGGAAGCAAATGTGTGAAGGTGAAGGCAGAGCTGGGCTGTTCTATATGGGAGAAGGCATATAACCCTGGTGAAGCATGCTACCAGTGGTGGGGGATGCAAATATGTCCTCACTATAGCAGTGGTGTGCCTGTGCTGTAGGCATTGTTGTGTAACACATATTTTCTAAACAGTGTTCAGCACACTAGTCAGAAATTCCAATGAAAATGCAAAATACATGTAATTTTTCTTTGTATCTACTCCATTTCGTTCATATTCTGACCAAAGGTGTAACCTTTGATCTGCATATGATGTCAGTTAAAGCAACTCTACCATTGGGATGCCTGCCTTTACAAGCACATAAACTTTAATGGCAACCCAGTCTTAGTCCGTAGGATTCAGTATTGAGTTGGCCCACATTTTGCAGCTATAACAGCTTCAACTCCTCTGGGAAGCCTGTCCCAAGGTTTAGAAGTGTGTTTATAGGAATGTTTGACCATTCTTCCAGAAGCGCATTTGTGAGGTCAGGCACTGATGTCGTACGAGAAGGCCTGGTTCTCAATCTCTGCTCTAATTTATCCCAAAGGTGTTCTATCGGGTTGAGGTCAGGACTCTGTGCAGGCCAGTCAAGTTCCTCCACCCCAAACCCGCTCATCCATGTCTTTATGGACCTTGCTTTGTGCACTGGTGCACAGTCATGTGGGAACAGGAAGGGGCCATCCCCAAACTGTTTCCACAAAGTTGGGAGAATTAAATTATACAAAATGTCTTGGTATGCTGATGCCTTAAGAGTTCCCTTCACTTAAGGGGCCAAGCCCATTCCCTGAAAAACAACCCCACACCATAATCCCCCTCCACCAAACTTTATACTTGGCACAATGCAGTCAGGCAAGTATCTTTCTCCTGACAACTGCCAAACCCAGACACGTCCATCAGATTGCCAAACAGAAAATTTGTCACTCCAGAGAACACGTCTCTGCTTGAGTCCAGTGGTGGCATGCTTTACACCACTTCATCCAAAGCTTTGCATTGCACAGAGATATAATGCTTGGATGCAGCTGCACGGCCATGGAAACCCATTCCATAAAGCTCTCCATGCATTGTTGTAGTGCTAATCTGAAAGCCACATGAAGTTTGGAGGTCTTTAGCTATTGACTCTGCAGACAGTTGGCAAGTTCTTCAGTTGGCTTCAGCATGCACTGACCCTGCTCTGTCATTTTACATGGCCTACCACTTGGTGGCTGAGTTGCTGTTGTTCCTTGTTGCTTCTACTTTGTCATAATACCAACTAACAGTTGACCGTGGAATATTTAGTAGCAAGGAAATTTCATGGATGGAGTTATTGCACAGGTGACAACCTATCACCACACTTTAAAAAGTCTTTATTTTGCTTGTAATAACTTTGCCATGCTTCGTATCAGAAATGTAATTTCAGTATCATTATAAATAATTGTTTAAAAGAGAAGTGTTGGTTTTCTTGTTTTAGCCTATTCCTTGTGAGTTGCTAATATATAAAACTTTTTCCAGCCCTCTTACAAGTCCACTCTTTTTTATTAAAATCAAGGTAAATACCTGCGCGAGGGGCTATAGTCTTCTCTGGATTTTCATGCTGACAGTCTTGTTTATATCCTCTCCCTTTCCTTCTCCTCTATTTGAATGATGCTGGCTCTGGGCTGTCTGCTTGCTCCTGAGACTTCACACAGCACAGCTCCTCTCCCCCTCCTCCTCTCACACAACACACAGCTCAGATCAATTCTCTTACAGACAGCCTGTATCTGCACACTGTGTAGCTGGATTCTATACTGCATAGCCATTCTTATCTTGGACCTTCCCAGTTCAGAACTGCAGCCTAGCAGGCAGCTAAACAGTGTGCAGATAGAGGTTGTCTGTAAGAGAATCAATCTGAGCTCTGTACTGTTTGAGAGAAGGTGGGAGAGGGAGAAGAGCTGTGCTGCCTGTGCCCAGACTATGCAGTAGGGGGATGTGAGAAGGAGCTCAATGGGTACAGCATCCATGGAAGATGGGGGGGCACAACTGAAATCTGAGGGGGGAACCCCCACCAACACTTCCCCCTAGATCCAGCCATGTCTATATCACTTATGTATTATTCCACTTTTATGCAGAGGAATAGCTCAGTGCCTGAACTTGTTTACTTCTCAGGTGTGTGCCTGTTCACTAAGCATGGCCACCTCCCAGTGGAGGAGGGACAGAAAGAGGGGGAAGATTGCTGAAGTTGTAACCCAGTCTAAACTTTCAAACAGCATACAAACTGTTACTGGGACATACGTGACAGATGAAGTACTCCTGCTGGAAAAACAAAAGAAGGGAGGAAATAAATAATGGGTGATTCGTGACCATGGCAATATTTATTAATTATTTAGCCTATCCCATACAGTACATCTCCTTCAAACGTCATGCTAAATGGGATGTTTGGGCTTCTAACCAAGATCAGTTTTCTGTATAATTTTCATTTATTCCATTATTTGATACTACCACCCAATTGCTAAGGATGTTTTTAGGCAATGTGTTTGATTTATATGTTCTATAAGTGACCACCTTAAAACTGTTATCCAAATGTCACTATATTGCGCCTGACACAAAATAATATATATTAGCTTCTAAATACAATATTAAATATTTTGCTGCCACTATACTCTCTTTCAAACATCAAAAAATATTAGTATCACCCCTATCTTAGTGAATACAAGCGGCGCATGCATTTCATAATGCTATCAATAAACATCAATTATCATTCATATATTGTGTCAATGGTGAATACAAAGAATGACAAAATATATGAATGATAATTGATGTTTATTGATAGCATTATGAAATGCATGTACCGCTTGTATTCACTAAGATAGGGGTGATACTAATATTTTTTAATGTGTTTGAATTGTACTCCATTTTTAATTTATTGATATGACAGTTTACGACACTTTTGAAAAAAAATTTTATTGTCAATGTTTTATCTGTACATGTAATACCACTCAATAAATTGCTTGTAAACAAAAAAAGTTTCTTAAAATTTCACTGGCAAAATTTGTCTATTATTTAGTTTTGTTACTTTTTTTTTTGTTTAAAGCTCACATATAACAAAATAAATTTTATTTTGTACACCGCGGGACACAGGTCAGCTCTATTATTCTTTACTCATAGGGTTATGCACCACTTACATCTTGTTGGACACTGGCAAAAAGACATGAAGTCTACTTCTATATAACCCCTCCAGGAAGTATCTTTTTTGTCAGTGTCTGAATGTGATGGTCACTGCTGAGCAACTCTCTGCACAATGTTAACAGATTCTCTGTGGTTCCAATGGGGATCGGGGGACTGGTGCTATCTTTATCCATTTCTTAAGAAGTAACCACTCAGAAGAATAGTACATGCACCGCACATGGGTGATTGCCTGTAATGTGGACGGTCGGCACTGGACCCTGCGTATACTGAACCCTGCACAGTAATAACTGACAAGGTGCTTCCAATAGGATGCTAAACAGGTCCTGGGGAATGGATCCCAGCAGGGGGGGGGGGGGATTTAGGCCTGAAGTGCCTATGAGACATTGTGTGCCGTGATCTGGGAAGGTTGGATCCCTAACATTTGAGAAGTAGGTCCTGCAGCAAAGAATGGTGAGTGCCCGGGTAGGTCACTGGCAGGGGCGGACTGACAACTCATGGGGCCCCCGGGCAATAGGGGATCATGGGGCCCCTGTGTCCTTGCCCAAATTCAAAAAAGCCTAGGAAAAAGGTACCAGGGACATCTCATGGGGCTTCGGGCAGTGCCCGATTTTCCAAATGGTCAGTCCGCTCCTGGTTACTTATAGCCATAAGATGACTGTCACTCTAATAGAGGGATACGTTTCTACCTTCCTGTGTTATGGTATCCCTCCCTTGCTCTCCACTGGGAAAGGGGGGGCAGAAGTGATACATAGTTTAGGAGCTGACTGTGTTTCTTAATTGGCATTACTGGTGCCTTCTGTTGTTTGTGCACATGTTGGTTCCAAGCACTGTCAGGAGGGGTGGGAGTGAGAGTTGGTAGAGCGTTTCCTTCACAGTGTGGACAGCAGGCCATGTCACAAACACACCATGAATACAAACTGACATAGGCATGGCAGTGGATCGTACAACCTGGGTCTACATAACCATTAGCATAAACATGTAATAGTAAATATCTGTTTCATACAGGAACTTAGCATGTTAACAATTACCAGGATCACCCACTGGCACTCTAAGAATCCACACAGAAAAGGATATGGGGCTACTTATGGTGAGGAGAACACCATCAAGTAAACAAGCATGGAATTGAAAAGAAAAAGGGGGGGGGATAAAGATAAATTCAATTGGGGGTGGGGGGGAGAAGAAGGAAGAATAAATAATTAAGTATAGGGGGTAAGAGGGGCAGGAAGAGGATAGGTAGGGTAGGAGAAAAGGGAAGAATATTCAGAGTGTGAGATCCCAAGCCCATACCTTGCCTCCAGGTCCACAGCTGGGTTGTCAGGCATCTGAGAGAACCACCAGCATGTGTTGCTGTTATCAAGACTGTGGCCCAATATTAATTATGAAAACAGGGGAGGGCCAGGCCACCCAAGGAGGGAGGCAACTGAAGAGCAGCTCTGGCTATGCTGGGAATATTACCTGCCCAAATAAAGGACGTAATCAGTCGATCAAGTTTCTTAAACACATGCCCTCCAGAGGATTTACCCCCTTTCCAGACCAGGCCAGTTTTTGCACTACGGCGCTGTGTTATTTTAACTGACAATTGCGCGGTCATGCATTACTGCACCCAAATTAAATTTATGTCCTTTTTTTCCCCAAAAAAATTGAGCTTTCGTTTGGTGCTATTTGATCACCTGTGCATTTTTTATTTTTTGTGCTATAAACAAAAAAAGACCAACAATTTTGAAAAAAAACAATAATTTTGACTTTTTGATATAAAACATATCCAGTAAAAAATTTGTAAAAACGAAATGTCTTCATAAATTTAGGCCAAAATGGATTCTGCTACATGTCTTTGCTAAAAAAAATCCCAGTACATGTAAATTCATTCGTTTACATGAAAGTTATAGTGTGTACAATTGGCGGTATATGTATCAGATTTTTTTGTATAATAGTAATGGCGGCAATCAGCGAAATATAGCTGGACTGCGGGACTGCGGCGGGCATTCTGACACTGCGGGGGAACTAACTGCCACTGATATCGCCAGTGACACTAATACAGTGATCAGTGCTAATAAAAAGCATTGACACTGTACTAATGACACTGGGCATTGGGACACTGGGAAGGGGTTGACATCTGGGGCGATCAAAGGGTTAACTGTGTGCTGTGTGCTGTTTTACTAAGTGTGCTGTGTGTGTTACTTGGGAAAAATACTGCTGTGTATTTCTCTGCTGTGTTACTGCTGGCAGGAGAGAGACCTGTGTTGTCTACACACAGGTCTCTCCCTTGTCACTGACCTTGGCGATCGCCAGATGCTGAAGGAGAATCTCCAGCCGGGACCCAGTGATCGACATCTGAAACCGCCAATGGTGACGCAGGTAGGGCGGAGCGCGCATTCACGCACCCCCTATCCGGAAATGCAAAATTACGTATATATAGCAGTAGTTCTGCTATAGGGCAGTAGGGAAGTGGTTAAAGAAGGATTTGGGTATCGGAATCGGGGTTTGTCTAAACGCATATAGGAATTTTTGTAAGAAAGTCTTTTAAATCAGGTTAACTCTGCCCACTAGGGTCAGTGGCAGGGATTTCCACACAGCACATCTTTGAGAAAACTTGGAGAGAACCGGAAAGAGATTGTCTTGCAGGTATAACAAAAGCCCCTACTGGGCTCCAGAACCACAGAATTAAGGGTCACAGGGCAAGCTCTGCAGTTATGTGGTTTGCATCCAAGCTCAGGCATATAAACACCTGCTGGAGAGGGCAACTGTGCTCATCTCCTCAATCAGTAGAACCCCTTCCCTTGTCAGGTATTTTAGCTACCTCTACTATACTTGCTTTACAAAGTTTTCCTCCTCTGCTCTTTATGCTTTCAAATGTTTCTATGTATCTGTAAAATGTGTTGCTTTTTCAGGTTCTCAGTCATCTTCTGTTTCTAGGAGTGATCACTCCAGTTCCAGAGGATGAAAGATTTTGTGGGTTTTATTCAAACCTATTTAGGGTTCAAAAATCAAATTGCAATGTTCATCCTATATTAGATCTCAAGTATCTCAACAAGTTTCTCCAGGTGTGGACATTTGGAATGGAATCAGTACATCTGGTGTTGATCTTGCTCCAACCAGGGGATTGCATGGCATCAGTGAACATAAAGGATACTAACTTACATGTCCAGTTTTTCCTAATCACCAGAATTTTTTAAGATTTGGAGATTGGTGGAGGATCATCATTTTCAATTTGTGGCCCTACTGTTCGGCTTGTCTACAGCTGCCAAGTGTACCCAAAGGTTTTGACCCCAATTCTGGGCCTACTAAGGACCCAGGGGGGTTTCTGTTCTGCGGTATCTGGATGATCTGCTTCTCAGTGAGCTATCTGTTCATTGCCCGGAGTGCAATGTATCTCTTACAGTACACATTCTAGAGAGGTTTGGCTGAGTTCTCATTCTCCAGAAATCATCATTAGTTCCAGCCCATCAATTGGAATATCTGGGCCTTCTCCTGATCACTATCTAGGAAAAAGTTATTCTTTGTACAGAAAATTGATGTTTATTAGGAAATCACATGGTTTCTCTTAGGTGGTATCTCTCAATTCATCACTGGCCATTGCCCTTGATCAGTTCCATTCCAGACCCCTGTAGCAGAATGTTCCAATGGCATGGGACAGAGGGACACAGTCACTGGATTCTTCAATGTCCTTGCATCCCAGCTCTCTTTGGTCCTTGGACAGGTGGAAATTGATGGTTCCCCAAAAATTGGAGGCAGGGAAATCTTTCCTCGATCCTTCTTGGAAGATGCTGACATGACCACAAGCTAGACATGTTGGCGGTGTGTTCTGGATCACCTTTAGATGCAGGAAACTTGTGTGAGAGAGAAGAAGTACTCTGTACCCCTTACACATTCATATAGGGGAGAGTATCTAGGGCCTCTCTTATTGGTAAATGGGGTTTTCAGATTCTGATATGTCCACAGACCCCCACAACCACCAGGCCAAGGTACCCTCTCATCTTGAGGCATGTGGCCTTGTATGGTTCAGTGAAGCTGCATGCTGTGATAAGTGCCTGGTATACAGTAGATTTTTAGGAGGGCCCCTTGCTTTCTTTCTTGATTTTTGCTTGGGGTTGCATCTGAAAATTCAAACCAGACCCTAAGGGGACCCTTCCCTTTTTTTTGTTTTAGCTTTTTTTTATGCATAGGGGTTCCCTTGACAGTTATACCAAACCTTCACCATATGTAAAGGGCATATTTGTAGATAAAAGCTTGGGTCCTTTTCTCTTTTTTTGTTTCGGTCCTCCTTTAACCTTTATATAAGACCCTTATTTTAAATAAGAATCTGGTGTTGATGATGGAAATCTTGGGCCATTGGTTTACAAATCAGTCAAAATTGTCATTGGCTGATATCTTAAACAGAACAAGCACATTTTTTCTAGCTGGAATATGAGGAGTTGTGTATGGAATGTGGAGAGGGGGGGTCCAAAGATAGTATCTTGCCTTTGGCCTTATTTGGTCTTAATCTAGCTGTGCATAGACACCAAGGAAAACAAACAAATGGATCTCTTAATAAATCAAGCCCAATCTTTCACTAGAAGCATAGATGACTAGGATGAAGCTGTCTTATTTTAGATACATCATGAGAACAACAAACTCAATGGAAAAGACAATAGTGCTTGGAAAAATTGAAGGGAAAAGAAAAAAAAGGACAAAAGCAATAATATGGATGGATACAGTTACAGAAAGCAAAAACAATTAAAGATAGGTGCTATTTCTAAAATAAAGTGATACCAGTGTTCTACTAACTGAAATAAAATACCAAAAACATCTATAAAAAGTGATCAATACATATTATCTGATTCAGATGATCATACACATGTCCGTAATCATAAAGTGTCTACACGTGCAACATATTCACAAAATCCAATGATGAATACATATTCCAGTGACCACATCCAGTGATCCACCACCTGGGTAAGATTAGCAATTTACCAGATCCTTATAATCAGTGAGTCTATCACACCTCTCAACTGCAACCATCAGCAAGTAGGAGGAAACAAACCAGGTAACATCATGATCCTCTCATGGATATTCTGTCATGGATGGGAAATAAGACACATACACTCAGAGAAAAACACTCTTATGGCATAGTATATTCACTTAATTAAAAAAAAAAAATCATCAAAATCAATTGCACTCACATTCAATTGTGCTTGACCAGCACTCGCATAAAGCGTAGGGTAGGATCAAACACCATGCATCGCCGCTCACAGTCCTTGAGCCGGCATGCGTTCCATGGACCAGAAATAGCTCACCGGAAGTGACGACCATGGGCAAGCCTCAATGCATTTCGTGGAATCGCGTCATCAGGAAGCTGCCATTACAAAACCTTAAGACTCAAACAGAAGACAGCTAATTCTGGAGAAACACTATCAAGTCTACATTGACTTGATGGCATGTAATAATAATAACAATAATAATAATAATAGTAATAACACATAGTAATAACAGAAAAACACATTGAACACATTACACTTGTTAGGGACACAGTTAACCCCTTAATTGCCCTATTGTGTCATTAGTACAGAGTACAGTATTAAAGCTGATCACTATATTAGTGTCACTAAAGACATCAGTGTCAGTTAGTGTCCTCCCAGCCAGTGTCTGTTAGCCCCAGATTGCCCAACACACTATCACAGTCATACTATAAGTTGTTGATTACCGCCTGTACAAGTATAGTGTCTATAGCTGCATAAACTCCAGTATGTATACCATAGTTTGTTGACACTATAACTTTCACACAAAACAATTACTATACATTTTATTGGGATTTTTTTTTTACCAAAGACATGTAGCAGAATACATTTTGGCCTACATTTACGAAGAAAGTTGATTTATTGTTTATTTTATTGGTTATGTTTTAAAACAGAAAGTGGAAAATATAATTTTTTTTCAGAATGTTCAGTCTTTTTTCATTTATATAATAACAGTACAACATTGGGGGTACAGTGTTGGTCAGCACTACAGAGAAAAACATTTTGGGAGTACTTATTCATAACTCCCAGCTGTCCCTGATTTTGAGGGACTGTCCCTGATTTGGAAGAAAGTTCCTCTGTCCCTCTTTACTCCTCATTTGTCTCTCATTTTGGTCTGATCTATATAGTTGTATATAAAATTAACTATGTATCTTTCAAAAAGTGTTTAAACCTTTCTAAACGGTGCTAAACCATTCATACTGTTTCTAAATTGTTGCATTTGTAAATTTCAAATGCCAGTATAAAAGAATAGTAGTGGTAAAAAAAAGCACTTGTGGGTTTAACTAATATTTTTTCTTGTATAAGTCTTCTTTAAAAGGGTGTGTCCTATGCCTACATACTTTTCCTAATTGGTGTCCCTTGGTCTCATCTCAAAAAGTTGGGAGATATGCTTATTTCAGATGATTGCAAAATGGGCAAAAAGTGTGCCCAGGCCGTGGGAAAATCTAAAAGAAAACTAGGATGCCTAACTAGAGGGGTCACCAGCAGTAGGAAAGAGGTCCTGATTCCTTTATATAGATCTTTAGTGAGAACTCATTTAGAATACTGTGTTGACCTCTGGAGATCTAACTTACAAAAAGATATTGAGAAAATAGAATTAGTCCAGAGAAGGGTAACAAAAATGGTGAAAGGTCTGGGGGATAAACATATCAAGAGAGATTTCAGGAACTTAATATGTACAGTCTGGAGGAAAGAAGAGAAAGCAGAGACATATTTGAAACCTTACATCAAGGGGGTGAATAAAGGTTCAAGAGAACAGTATTTTCAATATGAAACCAAGATCAAGAAAATGGGGACATGACCTCAAACTCACTGGAGGAAAGTTCAAAACTAATCTTAGAAATCTGTGATCAAATACCACCAAAAGAAAGCTCTATCAGTGTATAAAAAAAATATACGTTTTATTTGGGTACAGTGTTGCATGACTGAGCAATTGCCAGTTAAAGTAGCACAGTGCTAAATAGGAAAAAATGCCATGGTCATGAAGGGTGTAAAACCTTCCAGAGGTCAAATGGTTAATATCTGTTTGCCATCTAATGTTTATAACTATTTAACGTATAAACATATCAATCTACTCATAATATGGTAAGCTCAGATAGGGTCTGAGTAAAAATACAAAGTTTATATATTGTACATTCTGATATTGTATTTTTGCTTGATACATGTATTAAGCTTGGTTCATACTACTGCTACCTGAAAGTCATGCAAGTTGCAGTGCAACTTTGCGAGGCAACTCGAGTACTACTTTGAAGCTACTTTGAAGCAACTTCTGTTAAAGTCTATTGGCACAAGTCAGATAGAAAACACCTTGAAGTCTTACAGGAACCTTTTCTAAAGTCAGAGCGACTTCAGTAGGCTAATTAAGATAGCTCTCATTGACTAACATGGGATTTCACATGTCATGCAACTTGGGGTCTCACAAGTCAGATCCCAAGTCGCGGTAGCGTGAACCGAGCCTTATTTATTCATTATTTAGGCAGGCTCTGCTGTCCTCCTTATCTCATTGATAAATTCTGTCTGAAAATAATTAATTAATGATGTGAAACATTGCACCTGTTACACAGAGACCACGTCATCTTTACCTGGATTGTAAATGACATGATGGAGCTCAGTGCTGCATTTTATAACCTTGTCAAAAATAGTTTTTTTTAACTCCTAAATATACTATAATTTGGTATTGTGACATGAGCCCTATTGATTTATGTTAAACATGACTTTTGAAGATAGGTGCACCTTAAGGCTTTATTTCCATTCCTTCTCACAACTACTATTTTTGCATGTTGCATTACTCAATTTAGGCCATATGTATCAACAGGCTTGATGTGTGAAAAGTGAAATACGTGTAAATATACGTAATAAATGTAAAATATTCTGTTATGTGGAGAAACTAATCAAGTCCATTGATGTATTGTCAAATCCTGCCTGTAAAAATGAAACTTGAAAAATGAGTAGGTTGGTCAAAGAAGTGGAAACTGCAGTTCAATGTTTTTAAATGTAAAATAAATCACCTAGGGAAAAAGACTCCCTTGAGAGAGACATGACTTCAAAATAACTGGAGGAAAGTTCAAAACTAATCTTAGATACCGTATATACTCGAGTATAAGCCGAGTTTTTCAGCACATTTTTTGTGCTGAAAAACGGCCCCCTCGGCTTATACTCGAGTCAACGTCTGCAGGGGGCTGCTGTCTCTTACCTGGCTCTGGTCCCACGACGATCCGGTCCAGGAAGCGCGGCTGCTCCTTCATTCGGTTCGTCCACTGGATGTTCGCGTGGCTGCTCGGCTCCGCCTTCTCACCGGTGATTGGCCGCCAGAACTGTAGCTCAGGAAAGGCACACAGGCGGCCAATCACCGGCGAGGAGGCGGAGCTGAGCGGCCCCGCGAAAATCGAGTGAAGGAGATGCAGGTAAGTGTGCCGTGCTTAGGTGCTGCTGCAACCACATATGCTGGCTGCAGCAGCACCATACTGGAACAGGGGTCAGCAAGTGTCAGTGGGAGGAATAGTGCCCCATCATTGGTGTCACTGATACCAATGATGGGGCATTATTCCTCCCACTGACACCAACGATGGGGCACTTTTCCTCCCCCCCACTGACACCAACGATTGGGCACTATTCCTCCCCCCCCACTGACACCAATGATGGGGCACTATTCCACCCCCCACTGACACCAATCATGGAGCACTATTCCACCCCCCACTGACACCAATCATGGGATACTATTCCTTCCCCCCACTGACACCAACGATGGGGCACTTTTCCTCCCCCCCACTGATACCAACGATGGGGCACTATTCCTCCACCCCCCCCACTGACACCAATGATGGGATACTATTCCTCCCACTGACAACAATGTTGGGACACTATTCCTCCCACTGACACCAAAGATGGGACACTATTCCTCCCACTGACACCAAAGATGGGGCACTATTCCACTGACACCAATAATGGGGTGCTATTCCCCCCACTGATACTAATGATGGGGCACTATTCCTGCCACTGATACCAATGATGGGGCACTATTCCTCCCACTGACACCAATGATGGGGCTCTATTCCTCCCACTGACACCAATGATGGGGCACTATTCCTCCCACTGATACCAATGATGGGGCACTATTCCTCCCACTGACACCAATGATGGGGCACTATTCCTCCCACTGATACCAATGATGGGGCACTATTCCTCCCACTGATACCAATGATGGGGCAATATTCCTCCCACTGATACCAATGATGGGGCACTATTCCTCCCACTGACACCAATGATAGGGCACTATTCCTCCCACTGACACCAATGATGAGGCATGATTCTTCCCACTGGTGTTCCCACCCTCGGCTTATACTCGAGTCAATAGTTTTTCCCAGTTTTTTGTGGTAAAATTAGGTACCTCGGCTTATATTCGGGTCAGCTTATACTCGAGTATATACGGTAGTATTATTTTACAGAAAGGGTAGTTAATGCTTGGAGTAAACTTCCAGCAGAGGTAGTGAGCCAGTCACAGTAAATGGCTTCAAACATGCTTGGGACAAACATAGATCTGTATTCAGACAAAAAAGTTAACAAAAAAAAAAATACAAAATCATGTATAACAAACTAATGGGCAGACTCGATGGACCACTCTGTCTTTTTTCTGCCATCATTTTTCTGTTTCTATGAGTACTGTGAGCGGCAAAGAATTATAACTATTGCTCAACAACTAAATATCGGTATCTACAGATAGCAATGCTCTTTCTCATTTTTTAAAGATGAATATGTCCCAAACACAACAATTGCATGAAAGATCAAACTAACAGAAATAATGATAAACAGAAATATATGTAACTTGCCGAACCATAGCTTTTTTGAAATGTTTAAAGGCTTTTTAAGTTTAAGTTGAAACTCACATGAATTTTGAAAAAGAAACTATGTTAGCATTGGGAAACAAGAGCCTGATTTGTTTTCTCTCTTACTACAGTCTGCAAATTGTAGAATGCCGCGTATCAGAATTGAATTTGTCATCTCCAGACCTCACAGGAATTTGAGGAAATGAATAGTTAGAAAGTCATCCTGGTATTCTTCTTTGCTTTAATCAAAGTAGAAGTTTCAATTTAAACATTCAGGAAATCGAGTCTTATGCAAGGCAATCAGTCTACTGCTGACAAGGGCTGGCTTGGCTATGTTACATTTTTTGGCACAGTACATACTTTCATTGGTTTCAGCCACAGAGTATTTGCTCATTACTACAACTTACCCACACCCACTTATGAGTATAGATGTTTGTTTGTCCTTTAACTAGCCTCTGTAACACCAATACAGCCATAAAGTTTGAGTTTAGAAAATACTGGCAGAACTGGCATGTACATATTGTTGGCATAATAGATGGAATTCTAACTTTCAGGTAACTGAATAAATCTTTACAAGTTTTTAAACACAAAACCATTTTTATAGTGGCCAAGTTCTTGAATGGAATCTGATTATTAACTTGGTGGCCTGAATGACTTTGCTGCTACATTTGTCTTTTGGCTCAGGGTCTGTGGGCTGTATGCATATCAATGTAAGTCCAGCCCTCTATCCTGTCTGTTGTATGGAATGTATTCTGCTGAAAAAAATTGGCGGTGTTGTTTTTTACTAGGTAGATGTGTACAATCTACTTTAGATTTGCCAACAAATAAAGCTGAACAGTGGCTTAGCAGTTAGAACTTTTGTATTGCAGAAAGGGGGTCAGTTTTCAATCCCGATAATACTTCTATGGTGTTGGCATGCTCTCATTGTGATGGTTTGGCTTTCCTTTGGGGTCTCCAGTTTCCTCCCTTACTCCAAAGACATGTTGGTAGTTTACTTGGCTCTAGAAAGTGCATGTATGTGCGATAGGGACCTTAGATTGTAAGCTACTTGAGGATAGGGACTGATGTAATTGTACAATATGTAAAGTACTGTATACATTTTCAGTACTCTTTAACCTCTTCAATACAGGGCACTTTTATCCCCTTCCTGCCCAGGCCATTTTTCAGGTTTCAGTGCTCTCACACTTTGAATGACAGTTGCGCTGTCATACAACATTGTACCCAAACTAAAATTTTATCATTTTCTTCACACAACTAGAGCTTTCTTTTGGTGGTATTTAATCACCGCTGGGGTTTTTAATTTTTGCTAAATTAACAAAAAACCCATGTTTTTCTTTGTTTCTGTTATAAAAGTTTGCAAATAATTAATTGATCTTCATAAATTTAGGCCAAGATGTATTCTGCTACATGTCTTTGGTGAAAATAACCCAAATTAGTTATAGAGTTAGAAAGTTATAGAGTTCACAAACTATGGGATAGATTTGAATATTGATCAGTCCTGAAGTACTAACAGCCAATCTAATTTCTGGAGGTCCAAGAATGTCAGAACAGTACAGATATCCTCCAAATGACCCCTTTTTGCAAAGTAGACAGTCCGACGTACTTCATAAGAGGCATGGCAAGTTTTTTGAAGTTGTATTTTTTTTGGCATAATTTTTCGGAAAATGAAAAAAATTATTTTCACTATATTTTTTTTACATACTGTCACCAGTGCGGTACAGCGTCATCATATAACTAGCATGGCTAGGGACACTGACTGGTGACAGTATGAAAAAAAATATATAATTTTTTTTTATTTTTTTTTATTTTTTATTACATATTTTCTTTTTTTTAAGATTTTTTTTTCATATTTCACTATGACCAAAGTAGTACAATGTTACTAACATTGTACTACTTTGGGGAAGTGATCAGTATTTTTTTTTTTTACACAATTTGCTTATAGCAAAGAATTGCTTTGCTATAAGCAAACATTTACCTGAATGACATTGATTCATTCAGGGTTTTTTTTTTTTTGTGCTTAGCTGTGATTTGGCCACGGCTAATCACATCACACAGCTGGGCTATGATTGGCCCAGCTTGTGCACGTGATCGCCGTGAGCATTCGCAGCTAGACACACTAGTATTCAATGGATGGCATGAATGAAGCCATCCATTGTATACAACTGGTCACAGCAGGTCACATGGTACCGGCAACAGGGCCGGTACTCAGATCTGACATCGGCCATGTCCGAGGTACACGGCCGGTGACAGATCGTGCCGCTGCGCGGCTCTGCAGGCACGCAAACTGTGCATGCCCGAAAGGACGCCATATGGCGTCCACCCGGAAAGGTGAGGGTTTTTGCCGGCCGCCATTCGGCCATAGGCTGGGAGGGAAATGGATAAATACCTATAATAAATAAATAAATGTATAGTGTGAAAGTTTAATACATTTGTGTCCTATTAGTTAGGCATTAAAGAGTTGATAGTAAATGATAAGATTTAATACATTTGTGTCCTATTAGTTAGGCATTAAAGAGTTGATAGTAAATGATAAGATTATTGTACAATTAGGTTGGATCATTTGCGGTTATGTAGGTTATGAATAGAGGTGTTAGAAGAAAACATATTAGTCTATTAGGATATAGGAAAGAAGTGGGAATGATAGAGAAGCTTATAGTCTCTTATGGTAATGGTACTGAAAGAGACACAGAAGATAGAAGAGCTTACAGTCTTTTGGTTACAAGGGAACTATATTGAAGATCCTATAATCTATTAGGCTATGGGGGGAATTACATAGTTATATAGTTAGTCTGGATGAAAAATTACAAAAGTCCATCCAGTTCAACTAAGAAAAAAAAGTTCTAATCCTATACCCACAAATGATCCAGAGGAAGGCAAAAAAATCCCCAGCAAATCATGATCCAATTTGATCCTACAGGGGAAAAAATTCCTTCCTGATCTCCCAAGAGGCAATTGGATATTCCCTGGATCAACTTTACCTATAAATATTAGTATCCAGTTATATTCTGTGTATCCAAGAAAGAATCCAGGCCTTTTTTAAAGCAATCCACTGAGCTGGCCAGAACCAACTTTTGAGGGAGTCTATTCCACATTTTCACAGCTCTTACTGTGAAAAAACCTTTCTGTATTTGGAGATTAAATTTCTTTTCCTCCAGATGTAAAGAGGGCCCCCTTGTCTCCTGTGATGACCTAATGGTGAATAACTCTACACTGAGTTCACTACATGAACCACTGAAGTATTTATACATGTTGATCATATCCCCCCTTAATCTCCTCTTCTCAAGACAGAATACATTCAGTTCCTCTAATCTTTCCTCATAGCTGAGCTCCTCCATGCCTCTTATCAGTTTGGTTGCCCTTCTCTGTACTTTCTCCAGTTCCCCAATGTTCTTTTTGTGAACTGGTGCCATAAACTTAACTGCATTTCCAGATGAGGTTTCATTAATGATTTGCACAGGGGTAAAATGATATCTCTCTCGCTGGGGTCTATACCTCCTTTAATACAAGAGAGGATTTTGCTCTCTTTAGAAACTGCAGCTTGGCATTGCATGCCATTATTAAGCTTGTGATCTACCAGAACTCCCAGATCCTTCTCCACCATTGATTCCCCCAGTTGTACTCCCCCTAGTATGTATGATGCATGCATATTTTAAGCCTCCAAGTGCATAACCTTACATTTATTAACATTAAACCTCATTTGCCACATAGCTGCCCAATTAAACAGTGCATTGAGGTCGGCTTGTAAGTTGGAGACATCCTGTAAGGACGTTATTCCACTGTAAAACTTGGTGTCGTATGCAAAGACTGAATTGGTATTTTTAATCCCAGACCCTATATTGTTTATAAATATATTAAAAAGTAAGGGTCCCAACACTGAACCTTGGGGTACACCGCTGACAACCCTAGACCATTCCGAGTATGAATCATTAACCACTACTTTCTGAATACAATCTTTTAGACAGTTTTCTATCCAGTTACATACAAATTTTTCCTAGCCTGTAGACTTTACCTTACACATTAGCTGTGTGTGAGGAACTGTGTCAAACGCTTTTGTAAATTCCAAGTATACCACGTCAATAGCCACCCCTCTGTCCAAGGTTTTGCTCACCCCCCATAAAAAGAAATCAGATTTGTTTGACAACTTTTGTCTTTCATCAACCTATGCTGTCTGTTGCTTAAAATATTTTTTTCCAGCAAGAACCCATTTATGTGGTCTTTTATTAAACTCTCCAGTAGCTTCCCAACTATAGTAGTTAAACTAACAGGTCTATAATTAGTTGGTAAAGATTTTGATCCCTTTTTAAATATAGGCACCACATTGGCCTTACGCCAATCCCGTGGTACTATGCCACTCATTAAAGAGTCCCTAAAAATTTGAAACAATGGCTATGAAATGACAGGGCTTCATTCTTTAACCAATTTGCGCCAGCGCCTCCCGGCCCTTTAGGAGTTTCAGAAGCCGGGAGGCGGGTGGGGTTTTAGGGTCATGTGACTGCCGTGATTCGCCGTTGCGGCGGTCACATGACCAGAAAAGGTCCCAATCGCTAGAGGCTTTTTAGAGTTAATTTAAAGTACAATATGTATTTATTATGTGATGCATGTTAGCAATTTGGTGTATTTTATTGTGAGGGGGCTGCATCTGCATTTCATTTTATTAATTTTATTGTAAAAAATAATATATTTTTCTGATTCTATTCAAATTAGGTCATCCTCTCAGGTTTCATAACCCCATATTGTTAATCAATGCATTTAGTTAAAATGTATTACTTTTACCCAAGACAGCTATGAAGGAAGCCCAAAACAAATTCGTACACTTACCATACTAAGAATGTTGATTTTTGAGGGGAATTTAGCCAATACTTGCAGCCAAAGACAAATGTGACAGTATCTTTTTACTGGACTTTTATAAGTTTTATCTTCCCAAAGAAAAATATCTCACATGTCACAGTTAGGCCTTATACATGTCATCAGGTTTCAGCAGCCCCTACAGTATACAGTTGTGTCCAAAATTATTCAACCCCCACTGAAATTGAGTGTTTTGGCCAGTTTGACATTGCTTTTGATCATTCAGTCATCTTGCTTACATTTACATTAAAGAGGCACTTGTAGGTCAGACAAATATAACATAACAGTTATAATGAAATAACCACAAATGTCTTTTCTGTGCTCACAGCATTATCAGTTTTATTCAACCCCCAAGTGACATTCAATCTTAGTACTTAGTACAGCATCCTTTTACAGTTATAACAGCTTTTAAACGTGAAGCATAGCTTGACACAAGTGTCTTGCAGCGATCTACGGGTATCTTCGCCCATTCTTCATGGGCAAAGGCCTCCAGTTCAGTCACATTCTTAGGCTTGCGCACTGCAACTGCTTTCTTTAAGTCCCACCAGAGGTTCTCAATCGGATTTAAGTCTGGTGACTGCGATGGCCACTCCAAAATGTTCCAGCCTTTCCTCTGCAACCATGCTCTAGTGGACTTGGAGGTATGCTTGGGATCATTGTCCTGTTGAAAGGTCCAACGTCTCCCAAGCCTCAGGTGTGTGACGGACTGCATCACGTTTCCATCCAATATCTCCTGGTACTGAAGAGAATTCATGGTACCTTGCACACGCTGAAGCTTCCCTGTACCTGCAGAAGCAAAACAGCCCCAAAGCATGATTGACCCTCCACCATGCTTCACAGTAGGCAAGGTGTTCTTTTCATCATAGGCCTTGTTCTTCCTCCTCCAAACATAGCGTTGATCCATGGGCCCAAACAGTTCTAATTTTGTTTCATCAGTCCACAGAACACTATCCCACAACTTTTGTGGTTTGTCCACATGGCTTTTGGCATACTGCAGTCGACTCTTCTTATTCTTTGGAGACAGCAAGGGGGTACGCCTGGGAGTTCTGGCACGGAGGCCTTCATTACGCAGTGTGCGTCTTATTGTCTGGGCTGAAACTTCTGTACCCACATCTGACAAATCTTTTCTCAGTTCCTCAGCAGTCACACGGGGACTTCTCTCCACTCTACGCTTCAGGTAGCGCACAGCAGTCGAAGTCAGCATCTTCTTTCTGCCACGACCAGGTAGCGTTTCAACAGTGCCCTTTGCCTTGAATTTGCGAATGATGCTTCCTAAGGTGTCTCTTGGTATGTTTAACATCTTTGCAATCTTCTTATAGCCATTGCCCTTCCTGTGAAGAGAAATCACCTCTTCTCTTGTCTTCCTGGACCATTCTCTTGCCTTCACCATGTTTGTAACCACACCAGTAAATGTCTAGAAGGAGCTGAGTATCACAGTCATTTTAAAGCTGCCTAATTGGTGCTTATTATGCTTGATTGCTGCTCGGTGACATCCACAGGTGTTTTCAATACCTGATGGAAAGCACCTGTATGAACCTCTGTTCTTCAGAGTGGTAGTCTTTAAGGGGTTGAATAATTGTGGCAATGAAGAAACCACATAAGAACCATTTACTACTGTATTACATAAACAATTGATGTCATTTTAGTTGCATTTGGGTAGTTACAACGTCCTTGTAGGATTTGATTCTGAATACAATTCCAAATGTACACTATAGTCCCTAAACCCCTTTACAGCATTGGGGGTTGAATAATTTTGGACACAACTGTATTTGTGAACTATTTTCAAGGATGGAGCAAACGAAAGGCAGAATTTGAACCAAAATATCTGATGAGCATAATGAGGATTCATTGAGAATTGCTACCACATCCATTAAACCAGATATTGATGCGTTAGAAACACAGTCAAATATTGTACTAGTTTTATGTTGCCCTCTTTTACTTTTATAATAAAAAATATTACAAAAAATGAAGTTTTATTACTCAGATAGGTACATTATCTATATTAGTGATTGTGAACTTGTGATCTGCCCGACTTTTTCTGCTCATCAGCCATCGTTATTGTTCTTGTATTTTATGTGTGGCCCAAAACAATTCCTCTTCTTCCAATATGGCCAAAGAAGGTCAAAATGTTGGACACCCCAGCCCTACTCAATTCAAGCCAAATTACTTCTTTTGGTTATGTGTTATGGATATACTTAGGGATGCTTTCTTTAAGTTTAAAATAAGGGTTAATTGTACACATGTACTTTTTGGCATGTTCAGTTTTATTAATTTATTACTGGTGTACCGTTCACAAGTAAATCTTAGGTTTTAATTTACTGAGAAGAGCAAGTGCTTTTTGAGTAGGTATTAACAGTACTCATGAGTTCTTAGCAATAACATAGCTTTTTTTAGAACAGTTCATTCATCATGCTACCACAGCAGAGTTTGCTAGGATAACCTGACTGACAGACACCCATAGTTATCCTCTGCAAGTAGGTAATGCTTTTTTAATTAGCTGTTAGGATATTGAGTTTCTTTTGTGTGAAATGCTTGTTGCTGTACATTCATTCTGTATCTGGATAGAAGACCAGTGACCTTTATTAGTTTAAAAACTTTATTATGTGTAAAATGAATATCAAACTGCAATGTAACATAAAGAAAACACTTATTAGAACACTCAATATTATAAATTCAAAACTGTTGTGTTCAGATCAATATATATCAGTATTAACATTCTGTTATTTTAATTGGGTAAATATGACATACTGCATATCAAAATGGTATGTTTACCACTTGGAAACCATGTCTGCTGTCCACATTTTTATTTTATTTTACTAATATAATGTGAATAGCTTGTGCTGCAAACAGAAAAAATAGCAGGAGTTTAAATCCAAACAGCTGAATGAGATTTAAAATATGCCCCTCCTTGTCTATTACACATGTAGATCTGAATAGATTTTCAGTTAGACTGAAACAGTCAAAAAGTGAAAAAGAAATTCTGGACTTTCTCCTTGGGTATTAGAATGAAGGATGCACACAGTATTGCACTTTTATTTTCAGATTAAAACTTGTAGACAAATATTGAAAAATATTATACTAAACAGTATACAAGTTTAAAAAAGGTTTTAAACGCATTTAATAAAATTAAGCCAAAACACTATAGTTTCCCTTTAAGCCACAAAAGTACATGGTATAACAGGGATTTAATCGAGGGTGTAGAGAGAATTTAATTTGGATGGCAGGGGGTTTAAAAATGTTGGAGGTACCTTTAAGAAAACCAGTCATGTTTGGGCTTATGTGTGTTTTTTTTTTAACGTAGTCTTTAATTAATAAAATAGTGTAAGCTGTTGCCGCATTCACATTACATGTATGCCAAAATCCTTGTAGCCACCAAATATATCTTAATTAATATGCCACAAGTGACACACTTATGAATGCACATAAACCTCAAGCAAAATATCATCTCAATAAAGGAAACTTCCATTGCATGGGCTTTTCTGTGCATGAAACATAACAAACACTTTATCTGTGCCTACCTTAAAAAAAATTAGTTCTTCTTTAACTGCTTTACCGCTGCCCTATAGCAGAAATACTGCAACAGGGTGGCAGGGGTGCATAAAATCATGTCATTTGCAGCCTTGGCTGTCGATCACTGGGTCCCGGCCGGTGATTCCTTGCTGGCATCTGGTGATCGGCAAATAATACCGACGTGGGGAGAGAACTGTATGTAAATAA
Organism: Staurois parvus; assembly: GCF_062004578.1. Classification (NCBI taxonomy): domain Eukaryota; kingdom Metazoa; phylum Chordata; class Amphibia; order Anura; family Ranidae; genus Staurois; species Staurois parvus. The sequence goes on along the minus strand of NW_028317961.1, from coordinate 7,267,427 downwards.
TACAGTTCTCTCCCCTGTCAGCTCCAGCGCATAGCAGAACCATATAAAGCAGTGTGCTTACAGTGGAAAGCACAGGCACAGCCATAGTAAAACACACAATTAACCCGTTGATCACCCCAGATGTTAACCCCTTCCTGCCCAGTGCCATTAGTACAGTGTTATTGCTTTTTATTAGCACTGATCACTGTATTGGTGTAACTTGGGATGTCAGTGACAGTTAATTCCCCCCAGTGCCAGAATGCCCGCCGTAGTCCTGCAGTCCCGCTATAAGCCGCTGATCACCGCCATTACTAGTACAAAAAAAAAAAAGATTCCAGTACATATACCGCCATTTGTAAATGCTATAACTTTCACGTAAACCAATTATTTTACATGTATTGGGATTTTTTTTAGCAAAGACATATAGCAGAATACATTTTGCCCTAAATTTATGATGAAATTTTATTTTTACATTTTTTTACTGGACATGTTTAATAAAAAAAAGTTAAAAATATCGTTTTTTTCTCAAAATTGTCAATTTGTCTTTTTTGTTTATAGTGCAAAATATAAAAAACTCACAGGCAATAAAATACCACCAAAAGAAAGCTCTATTTGTGGGAAAAATAGGATGTAAATTTAATTTGGGTGCAGCGTTGCATGACCGCGCAATTGTCAGTTAAAGTAACGCAGTGCTGTAACGCATAAAATGGCCTGGTCAGGAAGGGGGGTAAATTCTCTGGAGAGCAAGTAGTTAACCACTTACAGACCACCTGCCCACAATGAATTACAGATGGGTGCACTGTACAGGCACTTCGACGTACCATCTTTGGCATCCTCCGGGTACAGGGCATGTATGCTCACCCCCACATGCCGACTTCCTCTGTATTTGTACACAGCAGGAGTTTGTCAGCAGGTCTCAGCCCATAATTCATGCCCGGGACATGTTGATTGGCTGTGCCCAATCACAGTTCAGAGCCCTGTGTTAACAATAAAACAAATGGAACAATCTCTCTGTTTCTTCTCCCTGCAAAGCCAGTTTCAGTTAGTGTCAGATTGCCTGTAGCACTATCACAGTTCCACTATAAGTTACTATTCACCTCCATTAGTAGTATAAATAAATAAATAAAAATTACAGTATTTATCTCATAGTTTGTAGATACAATAAACTTTTTCTGCAAACAAATCAATATACATTTATTGGGATTTTTTTACCAAAGATATGCAGCAGAATATATTTTGGGTACATTTATAAAGAAATGTTATTTATTTTTTATTGAATATGTTTTATAGCAGAAAGTAAAAAATATTGAGTTTTTTTGCAATTTTTGGTCCTTTTTCATTTATATAATAAAAAAGCCCAGTGGTGATCAAATACCACCAAAAGCACAATTACCAGTTAAAGTAGCTCAGTGCTAAATAGCAAAACATGGACTGGTCATGAAGGGGATAAAATTCCCCTACTATGTGTGTATAAAAATGTCATGGAGAGGAGTAGGACTGAGAAATGGTAAGTGAACTAGAATAAGTGCTTCACCCTCACATCCAGCTGATACATCTCAGTGCTGCATCACTTCTCTAGGAAGACGATCTGTCAAAGGGAACAGGAAGTTATTGAGTAATCTTTCGGGTCTACTGACTTCAGCTAGCACAGCTTTTGATATGGTTGCCATTATTTGACCATAATTTGTAGGGTCAGTGATACTGGTGTGATATGACACATTGGGGTTTATTTACTAAAGCTGGAGAGTCCAAAATCAGACTCCCTTCTGCATAGAAACCAATCAGCTTCTAACCTCAGCTTGTTCAATGAAGCTTTGGCAATGAAACCTGGAAGCTGATTGGTTTCTATGCAGAAGGGAGTCTGATTTTGGACTCTCCAGCTTTAGTAAATAAACCCCATTTTGTTAAACGTCTGATGCATGGGGTAGTTACTGCCATCCTCATTCCACAAAAGATCCTCCTAGTTCTACTGAGTTCTGATATTAATACTTTTCAGAATATTTTTCATAATCTTTATAAGAGATGTGCACATTTTTAAAAATACACTTTTACAGGTTTGATAATTCTTGATTTGATTCTGTTGAATTTTTCTTGCCCTAGTAATAAATACTTAGTGCCACACTGTAAGGTTTACCATAGATGCAAAATGAATATGAATGATGGGAGGTACAACATTTGCCCACCATCTTTATCACTGGGACCTATCACAGATTTTTATGTAGCAACTAACAGAGTGAAGTACATGTTCAGTTATCAACTTTCTTCTGTCTTATCACTGACGAGTAGAGAAAAACTTGTTTTGTTCTATTTTGGATTTGTTCATTAAGTAAATAATTTCATTTAGTCATATTTGTTATGTTAGAATGATTTGTTTTCGGAATTCGTTTAGTATATTTGTTATTTTCAAAACGATTTGAAATTTGAAATTCAAATTTCAGCAGATGGCTATATTCATTCTACTCCATTCTATTCCACTCTAATCTATTCTACTCTAGTCTATTCTATTATTTTTTTTCTATTCTTCTCTATTATTTTCTATTCTGTTGTGTTCTATTCTATTCTATAAAGTAGGAATCATCATCTTATTTCACTTTTATACCTTAGTGTATTTATTGCAATTTGTTTTTTCGATTTCACATCTATCTTCAAATTCATTTTCAAATTCAAACTCAGATAATTTGTTTGGTTATAATATATTTTGGATTAGTTGAAAATCGCTATTATTGTGATTTGGAAATTCGGATACATCCAAGTCTCCGAATAATGAAAATTTAATCTGAATTTCAATTCGTAACGAAATTAATTGCACATGTCTATTGGCAAGTATTTATTATCCCACCCTCTTGGGAATCCTGTCCCTACGCAGTTTTTGATTGCGGCAGCATAATGCCATGTATGGTTACCTTTATTGCACGTCTATTACATGGATTAAACAGATAAAGTGTAATGTGCAATCAAAATGAGCTATTTATGTTTTACACTTTCTTATTTTTTTAGTACCCTTTTTTTTCCTCTTTTACCTTTTTCTTTTATATATTTCACATACTAGATGGGCTCACCAAGTGGTAATGAGGGCAAGTAGTATATTTTCCCCAAATTTAATTTTAAAAAAAGCAGATTTGACATTAAGATACAGATGCTATTTACTTGTCTTAATTTGAAGAACAAAAATAAAAGAATAAAAAGGAACACCTTAACAGTTTATGCAGCTCATCTGATATAATTATAGCTTGAGGAACAGTTTATTTTTGTGCCTGTCTGTGGAGAGTGGACTCTTCCTTCTAAAATAATTCCAGCATTCAAAAGTGTAATCACTACACACTGATCCACAAAGATTCTTATTTCCTTATCAAATTTCTTTACCAGGCTTAGCCAAGCTTGTCCTTTTCCCAGGTCCCTGCTTCAATAGCTGATTTATTCCAAGCATCTTGCCAGCAAACATTCCTGGGAGCAAACCCATGGAAGAATGAAGTCCTAATTTCTTTATCTCTCTCACAGAGAGGTTGTGCTCATGCTCTTTAAAAAGGTCACAGGTAATTTTCTTGGTTTGTTCCGCAGGAGTAATAGAATGGTACACACTGGGAACGTTTGTGTAAGAATTTCAGGTGACCACCAAGGAAGGGAAAGCAAAAACCAAGGAATTAAAAACATTTCATAGGAACTTAAAAGCACTGAGATAAAACATCTTAGAAAAAGATATTATGTAAAGTATAGTAACAGTATTAACAAATTTCTTGTTTAAAAAATGTGTTTGAAACAAAAGAACAGAGTACTGTAGGAACAGAAAGAATACATTTGAATAGGAACACTATTTTCATATACAAGCACTGCAAGTCTTATATTCAAACTCTCGTCAGTGCAATTTTCCAGAGTACTCCAGAGTACTCAAGCTAATCCTCTTCAATCCAAATAGCAGTGTGATTCTCTGGGTACATCTTGCACTATATCTTGTGGCATGTAGAGAGAAGGATATGAGTCAAGGTGTCTAGTAGGCAAAACTAGAGGATACTGCAGAACAGATCCTAGAGGGATAAAAGTGATACAATAAATGAATTAGTACTTAGCAGTCCTAATTCACCAACAGTGTTTATGAGTTGTAAAATTAATGTTATAACAAAAAGGATGCAAATAAAGATTGTGCAAGAGAAAGGGACAAATGGAATACAAATAAGCACAGATTTGCCAAATCCAAGACTAAATAGGCCACAAGTAAGAAAAAAACAATTTGTATTTACATAATAAGTTCTTTTTGTATGGCATTGGGTACTGAGTGGGCACAATAACTTGCCCAGCAAAAAAGACCTTAGGACAAAAATGTGCAAGCTAGGCCTCCATGTAAAGTAAAACTGAGACATAATAAAGGAAAGACACACCAAAAGGCAACAGAATGTGATTGTTGGAATCAAAATGAAAACTGAGAATTGTGAGAAAACAGTAGAAAAATACAAAAAATAAAACAAAATTTAAAAGCGAGAATGATAAAACTCCTTGAGTCTGATTTACTTAAGGAGCTGGGAATCTTCACACAATTCATTTGTGAAAAAATACTAATTTACTGTACAGGCATTCCTCGGTTTACGAATTTAATACGTTCTGCGGGATGTATCGTATTGCGAAAAATTTGTAAACCGAAACGCAGTTTCCCATAGGAATGCATTGAAAACCAATTAATCTGTTCCGGAGGTCAGAAAAAAGTAAAAAAAAAAAAGTATTTTATCTGTTCAAAACTCTTTATAGAGTTCACTTTAAAGGCATAAATACTGTACAGGGACATGATTAAATATTAATTCGTAAATGCATTGAAAACCAATTAATCTGTTCAAGAGGTCAGAAAAAAGTAAAAGAAAAATTTATCTATTCAAAACTCTTTATAAAATGCACTTTAAAGACATAAATACTGTAAAGGGACATGATTAAAAATTAATTTGTAAATGCATTGAAAACCAATTAATCTGTTCCAGAGGTTAGAAAAATGTAAAAAAAAAGTCTTATCTGTTCAAAACTCTTTATAAAGTGCACTTTACATGCATAAATACTGAAAAGGGACATGATTAAAAAAAAAATTGTAAATGCAGTGAAAACCAATTAATCCGTTTCGTAGGTCAGAAAATCTGAAAAAAGTCAAAAAAGTCTTATCTGTTCAAAACTCTTTACAAAGTGCACTTTAAAGGAACAGGACCAACGCTATAAACGCTTCGTATTGCGAAAAAAAAATTCATAAACCGAAGCATTATTTTCAATCGATTTTCATTCGTAAAACAAAAATTACAGTAACCAAGGCGTTCGTAAACCGAGGTACGCCGGTATTTAGTTATCCTATCATGTGCAAATGAAATAAATAAAAACATGGATTATCTTTACACATGATCAGATAATTGTAGTGAATCCTCACACAATTTAATGTGTGAACATTTCTAATTCATATAGTAAATCAGCCTCATTGAGTTTAATAGCAGTGACTTAATAACTTGCTAAACCTGCTCCTAGGCCTTACTAAAAAAGGGAAACAGGCAACATTAAGAGAAATATTGTTAAAGTTTACTATAAAAGAAACACTGCTACTTAAATAACACCATAAATAATTCTTCCAGTTTACACAGGAAGGAAAGCTATACATTCCTATTTACTTAAACTGTGAAGAGTTGAGTATCAATTGTCACTAATATACCAAACAGTCACAATCATTTTATAATGTCTTGCCTTGTCATGTCTTTTACCACAGAAGACCCACCAATCCAATATCTATTATAAAATATAAAATAACAATAAAGTAAACAATGTTTAATGTTTTGTTGGTTAACTAGTTGCCGACCGCAGATAGCCGAATGACGGCTGCACTGCGGCCGGCCAGTTCTGAGTGGACGTCATATGACGGCCTCCCAGAACGCGCTCTCCTGCGCTCCCCAGGGGGCGCGCACCCGGCGATCTCTGTGATCACTGTGTCCTACGGACACAGCTGATCACGTGATGTGGTAAAAGGCCAATCACAGCGGCCTTTTACCACGTGATCAGCGGTGTCCAATGACACGCTGATCAGAGGGAAATGCAAGTGCCGGTTCTCGGCTGCACTTTCCTCACGCTGTCAGATCGTGAGGAAAGTACTGCCGAGAACCGGCAGTTGTCAGAGCGGGGATCGGCACCGATCATCAGGGCACTGATGATCAGTGCCCTGATGATTGGTGCCCAGCAGTACCACCCGCAAGTTCCGCCCACCTGTGCCCAGCAGTGCTCCCACTAGCTCCGCCCACCTGTGCCCAGCAGATCACCCACCTGTGCCCAGCAGTGCACCCACCTGTGCCACTCTGCAGTGTCACACACCTGTGCCCAGAAGTGCCACCTACCTGTGCCCAGCAGTGCCACCCACCTGTGCCCACCCACCTGTGCCCACCAGTGCCACCCACCTGTGCCCACCCACCAGTGCTGCCCACCAGTGACACCCACCAGTGCCACCCACCAGTGCCCAGGGGTTGTGCCAGTCAGTGCCGCCAGTCAGTGCCCAGCAGTGATGCCAGTCAGTGCCGTCTATCAGTACCCATCATCAGTGTCACCTATCAGTGCCGCCTATCAGTGCTGCATATTAGTGCCGCCTATCCGTGACACCTCATTAGTGCTGTCTATCAGTGCCGCCTATCCGTGCCACCTCATTAGTACTGCCTATCAGTGCCCTTTAGTGCTGCCTATCAGTGCCCATCAGTGCCGCCTATCAGTGCCCATCAGTGCTGCCTCATCAACGTACATCAATGAAGGAGAAAAAATACCTGTTTGAAAAATTTTATAATAGAAACAAAGAAACTTTTTTTTTTTCAAATTTTTTGCACTTTTGTTATTTATAACGCAAAAAGTAAAGTGCCCAGCGGCGATTAAATACCACCAAAAGAAAGATCTATTTGTGAGAAAAAAATGATCAAAATTTCATATGGGTACAATGTTGCATGACCGCGCAATTGTCAATCAAAGTGCGGCAGCGCTGAAAGCTGAAAATTGGCCTGGTAAATAAGGGGGTATAAGTGCCTGGTAGGCAAGTGGTTAAAAAAGACAGACAGACAGCATTTTCTTCAGTGGATTCCTATGTAGCGCATATGTCCTGGACAGTTGGGAGGCAAGGAAATAAACCTGGTATTGTAGATTTGCCTTATATCAATATCTTAAGATTTTAACCAAACATAACTACCATGTTTCCCTTCTGCATAAGATGAATGATTGTTTTCCCAACAGGTAAGTTTTCAGAAATGTAAGTAATAAAGATTCTTAGTTTAAATTTGACAACAAAAGTAAATTTGTATAGCAGATAGCAATAATGCCCAATTTATGGCAGCTAATAGGCATTACTGATGGATTTATTAGATAGAGAACAATGGGCTTGTTGCAATTTAGACTAAATTAATAATTATGGCTCTGCTTCACAAGATAAGTGGTTGATTCTTTAAGAACCAGTAAAGCAAAAGATGCTTGTTATGCTAACTATATGTAAACTTTCCCTTTGTAAAATAACTCATAACCACTTCAGCCCCGGAAGATTTTCCCCCTTTCCTGAACCGGACATTTTTTTCTCTTTGGCACTGTGCTATTTCAACTGGTAATTGCACAGTCGTGCAATGCTATACCCAAACAAATTTTATGGGTTTTTTTTCATACAAATAGAGCTTTTTTTGGTGGTATGTGATCACCAGTAGTTTTTTTATTTTTTGTAACTGAAAATTTTGAAAAAAAACCCCTATATTTTCTTCTTTCTGTTATAAAAAATATCCAATAAACTCAAATTTTATAAATATGTGTAGCACCCTCCTAGTTTAGCTAGGGGAAGCTAAATCTCTGATAGTTAGTCAGGAGCTGATTTTCAGCTGAGGTGTGATAGCCATAGGGGTCAAATTGTGTTCAGGCCTGAGAGACCCCACAGGCCAGCTCCTGCTCTGAGACTTTCAGAGGAGGGTCTTGCAGGCAGTGGGTGGATCTATGGAGTGGCTGGCTGCAGTCTTGAGGGACCTCAGCCAATCCCCAACAGAAGGCAAGGAACTGGGACGCCGTTAAAAGTGTAGGAGCCTGCTCAGTAGCAGGAGTGGGATGGTGGGAAAGGAATGTGGAGCAGGAAGATGTGAGACTGGAGAAGGAAGGCTGCCAGGAGGCCTAGTGGGATGGGGAGCCTGCAAGCCTTGAGCTGGAAAGGAGGAAAACTCTGGACTCACTGGCCCCCTGAGCAAGGACCGCCTGTATGGCAAGGAATGAGCAGCCCAGCTGATAGGCCTGGTAGCAGCAAAAAATGATATCTTACATTTGATGGGATTTTTAAGGCAACCTTAACCACTTCAATACCGGGCACTTTTACCCCCTTCCTGCCCAGGCCAATTTTCAGGTTGCAACGCTTTCACACTTTGAATGACAATTGCGCGGTCATGCAACACTGTACCCAAACTAAAATTTTATAATTTTGTTCACACAACTAGAGTTTTCTTTTGGCGGTATTTAATCACCACTGGGGTTTTTTATTTTTTGCTTAATTAAGCTTTTTTGTTGTGATTGGCTGATTGGCCATGGCTAATCACATGACACAGATGGGCTGTGACTGACCCAGCCTGTGCATGTGATCACTGTGACCATTCACAGCTAGACACACTTGTATACAATGGATGGCATGAAAGGAAGCCATCCATTGTACACAGCCAGTGACAGATCTCACCACAGCGCGGCCCTGCGGGCATGCACAAATCGCGGTCCGGGAAGGACGTCAAATGGCGCCCTACCGGAGGGATGAGAAGTTCTCCCGGCTGTTATTTTACTATAGGCCGGTGGGAAGTAGTTAAATTGCACAAGAGAAACCACTTTTTTTTTACAAAAAAGAAAATCAGCATTTTATTTATACATGTCATAAAAATTTTTTTTGCTTGTCAGCACATACAAAAATGGTCATTTCATATTGCCAAATATATTACAAAGCAGTTTAGATTACTCATACAATTCACAAATTCTTGTACTCTCCAGTATACATCCGCTGATTTTCATCTTGCAACCTCAAAGTTTGATTGCAGACATATTCAGTCTGGGATTCAACGCGTTTCAAATGCTTAACACAGATTCTTCTTCGGGGATATGATACCACTCTATAATAGTAATTAATAATCAATTTTAGCAAACATTATCATAACTATTTAGTACTGAACCAAACCATATGAGGTAGAAAACTATCATAACCACAAAGAAATGGCTCACTGTGTGAGGAGCTGAATCCCCTCCAAAAATGAGGCCATCATTCTCTTTTATTAAATTTTCAGTACAAAAACAGAAGAACAACCTTATACTCATAGAATTCACACAAAAAACTCCCAATTCCCTTTTTGCATTACCTTACCCCCTGCCCCGCCCACCCTCTCGCCCTCACCCTATCCAATTACCCCTGTTCATATTTTATTTCCTAGCTTCTAATCCTCCCATGTTTTTCTGTCTATACCTATGTCCCTTCCCTCGTATCTCCACTCTCTCTTTCAGGTATTCCATCTTACTCTGACTACACCTTTCACCTTAAACGCCAACCAATTCTGAGTATCTTTTAGATATTTTAAAATCTGACCAACTACTCCATGTTTTCCTAAATTTTTCCATTTTATCCTCCTCCATATGATATAACTCCTCCATCCTATATATATTTTCCACTCTAATTATCCAGTCAATTATTCCTGGGGGCTCTTGGACCTGCCAAAACCTGGGAATCAGGCCCTTAGCCGCACTGACTAAATTATATAATATCCTATTTTTATACAGTTTCACTGAAAATTGTAAAATAAACACACTCACGGGTCTTTCTGTATGGTGATCCCAGATATCTCCTGGATATGTTGGATTATTTCCTGCCAAAACTTCTGTAATTTAGGACATCCCCACCATATATGTGCCATTGTTCTCTTGATCCCACAACCTCTCCAGCATAGAGGCGAAACATCTAGTTGCTGTTTATGTGCCACACACTTGCAGTTCATTTCAACTGTGCTCATATTCGTCACCTTATGTGTTCATTTAAATATTTTATTCTTTTGTTGCTCATTCACTTCTGTTCCAAGCTCCTTTTCCTATTTCACCAAGAACAGGGGAGGATCAACTCCTTCCATATCCACAAGGATCTTATAGCTCCTAGAGGTAACTTGTTTTGGTACTGTATTTACATTCAACAATATTTCAAACGGGTACAGATCCTCCGACATCCTCAGTTGTTGTGGGAGCACTGAAACAAAATTACCTAATTGATAATAAAGCCACTCATCTAATGTGAATAATAAATCTTTGTTCTTTAAATCTAGAAAAGTGTGCAGCTTCCCTATATCCAATATATCCTTAAAACGTGTATTTTTATCTTTAATCCACTTCCCAAAAAATATTATCCTTCCCTGGAGGGAAATACTCCGTTCCCACCAAGGGAGCCAATATTGAATTATATTTCCATCCCTGTTGCTTATATATTATATCCCAGCTTCTTAAAACTAGTGTTCACGTCTAATATACAAAACTTATGTGGTATCCAAATAATCTCTAATTGTGCCTCACTCAACTTCCCTTCCATATCTACCCAACACTTTCCTTGTGAACTATATGTCCAATCTACAATTCGTGATAATATCACCGATAAATAATATTTCGTGAAATTAGGCAAGCCCAATCCCCCATTCCGATTTTGCCCTACACAGTGCCTCATAACTAATTCTTGGTTTCTTATTTGCACATCTAAGTTTCATCTTCTTTATTATGCCAAAGAAAGACCCTGGTAAATGTACTGGGATCATATGAAACTTATACAGGATTTTTGGTACTATCACCATCTTTAACAAATTTATGTGACCTATCCAAGACGCTCCTCCTTTTGAAAGTCTTCTCAACTCATCCCTTATTTCATTTACTAACGGGATATAATTTGCCTGATATAGGCCTTTTATTGAAGGATTTCATCCTTAATTTTATCCCCAGTTAACCTATTTCCTTTTCACTCCATGTAAATGGAAATTCTTTTTGTAAACTCTGCTTCTCTGTCTTTGAGATATTGATATTTAAAATCTCTGACTTTGAGGGGTTTATTTTCAGATTTGATAACTCACCATACTATTTTAGTAGTCTCATTAAATTAGGCAATGCAATTCTGGGATTTACAATATAGAATAACGTATCATATGCATAAGCTGCCACCTTATGCTCCACTTCACCTATATTTATTCCTTTTTCTGTATATCTATACACTTTCTTACCCTCACCAACTCCAGGTCCCGGAATATTACAAATAGCAATAGAGAGAGTAGGAATCCTTGTCTACTACCATTATACATTTTGAAAAACTGAGAGAGGGATCCGTTGACCTTAACCGCCGCTGACGGACCGTTATAAAGCCCTTTTAACCACTTTAACATTTTGGGCCCTAAACCTAAAACCTCTAACGTAGCAAACATAAATCCCCAGTCAACCCTGTCAAAAGCTTTTTCGGCATCAATCGACAGGAATATTGTTAGCTGTTTTTCTCTCTTTGCTTTTTGTAAGAGGAGCATTGATCTCAAGCCATTGTCCCTCCCTTCTCTTCCAGGGATGAATACCACCTGATCCTGGTGTGTCCACTCCAGCATAAACTCCTTCAGTCTAGTTGCCAATAGCTTAGTGTACAATTTTGTGTCATTATTTAATAAGGATATGGGCCTATAACTAGCACACTGTGAGCTATCCTTCCCTTCTTTAAGTATGATGGTTATATATGCTTGCAGTGATTCTTCCCTCATTTCCAACCCCTCTCCTACTGCATTCATATATCCACACATTTTAGGGACCAGGAGATCTCAAATTTTTTTAAAATAACCCACCGTATATCCATCAGGGCCTGGGCTCTTTCCTGTGGCCATATTCTTCAGGGCCAAAGTAATTTCCTGCTGGGTGATAGTTCTCTCTAGGGCCTCAAGTTTTTCTTTTGATATTCTTGGCATCCCCATCTCATTTAAATATTTCTGCCTTTTTCTCTTCTTTTCATCCTCTATTTCTTTTTGATTTCTGGAGCTTACATCATACAACCTAACTATAATATTTTTGAAACATACTAGCAATATCAGTGATGGTATACACCATTTCTCTTTTCTCATTTTTAAATTTTTCTATAAAATTTTTAGATTTCTTTTCCTTTAATCTCCTCATTAAATGTTTTCCTGGTCTATTCCCCCACTGATATCTTTCTTTTGATACCCTATTGAGTATCCTTCCTGATTCCTGTTCCATTAGATCTTTTAATTCTTCTCTTTTAGAAATTATCTACTGATATAAATCTAAATATGAAATATGAAGCTCCTCCATCACCATCTTAATTTTTTCCCACGGTCTTTCTTTTTTTTGCCCCTATCGAAATCAGTATTCCCCTGATATATACTTTGTGTGCCTCACATATTGTGGCATCTGAAACCTCCTCAGTCTTGTTGAACTCAAAAAATTGATCTGTTTCCTGCGTTATCCTTTTCTCCAATTCAGGATCTTGTATCAGCGTCTCATTTACTATCCACATAGCTGTTTTATCCCATTCCTCTCCTATCCATGGTTTCATTGTGACAAGATCATGATCATAATTAGAGATGAGCGAATCGAACCTGGCGAAGTGGAATTCGTTTCGAATTTCAGGAAAAATTCAATTCGCATCGAATCCGAATTTTAGCAAACTTCGGGTGCACGAATCTAATTTTTCCCGATCAGCCGGCAAAAGTGTCACTGCAGAGAGCTCCGCTATTTCTGACAGTTCTGACAGTTCATTTACAGCGGTTGAAACATTGTATCTATTTGTTTCCATTTAGGATACAGATGTTTTTATTCGGAAATAAATAGATACAATGTTTCAACCGCTGTAAATGTGAAGGAACTGTCAGAGAACTGTCAGAAATAGCGGAGCTCTCTGCAGATACACTTTTTGCTGTACTGGAATACTTCTTCTTTTCATTCTTCTTCTTCTTTTCATTCTTCTTCTTCTTCTTCTTCTTTTCATTCTTCTTTTCATTCTTCTTCTTCTTTTCATTCTTCTTCTTCTTCTTTTCATTCTTCTTTTCATTCTTCTTCTTTTCATTCTTCTTCTTCTTTTCATTCTTCTTTTCATTCTTCTTCTTCTTCTTTTCATTCTTCTTCTTCTTTTCATTCTTCTTTTCATTCTTCTTCTTCTTCTTTTCATTCTTCTTCTTCTTCTTTTCATTCTTCTTTTCATTCTTCTTCTTCTTCTTTTCATTCTTCTTCTTCTTCTTCTTTTCATTCTTCTTTTCATTCTTCTTCTTCTCTTTTCATTCTTCTTCTTTTCATTCTTCTTTTCATTCTTCTCATTCTTCTTTTCATTCTTCTTTTCATTCTTCTTCTCATTCTTCTTTTCATTCTTCTTCTTCTTCTTTTCATTCTTCTTCTTTTCATTCTTCTTCTTCTTCTTTTCATTCTTCTTTTCATTCTTCTTTTCATTCTTCTTCTTCTTCTTTTCATTCTTCTTTTCATTCTTCTCCTTCTTCTTTTCATTCTTCTTTTTCTTTTTTTCATTCTTCTTCTTCTTTTCATTCTTCTTCTTTTCATTCTTCTTTTCATTCTTCTTCTTTTCATTCTTCTTCTTCTTTTCATTCTTCTTTTCATTCTTCTTCTTCTTCTTCTGTTCATTCTTCTTCTTCTTCTTTTCATTCTTCTTCTTCTTCTTCTTCTTTTCATTCTTCTTCTTCTTCTTTTCATTCTTCTTCTTCTTCTTTTCATTCTTCTTTTCATTCTTCTCATTCTTCTTTTCATTCTTCTTTTCATTCTTCTTCTCATTCTTCTTTTCATTCTTCTTCTTCTTCTTTTCATTCTTCTTCTTCTTTTCATTCTTCTTCTTCTTCTTCTTCTTCTTTTCATTCTTCTTCTTCTTCTTTTCATTCTTCTTCTTGTCATTCTTCTTCTTCTTCTTGTCATTCTTCTTTTCATTCTTCTTCTTCTTCTTTTCATTCTTCTTCTTCTTCTTTTCATTCTTCTTTTCATTCTTCTTCTTCTTCTTCTTTTCATTCTTCTTCTTCTTCTTTTCATTCTTCTTTTCATTCTTCTTCTTCTTCTTTTCATTCTTCTTCTTCTTCTTTTCATTCTTCTTTTCATTCTTCTTCTTCTTCTTTTCATTCTTCTCATTCTTCTTTTCATTCTTCTTTTCATTCTTCTTCTCATTCTTCTTTTCATTCTTCTTCTTCTTCTTTTCATTCTTCTCATTCTTCTTTTCATTCTTCTTCTTCTTCTTTTCATTCTTCTTCTTCTTTTCATTCTTCTTCTTATTTTCATTCTTCTTTTCATTCTTCTTCTTCTTCTTTTCATTCTTCTTCTTGTCATTCTTCTTCTTCTTCTTGTCATTCTTCTTGTCATTCTTCTTCTTCTTTTCATTCTTCTTCTTCTTCTTTTCATTCTTCTTTTCATTCTTCTTCTTCTTCTTTTCATTCTTCTTCTTCTTCTTTTCATTCTTCTTTTCATTCTTCTTCCTCTTCTTTTCATTCTTCTTCTTCTTCTTTTCATTCTTCTTCTTCTTTTCATTTTTCTTTTCATTCTTCTTCTTCTTCTTTTCATTCTTCTTTTCATTCTTCTCATTCTTCTTTTAATTCTTCTTTTCATTCTTCTTTTAATTCTTCTTTTCATTCTTCTTCTCATTCTTCTTTTCATTCTTCTTCTTCTTCTTTTCATTCTTCTTCTTCTTCTTTTCATTCTTCTTTTCATTCTTCTTCTTCTTCTTCTTCTTCGTCGTGCCCCGTGACTGCCCAAATGAGTGAAGTGTGCGGTGATTCTAAGATCGACGGCACTCATCTGCATGTCATACTGACTGACAGTATTATTTCTCTTCCCCAGCAGCCTCCAAGGGCATTTAAATTAAAGGTACAGTGTTCTGCACTAATATAAAGGCTCTCTGAAGCCTAGAAACCCTTTAAATAAGTTAAATTCGCGGCAAATAAATTCGCATCGAATCGAATTTCTCCCGCAAATTGGGCGAATCAGCCGAATCGAATTTTTGAATAATTCGCTCATCTCTAATCATAATAGATGTAACCTCTATGTTGGAACTAACCAACGACTCCAGTTGTCTATGTTTGATCATTATATAATCCAGTCGTGTATACGATCCATGTACTGGAGACAAGAAGGTGTAGTCTCTTTCTCTTGGATGTTTCACTCTCCAAGTGTCAGTCAATTGACATTGATATAACTTCTTCAATAATTTTAATTTCCTGCCACCCTCTCTCTGCATACCTGATGACGTATCCTACTGTGGATCCAAACATATATTAAAGTCTCCTGCCACAACCAGCCTACCATTTTAAATTCTTAATACATCCTCCAAAAACATTACTGGGTTTTTGTTGGGACAGTAGATATTCATTAGTGTACATTCAAATCCTTGTAATTTTCCCCTCAAGAATAGAAACTGACCCTCTGGGTCCTCCAGTCTCCCCTCCAGGGTAAAACTAACATTTTTTGAAAGCCCGATTGCAACTCCTTTGGCCCTTCTTATTGGAGAATCAGCATAGTACCACATAGAATAATACCTCGTATATATCTTAACATTTGTATCATGTGTTATGTGTGTATCTTGTAGGAACACTACATTTATGGAGTATTGGTGAATTTCCCTAAGTATCTTTTGTCTGTTTGTTGGGGAGTTTAATCCTTTCACATTATAAATTATAAACTTAATCAAGCTCATTTCTGATGTTATTTCACTTCCCTACCTGAAATTCCCATCAAAGGCATATCGACATCAACTTAAGTCATGGACCTTTTCCCTCCCCACCTACAACCTCCCCTCATTCTCCTCCCTTCTCCCCTCTGTTCAGTAGAAATTCAACTCCCTCTTGCTAAGTTTCATGACAATAATTTAGAGCCTTGTATCTCCTCCTGTACTAAGGTCTCTCAATCGATTACGTTTCCCTTGTCCTTATTGGGCAGGGTGAACCTATTTAAGATGGTGTTTCTCCCTAAAATTTTATACATTCTCACCAACTCACCAGTTCTCATCCCAAAAAAAGTTTTTCAAGAAATTGATTCCATTCTTATATCCCTCTTGTGGTACCCTAAACCCCCCCAGAGTATCCTTGACCACTCTACAATTACATACTTATAGAGGAAGTTTTGCGCTTCCTAATCTACACTTGTTTCTGCAACTGAACAATGCTGCAACCACAATGGCTGCTATAGTCTCTTCCTATGAAACCCTATCCAACTTGTTATTTAGACAATCCTTACATGTTACTGGGGGTACTTCTATTCTTCATATATCCCTCTGTAGTTATAAGTAGTGTTCTGTCTCCTTAGCTGAACAAGATTATATTTGTTCCCTTAACCAGCCACTATGGCATAATCCATGCTTACAAAATTTTGCTTCTCTCACCTGTGGTCAATTATAGGTAAGAAGAGTATAAACTTATCTACATCAACTGTACGAGGGGGGCATGTTCAAATCTTTTGCAAAAAATGCTCCAGAAGTTACGTATTCCAATGCATTGGTCCTTTTACTATGCACAACTCAGACATGCTGCGGAAGCACAAATTGGCCTTGTAATGTTCGCCTTACTAATTTGACACTTGAACGAGCCCTCCTTCGTCCAGACCATATGGGGTTGATATCCTTTTATTACTTTTTGCTTATGGATGAACCTGACCCCTGCCTATTAAAAATCCAGAACAAATGGTTGGGAAACATCCCTGATCTCAGCTCTGAAAATTGGCAGGGTTTGTTTAATTCACACTCTCAGCTAAAGATAAGCTTATTCAATTCTGCTATCTGCATAGAGTGTATTACACCCCGGCCTGTTTGTTTAAAATGCAAAAGAGAGACACTCCTATCTTTCATAAATGTGAAAGTGAACCTGATGACTTTCTACATATGGTTTGGAGATGTAAGAGGATTCGACCCTTTTAGTCACAGGTGACGGCATTTATTGCAGACACCTTCGACCTCCCTAATAATTGTTGTCCTAAATGGTGTCTGTTGGAAATATTTGAAGATTTCAAAATGTCTTCCATATTCAAACACTTCTTTCGATTTCTGCTTTATTATTTATTACAAGACGATTGTACTTAATTGGACCTGTTTGGAGACACTACATATTGGGCTATGGAAGAAGGTTACTAACCATACCTTACCATTGTACAAATTGACGTATGAAGCTAGAGGATGTCCCAAAAAGTTTTATAAACTTTGGGGCCCTTGGCTTGATACTCAGGACATCAGTGACTCTTTATTATCCCTGATATCTGACCCCATATGAGAACTTGTTATGTTATTTTGCTGGCCTAATGTACACTATATTGCCAAAAGTATTGGGACACCTGCCTTTACATGTACATGAAATTTATTGGCATCCCAGTCTTAGTCCATAGGGAAACTTTTTCAAAGTACACAAAAAGCAAAGACAAATGTTATCAGGGGTTTCAAACACCACAAGCTTTATTAAAACTAATTTACTCATTAAAAAATTAAGCCATGTTTAAGAAGACAGCTTGGGATCTTACATCCGCAAGACAAATCAATGGCAGATAACCAAGGCAAAAGCTAACAAAGTGTATAGAAAGCTCTGTTTTCAACACAAAAAAGTGCTTTAAATTAGCTGTTAAAATATTAGGAGGAATAGATAAAAGAATTCATGTTATTCTTGCTGAAATAATTTACAGTTGCAAGAAAAAGTATGTGAACCCCTTGGGATTACGTGGAGTTTTGCATGAATTGGGCATAAAATGTGCTCTGAACATCATCTAAGTCACAACAATAGAAGAACACAGTCTGCTGAACATAATACTACACAAACATTAGATGTTGCCATGGTTTAATTGCACATAACATGTAAACATTCACAGTGCAGGGAGGAAAAAGTATGTGAACCTTTGGACTCAATACTGGTTGACCCTCCTTTGGCAGCAATAACCTCAACCAAACGTTTCCTGTAGTTGCAGATCAGACCTGCACAACGATCTGGAGTCATTTTGGACCACTCCTCTTCACAAAACTGTTTCAGTGTAGCAATATTCTTGGGATGTCTGGTGTGAATCGCTCTCTTAAGGTCATGCCACAGCATTTCAATCGGGTTGAGGTCAGGACTCTGACTGGGCCACTCCAGAAGGCGTATTCTGTGCTGTTGCAGCCATTGTTTTGTTGAATTACTTGTATGCTTTGGGTCATTGTCCTGTTGCATCACCCATCCTCTGCGGAGCTTCAGTTGGCGGACAGATGGTCGTATGTTTTCCTGCAAAATGTCTTGATAAACTCTGGAATTCATTTTCCCATCAATGACAACAATCCGTCCAGGCCCTGAGGCAGCAAAGCAGCCCCAAACCATGATGCTCCCTCCTCCATGTTTTACAGTGGGGATGAGGTTTTGATGTTGGTGTGCTGTGCCTTTTTTTCTCCACACATAGTGTTGTGTGTTCTTCCCAAACAACTCAATCTTGGTTTCATCTGTCCACAGTATATTTTGCCAGTAGTGCTGTGGAACATCCAGGTGCTCTTTTGCAAACTTCAAACGTGCTGCAATATTCTTTTTGGACAGCAATGGCTTCCTCCGTGGTGTCCTCCCATGTACTCCATTCTTGTTTAATGTTTTCCTTATTGTAGATGTGTCAACAAAAATGTTAGCATGTGCCAGAGATTTCTGTAGGTGTTTAGTGGACACTCTGGGATTCTTCTTTACCTCATGCAGCATTCTGCGCTGTGCTCTTGCAGTCATTTTTACAGGATGACCAAGCCTAGGGAGAGTAGCAACAGTGCTAAACTTTCTCCATTTGTAGACAGTCTGTCTTACCGTGGACACATGAACATCAAGGCTTTTGGAGATACTTTTGTAACCCTTTCCAGCTTCATGCAAGTCAACAATTCTTGATCGTAGGTCTTCTGAGAGCTCTGTTCTGCGAGGCATGGTTCACATTAGACAGTGCTTCTTGAAACCAGTAAACCCAAAACAGGTGTGTGTTTTTTAAGGGCAGG
This sequence comes from Staurois parvus, assembly GCF_062004578.1. Taxonomy (NCBI): domain Eukaryota; kingdom Metazoa; phylum Chordata; class Amphibia; order Anura; family Ranidae; genus Staurois; species Staurois parvus. Next base: position 7,248,505 of record NW_028317961.1, on the reverse strand, counting down.
ACAGCTGTCAGCAACACATCCAATATCATCACACTGATTGGAGTCAAGGTTGGCTCACTCCTGGCTCCAATTAGCTCTGGGAGAAGTCATTAGGCTAGGGCCTCACATACTTTTTCCTCCCTGCACTGTGAATGTTTACATGTTATGTGCAATTAAACCATGGCAACATCTAATGTTTGTGTAGTATTATGTTCAGCAGACTGTGTTCTTCTATTGTTGTGACTTAGATGACGTTCAGAGCACATTTTATGCCCAATTCATGCAAAACTCCACATATTCCCAAGGGGTTCACATACTTTTTCTTGCAACTGTATCTTTTTGATGAGTAAATTGGTGTCATAAAACACTGACAGTATTATCAACATACTTTGATAATACTGTAACGTGGCTGGATATAATCCCAGGGGAAAATAGGGTCTTTACCTTCACTGCACAGCATCCGAGACTGGGGGAGATAAGTGTGGTATTGCAGTAATCTTTTTGCATGCAGCTCCTTAGAGTTCCAGCTTCTACAAGGGTGGAATATTGATACAACATTACCACCTTAAAACACTGAGAAAATTCTAGCCTGGCCTATCCAGATTACAGCCCCACTATCAAGCCTACAGTCTTTGCCGGCATCTGTCCCTTTGTTACTGAACACTGGTTTGTGATCAAGAAAACTGTCCCTCTTAGAGAATAATTACATTCCAGGCTAAAATCTCTGTACATTTCCAAAATCTACAAAGGTAACTATTACTACTCAGTTACTTCTGAAACACATAGGGGTTGATTTAATAAAACTGGAAAGTGCAAAATCGGGTGAAGTTGTGCATGGTAGCCAATCAGGTTCTAACTTCAACTTGTTCAGTTAAGCTTTGACAAAAAAAAATCTGGAAGCTGATTGGTTTCTTTGCAGAGCTGCACCAGATTTTGCTATCACCAGTTTTAGTAAATAATCCCATACTGTTGTAACAAGCCAAATAACTAAGCTTCCTTGGAGAGACTCATGCTCACACATTTCCTTTAGCTCTATCCACAATCCTCTCAGCAAACGAGGCAACAGTCAGGTTCCCCTCCCATCTCCATAGGGAGCAGTCTAAATGCTCCCCCCTGAAGGGGAGTGCACAACCCAGTACTTCATGCGTTCATATGTTGATACTCTGCCCATGACCAGTGTGTAAAGCTTTTGCTTCAATCTCTTTCCAACTTCGCAACCACCCTGAGCTCCACAAACACTCCACTATATACCCCTAAGTAACCAAGTATGAATGAAAGGGAACACTGCCCAGCAACTACCCGGATGACACTATGCCTAAAAAAGTTCTATATAAAAGAAACAAAGATGTAAAGAGATATCCAGTGGCACCTAAAGGAATACAACATAGGTCATATACCTGTTGCAATACAATTTTAAAACATACCTAATACACTGTATTGCACTATGTACTATGTACTATATGTTAAAGATACACTATATTGCCAAATGTATTGGGACAACCCTCCAAATTATTGGATTCAGGTGTTCCAATCACCTCTATGGCCACAGGTATATAAAAATCAAACCCCTAGGCATGCAGACTGCTTCGACAAACATTTGAGAAGGAATGGGTCGCTCTCAGGAGCTCAGTGAATTAAGGCATGGTGCCATGATAGGTTGCCACCTGTGCAATAAGTCCATTCGTGAAATTTCCTTGCTACTAAATATTCTGCGGTCAACTGTTAATGGTATTATAACAAAGTGGAAGCAACTGGGAACAACAGCAACTCAGTCAAAAAGTGGTAGGTCACATAAAATGACAGAGCGGGCTCAGCTATATCTGGGTTTGGCGGTTGCCAGGAGAATAGTACTTGCCTGACTGAATTGTGCCAAGTGTAAAGTTTGGTGGAGGGGGCATTATGGAGTAGGGTTGTTTTTCAGGGATTGAGCTTGGCCCCTTAGTTCCAGTGAAGGGAACTCTTAAGGCGTCAGCACACCAAGACATTTTGGACAATTTCACACTCCCAACTTTGTGGGAACAGTTTGGGGATGGCCCCTTCCTGTTCCAACATAAATGCACACCAGTGCAAAAAGCAAGGTCCATAAACACATGGATGAGTGAGTTTGGGGTGGAGGAACTTGAGTGGCCTGCACAGAGTCTTGACCTTAACCCGATAGAACACCTTAGGGATGAATTACAGCGGAAACTGCAAGCCAGGCCTTCTCATCCGACATCAGTGCCTGACCTCACAAATGCGCTTCTGGAAGAATGGTCAAACATTCTCCTTGACACACTCCTAAACCTTGTGGACAGCCTTACCAGAACAATTGATGCTGTTATAGCTGGAAAGAGTAGGCCAACTCAATATTGAACCCTATGGACTAAGACTGGGATGCCATTAAAGTTCAATTGTGTGTAAAGGCAGGCCGACCAATACTTTTGACAATATAATGTATGTCAAAATGGTTATTTTGTCATGCCAGCTATTGGATCACAAACTACAACACACACACACGGGCCATCACCCACATGATGGCCAAAATGCTGCCAATCTTGCTCACCAGTAAGGAAGCAGCAGAGTGAGGCCTTGCTGGTCCAGTTAGAAAGAGAGTGGCACCATAAAAGAAGGTATGTGGTATCTTTACTCACTTAACAATTCTTTCCCTGGCAGCAGGATTGTTAGTGTAACACTGACATTTCTATTTCAATGTATTCAGCCAAAAGTGTATCAAATAGAAGAGAAAAATATAAATCCATGTGGGGACAAACAGAAACAGGTAGTCCTTGAGTGTGCCTAGACCACTCTAAATCCCATGATCATACAATATGGGCAGGCAAAATGTAAAAGTAGATCAATTGTTACAGCTAAGGCAGCAGTGGTGTATTTATGCTTTGTGCTGCCCTAAGCAACACAAAAATGCCCTCCCCCAGAGAGACACCGACCAACACCACATTACCCCTCACAACCCCCCCCCCATGGTGAAAGCTTGACAATGACCAACACCAAAGAACCCCCACCCCAGACAAGAGAGCCTTCCACTGCCCCCCATATACCTGCCACCATGCCGCCCCTCCACCACCACCCGGCGAAAGAGGAAAGAGAGAGACAGTGACCTTTACAGCTCTGGACATCCCCAGGAATGAGAGTCAGACTCTGCATACACAGTGAAGCAACTTCTCACAGATCCCACCTGGTCCCCGTGCCACATGTGTCCCTTCTTTTGTCCCTTCTTCTGCCTCCCCCTGAAAAATGCTGCCTTAGACAAATGCCTTGTTTGCCTTGTGGTGAATACACCCCTGCAAGACAGCTGTATTGAAGGTATCTAGTCCTGTGAATTGCATATCGCCTGGTAAAGTTTTTTAACCCTTTCATCACCACTTCCCCACTTTGTCAGCTGATGATAATTTCAAGATGGGTTGTGCTACCTTATTTGCATGCCTTCCTATGTTATCACCATGTTGTAAGTAGTCTTCTCACAACTAATTTACAGTGCATGTGAATGTGCATGCTTTGTGATTATATGCATGAGCATTACTGTTTCACCTAAAAATGTAAATTTGGCCAGCCTATCTTGTGTTACATACAACTTTTTGGTTTAAATTTCCTGTGTCAATTCCTTGCTCAGTGGACAGAGGTGATGATTCTGATTCAATGTCCAATTAGGGGTCTGCAAGCAAAGCAATGACATATGACATTGCATTGCTGAATCAGGAGGACAAATTGTTAAAATACAAATAGTTACAAATTCCATCTTTTGTTAAAAAAAAATTAAGACTCTTTTAGACTATTCCTCCAAACCCCGGGTCCATATGAATCTTAGAATATGTACTGTAACTCAAGGAAGTAAATAATGGTCTACGTCCTTCTTAAGGAGCTAAAATTCTCGAAGTCAAATTGCGATGGCAGATGGGACTAGTAGTCTTCCATTCAAACATTTGTGTGAATGGATTTGTGAATGGATGATATGGTTGTGTGGGGAGAGCCATGCATAGTTGTGCCGAATTTAAAATTTATATTATTAAAAAAAAAGATGCTAAGGGAAGAAGAACCCCACAGTTCAGGTAAGATGAGGTGTGGTTCAAGGGTGGGAGATTTCCTACATATTTCATGTTAAACCCTTAACATGGCTGTGACAAGAAACATAGTGGTGGAATTAGTCTTTAATTAGCCTTTAATTAGGAACTAAGTTTGTCATCTGTCTGGCTGTATACTATACTGGCTTAGCATTATTGCAAATCCTATTACAGGTAAGTCTGTAAACATAAATTCATTTCTGCTGTTTAACTATGTCTTATCCTGGAGTTTCACTAAGAAACAGGCAGTAAACAGTGTTTTTATTTATCTCTGGGAAAAGGAAACATGCTCTTCCCTATTATGATCTGGTCATTGAATGCTCCGAGACCACTCCAGAATCCATAGCCATGCACTGGACATGAAGATACAGAGAAACAGTCCCCCACTGGAGCACATGTGGGCACAGTCTTCTAGGTGAATGGAATATCAGGTAAGTTATACTGCTTTTCTCACCCCCAAGACCTAAATGAGCAGTGAACACTTGCATTGCGGGAGCAGCCTTTATTGATTCTGGTGGATTTCCTGATTGAAGCCTCTTGTGTCCTAGTTTCTTCTTTTACAGTATTTGGATTGTCTGCATTAATTTCTAGTTTTGTGTCACTATGTTGCTTATCTTCATGTGACACTGATGTGGAATTTCCCTTTTGAGATTTACTGTACCCCACAAGTACACCTTCCTTTGTGCAAGCATCCCATTTTGTACGTTTTTCTTTTACAATGTGCACATAGGCTTTGCTTCCAAAAATGTTTAAATGGTTTAAATTCATGGCTTTTCCATTCCACAGTTCATATAGAGTTTTCTCAGTTAATTTTCCTGGTAGTCAATTTTGGAGATAGCATACGGTCATAATTGCCTCCCTCCAGTATGTGGTTGGCATATCTTTATCAAACAGCATGGTTCTTCCACTCTCACATAGAGTACAGTTAATTCTTTCTGCAACCCATTTTGTTCTGGGTTGTATGGTACAGTAGCTTGAAACATTATGCCATGCTTTCCCAGAATCGCCTGTGTATCACCTGTATATTCAGTTCCATTCTCTATGTGCAATACACTTGGCATTTTGCCAGACTTGTTGCTTACGTGAGCCAAATACTGTTCAAGTTCTCTGGTACTTCACATTTGTTGTTTAACAGATATAGTGTAGTATACCTGGAGTAATCATCTATAAAAGTGAGAAAATACCTTTTATTTCATGGAGTAAATTTTTCAATTGGACCACAACGATTTGAATGATTTAGTTCCAGAGGTTTTCTAGCTCTGCCATTACCTTGCTTTGGAAAGGCTTGTCTTGTCATTTTTCCTTTTATACAGCTGGTGCATTTCATTGTTTGATCACATAGACTATTTTTTATTCCACTTGCATAGTCATTCTCAGTTAATTTCTTTATTATTTCAGGACTTCTGTGCCCAAGTCATCTGTGTCATGTGTGAATGCAGTTCAAATGTTTTTCCTTCTTGGCAAAAATTAACCACTTTATTGCAGTTCAGCTTATACAGTTCAAGCCTTTGCAAGTAAGAGATCCCCTTTTGTGATGGCACAACTGTCACCTTGGAAGGTCACTACATTGCCTTGTTTTGTGAGCTTCTTTACTAACAAAAGATTAGAGCAGGGTCATACAGGACATTTTTCACAGGTATCTTTCTGGAGACACTCTGGGAAATAGAACAGTAAAGAAAACTGTCACCTATCTCTTCTGATTTCATTATTTTCCCATTAGCTGTGGTGATTGTTTCTGTTTTACTTTGGTCATATTGAATAAAGAAATTTCTCATGTCACTCATAGCTTCTTAATCAACACACCATGCCTGAAAAGATGAGGTGCAACTTTTGGATTGAAAAATATATTCATTATCTGAAAAAAAATCAGTTTATTTCTTCACACTTTAGGCCTTTTGTAATTTAGTTTGTTTTTCATTCTAGCTTTCCAGATTCAGCAATCTGCTTTTAAATGGCCTTGTTTCTTCATACAATGCATTCACATGTTTATTGTTGCATGTTACTGCTTTTATTCCTATTTTTCATATTTAAAGCAGACTCTGCGACAGAAGCACCGTCACTATTAATGCTTTCTGTTTTACGCTTATATTCATCCAATGTTAGTTCATCATCTGGACATGCATCAAGTGCTGTGACAAGCATTTCATAACTTTCTGGTAAACCACTAAGACCTCATGCATACTGGAAGTTTTTACAGCTGCTGTTTTGGGCATCAGGCATTTTTTCCTACAGCCAGTAAATTCCCCAGCATGTTATCCTATGTGTTCATGCACACATAGGCTTTTATCAGTGTTTTTTGGCAGGGGCATTTTTTTCAGCTGTAAAAATGCACTAATACTGAAAAACGTTGCAAAATGCAGCTATGAGTTTATGGCGTTTATAACTGATTTGAAGTCTCAACCTTTTGGGAGTATATTTTTGCTAAAATATGCTAAAAAAGGCAAACGCTAAAACTGCAAACACTGAAAACGCTGAAAAATGCTAATGCAAAAATATGACAAAACTTTTGTTTTTACTGCATCATTCTACAGCTAATGCTACTGCCATTTTTGATAAAGTCCAGCATGCATGAGGTCTAAGAAATAGTTCTGTAACATGAAAATATTTTATTTCTTTGTAGCGTAATGAAACTCTTTTATTTCTTCTCCTATAACTTTCAGTCATTCAACCATTTCCAAGGCGTGCCTTGGAAATCCTGTACATCTTGGCCTTTCATCAGCTTGGTTTGGTATAGCTTTCTAATCATTTACAGTTTATTGCTGAGATTAGCTCATTCATGCACCTTTTGTAATCCTTCCCACATCTCTTTATCAGTTTTAAACTTACATATATGTATGATTTGATCTTCCTCTATGCTACCTAAGAGAGGTTGTGCTCTGAGCTTTCTGATATGTCCCTATCCACTCATCTGAACGGTGTTCTGACCTGACTTCATTTATCAATTTCCATGTACTTTCTCTTATTAGCAGCATTTTCATCTTGAATTTCCAAGACCGGTAGTTCTGGTTTGTCATATTTGCAAATGAAAGCTTTGTTGTTACTGGCCATTTTCTTTTATTCTGTTGCACTTATTTCCTGTAGCTGGCTATGATTGGGCCCATTAATTGTTAGAAATTCTGTATATAACCCTACAAAACAGTGCACAGTCCACATGTGTTTTACTGCTTCACTGCAACAAGGAAACAGGAAACTTTATTCAGAGAAAAGACATAGAGTATACCATAGATGCAGCTACAAAAGTAGAAACACTGCCATCTACTGAATACTGATGTTGTTTTTTTGCACAAAATACATGAACTCTGTAATCCAACAGCACCTATAGGGTAAATGAGCCCTAATTGTATTTAAAGTAATGTGATACATTCTCATTGATTTATAACTCGTAATATTTAACATATCCTATATTGCCAAAAGTATTCGGACGCCTGCCTTTACATGCACACGAGCATTAATGGCATTCCAGTCTTAGTCCGTAGGGTTCAGTATTGAGTTGGCGCACTCTTTGCAGCTATAAAAGCTTCAATTGTTCTGGGAAGGCTATCCACAAGGTTTAGGAGTGTGTCTATGGGAATGTTTGACCATTCTTCCAGAAGCACATTTGTGAGATCAGGCACTGATGTCAGATGAGAAGGCCTGGCTCGCAGTCTGCACTCTAATTCATCCCAAAGGTGTTCTATCAGATTGAGGTCAGGACTCTGTGCAGGCCACTCAAGTTCCTCCACCTCAAACACGCTCATGCATGTCTTTATGAACCTTGCTTTGTGCACTGGTGCGCAGTCATGTTGGAACAGGAAGGGGCATTCCCCAAACTGCTCCCACAAAGTTGGGAGCATGAAATTGTCCAAAATGTCTTGAACTCTCTGAGGATCTGAAAAAAAAGAATTGTTGCACTACATAAAGATGACCTAGGCTATAAGAAGATTGCCAAGACCCAGAAACTGAGCTGCAGCACGGTGGCCAAGACCATACAGCGGTTTAACAGGACAGGTTCCACTCAGAACAAGCCTCGCCATGGTCGACCAAAGGGGTTGAGTGCACGTGCTCAGCATCATATCCAGAGGTTGTCTTTGGGAAATAGACGTATGAGTGCTGCCAGCATTGCTGCAGAGGTTGAAGTGGTGGGAGGTCAGTCTGTCAGTGCTCAGACCATACACCGCACACTGCATCAAATTGGTCTGCATGGCTGTCATCCCAGAAGGAATCCTCTTCTAAAGATGATGCACAGGAAAGCCAACAGTTTGCTGAAGACAAGCAGACTAAGGACATGGATTACTGGAACCATGTCCTGTGGTCTGATGAGATGAAGATAAACTGATTTGGTTCAGATGGTGTCAAGCGTATGTGGTGGCAACCAGATGAGGAGTACAAAGACAAGTGTGTCTTGCCTACAGTCAAGCATGGTGGTGGGAGTGTCATGGTCTGGGGCTGCATGAGTGCTGCCGGCACTGGGGAGCTACAGTTCATTGAGGGAACCATGAATGTCAACATATACTGTGACATACTGCAGCAGAGCATGATCTCCTCCCTTCAGAGACTGGGCCGCAGGGCAGTATACCAACATAACGACCCAAAACACATGTCCAAGACGACCACTGACTTGCTAAAGAAGCTGGGGGTAAAGATGATGCACTGGCCAAGCACGTCTCCAGACCTAAATGGAAGGTGGAGGAGTGCAAGTTCTCTAACATTCAACAGCTCTGTGATGTCATCATGGGGGAGTGGAAGAGGACTCCAGTGGCAACCTGTGAAGCTCTGGTGAACTCCATGCCCATGAGGGTTAAGGCAATGCTGGGAAATAATGGTGCCCACACAAAATATTGACACTTTGGGTCCAATTTGGGCATTTTCACTTAGGGGTGTACTCACTTTTGTTGCCAGCGGTTTAGACATTAATGGCTGTGTGTTGTGTTATTTTGAGGGGACAGCAAATTTACACTGTTATACAAGCTGTACACTCACTACATTGTAGCAAAGTGTCATTTCTTCAGTGTTGTCACATGAAAAGATATAATATTTACAAAAATGTGAGGGATGTACTCACTTCTGTGAGATACTATATATATTGTGGGAACTCGCTTCAAATGGTAGAGCTCTTCTTGTTAAAGCACACAGCAACTCGCTTCTTTAAGGGCTTTTTTGCCCACTTTTATTTAAAAGAAAAAGTTCAACAAAAATGCTTCCCACGCAGGGGTATCCACCATCAATCAATACCAACAAAGATTCAGCCTCCTGGCTTGTACGCAGTTCACTGTCTGTCTCCTGCAGACTCTTCCCAAATTATGGCCACTAGCACACAGCTAGTCTGGCTTCCACCTGACTCCAAGGCAGAGACCTCCCGTCTCCCGGGGTGGAGCCCTCCTGACTCCTGTCTGCCGGGGTGGAGCCCTCCTGACTCCTGTCTGCCAGGGTGGAGCCCTCCTGACTCCTGTCTGCCAGGGTGGAGCCCTCCTGACTCCGTCTGCCGGGGTGGAGCCCTCCTGACTCCTGTCTGCCGGGGTGGAGCCCAGAACCATGGTTAGGCCTCTACAAAAAGGCCTGCACACACCTGTGCAATCAGTGTGCTGGGGGTTCTCAAAACACGGACCCCGGATTGGAGATTTCATCCCTCCCAGATCTCTTTGAAATCTCCACACTCCAGATCCCAAAACAGACTTAATGAACAAATGAGGAAACTGAAAAGCCAGTTTCCTCTGCAATACATCAACTCTCTGGAGCCCCTCAACCTGCCTGGTTGAGAATCCAGGGTTTTCAGCTTTATTTTGACCGTGGCAGGACACCGCACTGCCACAATATAAATATATGATATTCTTTAAAGAAGTGCTATCATGAAAGTGTAGTATACTGCTGTGTTCAGTTATTATTCTGGTAGTTGTGTTCAGTTAATACATATCACAATAGTATTCAGTATAGTAAAATAAACTGTTCTTAAAGGAAATACGGCAGTTGTCACTGCTAATCCATTTCTAAATGCTAGTTACTTGACTCTTTTTTTGACCATCTGGCTTTACAACAAAACTATACTCTTAAAAAATCGAGGAGGTAGAGTTTTCTGGCAGAGGAGACATGAATGTCTCTTCTGCCAAAATGTCCTTTCCTCTCACTCCACTTTTTTTGTGTGTGCTGCCTTTGGTGTACACTTCCAGTTTATTCTGATCTGTGGGAGATCTGTGAGATGCCAAGAGTGGAACAAGGTGTCTCGATGAAGTAACTCCAACATGCATGCATGTGGAAAAGCAAACAGCCACGCTCTGATGATCTTACATTTAGCTGAACTTTATTCATCCTTGCCAGTTCCCCCCATCTCTATGACTAAGCCCTGATGAGTGAAATATATTAGGTGGGTGGTCCTATAGCGGGGAACTGTTGTTGTGGAATAAGGTTCAGTTGAATGTAACCTCATCAAAATGCAACTGCTTGTTTTTCCATATTTGTCTTGGAGCATGGATGTCTCACTTTGGCCTGGCATCTAATTTTGTAGAGAGAGAGTGGATGCTTAGGAACATTCATCTGTTTTCCAATGTGCATGCATTGAAAACTGTGGACCATGCCTGTCGACCATATGCTGAGGCTGCCACTTGTAACCTCCATCAGAGGCCTGTGTGACAAGGTAAAAATGCAGAGATAGGTACAGAGTACTTTCACTTTATAACAGGAAATGAATGAACACAGACATGACATTAAATGCCTTAAAGAAATTTTAGTGCTTGAGTTTACATTTATTTTAAATACTGGATTTAATTCGCTTGTCAAAGTGTCAAGCAGATTCAGTCATGCTTTGAGTGTCTGGATCTACAAGGAAGCTAAGGAACATAACTCAATTTTTAGGCTGGCCATACACTATACAATTTTCTGTCCAATTTCTGCCCAATTTTCTTTAGCTTTACCTTCAACCCTGTAGTGCAAGAGCCTGCCTAACTGGATACAATTGAAAGTGTTGTTAGGTTTGACCTCCTATTATATGGTTTTCGGTAAATCTAAACCAAAAATCTCAAGAAAATTGTGTAATGTATGGCCAGCCTTAGGACTGGCAAATTGATAGTTATGGGCTAAAAGACAGTGAATGATAGAAAAGAAAGATGGAAGTTGACCAGTTTTGCATAGAAATAAATATGGATTATTCTGAGTGTTATGGTCATTTCAAACATTTAAATTTCCCCTTACTCAAAATACCAAATTCCACAAAATACATAGTTACATAGTTAGTCTGGCTGAAAAAAGTCCATCCAGTTTAACCAAAAGAAAAAAAAATTTACAATCCTATACCCACAGTTGATCCAGAGGAAGACAAAAAGCTCAGCAAAGCATGATCCAATTTGCTGCTGCAGGGGAAAAAAAATCCTTCCTGATCTCCCGAGAGGCAATTGGATATTCCCTGGATCAACTTTACCTATAAATGTTAGTATCCAGTTATATTCTGTGTATCTAAGAAATAATCCAGGCCTTTTTTTAAAGCAAACCACTGAGCTGGCCAGAACCAACTCTTGAGGGAGTCTATTGCACATTTTCACAGCTCTTACTGTGAAAAAACCTTTCCATGTTCGGAGATTACCGTAAATCTCTTTTCCTCCAGATGTAAAGAGTGCCCCCCTGTCCTCTGTGATGACCTCAGGGTGAATAGCTCTACACTGAGTTCACTATATGAACCACTGGTGTATTTATACATGTTGATCATATCCCCCCTAATTTCAGTTCATCTAATCTTTCCTCATAGCGAAGTTCCTCTTATCAGTTTGGTTGCCCTTCTCTGTACTTTCTCCAGTTCCCCAATGTTCTTTTTGTGAATTGGTGCCCAAAGCTGAACTGCATATTCCAGATGTGGTCTTTCTAATGATTTGTACAGGGGTGATATGATATCTCTCTCTCTGGAGTCTATACCTCTTTTAATACAAGAGAGGATTTTGCTAACTTTAGAAACCGCAGCTTGGCATTGCATGCCATTATTAAGCTTGTGATCTACCAGAACTCCCAGATCCTTCTCCTCCATTGATTCCCCCAGTTGTACTCCCCCTAGTATGTATGATGCATGCATATTCTTAGCCCCAAGTGCATAACCTTACATTTATCAACATTAAAGCTCATTTGCCACATAGTTGCCCAATTAAACAGTGGATTGAGGTCGGCTTGTAAATTGGAAACATCCTGTAAGGACGTAATTCCACTTCAAAGTGTGGTGTCATCTGCAGACACTGAAACAGTATTTTTAATCACAGACCCTATATAGTTTATAAATATATTAAAAAGTAAGGGTCCCAACACTGAACCTTGGCTTACACCACTGACAACCCTAGACCATTCAGAGTATGATTCATTAACCACTACTCTGTGAATACGATCTTTTAGCCAGTTTTCTATACCGATAAAAATACCAAAATGACCCATCATTCTATTAGCATATTTAGTCTATGAACAGTTAAAACAAGAAAACCTGATCAATAATACTTTGTGGCAACCTTACCATATAAATAGTTTAAAAATAATGACTTGCCTGACCTTCATATTACCAGAAAGGATGGAAGTAAAATAGTCTTTAAGGATATTTTCAAAAATGCATCACTTTATATTTTTCTCCAAGTTATGTACATAAAAAATGAAGTGCATTGAGGTATCAGATTCCACCAGCACCAAGCTCTGTGTGCAGAATAATGACACAAATCAATAGCACTGTCTGGGAAATGGCTTAGAATAAAATATTACAAGAGGGTACACACATGACCCAAAAGTAGGTTTTGTTGCTGATTAAATATGGCTGCCTCAGCTATCCTCAGTGCAATGACAGATGAGGAGTGTGAGCTTTGGCTTGTGCTGCACAGTCTAATGTAGGATACTCGGGTTGCAGCAAGACACATGTTGATCTGCTCAGGCATGCAGGCACTGTCTGTTACTTTGGGCTGCCCTCTTAAGCTTTTAGCTGAGCACAGTGTGAAAAACGTAAATGGCTTGAATATCACGTTCCCTTGGCATACAGCCAGACATAATTAGACTAACTTTGATATATGTGTTTATTTTATTTGTTATTAATACTAATTGAAAATGGAGGCATTCATTAAATAGGACTCGGGAGACATGTTTTTATTTTGGTTGTTTATTCCACATGAGATGACCCTGAAAAAGCTAACATACTTTAACCACTTACCCTCCTGAGGATTTACCCCCCTTCCTGACCAGGCCATTTTTTGCGATACGGCGCTGTGTTACTTTAAGTGATGATTGAGCGGCCATGCAACACTGTGCCCAAATGAAAATGACGCCATTTTTTCCCCCCCGAATTGAGCTTTCTTTCAGTGGTATTTGAACGCATGTGCATTTTTAATTTTTTGCGGTATAAAAAAAAAAAAAGACCAACAATTTTGAGAAAAAAAACTATATTTTTTTTGCTATTAACCAGTTGCCGCCCGGCCTATGGCGAACGCTTCATCCCTCCGTGAGGATGCCATATGGCATCATTCCCGAAACGCGCATTGCTGTGGTGTGCTGTGGCGAGATCTGTCACCAGCCGTGTACCTTGACGGATGACAGATCTGTGTACCAGCCCCGTTGCCAGTACCATGTGACCTGCTGTGACCAATCACAGCAGGTCACATGACAGTTGTATACAATGGATGGCTTCCTTTCATGCCATCCATTGTATACAAGTGCGTCTAGCTGTGAATGGTCACAGCCAGGGGCAGACTGACCATTTGGAAACTCAGGCACTGCCCGAGGGCCCGAGGTGAGTAGGGGGCCCCATGAGATGCCCCTGGTACCTTTTTCATAGGCTTTTTTGAGTTTGGCAAGGACACAGGGGCCCCATGATCCCCTATTGCCCGGGGGCCCCATGAGTTGTCAGTCCGCAGCGATCACATGCACAGGCTGGGCCAATCACATGTGATTAGCCATGACCAATCACAGCTAATCACAAAAAAAACCTGAATGAATCGATTTCATTCAGTTAAATACTTGCTTATAGCAAAGAAATTCTTTGCTATATTCAATCAAATTGTGTAAAAATAAAATAAAAAATATTTCCCCAAAGTAGTACGATGTTACTATGGTAATATTATACTACTTTGGTCATAGTGCAATACCAAAAAAAAATCTTAAAAAAAGAGAAAAAATGTAATAAAAATTAAAAAATAATAAAATATTTAAAAAAAATTATCTTTTTTTTTCGTACTGTCACCAGTCAGTGTTCCTGATCATCACCACAACAGTTATATGCTGATGTTGTACTACACTGGTGACAATATGTAAAAAAAAATAGTGAAATTATTTTTTTTAATTTCTTCATTTTCCGAACAATTATGACAAAAAAAATTACAACTTCAAAAAACTTGCCATGCCTCTTATGAAATACGTCGGAATGTCTGCTTTGCAAAAAGAGGTAATTTGGGGGATATCTGTACTGTTCTGACATTTTTGGGCCTCAAGAAATTAGATTGGCCATCAGTACTTCAGGATTGATCAATTTTCAGATATATCCCATAGTTTGTGAACTCTATAACTTTCCTACAGACTAAATAATAAATACTAATTTGGGTTATTTTCACCAAAGACATGTAGTAGAATACATCTTGGCCTAAATTTATTAAGAACAATTATTTATTTGCAAACTTTTATAACAGAAACAAAGAAAAATGTGTATTATTTTCAAAAGTTTCGATTTTCTTTGTTAATTTAGCAAAAAATAAAAACCCCAGTGGTGATTAAATACCACCAAAAGAAAGCTCTAGTTGTGTGAACAATATGATAAAATTTTAGTTTGGGTACAGTGTTGTATGACCGCTCAAATGTCATTCAAAGTGTGAGAGCGCTGAAACCTGAAAATTGGCCTAGGCAGGAAGGGGGTAAAAGTGCTCGGTATTTAACCACTTCCAGACCGGACACTTTTACCCCCTTCCTGTCCAGGGCAATTTTCAGCTTTCAGCGCTATCACACTTTGAATTCCAATTGCGCAGTCATGCAACACTGTACCCAAATTAATTTTTTACCATTTTTTTGAGACAGATAAAGCTTTATTTTGGTGGTATTTATTCACTGCTGGGATTTTTATTTTTTTTGCTATGTAAATGAAAAAGTCCAAACATTTTGAACAAAAGTGTTTTTTTTATAAAATTTTGCAAATAAATAATATTTCATCATAAATCTTTGCCAAAATGTATTCCGTTATCTTTTTAGTAAAAAAAAAAAAAATTAGTTTATAACCAAAAATTATAATTTTTAAACATTTTTTTTTACATTTTTATTTTATTTTTTTATATTATTATTTTTTATTTATTTATTTATTTATTTTTACATACTGTCACCCTAGCAGTACAGTGTCACCATGGTGATACTGTACTACTTGTGGGGGGTGATGAAGATTTTTTTTTTTTTTTTTTACAATGATTGCTTTTACACCCATATAGGATGTAAAAGCAATCATTTCTCTTTCTCTCTGTGTGCATTCCTGCACTCATTGAGAAGTACTGAGTGAGCTGTGATTGGTCACAGCTTGTCACATGGTACAAGGCTGTTGTGAATAGCCTTGTACCATGTGACCTCTGTGATCATTCACAGATTTCACACGTAGTAAGCATTGATGTCACAAGTGACATCTTGCTTACTACTTTGCATGTGATCACTGATTGGCCAATCAGTGATCACATGATCGGGACCTCGTACAGAGGTCCCGTCCGACGATCAGTGTTTCACTGTGTCCGGAGGATACAGCGGGCACTGGATCGCGGTGCTGCGCGCTCCCAGGGAGCGCGCACAAGCAGGGTGCGGGGAGGCCGTTCATACAGGGCCTCCCCTGTACTGCCACCGTCCGGCCGTTTATATGCAACGGCCGGTCGGGAAGTGGTTAAGTGGTTACATGTCAAGTAAAAAAAATTTAAAAATTAAATTTCATCATAAATTTAGACCGAAATGTATTCTGCTACATGTCTTTGCTAAAAAAAATCCCAATAAGTGTAAATTAATTGGTTTACATGAACGTTATATATTTACAAATGGCGGTATACAGTAGATACTGTAATTTTTTTTTTTTTTAACTAGTAATGGCGGCAATCAGCGACTTATAGAGGGACTGCGGCAGACATTCTGACACTGGGAGGAACTGACTTGGTGTCACTGACATCCCCACGTCAGTGACACCAATACAGTGATCGCTGCTAAAAAAAAGCACTGACACTGTCCTAATGGCACTGGACAGGAAGGGGTTAACATGAGGGGCGATCAAAGGGTTAACTGTGTGCAGGGAGTGTTTTACTAGGGGGTCATGTCAGTGTGCTTCACTGTGCACAACCATGCAAAGCAGTGTGTCTGAGCAGACAGGGAGGAGACCTGTTAGCAGGGGCGGACTGACCATTCGAGCACTTGGGCACTGCCCGAGGGCCCGGGGTCAGTAGGGGGCCCCATGAAATGCCCCTGGTACCTTTTTTATAGGCTTTTTTGAAGTGCTTTGAGTGTGCGAAAGGACACAAGGCCCCATGATCCCCTATTGCCTGGGGGCCCCATGAGTTATCAATCCGCCCCTGACTGTTAGTAAACAAAACAGTCTTCCTCCCCGTTGGAGATGCTCGGTAATCACCGGGCACTGGCAGGTAATCACAGGCCAAGACCTGGTGATTGACATTCACGGCTGCAAATGGCAGTGCGGTTAGGGCACGCATTCCCTACATGGAAATGCAGAATCACGTATATACATGTGATTTTGCACACCCCTGCCGCCCTGTAGCAGTATATCTGCTATAAGGCGACAGGAAAGCGGTTAAAATGAAAGTGTCTTTCCAGGCAAAAATAAAGACAAAACCATTAGGCCTGTTTTTTCATTTCCTTACCTTACATAAATAAATGACCCAGTGATCCTGCTGTTCAGCTGTATATATCCCTATTTTTTGTGTGGGCTGAAAACAGTAAATAGCTGCAATGCAAATGGCTCATCCCGTAAGCATTGATGACACTAGGAAACTGAACCCCTTCTGCAAATGAACAGTTTTGTGTCTGCTTTTAATGTATGTGCAAGCTCCCTCTAATATGCATACAGTTATTGTGGTTGGTGACTCCCTCTAGTGCGCTGTCGCACTTTGAATGACAATTGCATGATCACGCAACACTGTACCTCTATTAACATTTTTATTTTTTTCACACAAATCAAGCTTTCTTTTGGTGGTATGTAATTGCCATGGGGTTTTTATTCTTATTCTAAATTAAAAAAAAAAAAGACCGAAAAGTTTGAAAAAAAAACCTAATTTTTCTTTGTTTCTGTTATAACATTTTTCAAATAAACAATCTTTCTTCATAAATATTGGCCAGACTGTATTCTGCTACATTTCTTTGGTGAAAATAACCCAAATCAGTGTTTATTATTTAGTCTATAGGAAAGTTATAGAGTCCACAAACTAAAATTTAAATATATCTAAAATTTGATCAGTCCTGATGTACTAATGGCCTTTCTCATTTCTTGAGGTCAGAAAACACCAAGACAACTCCAACTTCCCCAAATTACCACTTTTTGAGAAGTAGATGGTCCTAGATATTTTGTAAGAGGCATGGCAAGTTTGTTGAAGTTGTACATATTTGTCACAATTTTTTTAAAGAAATTAAAAAAGAAATTAAAAAAAAAATGTTTTTCACAATTTTTTTGCTTTTACATACTGTCACCAGTACAGTACAGTACCATTATGTAACAGGTATGGTAGTGATCAAAGACCCTGACTGGTGACAGCAAGTACAAATAAAAAAATAAATAAATACATACATGTTTTTAACCTCCCTGGCGGTATGATTATTTCAGATTTTTGGTGCTGAAAGCGGTACCATTTTTTTGCATGGAAATATGTATTTTTTTTATTGTAGGCTGTAATTTTTAGGAAAAACTCACTGAAATCTGTCCGAACAAGAGTCTAGTAAACATCCCGGGTATGATAAAATTTGAAACACAAAATCATAAATTATAATTTAATAAATAATCATAAAAAATAATAATATAATAATAATACATTTAATTCAGTAATGTAATCAAACCAAAAACACTGAAATTTGAAATATAGCGCCATAATAAGTTCGCACATTGCTGAGCAAAGT
This sequence comes from Staurois parvus, assembly GCF_062004578.1. Lineage (NCBI taxonomy): Eukaryota > Metazoa > Chordata > Amphibia > Anura > Ranidae > Staurois > Staurois parvus. Next base: position 7,230,425 of record NW_028317961.1, on the reverse strand, counting down.
CGCAAAATCGTTTTCAGTGTCTGATGACGAATTTCCCCACGAATCATTATCACTCAATTCTGCAAGTGGTTCTAATTTACTATCGCTGTTCTCTAGCTGATCTAAACCGCTTTTGACCTAAAGGGACACTTTTTGGACGCCATGGACATTTCTCAGTTTCCAGGCAGAAAGAACAGACAAAATGCAGGCAGGGCGCAGGACAAAGCACTAGGGACAATATGTATGTGAAATAGGTTGAAACAGCAATGTTTTACTGTGTAAAATGAAAAAAAAAAAATGACATTTTTTAAAATTTTAAAATTTACTTTATATTTTAATGCTTTTTATTTTTAACACATAGTGACTAGAGCAACACAGTGTTACCATAGTAACATTGTACTATTCTAGGGAAGTGATCAGGATTTTTTTTTACACATTTTGATGCTTATACCAGTGAATTTCTCTGTTATGAGCAACCATTTTTACGGAATGAAATTGATTCATTCACTGTTTACTATTGTGGTTAGCTGCGATTGACCGCAGCTAATCACAAAGTATAGATGGGCTGTGATTTGTCCTGTCTGTACCATGTGATCTCTGTGACCAATCACAGAGATCAACACAATAATACACAATGGATGGCATGAATGAAAGCCATCCATTGTGTACAATTGTCATGTAATCTATTGTGATTGGTCACAGTAATCACATGGTACCAGCAGCAGCCGGTATACTGCTCAGTCATCCAATGTGTCTGGTGAATACAGTGCACGTGCATCCTGGTAGGATGTCACATGATATCCACACGGAGCAATAAATGTCTCACCCGGCTGTCATTTGTCTTTAGGCCGGGCAGGTACTAAAACACTGCAAACTGTAATTTAAAATGAAATTAACATTAAACAAATTACCATCAATATAATTTTAAAATACATTTGTTAGCATAAAGTGCCAAGTAGTCTGCACAGGGCAGATGTAAAAAAATTGTGATCAATACCATTGGATTTAAATAGGTGTAATGTAATATATTTTTCAGGAAAAAATTCAGGCTCAACCCACAATATATAAGTCCAACACACTGGACTGCAGGTATATGTTATCTAAAGCAAATCAACAAGCAATGGTTTCAGGCTATTTGTAACCTGAAACTGTTGGCTGCTGTTGATTCGTTTTCGATATAAAACCTCTACTGAGTGCCAAAATACCTAATATATATATATATATATATATATATATATATAATTTTTTATTTCAATGTATTCATGCATTTATTTATTTATGTTATAACGTTTAACACAGGGTGAGCCCATTGCACAGGATTAACAGGGCATTATTTTTCAATATAAACATTTCAGAAGTCATTTGCCTCTTTTTCTCTGACTCCTTCAGCTCTACGTGTACAACTGTGCTTGAGTTACTGAGCTTTGGAAACAACAGGACAGGTTCCCACGTGAAAAGGCATCTAGAACTCCACTTGCTGGCTGGAACTGAAATTACAACACATTTATATGCAATATTTCACAATAACTAGAAAAAGTCCAAAATATTTTAAATGCTTTTTTCTAGTAATGAACATGAAATATGAAAGAAAAATGAAACAGATATACACTGCCTTTAAAAACATATTTTCCAATTTCTTTTTACCCTGAGATCTGTCAGAATCTTTTTACAACAGCTCACAGTAGTGAGTACCATAGATTGATTAGTAGGGTGCTATTGTATTATGGGGAAATCACTTACAAGAGGGCACATAAGAATTATTGCAACTAGTAGATCTTATCCAGCAAGAAATACTTGCATGACATCAATGGCTTTCTTTAGGACATGCAATAAATAGAATGTCTGTACCATCCAGAAGTGTTTCCAGAAAAGTTTTTATACCACTCAAAAAAAAAAGAGAACGAAAGAATATGACCAGCAGCAACAATATTTATGATGGAGATGTTTAGAAGATCTTATCTACTCCCACCAGTATAGATTCTGGATGTTAAAATGCATCCCGGAACCAGGGGCGGACTGACAACTCATGGGGCCCCCGGGCAATAGGGGATCATGGGGCCCTTGTGTCCTTGCCCAAACTCAAAAAAGCCTATGAAAAAGGTACCAGGGGCATCTCATGGGGCCCCCTACTGACCCCGGGCCCTCGGGCAATGGCCGAGTTTCCAAATGGTCAGTCCGCCCCTGCCTGGAACAGAGTATAGCTCAGGTGTATAAAGATTAAGCCAGGGAATTCGGAATGGTGGATTGTAGAAGAGAAGGAGGTGGTGTGTGTATAAACAGAGTTTAGTCCCCTCTATCTATGAGACAGAAAGGTGGAATATATACATCACATAAAAACCTTTCCCACAATACTGACAACCACAGCAGTGTGTGTAATAAATACATTAGTTACATTAAGGTATGTAACACTTTTAACACAGGATGCATACAAAAATAATACAGGAAGAAGAGAAAGCCAAAGACTTGAGAAAGAGAAAAAGAGACATTTAGGGGTTGATTTACTAAAGGCCAATAAGCTCCAGAGCAGGGGCGGATTGACCATTCAAGTACTTGGGCACTGGCCGAGGGCCCAGGGTCAGTAGGGGGCCCCATGAAATGCCCCTGGTACCTTTTTATAGGTTTTTTGGGTGTGCTTTGAGTATGGGCAAGGACACAAGGGCCCCCGATCCCCTATTGCCCGGGGGCCCCATGAGTTGTCAGTCCGCCTCTGCTACAGAGCTTAGTAAATGAGCAAAAGCTCTGCTGACTTCCATCATCCAATCATGTGCAAGCAAAATTGCAGTTTGTTTATTTTCCTTGCACCTGATTTGGTATTCTTTGCAAAATGAAGTTATACCTTATTCACTAAGTTCTGGAGCAACTGCACTTTGCAAAGTGCACAGTCTATTTGCCTTTAGTAAATCAACCCCTTAGTATCTGTAACACAATACTAGGAGCAATGAACTCATGTATAATTGGGCTGCATGCATTTCAGTCTGACCCCATCTGGCTGAGGCTTATATTTAGAGATGAGCGAATCGAAGTAGGCGAAGTGGAATTCGTTTTGAATATTAGGAAAATTTCGATTCGCGTCGAATCCGAAAATAAGCAGACTTCGGATGCGCGAATCAAAATTTTTCCTAAAATGGCGGCGACATGTGCGGCGACGGAGCGGGGATGTCTGGGAAGGCGCGCAGACAAGGCGCGCTGACCCATAATGCATTCATTCATGACATGTGATCGCATTAGCCAATCAGCAGCCAGCCAGCCAGCACAGTGTAATGGTCGAGCTATAAATGGCGGCCATTTTAGAATTCTCCATTTGCCTCCAGTCATTCAACAGAGGCAGACCTGGCTGTATGCAGGGAGAGAGTTAGGGACAGAGAAACGTTACTTAGGGACACAGAAACGTTAGTTAGGGCCACAGAATCGTTACTTAGGGCCATAGAAACGTTACATAGGGCCACAGAAACGTTACTTAAGGCCACAGAATCGTTAGTTAGGGCCACAGAAACGTTACTTAGGGACACAGAATTGTTACTCAGGGACAGACAGAATTGTTACTGAGGGATACAGAATTGTTACTGAGGGCCACAGAATCGTTACTTAGGGCCACAGAAACGTTACTTAGGGCCACAGAATTGTTACTTAGGGACAGACCCAGAATTGTTACTGAGGGACACAGATTTGTTACTGAGGGCCACAGAATCGTTACTTAGGGCCACAGAATTGTTACTTAGGGACAGACACAGAATTGTTAGTGAGGGACACAGATTTGTTACTGAGGGCCACAGAATCGTTACTTAGGGCCACAGAATTGTTACTTAGGGACAGACACAGAATTGTTATTGAGGGACACAGAAACGTTACTTAGGGCCACAGAAACATTACTTAGGGCCACAGAATCGTTACTTAGGGCCACAGAAACGTTACTTAGGGCCACAGAAACGTTACTTAGGGACACAGAATTGTTACTCAGGGACAGACAGAATTGTTACTGAGGGATACAGAATTGTTACTGAGCGCCACAGAATCGTTACTTAGGGCCACAGAAACGTTACTTAGGGCCACAGAATTGTTACTTAGGGACAGACACAGAATTGTTACTGAGGGACACAGATTTGTTACTGAGGGCCACAGAATCGTTACTTAGGGCCACAGAATTGTTACTTAGGGACAGACACAGAATTGTTAGTGAGGGACACAGATTTGTTACTGAGGGCCACAGAATCGTTACTTAGGGCCACAGAAACGTTACTTAGGGCCACAGAATTGTTACTTAGGGACAGACACAGAATTGTTATTGAGGGACACAGAAGTGTTACTGAGGGCCACAGAAACGTTACTTAGGGCCACAGAAACGTTACTTAGGGCCACAGAATCGTTACTTAGGGCCACAGAAACGTTACTTAGGGCCACAGAAACGTTACGTAGGGACACAGAATTGTTACTCAGGGACAGACAGAATTGTTACTGAGGGATACAGAATTGTTACTGAGGGCCACAGAATCGTTACTTAGGGCCACAGAAACGTTACTTAGGGACACAGAATTGTTACTTAGGGACAGACACAGAATTGTTACTGAGGGACACAGATTTGTTACTGAGGGCCACAGAATCGTTACTTAGGGCCACAGAAACGTTACTTAGGGCCACAGAATTGTTACTTAGGGTCAGACACAGACTTGTTATTGAGGGACACAGAATTGTTACTGAGGGCCACAGAAACGTTACTTAGGGCCACAGAAACGTTACTTAGGGACACAGAATTGTTACTCAGGGACAGACAGAATTGTTACTGAGGGATACAGAATTGTTACTGAGGGCCACAGAATCGTTACTTAGGGCCACAGAAACGTTACTTAGGGCCACAGAATTGTTACTTAGGGACAGACAGAATTGTTACTGAGGGACACAGATTTGTTACTGAGGGCCACAGAATCGTTACTTAGGGCCACAGAATTGTTACTTAGGGACAGACACAGAAATGTTACTGAGGGACACAGATTTGTTACTGAGGGCCACAGAATCGTTACTTAGGGCCACAGAAACGTTACTTAGGGCCACAGAATTGTTGCTTAGGGACAGACACAGAATTGTTATTGAGGGACACAGAATTGTTACTGAGGGCCACAGAACCGTTACTTAGGGCCACAGAAACGTTACTTAGGGCCACAGAATTGTTACTTAGGGACAGACACAGAATTGTTACTGAGGGACACAGATTTGTTACTGAGGGCCACAGAATCGTTACTTAGGGCCACAGAATTGTTACTTAGGGACAGACACAGAATTGTTACTGAGGGACACAGATTTGTTACTGAGGGCCACAGAATCGTTACTTAGGGCCACAGAAACGTTACTTAGGGCCACAGAAACGTTACTTAGGGCCACAGAATTGTTACTTAGGGACAGACACAGAATTGTTATTGAGGGACACAGAATTGTTACTGAGGGCCACAGAACCGTTACTTAGGGCCACAGAAACGTTACTTAGGGCCACAGAATTGTTACTTAGGGACAGACACAGAATTGTTACTGAGGGACACAGACTTGTTACTGAGGGCCACAGAAATGTTACTTAGGGCCACAGAAACGTTACTTAGGGACACAGAATTGTTACTCAGGGACAGACACAGAATTGTTACTGAGGGATACAGAATTGTTACTGAGGGACACAGAATCGTTACTTAGGGCCACAGAAACGTTACTTAGGGCCACAGAAACGTTACTTAGGGCCACAGAATTGTTACTTAGGGACAGACACAGAATTGTTATTGAGGGACACAGAATTGTTACTGAGGGCCACAGAACCGTTACTTAGGGCCACAGAAACGTTACTTAGGGCCACAGAATTGTTACTTAGGGACAGACACAGAATTGTTACTCAGGGACACAGAATTGTTACTCAGGGAAAGACACAGAATTGTTACTCAGGGACAGACACAGAATTGTTACTGAGGGACACAGAATTGTTACTGAGGGCCACAGAACTGTTACTTAGGGCCAGAGAAACGTTACTCAGGGACACAGAATTGTTACTCAGGGACAGACACAGAATTGTTACTCAGGGACAGACACAGAATTGTTACTGAGGGACACAGAATTGTTACTGAGGGACACAGAATTGTTACTGAGGGCCACAGAACTGTTACTTAGGGCCACAGAAACGTTACTCAGGGACACAGAATTGTTACTCAGGGACAGACACAGAATTGTTACTCAGGGACACAGAATCGTTTAATTAAAGAGTATGTCAGACAACATGCAGAGGAGTGGCAGAGGAGGCAATGTTTTAGGAGCGAGCAGACGTGGCAGCAGAGGAAGGGGTCGAGGCAGCACTATTTGCAGCCAGAGGCCAGTGCTCCCGGTGTCATCCAGCGGTCGTGTCTCCACCGACAACCCTGCCGTCATCGATTGGTTGGCTCGGTCGTCTTCCTCTTCCCAGGTCACCTCTGACACCTACAGCCAACGGTCGGTGGGTACGTCAGACACAACCGTTAGTTGGCATGGCCCGGGAGCAAGCCCACTGAAATCACGTGTCCTCTACCTGCCCCTGTCCTTTGGTGTTCCCTCACCAAGCGAAGTATCGCATGCTGTGGGCTCAGCCCCACTGTACAGTGAGGAAGAGCTAACAGAGGGCGGTCAGGAACGGGGGGAGACATCCGCCTCTTCAGCAGCCAGGCGAAGAAGTAGTGGCGAGGAGAGTGGCTCGGTAGCCGGTCTAGAGACAGGTCTGTCTCCTGACCCACACGCAGCCGAGGGGGCTAGTAGTGAGGCGGAGACCCTAATTGATGATGATGAGGCTGATCGCACTTGGCAGCCTCGTCGTCATCAGGCTATTGCTTCCGCATCATCAGGAGAAGAGGGTGGCAGCTTGGCAGCGAGCAAAACAGTCGGTGGGTTGCCCAGGAGGCAGCAGGGTCGCAGCAGTGTCAGTGGAGGCAAACGGCCACGGAGTACAGCACCAGCTCCACTGCAGCCTACCACCACGGCCAGTAGTGGTGCCGGTGTGCACGGAGGAAGCAGCAGTCAGCCAGTGAGGAGTATCGGGGGCAAAGTTTCCTACTCGGCGGTGTGGCAATTTTTTGTCAAGCCGCCCGAGGAAGTAAACGTAGCCGTATGTCGACTATGTGGCCAGAAAGTCAAGCGTGGCCAGGGGGCCCATGTTGGGACTACAGCGTTGCGGCAGCATATGCAGCGTTGCCATTTGGTGGCCTGGGAAAACCGTGATAAAGATACGGCGGTTCTGCCCGCCCCAGCCCCCGCTCCATCACCCGCTCCGTTACTTGCTCCGTCACCCGACGTCAATCGCCCTCTATCAGACAGTCAAGGCTCCAACACCTCTGCTGAGGGGAGTTGTCGCTCGTTGGCATCTTCCGCTCGTTCAGATGCTCCTTCTCCTGCTACTCCTCTTCACGGATTCCGTCAGCAGTCTTTCTTGGAATCCGTTTCCAAGAGACAACGGTTTGCGAGCACGCACCCGACGGTGCAAAAGCTGAACATCCTCCTGTCCAAGTTGCTGGTGCTGCAGTCCCTCCCTTTCCAAGTGGTGGACTCAGCACCTTTCCGAGAAATGATGGCTTGTGCCGCGCCGCGGTGGAGAGTGCCAAGCCGTCATTTCTTCGCCAAAAAGGCAGTGCCAGCCCTGCATTCACATGTAGAAGAGATGGTGGGCCAGTCTTTGAGCATGTCGGTCTCTGCCAAAGTGCACGGCAGCGCCGACGTGTGGAGCTGTAACTACGGTCAGGGACAGTACATGTCATTTACGGCCCACTGGGTGAACGTGGTGCCGTCACAGCCACACCAGCAACTTGGACAGGTCACGCCGCTTTTGCCTCCACGTTTGCACGTCCTTGGTCCACAAAAGATGTCCGCCTCTACCACCTCTTCTTCCTTCGTGTCCTCAGCCGCCACCCCCGTGCCAAGTCCCATTACCCGACCGGCATATCACATGTGCAGGGTGCAACGGTGTCACGCTGTGCTGCACCTGGTATGCCTTGGCGAACGTAGTCACACAGGGGAGGAACTTCTGAGTGTAATGAACAGAGAAATCGACAGATGGCTGTCTCCGCGCAAACTCAAAATCGGAACCATGTTGACCGACAACGGAAAGAACATGGTGTCTGCTCTGCGTCAAGGAAGGTTTTGCCATGCGCCATGCATGGCTCACGTGTTCAATCTGGTTGTCAAGCGGTTCTTAAAATCCACCATCCCACTGCAAGACATCCTTAAAATGTCACGTAAACTTTGCATGCATTTCAGCCATTCCTACACCGCAAAGCACACCCTCCTTGAGCTGCAGCGGCAGAACGGAATTCCACAGCATCGCCTGATCTGCGACGTTGCAACAAGGTGGAATTCAACCCTACATATGTTAGACCGCCTTTACGAACAGCGAAAGGCCATCACCGATTTCCTGATGTTACAAGCGGATAAAGGTACTCCCCTGTATAACTTCGATGTCAGCCATTGGCAGCTCATGCGTGACACCTGCCGCTTGCTCAGGCCCTTTGAGGAGGCCACGCTATTCGTGAGTCGCCAGGACTATGGGATGAACGACGTCATTCCTCTGTTGCACGTCCTGTAACAAATGCTGTTAACAATGGCTGGTCAGGGTGCGGTAGACGTGGCGCACAGATCTCAACGCCACATGACCCCTGTGGGGGCAGGACAGGAAGAAGAGGAGGAGGTAGAGGAGGACATTTGTGCTCAGGAATTATTGAGTGAAATGGGTGGTTTTTCCACTCAGCGGACAGGAGTGGAGGAGCAGGAGCATCTGGTAGAGGAGGAGGAGACAGAGGACCCAGACGCACCGTGGCAGTATGCTGTGGAGATGGAGGCAGGGAGTCCCTCGCATTCCTTGGCACAAATGGCCCATAGCATGCTCGGTTGCTTGCGTAGCGACAGCCGAATAATAACCATCAGACAGAGGGATGACTTTTGGCTGTCCACCTTGTTGGACCCTCGCTACCGTTCAAAAATGGTGGCCTTTTTCACACCTGCTGAGAGGGAGGCCAAAATAACGTACTATAAAAACCAACTATGTAGTCAGTTGGTCTCTGCCTTTGTGCGCCAACGTCCATCCTCAGACACTGTGGGCCCTGTGCGCTCGCGTTCCGCTGCCATGGCAGCAGGGGAAGGGTGGGGTGGTAGGAGCAGTGGTAGCTCCACCAGCAGCGGCTGCCTCAGTCTGCAGTCGATGATGAGTAGCTTTCTTCACCAGCGCAGTGAGGAAACTACTAACCAGCCGCAGCAGCAGCAGCATCAGGTGGACCTGGAGCAGGACCTCAAACAACAGGCTTGGGCCTACTTGGACAGCACCCTGCCAACCGAGGTAGACAATCCCCTTGACTACTGGGCAACGAAACTTGACCTTTGGCCCCAACTAGCTGAATTTGCCCTTGAAAGGCTGTCATGCCCGGCCAGTAGCGTGGCATCGGAGCGCGTGTTTAGTGCGGCAGGAGGTATTGTAACTCCGCGGAGGACACGACTGTCCACCCAAAGTGTGGAGAGACTCACGTTTGTGAAAATGAATCAGGCGTGGATTAGTCTGGATTTCAAACCACCAGTTCCTGACACAACTGACTAAATCCGCCATGAATCATGCCCCTGCCATGTGCCACTTTCAGGTCTCCTCACACTGCTGGTGTGTTCCATTTTTTGTCATAGGGTGCTGGCAGATTACGGGCCTCCCATAGCTGCTGCGAGGCCCCTAAAATGCCATGGGCCCCTGTACGGCCTCCTCATGCTGCTGCCAGGTCCACAGTGTCTCATGCCATGTGCCACTTTCAGGTCTCCTCACACTGCTGGTGTGTTCAATTTTTTGACATAGGGTGCTGGCAGATTACGGGCCTCCCATAGCTGCTGCCAGGCCCCTAATCTGCCATGGGCCCCTATACCGCCTCCTCATGCTGCTGCCAAGTCCAGAGTCTGTCATGGGTCCCTGTACGGCCTCCCATTGCTGCTGTCTCCATCGCCACACTCTGCCATGTGCCACTTTCAGGTCTCCTCACACACTGCTGGTGTGTTCAATTTTTTGACATAGGGTGCTGGCAGATTAAGGGCCTCCCATAGCTGCTGCCAGGCCCCTAATCTGCCATGGGCCCCTGTACCGCCTCCTCATGCTGCTGCCAGGTCAACAGTGTCTCATGCCATGTGCCACTTTCAGGTCTCCTCACACTGCTGGTGTGTTCCATTTTTTGTCATAGGGTGCTGGCAGATTACGGGCCTCCTATAGCTGCTGCCAGGCCCCTAATCTGCCATGGGCCCCTATACCGCCTCCTCATGCTGCTGCCAAGTCCAGAGTCTGTCATGGGTCCCTGTACGGCCTCCCATTGCTGCTGTCTCCATCGCCACACTCTGCCATGTGCCACTTTCAGGTCTCCTCACACACTGCTGGTGTGTTGAATTTTTTGACATAGGGTGCTGGCAGATTACGGGCCTCCCATAGCTGCTGCCAGGCCCCTAATCTGCCATGGGCCCCTATACCGCCTCCTCATGCTGCTGCCAGGTCCACAGTGTCTCATGCCATGTGCCACTTTCAGGTCTCCTCACACTGCTGGTGTGTTCCATTTTTTGTCATAGGGTGCTGGCAGATTACGGGCCTCCTATAGCTGCTGCCAGGCCCCTAATCTGCCATGGGCCCCTATACCGCCTCCTCATGCTGCTGCCAAGTCCAGAGTCTGTCATGGGTCCCTGTACGGCCTCCCATTGCTGCTGTCTCCATCGCCACACTCTGCCATGCGCCACTTTCAGGTCTCCTCACACACTGCTGGTGTGTTGAATTTTTTGACATAGGGTGCTGGCAGATTACGGGCCTCCCATAGCTGCTGCCAGGCCCCTAATCTGCCATGGGCCCCTATACCGCCTCCTCATGCTGCTGCCAAGTCCAGAGTCTGTCATGGGTCCCTGTACGGCCTCCCATTGCTGCTGTCTCCATCGCCACACTCTGCCATGTGCCACTTTCAGGTCTCCTCACACACTGCTGGTGTGTTCAATTTTTTGACATAGGGTGCTGGCAGATTACGGGCCTCCCATAGCTGCTGCCAGGCCCCTAATCTGCCATGGGCCCCTGTACCGCCTCCTCATGCTGCTGCCAGGTCCACAGTGTCTCATGCCATGTGCCACTTTCAGGTCTCCTCACACTGCTGGTGTGTTCCATTTTTTGTCATAGGGTGCTGGCAGATTACGGGCCTCCTATAGCTGCTGCCAGGCCCCTAATCTGCCATGGGCCCCTATACCCCCTACTCATGCTGCTGCCAAGTCCAGAGTCTGTCATGGGTCCCTGTATGGCCTCCCATTGCTGCTGTCTCCATCGCCACACTCTGCCATGTGCCACTTTCAGGTCTCCTCACACTGCTGGTGTGTTCCATTTTTTGTCATAGGGTGCTGGCAGATTACGGGCCTCCCATAGCTGCTGCCAGGCCCCTAATCTGCCATGGGCCCCTATACCGCCTCCTCATGCTGCTGCCAGGTCCACAGTGTCTCATGCCATGTGCCACTTTCAGGTCTCCTCACACTGCTGGTGTGTTCCATTTTTTGTCATAGGGTGCTGGCAGATTACGGGCCTCCTATAGCTGCTGCCAGGCCCCTAATCTGCCATGGGCCCCTATACCGCCTCCTCATGCTGCTGCCAAGTCCAGAGTCTGTCATGGGTCCCTGTACGGCCTCCCATTGCTGCTGTCTCCATCGCCACACTCTGCCATGTGCCACTTTCAGGTCTCCTCACACACTGCTGGTGTGTTAAATTTTTTGACATAGGGTGCTGGCAGATTACGGGCCTCCCATAGCTGCTGCCAGGCCCCTAATCTGCCATGGGCCCCAATACCGCCTCCTCATGCTGCTGCCAAGTCCAGAGTCTGTCATGGGTCCCTGTACGGCCTCCCATTGCTGCTGTCTCCATCGCCACACTCTGCCATGTGCCACTTTCAGGTCTCCTCACACTGCTGGTGTGTTCAATTTTTTGTCATAGGGTGCTGGCAGATTACGGGCCTCCCATAGCTGCTGCCAGGCCCCTAATCTGCCATGGGCCCCTATACCGCCTCCTCATGCTGCTGCCAGGTCCACAGTGTCTCATGCCATGTGCCACTTTCAGGTCTCCTCACACTGCTGGTGTGTTCCATTTTTTGTCATAGGGTGCTGGCAGATTACGGGCCTCCTATAGCTGCTGCCAGGCCCCTAATCTGCCATGGGCCCCTATACCGCCTCCTCATGCTGCTGCCAAGTCCAGAGTCTGTCATGGGTCCCTGTACGGCCTCCCATTGCTGCTGTCTCCATCGCCACACTCTGCCATGTGCCACTTTCAGGTCTCCTCACACTGCTGGTGTGTTCCATTTTTTGTCATAGGGTGCTGGCAGATTACGGGCCTCCCATAGCTGCTGCCAGGCCCCTAATCTGCCATGGGCCCCTATACCGCCTCCTCATGCTGCTGCCAGGTCCACAGTGTCTCATGCCATGTGCCACTTTCAGGTCTCCTCACACTGCTGGCGTGTTCCATTTTTTGTCATAGGGTGCTGGCAGATTACGGGCCTCCTATAGCTGCTGCCAGGCCCCTAATCTGCCATGGGCCCCTATACCGCCTCCTCATGCTGCTGCCAAGTCCAGAGTCTCTCATGGGTCCCTGTACGGCCTCCCATTGCTGCTGTCTCCATCGCCACACTCTGCCATGTGCCACTTTCAGGTCTCCTCACACACTGCTGGTGTGTTCAATTTTTTGACATAGGGTGCTGGCAGATTACGGGCCTCCCATAGCTGCTGCCAGGCCCCTAATCTGCCATGGGCCCCTGTACCGCCTCCTCATGCTGCTGCCAGGTCCACAGTGTCTCATGCCATGTGCCACTTTCAGGTCTCCTCACACTGCTGGTGTGTTCCATTTTTTGTCATAGGGTGCTGGCAGATTACGGGCCTCCTATAGCTGCTGCCAGGCCCCTAATCTGCCATGGGCCCCTATACCACCTCCTCATGCTGCTGCCAAGTCCAGAGTCTGTCATGGGTCCCTGTACGGCCTCCCATTGCTGCTGTCTCCATCGCCACACTCTGCCATGTGCCACTTTCAGGTCTCCTCACACACTGCTGGTGTGTTGAATTTTTTGACATAGGGTGCTGGCAGATTACGGGCCTCCCATAGCTGCTGCCAGGCCCCTAATCTGCCATGGGCCCCTATACCGCCTCCTCATGCTGCTGCCAAGTCCAGAGTCTGTCATGGGTCCCTGTACGGCCTCCCATTGCTGCTGTCTCCATCGCCACACTCTGCCATGTGCCACTTTCAGGTCTCCTCACACTGCTGGTGTGTTCCATTTTTTGTCATAGGGTGCTGGCAGATTACGGGCCTCCCATAGCTGCTGCCAGGCCCCTAATCTGCCATGGGCCCCTATACCGCCTCCTCATGCTGCTGCCAAGTCCAGAGTCTGTCATGGGTCCCTGTACGGCCTCCCATTGCTGCTGTCTCCATCGCCACACTCTGCCATGTGCCACTTTCAGGTCTCATCACACACTGCTGGTGTGTTCAATTTTTTGACATAGGGTGCTGGCAGATTACGGGCCTCCCATAGCTGCTGCCAGGCCCCTAATCTGCCATGGGCCCCTATACCGCCTCCTCATGCTGCTGCCAAGTCCAGGGTCTGTCATGGGTCCCTGTACGGCCTCCCATTGCTGCTGTCTCCATCGCCACACTCTGCCATGTGCCACTTTCAGGTCTCCTCACACTGCTGGTGTGTTCCATTTTTTGTCATAGGGTGCTGGCAGCTTACGGGCCTCCCATAGCTGCTGCCAGGCCCCTAATCTGCCATGGGCCCCTATACCGCCTCCTCATGCTGCTGCCAGGTCCACAGTGTCTCATGCCATGTGCCACTTTCAGGTCTCCTCACACTGCTGGCGTGTTCCATTTTTTGTCATAGGGTGCTGGCAGATTACGGGCCTCCTATAGCTGCTGCCAGGCCCCTAATCTGCCATGGGCCCCTATACCGCCTCCTCATGCTGCTGCCAAGTCCAGAGTCTCTCATGGGTCCCTGTACGGCCTCCCATTGCTGCTGTCTCCATCGCCACACTCTGCCATGTGCCACTTTCAGGTCTCCTCACACACTGCTGGTGTGTTCAATTTTTTGACATAGGGTGCTGGCAGATTACGGGCCTCCCATAGCTGCTGCCAGGCCCCTAATCTGCCATGGGCCCCTGTACCGCCTCCTCATGCTGCTGCCAGGTCCACAGTGTCTCATGCCATGTGCCACTTTCAGGTCTCCTCACACTGCTGGTGTGTTCAATTTTTTGACATAGGGTGCTGGCAGATTACGGGCCTCCCATAGCTGCTGCCAGGCCCCTAATCTGCCATGGGCCCCTATACCGCCTCCTCATGCTGCTGCCAAGTCCAGAGTCTGTCATGGGTCCCTGTACGGCCTCCCATTGCTGCTGTCTCCATCGCCACACTCTGCCATGTTCCACTTTCAGGTCTCCTCACACACTGCTGGTGTGTTCCATTTTTTGTCATAGGGTGCTGGCAGATTACGGGCCTCCCATTACTGCTGCCAGGCCCGTAATCTGCCATGGGCCCCTGTACTGCCTCTTCATGCTGCTGCCAGGTCCAGAGTGTGTCATGGGTCCCTGTACGGCCTCCCATTGCTGCTGTCTCCATCGCCACACTCTGCCATGTGCCACTTTCAGATCTCCTCACACTGCTGGTGTGTTACATTTTTTGTCATAGGGTGCTGGCAGATTACAGGCCTCCCATTGCTGCTGCCAGGCCCGTAATCTGCCATGGGCCCCCGTACCGACTCCTCATGCTGTGACGTTGCCAGAAGGTGGAATTCAACCCTACATATGTTAGACCGCCTTTACGAACAGCAAAAGGCCATCACAGATTTCCTGATGTTAAAAGCGGATAAAGGTACTCCCTGTGTAACTTAGATGTCAGCCATTGGCAGCTCATGCGTGACACCTGCGCTTGCTCAGGCCCTTTGAGGAGGCCACGCTATTCGTGAGTCGGCAGGACTCTGTTGCACGTCCTGGAACAAATGCTGTTAACAATGGCTAGTCAGGGTGCGGTAGACGTGGCGCACAGATCTCAACGCCACATGACCCCTGTGGGGGCAGGACAGGAAGAAGAGGAGGAGGTAGAGGAGGACATTGGTGCTCAGGAATTATTGAGTGAAATGGGTGGTTTTTCCACTCAGCGGACAGGAGTGGAGGAGCAGGAGCATCTGGTAGAGGAGGAGGAAGAGGAGACAGAGGACCCAGACGCACCGTGGCAGTATGCTGTGGAGATGGAGGCAGGGAGTCCCTCGCATTCCTTGGCACAAATGGCCCATAGCTTGCGTACCGACAGCCGAATAATAACCATCAGACAGAGGGACGACTTTTGGCTGTCCACCTTGTTGGACCCTCGCTACCGTTCAAAAATGGTGGCCTTTTTCACACCTGCTGAGAGGGAGGCCAAAATAACGTACTATAAAAACCACCTATGTAGTCAGCTGGTCTCTGCCTGTCTGCGCCAACGTCCATCCTCAGACACTGTGGGCCCTGTGCGCTCGTGTTCCGCTGCCATGGCAGCAGGGGAGGGGTGGGGTGGTAGGAGCAGTGGCAGCTCCACCAGCAGCAGCTGCCTCAGTCTGCAGTCGATGATGAGTAGCTTTCTTCACCAGCGCAGTGAGGAAACTACTAACCAGCCGCAGCAGCAGCAGCAGCAGCATCAGGTGGACCTGGAGCAGGACCTCAAACAACAGGCTTAGGCCTACTTGGACAGCACCCTGCCAACCGAGGTAGACAATCCCCTTGACTACTGGGCAACGAAACTTGACCTTTGGCCCCAACTAGCTGAATTTGCCCTTGAAAGGCTGTCATGCCCGGCCAGTAGCGTGGCATCGGAGCGCATGTTTAGTACGGCAGGAGGTATTGCAACTCCGCGGAGGACACGACTGTCCACCCAAAGTGTGGAGAGACTCACGTTTGTGAAAATGAATCAGGCGTGGATTAGTCTGGATTTCAAACCACCAGTTCCTGACACAACTGACTAAATCCGCCATGAATCATGCCCCTGCCATGTGCCACTTTCAGGTCTCCTCACACTGCTGGTGTGTTCCATTTTTTGTCATAGGGTGCTGGCAGATTACGGGCCTCCCATAGCTGCTGCCAGGCTCTAATCTGCCATGGGCCCCCGTACCGACTCCTCATGCTGCTGCCAGGCCCGTAATCTGTCATGGGCCCCTGTACCGCCTCCTCATGCTGCTGCCAGGTCCAGAGTGTGTCATGGGTCCCTGTACGGCCTCCCATTGCTGCTGTCTCCATCGCCACACTCTGCCATGTGCCACTTTCAGGTCTCCTCACACTGCTGGTGGTTTCCATTTTTGTCATAGGGTGCTGTATGGCCTCCCATTGCTGCTGCCTCCACCGCCACACTGTGGCTCCACACTCTGGTTTTGGCCCCGTGACTGCCCAAATGAGTGAAGTGTGCGGTGATTCTAAGATCGACGGCACTCATCTGCATGTCATACTGACTGTCAGTATTATTTCTCTTCCCCAGCAGACTCCAAGGGCATTTAAATTAAAGGTACAGTGTTCTGCACTAATATAAAGGCTCTCTGAAGCCTAGAAACACCCTTTTATAAGTTAAATTCGCAGCGAATATATTCGACTCGAATCGAAATTTTTCCACGAATTCGCCGAATCAGTCGAATCGAATTTTTGAATACTTCGCTCATCTCTACTTATATTCATGCCCAAGTCATGTACCTAACAGTCATCCCTACTATACTGCCCTAATAATTTTGGGGCCCTCAACCTCTAATAGTATCCGCAATACAACATTACACTCTAATAGTATCCACAATACAACATACACAACATTACACTCTAATAGTATCCACAATGCAACATACACAACATTACACTCTAATATTATCCGCAATACAACATACACAACATTACACTCTAATAGTATCCGCAATGCAACATACACAACATTACACTCTAATAGTATCCGCAATACAACATACACAACATTACACTCTAATAGTATCCACAATACAACATACACAACATTACACTCTAATATTATCCGCAATGCAACATACACAACATTACACTCTAATAGTATCCGCAATACAACATACACAACATTACACTCTAATAGTATCCACAATACAACATACACAACATTACACTCTAATAGTATCCACAATGCAACATACACAACATTACACTCTAATATTATCCGCAATGCAACATACACAACATTACACTCTAATAGTATCCACAATACAACATACACAACATTACACTCTAATAGTATCCGCAATGCAACATACACAACATTACACTCTAATAGTATCCGCAATACAACATACACAACATTACACTCTAATAGTATCCGCAATACAACATACACAACATTACACTCTAATAGTATCCGCAATACAACATACACAACATTACACTCTAATAGTATCCAGAATACAACATACGCAACATTACACTCTAATAGTATCCGCAATACAACATACACAACATTACACTCTAATATTATCCACAATGCAACATACGCAACATTACACTCTAATAGTATCCGCAATACAACATACACAACATTACACTCTAATAGTATCCACAATGCAACATACGCAACATTACACTCTAATAGTATCCGCAATACAACATACACAACATTACACTCTAATAGTATCCGCAATACAACATACACAACATTACACTCTAATAGTATCCGCAATGCAACATACACAACATTACACTCTAATAGTATCCGCAATACAACATACACAACATTACACTCTAATAGTATCCGCAATACAACATACACAACATTACACTCTAATAGTATCCGGAATACAACATACACAACATTACACTCTAATAGTATCCACAATGCAATATACACAACATTACACTCTAATAGTA
The DNA here is from genome assembly GCF_062004578.1 of Staurois parvus. Taxonomy (NCBI): domain Eukaryota; kingdom Metazoa; phylum Chordata; class Amphibia; order Anura; family Ranidae; genus Staurois; species Staurois parvus. Next base: position 7,212,563 of record NW_028317961.1, on the reverse strand, counting down.
TCCGCAATACAACATACACAACATTACACTCTAATAGTATCCACAATACAACATACACAACATTACACTCTAATAGTATCCGCAATACAACATACACAACATTACACTCTAATAGTATCCGCAATACAACATACACAACATTACACTCTAATAGTATCCGCAATACAACATACACAACATTACACTCTAATAGTATCCGCAATACAACATACACAACATTACACTCTAATAGTATCCACAATACAACATACACAACATTACACTCTAATAGTATCCGCAATACAACATACACAACATTACACTCTAATAGTATCCGCAATACAACATACACAACATTACACTCTAATAGTATCCGCAATACAACATACACAACATTACACTCTAATAGTATCCACAATACAACATACACAACATTACACTCTAATAGTATCCACAATGCAACATACACAACATTACACTCTAATAGTATCCGCAATACAACATACACAACATTACACTCTAATAGTATCCGCAATACAACATACGCAACATTACACTCTAATAGTATCCGCAATACAACATACACAACATTACACTCTAATAGTATCCACAATGCAACATACGCAACATTACACTCTAATAGTATCCGCAATACAACATACACAACATTACACTCTAATAGTATCCGCAATACAACATACACAACATTACACTCTAATAGTATCCGCAATGCAACATACACAACATTACACTCTAATAGTATCCGCAATACAACATACACAACATTACACTCTAATAGTATCCGCAATACAACATACACAACATTACACTCTAATAGTATCCGCAATACAACATACACAACATTACACTCTAATAGTATCCGCAATACAACATACACAACATTACACTCTAATAGTATCCGCAATACAACATACACAACATTACACTCTAATAGTATCCGCAATACAACATACACAACATTACACTCTAATAGTATCCGCAATACAACATACACAACATTACACTCTAATAGTATCCGCAATACAACATACACAACATTACACTCTAATAGCATCCGCAATACAACATACACAACATTACACTCTAATAGTATCCGCAATACAACATACACAACATTACACTCTAATAGGATCCGGAATACAACATACACAACATTACACTCTAATAGTATCCGCAATACAACATACACAACATTACACTCTAATAGTATCCACAATACAACATACACAACATTACACTCTAATAGTATCCGCAATACAACATACACAACATTACACTCTAATAGTATCCGCAATACAACATACGCAACATTACACTCTAATAGTATCCGCAATGCAACATACGCAACATTACACTCTAATAGTATCCGCAATACAACATACACAACATTACACTCTAATAGTATCCGCAATACAACATACACAACATTACACTCTAATAGTATCCGGAATACAACATACACAACATTACACTCTAATAGTATCCGCAATACAACATACACAACATTACACTCTAATAGTATCCGCAATACAACATACACAACATTACACTCTAATAGTATCCGCAATACAACATACACAACATTACACTCTAATAGTATCCGCAATACAACATACACAACATTACACTCTAATAGTATCCGGAATACAACATACACAACATTACACTCTAATAGTATCCACAATGCAACAGACACAACATTACACTCTAATAGTATCCGGAATACAACATACACAACATTACACTCTAATAGTATCCACAATGCAACATACACAACATTACACTCTAATAGTATCCGCAATACAACATACACAACATTACACTCTAATAGTATCCGCAATACAACATACACAACATTACACTCTAATAGTATCCACAATACAACATACATAACATTACACTCTAATAGTATCCGCAATACAACATACACAACATTACACTCTAATAGTATCCGCAATGCAACATACACAACATTACACTCTAATAGTATCCGCAATGCAACATACACAACATTACACTCTAATAGTATCCGCAATACAACATACACAACATTACACTCTAATAGTATCCACAATACAGCATACACAACATTACACTCTAATAGTATCCGCAATACAACATACACAACATTACACTCTAATAGTATCCGCAATACAACATACACAACATTACACTCTAATAGTATCCGCAATACAACATACACAACATTACACTCTAATAGTATCCAGAATACAACATTTTTTCCATCACGGGACATTTTAAGCACTACTTTCATGATGAAATGACAATACAAGTATAATTTATTTAAATCACAATTCTTAAAACTGTGATATAAATAATAGAGACCCACCAGACGCATTTCAGTTTTTACCTATCCATACATGCTTTGAGCTTACCGTTAATTGGCGCTTTATTGTGTGCTATACTGCTCCTTCTATGGCCACCTCTAGTGTTCTTGGGTCATAACTGGGACTACGTTTATGCTTGGCTACTGTGTAAATATATTACCGTACCTACATTTCTCTTCATCCCCTAATGAAGATTTTTTTAAATGCATTGGGATTATCCCACATATGTGACTAGTTAAACATATTTACATACTGATGTATTCTTATTTTCCTATGTGGGATCATGAAGAATCTATGAAACCACTAAATGTAGATTGATTTGGTGAGTAAATGCAACAGTCTGCCAGCCGTTGATTTTATTGGAGTTTATTGTATTTTAATGATTGTGATATAAATAAAAGTTACTTCTACTGTAACTTTATCATAAGAGTAGTGCTAAAAAAGTGCTATAATGCAAAAAATGTTGTGGATAATTTTGGAGATGTTGATACTTAATATAATAGTTCACTTATTGTTCATTTGAGATTGCCTTTAATAGTATAACTGCATGAATACTGTATGAATCTGTTTTGTGTTTTTTACGTTGTCTGTCTCTCACTCGTGTGTATATGTATATGTACTTTATATAGTAAAAATCTATTTCCGTTCTCATCCACTCTGTTTCGTTACTCAAGGCACCCTACTTATTTTTGTGGATATTACTACGTTGATATTACTACGTCTCTGGTTTACGCTGCCCATTATTCTGATGTATTACGTTTGCTATGTTTGGCTTCATTCATTTGAGACGTTCTTATCTGGCATAATTGCTGTGCATAGATGGGGCTGCCTCTACTTAGGTATGATGTAAAGAGCTCAAGTCTAATATGTGTGATGGGTAACTTCAGGTTGCTTCTAACAGAGCAGAGCAGATAGGTTATTAACCGAATGCTATGTATACGAACGTATTATCAATTGTACCATTCCATGATGATTTAATTTTGATTGTATGTCAAGACTTTCCTAATAAAGTTGTTTTTGTGGAAAAAAATATATTTCCATTAAGGGTAAAGTTTAAAATAGGTAAATACCCCTATGAGATTCTACAGAGGGATGAGTGGAAGAATATTGGGTTCAGTGGGATAGATGGATGCATGGGTACATGGGTAAACAGCAGAAGGAAAGTAGGCAGGGCATGTGATGGTTGATTAGTAGCAGGTTATACAGTATCCGTGATAGAAACATTTCATAGTAAGATAACTAGATGTGAGATAGATACAGTACATATGTAGATTTCAACATACTAAATGTCTCTTCAATCACATCCACTCTAACATGAAGTTTTATACATAGCTGTTGCCTTCAAGCATGTATTTCCAAAGAATGTTTGAAGGATACTACAAAAGGGTTCTAAAATATATTTATCCATCAAGAAGTTTTCAGACATTTATTCTCGTACAGCATGCAGTTTGTAGTTGACGGTATAACAACCTAATCACATGACCTTGCCAATGGCATTGCTTTATGTTTTGTCCAAATGTATTGCTGTTCTTCGTAGTTGCATGAAGCTGCTGTGCTGATATGGGTGTTGTACTGTCTTCTGCTGGTGCTGTAGAAAATGTATTCCAAAGTCCGGAGGAAGGAAGATCTTAAAATTATTTTAAACCTTCACTTTTATGCATTTTCAGCAGCTGATTTAATCACTGAGTATGGAGCTTGTTCATTTTTTAACCATTGCTACACCATGACCACTGGCACAGGATTCCTGTTTCAGGGCCAGTTCACACCAAAACGAGATACAGGAAAGGGACATTCTGTGTGTGTGTTTCTTGCCCTGCAGATGAGTGTGCTGCTCTTGCAAGATCGCGCAGGATGCCAATGAATTGTTAATGGTATCCCAAACGCATCTTACAAATGCAGCACATTTGTGGTCACCAGATTGCATGGTACCACAGTACTATGCAGTTTGTTGCAGTGTATTCTGAAAAAGTTCCAATGCGATTTGCAGCCCATTCCAAATGAAAGAACTGCAAAACTAGCCATATGGGAATGCACAGTAAATGTACAACAACGCACACATTCAAACACACATTTCAGTATGAACCGGCCCTCAAGGTGGTTCCCTTCTCTTGCAACATCCTTTGGAGCCAATCTTTCCTGCAGGGACTAGAGCTGTGTCTCCTTACACTGTGTGCATCAATAGAAACACACATCCCCATAGCTTGGGATGGCAAGGCACTCCCCTGCTCCACCCTCCTCCTCCCTCTTCTATCTCCAAGCTAATAGATGAATCAGTGGCATCCCGAGGCAGATGCGGGGGGTGCGGTACGCACTGGGTGACACCGACTGCATGGGGTGACACCGGACCCGCTCCACCAAAAGGTAAGTTGTAAAGCAAGCCGACGAGCCCCGCAGGATAGATCCGATCCATCCTGCGGGGATCGTCAACTTTCTTTACAACTTACCTTTTCTTGGAGTGGGTCCAGTGTCACCCCACATAGGATGCATGCCGACGATCCTGCGGGGATCGTCGGCATGCAACCTATACGGGGTGACACCGGACGCGCTCCAAGAAAAGGTAAGTTGTAAAGAATGCCGGCGATCCCTGCAGAATGAATCGGATCTGCGGATTGAGCATAATGGATCAGAGTCTGATACATTATGCTCAATCTGCAGATCCGAACCATCCCGCGGGGATCGTCAGCATGCAACCTATACGGGGTGACACCGGACCCGCTCCAAGAAAAGGTAAGTTGTAAAGAAAGCCGACGATCTCCGCAGAATGGATCGGATCTGCGGATTGAGCATAATGGATCAGAGTTCAATCCACTATGCTCAATCCGCAGATCCGATCCATTCTGCAGGGATCGTCGGAGGGGGTGTCAACAAGTGTTACCGCACCGGGTGACACCAACCCTAGGGACGCCTCTGAGATGAACTGAAGACTACACTGTCCACTGTAAACTTTTTCCTGTGAAGGCCAGAAGTTCAGGGAAGCAGCATTGAGAGGGCAAGAGCCAGCAGCATTAAAATGTGTAAACTGCAAGAGCTGTGGTAAGAAAGTTGACACATAGTTTACTGGGGAATGCTTAATTTTGTGCTCAATGCGTTAACAAATGCTGAAGCATGGACCTGAAGTTAGTGACTGGAATGTGATATGGGGAAAGAAATGCAGCTCAGCCAGCAGCCACAACCAAGGCAGCATGACTGTGTTTTGTGCAAGATCTTCTTATTTATTCAATAAATAACAGATGTGATTTCTATAACCCCTGTATGTATTCCACCACAGGGTATGAACACAAGATTTTTTATTATTTATGTATTTTATTTATTATTACCTCTAATAATGATCTATTCAGGCTTATTCAATAAACCAGCGAAAATGGAACATACTTAGAGCAAAGTTCAGTTTTCACATTAACCAATCACAATCTTGTACTGGTTGGGAGTTCAGTAAAATAAATGCTGTTATCTGCCTGGAGTTATTGTTCTGCCATTAACATTTTGTTTCTTGCAATTTAACGACTAAACACATTTTTTCTTCCTTGGACTTTAGCTATCACCCAATTCTGTTGATTTTGACAGTATCAGGCAAAAATCGGCATTTCTATTGATACTCAGAGACCTAGTGGTCTATTTTAACCCAGGATTCACACAATTTCCAACTGCTAATCGACTTTTTCTAATTGGATTCGATTGTTGAAACTTGAGTGAAAATATTTATAAATAGACTCCTTGGGGGGGATTTACTAAAACTGGTGCGCTCAGAATCTGGTGTAGTTGTGCATAGTAACCAATCAGCTGCCAACTTCAGCTTGTTCAGTGAAGGTTTGGCAATAAAACCTGGAAGCTGATTGGTGCGTTGACAAAATGACTCCCATGTGCGCACACGTATAATAATAAATGTTTTGTTTTCAAACTTAGATATGCTTTGTGTTTCTGAAAATATATTGGTAGCATGGACTGGTACACTAATGAGTAGTGTGAGTAGATGCCACTGCCTTTTTTTTTTTTTTTTTTTACATAAAGTTTTTTAAGTATTAAGGTGGTTCTAAAGTCAAAAATTTTTTTTTTGCTTTAATGCACTCTATACATTAAGGGGACAAATGCCTCACTACTTCTCCCCCCATCTCCAAACACTTACCTGACTGAGAAATCAATTCAGCACTGTACCCCCCTGCAGAGGTGCTTTCCTGTCTTCCTTGCTCCAGAGTACACACAGGCAGCAAGAGGACCCAAAGGTTCCTGCTGCTGTCAGTCAAATCCATTAAGAAAAGGGAGCAGTGGGCATAGCAGTACAGTGCTGTGTGTATATGGATGCACACAGCCCAGCTTGGGAGTGAGCCCACACAGGTGCCCCCTCAGCAAACACATTGCTGAGGCGGCACCGACAGGAAAGGTTGAGCGGACAATGCCAACAGAAGAATTCAGAAGAGGAGGCAAAGGGCTGCTCTGTGCAACACCAGAGCAGGTAAATAAAACTTCTTTTTTATTTTAAATAAAAAAGAAATAGTTTTCTAATCACTTTAAATTGATACTATACCAAGGACCCTGCATTCACTATATCTGGTATCCCACAGCGGTACACACTACATGGAAATGCAATTATTTTATTCAATATAAACTGGTAAATACTTTTTCCCACAGCAGTTAGAGCAGTGTTCAGCAGAGCACTTGTTAAAGCTTGTAGGAGGAGTTTTCATTCTTCTCTAGGAGGATGCAGAACCCCTGACATCTGTCTGGACAGTGCTGATTTGCCCTGTGCTGATCATATGTACTCTCCCAAGAAAATAAAAACCTCTCTAGCAATACACACCAAACTGAGCATGTGCAAAGTGTCTCCACACAATATGTCTTATTAGGAGATAAGAGAGGGACTCTGAAAGAAGGGGAAAACTGTAGAAGACAGGATCAAACAGCCTTTTTACACAATGCAGAGGATTGACCCCTTAGGTTCCACAGTGAGTATAACAAGCATACTATATACATACATACATATACAGACTGATTTTACTGTTGTGGGTTTAGTAACACTTTAATGTTACCCAATGCACAGCAATACAGAAGCAGTCCTGCACTCTCTGAATTGTACCTAAAGCTGCCAATACTCTCACTTTTAACTACTAAGTACTCTCTAATGCTTTCTAACTACTAAATGCCCAAGGCCCACTTCACCACCTGTCCCCTGGATCCTGTCCCCTCATGACTGTTGCAGCCTCCTTCCTGCTCTATCCTAAACTCTCTAACCCGCATCTTCAACCTCTCACTCTCCATGGGCACCTTTCCCTCCCCACTCAAACGTGCACTGGTTACCCCCATCCTCAAAAGACCCTCGCTGGACCCCACCTGTTTGAATAACTTAAGACCCATCTCCCTGCTTCTGTTTGCTTCCTGCTTCTCGAGCGCCTTGTTCACAACCATATGAACTGCTACCTCACCGACAACAACCTTCTTGATCCCCGACAGTCTGGTATTTCCTCCTCCCCGATCCCCCACTCACGACTTTACCATTAAGATCTACAGCACAACCATTGGTCCTTCCCCTCATGCCAGGGTGCTAGGCGCAGTCCTAGACTCTGACCTCTCCTTTGGGCTCCACATCCACTCACTGGCTAAATCCTGCCGCCTCAACCTCCAGAACATTTCCAAAATCCTCCCCTTCCTGACCAATGACACCACAAAACAACTCATCCATGCCTTGATTATATCCCGCCTCGATTACTGCAACTCCCTCCTCACTGGTCTACCATTACACAGGCTATCCCCCCTTCAGTCTATTATGAATGCTGCTGATAGACTCATACACCTTACCAACCTATCAGTGACTGCTGCCCCTCTCTGCCAATCCCTCCACTGGCTTCCAATAACCCAACGTATAGAATTCAAAATACTAACCACAGCTTACAAAGCCATCCACAACACTGCCCCTAGCTACATCGCTGACCTCATCCACAGATATCGGCCAAATCGCCCACTCCACTCCTCCCATGATATATTCCTCTCTAGCTCCCCCATCACCTCCTCCCACGCTCGCCTCCAGGACTTCTCCAGAGCCTCTCCAATCCTCTGGAACTCCCTACCACAGCATGTCCGGTCAGCCAACACCCTGTCTGCCTTTAGGCGATCTTTGAAAACGCACTTCTTCAGGGAAGCCTACTGCACCTCCACCTAAGAACTGTACTTGAATCACCTCCACCAGATCATCCCCCACAGCTATCACCTTTTGTAACACCTCCCCCTTCCTTTAGATTGTAAGCTCCACGAGCAAAGCCCTCACATTCCTTCTGTACTGAAATGTATTGTACTGTTTCTCTTATATTGTAAAGCGCTGCGCAAACTGTTGGCGCTATATAAATCATGTATATTAATAATAATAAATGCATAAAAACGCTTAAAAGGTTCACATTGCTACTTGTTTACACTCACCCCAACTTTTCAAGATGAGAACGAGGGACACCTATTAGCAAATGTTTGTAGGTAAATGACAGATTCCCTGCTGTGCCCCCTTAAAGGAGAATTATCCCCCCCCCCCCAAAAAAAAGATTAGTTAAATCAAAGCAAGTGCTTTTTTTACAATTACTATTCCTTTTTATTGGCTTTTGAAGTTTACAAATGCAACAATTTAGAAACTGGACGAATGGTTTAGCTCTGTAAAACACTTTTTGAAAGATGAATAATGCATTTTATATACAACTGTACAGATCAGACCAATATAAGGGACAAATGAGGTGGAAGATGGGTAGAGGGACTTTGTTCCAAATCAGGGACAGTCCCTCGAAATCAGGGACAGTTGGGAGGTATGGTTTACATACATTATTTTGCTGATGTTTTATTTTTAAAACAATTGTTTTCTGTGTGCTTTTGTAGAGACCTGCGTCTTTTCTAGTACAGATCAATTCAGGTCTCTGCACATACAATGAGTAGGCCCCTACAAATCACTATAAGCCCCTGACGCTATCAGGAAGCCGGTCCAGAGCAATGATGTGCAGCCGATATGGAGCAAGTGAATTTATATTCACTGAAAGAGCATGGAAGAGATCAGCAGCTCTTAGGTGGGAAAAACAGTAAAAAAAAAACATAAAAAAATGTAACAGTATTTAAGGTTTCTATATAATTCAAAGTATCCTAATAAAAATGAATAATGATATTTATCTTTGTATCGCATTTTCATACACGTTTCTTTATATATTTTAACAAAGATAGGATGGCAACCTCATAGGGAACTTGTATATTGCTTCAACCCAGCAAAGCAAAAGATTCACTTTAATCTTCCTCTTCCCAGGAGAACAAACTTACTTTGCCACTCTAATTGGCTGCCAGAGGAAAGCCATCTTGTTTAAGCTACAAGTCACTCAAATCATAGCTTAGACAGGCCTTTGGACTCTCATAATGCACCAGCTCTGGGTCTCGATAATTGGCCAATCAGTGTCACTTGCTCTTCAATACCTGCCAATTATTTTCTTCACTCCTAGCAACTTAACGAAGTGGTGGCATTATAAAGACAAGGGTTGTCTGGTGTCAGGAAAAACTATCAGAAGTGACTCATACAGATAACAGAAGAAGGACAGAGCAGATAGGATCCACACTAAGTGGACTGGGGCAAGTACACACTTTAGAGGGATATGCTTTGTTCATTTTTCATTTCATAGAATTACTGTACAACCACTTTAAGAGAGTAAGGCTGGCCATACACTATACAATTTTCTTACAATTTTCTGTCCAATTTCTGCCCAATTTCCTTTAGATTTACCTTCAACTATGTAGTGCAAGGAAATTGGATACAATTGAAAGTGTTGTTTAGGTTTGACCTCATAATATATGTTTGTTAGTAAACCTAAAGCAAAATTCTCAAGAAAATTGTATAGTGTATGGCCAGCCTAAGTCACCTGCAATATGCTATCACCACATCACATATCAGCCCCTTGTGATAGCAATAAAGTTAAAATACTTCTAAAGACTCCACCTTTTTTTACCTTAACCTCCCTGGCAGTATTCCTGAGTGTAGCTCGGGGTAAAATGTCAGTACCAAAAGCGGTAACCCCGAGCTACACTCGGGCTTACCATGCGGCGCTGCATAGGGAGTCCCTGCAGAGCTTACCTTGTCCTTCGCTCCCGCGATGTGTCCCCTGCAGCGTCCCCGGCCATCTCCTCCAGCCGATGCCGGCATCCGGCTTCTGTGTTCCGGTCCCTGTGACGTCGGGACGTACGGGCGCTGCCAGCGGTGGGAAATTTGAAAATTTAAAAAAATGTCATTTTTTTCCAAACAACTTTTACATAGTAAAACATTGCTGTTTCAACCCATTTCACATACATTTTGTCCCTAGTGCTTTGTCCTGTGCCCTGCCTGCATTTTGTCTGTTCTTTCTGCCTGGAAACTGAGAAAAGTCCATGGCGTCCAAAAAGTGTCCCTTTAGGTCAAAAGTGGTTTTAGATCAGCTAGAGAACAGCGATAGTAAATCAGAACCACTTGCAGAATTGAGTGATAATGATTCGTGGGGAAATTCCTCATCAGACACTGAAAACGATTTTGCGACTTTGTTCAGCGATGTGCGAACTTGGCGCTATATTTCAAATTTCAGTGTTTTTGGTTTGATTATATTATTGAATTAAATGTATTATTATTATATTATTATTTTTTATGATTATTTATTAAATTATAATTTATGATTTCGTGTTTCAAATTTTATCATACCCGGGATGTTTATTAGACTCTTGTTCGGACAGATTTCAGTGAGTTATTCCTAAAAACTACAGGCTGCAATACAAAAACAACATATTTCCATGCAAAAAAATGGTACCGCTCTCAGCACCAAAAATCTGAAATAATCATACCGCTAGGGAGGTTAATGCATTCACAATATTAAAGTAAAAAAATCGCCAGTACTTTTACTACCCAACTTGTCCACAAAACACTTACCTGTTGTCATTGTCACAGCCGCTGGGTCCAAAACCCATCAGCGCCACTCCCGAAACTTATTTGATCCTCAGCAGACACTGAGGGCAGCATAGCAATAGGCTTTTGATGCTACCAATCAAACCGCTAGATGAAGGGTACAGATTTGTGGCTTTCCGGCACTATGTATTTCTATGGATGCACACAGCTTGGCTCAGGGAGGAAACACACATAATCTCCTTAACACATGGCTGCAGAAGTGTCTCTTTAGAACATGGCTAGCTAACAAAACACCTACAAAGGGACAGGTGCCTTGGGACCCCCAGCTACAGGAGGAAATGGATGTTTAAGAAGAAGTGGGCTACGCAAAATAGGTTTGTGTGGACCTACTGTTCTGAAATAATTGAAAAAAAACCAAGAGGGTTTAGTATCACTTTAAGTAAGAAAAAGAAAAATTGTGGAAAAAAATAAAGATATAGGATAATAAAAATAAATTTAAAAAAGCCCCTACCTTCACACACACACAAATGCAAATGTGCACTTTGGGTGTGCATGCATATAAAAATGACAAACATGTCACACATATTATGCCAGGGTGAGGATTATGATTCTAGGGCTATCATTCACAAGTAATGGTTATAGTGTTACTAAACCCACAACAGTAAAATTAGTCTGTATATGCAGTAAAGCATGCTTGTTATACTCACTGTGGAACCTAAGGTGTTAATTCTCTGCATTGTGTAAAAATGCTGTTCGATCCTGGCTTCTCTGATCCTCCCCTTCTTCCAGCGCCCCCTTCTTATCTGATATATCTGATAAGATATATTGTGTGGAGACCTTCTGCACATGCTTAGTTTGGTGTGTATTGCTAGAGAGGTTTTTTTCTTGGGAGAGTGCATGTGATCAGCACAGGGTTTATCAGCACTGTCCAGACAGAGGTCAGGGGTTCTGCATCCTCCTAGAGCAGAAAGAAAACTCCTCCTACAAGCTTTAACCAGTGCTTTGCTGAAGTCACAAGACTGCTCTAATTGTTGATGAGTAAAGGTATTTAGCAGTTTATATTTACTAAAATATTTGCACTTCCATGTTCTGTGTACTGTAGGAGACCAGATATAGTGAATGCAGGGTCCTGGGTTTAGTAACACTTTAAGTGCCAACATCTCCAAAATTATCCACACCAACATTTTTTACATCATAGGACTTTTTAAGCACTATTCGCATGATAAAATTACAGTAGAAGTAAATTTTATTTATATCACAGTCATTAAAATACAATGTGGAAATCAATGCCTGGCAGAGTGTTGAATTTAATCACCAAATCAATCTACATTTAGTTTCTTCATGATCCCACATAGGAAAATAAGAATACATTAGTATGTTAAGTTGTTTAAGTAGTCACATATGTGGGATAATATCAATGCATTTCAAAAAAAACTTCATCAGGGGATGAAGAGCAATTTAGTGTAGGTATGGTAATATATTTACACATTAGCCAAGCATAAAAGTAGTCCCAGTTTTGGCCCAGGAACCCTAGAGGTGACCGTAGAAGGAGAAATATGCACACAAAAAGTGCCAATTAGCGGTAAGCTCAAAGTGTGTATGGATAGGAAAGATCAGTAGTGCAATGCATGTGGTGTGTCTCTATTATTTATATCAGTTTTAAGTATCGTGATATAAATAAAATATACTTGTATTGTAATTTCATCATGAAAGTAGTGCTTAAAATGTCCCGTGCTGGAAAAAATGTATTATGGACAGGGCGGACTGACAACACATGGGGCCCCCGGGCAATAGGGGATCATGGGGCCCTCGTGTTCTTGCCCAAACTCAAAAAAGCCTATGAAAAAGGTACCAGGGGCATCTCATGGGGCCCCCTACTGACCCCGGGCCCTCGGGCGGTGCCCGAGTTTCCAAATGGTCAGTCCGCCCCTGATTATGGATACTATTTGAGGTTGAGGGCCCCCAAAATTATTAGGGTAGTATAGTAGGGATGACTGTTAGGTACATGACTTGGGCATGAATATAAGCCTCAGCCAGATGGGGTCAGACTGAAATGCATGCAGCCCAATTATATGAGTAAAGTGAGTTCATTGCTCCTACCATTTTGTCACTTTTTGCATTATTCTTTATTGCACTCTGTTACAGATAATAAATGTCTCATTTTCTCTTTCTCAGGTCGTTTGCTTTCTCTTCTTACTTTAGTATTTTTGCATGCATCCTGTTTTGACACTGATAGAAGTCACGAGACTGCTCTAACTACTGATCAGTAAAGGTATTTAACAGTTTATATTTACATAAATATCATATAATATAATATAATTTACATATATTTCCATGTTCTGTGTACTGTGGGAGACCAGATATAGTGAAAGTAGGGTCATGGGTTTAGTAACACTTTAAGAATGCGTGTTGCCTATGGAGAAATTTGTGGTTTTTTTTACTGTTTCACAGACACATACATTTTGAGGCACATTTTATATCCATTTACTCTGTTTCAACCTCATCTTTTATATTTTACCAAAAAAATGCTGTATGTGTCCCTGGAGATCTTTCCTATCCTGACAGGAAGTGAGGGGAAATCTCTCCAACAGGGCACAGACAAAAACATACTCTATTAGAGCGGGTAGGGATTGGAATAGTTAACAATGTTTTTTTATTATTGTGCCTGGAGTGAAGTCTGGCCAGATTTGAGTACTTAGCTTTCCTAGGAGGCACCACTGAGGTACACAGACGTCACTGACATCTAGAGGAAACAGCAATAACTTGAGGTCTGAGATAAGTATTGTTTACTTCTTTTATTTCAAGTACTTTGATTACTTTTAGCTATTAAATATTTATATATATATATATATATATATATATATATATACACTGCCTATATATATAAATATATATATAGTGAGTGAAGGCTCACTAATTGATGCACCTTGCATTTGTAAGGTTCCTTTTAATTAGATAGGCACAGTGAATTAATTTACTATATAATGATAAATTATTTTTTTTAATTCAAATTCCAATTTGAACTCCAGGTAGATAATACAATTACATTTTAAAATGTTTTGTTTATAAATTAAAAATCATTCAATGCAATTTAAAATGCATTTAATGTAAGTACCTGAATCTGTTTTAATAACATTGCCTCTTAATCGCTGTACATCTATTAAATGTAGGCTTTGCTGCATGCACGTGGATAGGGGGTGGAAGGAGAGAGGAGAGATGTGCTCATCAGTTTGCTGCTGCTCCTTTACTGGCAAGTAGCAAACTGGGAACAGGTGGAGTCTGAGTAGGATTGCTTTATGGCAATAATGAAAAACTCTGGTCGCAATCTTGGTTCTACTGCCTGGCAGGGCTATGTAAATCTCAGAACTTAATGGACAGATTTACAAGTACCATGAGTGTGTATTTAAAGTGGTTGTAAACCTCAGACATGAAATATGAACAAAGCATATTCTTCTATACTGTGTATTTGTTTCCGTTAGTCTCAAGTGTCCTTTCTGTCTCCTGCTTCGTCCCTCAGCTATCAGCATGAATCACCTCTGACATTTTTTTCTGACACGTTTTTCTGACACCAGGATAAATATTAGTGATGTGGAAGGATTTCCAGCAGATTGACAGCCTCAGCTATATTCCTGTGAGCTATTTGGAAGGGGGTGTGTCACTTCCCTCCAATCAGCTCTCAGAGCTCTGCAGTGTGTAATTTCAGCTCTCCGCCCCCTTTTTTCTGAACTCTGACGGGCTTTATAAATTCTAGACTTTGAACGCATGTAGAGAAGAAAATACTACAGATAAACAGGTACAACTTATATAACAGGATTTGTTTCATTTCTGTGTATCACATGAGGCCAGCCACTTCACTGGGTATATGTAAGGATTTAAAACCACTTTAACCGCTTGCTCAGAGTATGTCTTTAAAGTGATACAAGAAATTTATTTAATATAATTTTTTATACTTACCTCTTTGCAAGGATATTGCACAGAACGGTGGCTTACCTTCTTTTTTTCAGTCCCCCACTGGTGCTGTCTCCTCCTCTTTCCCGCGGGTGCCCCCCTCAGCAAGCCATATGCCAAGGGGGCACCTATGCAAGAATGTACCCTGAGCAAGGATATTGCACAGAACGGTAGCTTACCTTCTTTTTTTCAGTCCCCCACCGGTACTGTCTCCTCCTCTTTCCTGTGGGTGCCCCCCTAAGCAAGCCGTGTGCTGAAAGGGCACCTATGTGGGATTGTGCCCCGAGCTGGACTGTGTGCATTCATAGACACAAACAGCATGGCTCGGCCATGCCCCCAGCTCTCTCCTCACAGGATTTGACTGACAGCAGCAGGAGCCTATGGCCCCACTGCTCTCGGAGTCTTCTGTAAGACCAGGAGGGAGTGGTGGTGCTGCAGACGGGACAGTACTGGACCATAAGTATTTGGGTGGTGCGCACAAATGGTAGGATTTTTGTTTTCACCTTAATGCAGGAAATTTTACTTTAGAACCACTTTAACTAGTAATGATTAGTTTTCTTTGTTTTAAGGAAAATAAACAAAGCAAAATACCACCATTTAAGTACTGCAACATTAGTGCAACATTTTTAATAAGACTCGACGGCATGCTTTCCAGTTTGCTTTTGGGAGGTGTGTAACTTTATTTTATGTCACATCCTCACTATATCTTCAGGTTGCTTTGTATTTCAAAGATTCTTTTCTCTCCATCTTTTTCCATAGCAGGAGAAAACACGACGTTTGCTTTCAAGTCCTCTACTGTTACAGTGTCTCTAGCATCAAAGTCCCCTCCTAGCCATTTTCATTTACCTTGTGACTCTGACCCTTTGTCAGGCAGAGCACTTTCAGAGTAAACTGATCCAGAAAGTCCCCAAGGATGTTATTCTCATTTATTCACTCAGCCCTTTGAATTGAACAGGCCACATTTGGCAGACATTCAGCAGCCTAAGATTCAAAGAGCACACAATCCTTTTTTTTTCTGAGGTCTTTTTCAGAATAAAGACCATCATTTTTCAGAAAGCTTTAATGGACACCAGTCATTTAACATGGTGGGTCTCATTCATGGCTGCAATTGATGTGATGACTAGTAGTAAAAGACTAGTACAGGTACAGGACAGATAATACATATATGTCGGGATCCCGTGATGGCATATTTCACGAAAAACTGTCCATTTTCCTCCAGGCAATGTTAATAAGACTTCAAGACACACCCAAGTATGATGAAAACATTCTGCAGACCTGAACAACAATCGGGCCCTTTTAGTATGCATGGGACAGCTGTGTGGTGAGAGGAGAGCTCATTTCAGGTGTACAACTTATTGTATTAGCACCTATGCTACCATCTGCCTGTTTGCACAGCAGCTATTACTTCTAGCAGCTGGTCCACATTTCAAGGACTTCTAATGTCTGAGGGTAGTCTCAGGGGACCAATAATGCACAATAGCATTAGGACTGTCCCACGGGGAGGAGGGAGGAGGGCCAACGGCTTTATACCAATGTACCTGCCAACTGGTGTGTCACAAGAAGGCTTGGGTTACTAGTCATCCGCTTATCTGATGAAAAGGATTCTTTCAGTTATGTTAATCCATTTGTAGGTTTTTTTTCTGTCCAAATATTCAGGATAACTTTTTTGGCTATATGCTCCAAATATTTTTTCTCCTGATTGTTCGTGTGTTTTTACATAGTTTTGAATTTGATTTTGGATTTTTTTTTCTTAACGTAATGTAGTAGAGTCAGAGGATGCTGCAGTTAATACCAGCAGGCAATGAAGAATACCAATATTGAAAAACAGGATTATTTCCTCTGTAGACCTATATAGCCATTATTTATCATTTTTTGTAATAAACGTTATCTGTAGGAATAACTGGAAAATGACCAGGACATGCTGAGTTTTTGCTTTCAAAGTCAATTTCCACTTAATTATTAGATAAGGACCAACCTGTGTGATCACTTCAATCATGTGCAATGTGCAAACAAACAAATCTGTTTTGTATGTTCAATATTTCTTTATTAAAAAAGAATTTAGTAATACAGAGTAATATATAGGGGCTAGACAAAAGATGGAAACACCACATGATTTACAGGTGTGAAAGTGACACCATGTTTCGCGTTGAAAGTGGAAATGATGTAACTTTTTTTGCTTCCGCTGTGTGATGGGACACCTAGCTAACAGATGGGAAGCCTTACTTTCATCATTCACTGCGTGCGCTGCTAGTAACACTGAGTCATGTCAGAGATTACTGAGCTTCAAAGAAGGCAAATTGTTGGTGCCCACTTAGCTGGTGCCTCTGTGACTCAAGTTGCCAATTTGTTTGCAGTACAGTATCAAAGGTTATGACAACATATACAGTTCCTGGGAAGCATAAGCGCAGTTGATACAGTCAACTGACCAAAAGAGACAAAAGGACATTACGCAGGATTGTGACCAGAAATAAGAAAACAACTGCTGCAAAAAATGCAGAGCTCAATTTCAGTCCCGTGAAGACTGAGTCCCTAAAAGACCATTAGCTAGGTGTCCCATCACACAGCGGAAGAGAAAGAATGTCACATCACTTTTTCCTTCAATGTGGAACAGGTCATCACTTTCAAACCTACAAATCATGTTGTGTTTCCATTTTTAGTCTAACCCCTATACAGGTTCATAAAGAAATATTAATAACAGCATGTAAGCCTTCATAAAACAAATATGCCAATTGTCTGTATAAAATAAAACAGTAAGGAGTAGCTTCCCTCTGGAGCTTTACAGGTTAAATTATAACATATAAATATTATAAACTCTCTAGTAAATCCTGCTTTTTTTATTTTTTCATTTTCCTTGCATGCAACTGGGTATTCAAAGTGAGCACACCTTCACCTTATTTACTAAGTTAAGTGAACACACTATACTCCTTTAATAAATCAACCACTATGTTTCAAAAGCAACAGTTGACTAAAGATTTGTACAGGCACAATTAATATTTTTACTAAATAAATTCTGTTGCCAGGTGTAGCTGCTTATATATAAGTTGTTGATCTGTCTTTATGCTATAGTCTGAACTCCTGGAACTATATAACAAATATGTGCTATGCTCAGTACTGACTATATTTTTATGTCCACAAATAAAACATAGATTTAGATGTCATCCTTCCCAACAAAATATATTATTATATTAAAAAAATATAATAAAAAATAAAAATATTATTATTAAAAATATTTTGTATCACACATTGTCTCACGTTTGGGCTCAAGTTAGTTGTTGGCTTAATAGTACTACTTTCCACCTAAAAATAATTTTTCACACCATGTTTCATTTACTGAAACTTTATTGTGTTTATATTTCCCCATTCACCAAATATTAATTTGGAACCCTTTGCATAGTAACATGTTTATTTTAGAAACTGGATCATTTTTCACCTCCCATTATCTTCAACTGAAATGTCCACTATGCTGCTTACATTCAAGCCCATGGCCCTCATTCTTCATCTTCCTTCTTCATCTATTAGGCTGACTTGAACTATATTTTGTGCCAAAACTGTGTGAAAACATCCTTTTAAGCATTTTGATTGCTGCCTAATGAATTGTGTGCACTGAACTGTTTTACTGTGCCTACTCTTTAGTTGTACTTTAGTTGGCTGCTTATGTTGCAACTGGCTTGGGAATGTCCACTAACTTAAGGTTTTTGTCCAGACATATTGGTGCAAAATATTCCATATGCTCAAAGTTCTTTTCAGACAACCTATTTCTATCAATCCAGCTACTGCCATACTCAACCACAAGCACCAAGAAGTAATACACTGACAATTTCAACTACTCCTGCAGGTCACCACCATAGCTATGCAAACTATAGCGAAGGCCTGGAAATCCTTCCACCTCAATACCACTGAAACTAAAAATAGAGTCACTCGAGCCATGAGACATGCCAAAGTAGAAGCAGTCCTATTAGACAGAGTGCATAAAAATTAACAACTATGGCAACCATGGATTGACCATTTCTTACCCTCAAACTTTGATGAAACCTTACTCTGTAGTCCTGAGTCCAATAAGTAACCCGATACTCTGTTGCTACTCCATACAGGCACACACCCTCCCCCCAGGGACCTCCTCTTCTTCCCCCTTATCTGTACCCCTTTCTACTCTTGCTTTTATCTCTCCATTGTTCTCTTCCTTTTTACCTTTCTTCTCACACTCTAGTTAGCTCTTTATCACAAAACAACAAAGGAGCGCTCCCAACCCTGTGGAAGTCAATACAGTCACATGCCCAGGAGCAGTTAAAATCAAAATTCACTTTAATCTTGAGCTAAAAAGCATGATATGTAGGAGTGCCCAGATCAATACAGCACCAAGCCAGTGGAGAAGAGAAACTCATATTCCCAGAAGCTGGAGGATGACACATGATACTGGACCCAACAGTAGGTTGCTCAGACCAGGAGCCTCAGGACAGTGGGAAGGGTGTGTGGATGGCAGCCTCTGGGATCACTAAAATGGCATGTCCACTGGAAGTCATGTGTTCCAAACCCGGTTGTTATGTCATACACCTGGCGAGAGACCGCCCGAACAAGAGCTAGTGAGGGCAAACTGGAAGCCTAGGGGAGCACTCAAACCATGTCAAACCAAAGGAGAGAAGCCGGTCATCATGATAACATGTTTTAGGAACTTGCCCCTTCCTCAGATCATGTCATGCCCATACTGTGGTTATCTACATATCTCCTGGAACCTCATTGCACTTGGTATTTGCACCTTTTCTTAACATGCACTATCAGTCTAAATTTACAGTGAGATGGACAGGTCACCCACTCGTCTGCTACTAGCACCTGCATATATGTTGAAGTACTATATCTACACTCCCATTGTGAGAGTACCAGAAATAATATTGTAATATATATAACACATACCAGTCTCTCTACATTTACTCCTCCCTTGATACAATAGCACTGTTACCTTTTGCTTAAGTTAATATATAAAGACTATTTGTACTATACAAATTACAATCTGTACATTACCTCTAAGGTCAGCACCCCTTCTGACTTACTGTTGCTGATTTTTTGTCTACTCAGTTCAACTATGTCCTGCAATCACATTATAATGAGGTCCTTGTAACACTATTATCTTTTCCAATAAAATCTATGAACAAGATAGTTAAGGTTGTTGATTTTTCCAGCAGAGTCCTAAAATGGCGGACTCCCACAGCCTGCTCACCCCCTCCAGGATATGTTTGGTATACATTTTAGATTAGCATTCTATGTCCTTGTGCCAGTCATTTTGCCAGGCAGCATCCACTGTATATGGCATTACTTACTCTTTGTTGGTCATGGTCAATTGGACTATAGTCAGCTCTGATGATTTGTTCCAAAAAGCCCTTGTAGCTCTTGTATAATATTTCAGTCTTCTTAAATAATAAAGGAAAAAACGAAACTGTAGAAAAAAAGTCTTGGTAATGGGACATTAAATATACCTCCAAAGGTTACACTTAAAACAATAGTATATAATTAAAAATGTTTTAAATCTTTGTTGTTACATTTAAAAATATAGCAGTATAAAAACAATTAGTATATATAATTAGACAGCGGTGCAATCAATTATTGTAATAACTACAGAATTTATGATGTAGAGTCCTCAGAGATCACTAGTGTAGGTCGACACGTTTCGCCAGGTAGCCTGCTTCATCAGGACCTTAGATCTAAGATTTAAGTGAGGTAATTACTAGAACAATATTAAAAATATTTACATATTAGAAAATAAACACTAATCATACATATTATTTTTATCTTACAACAATGATCAAAGTAAATTAATCAAGTATACCTAAACCCATAAAGGACAGAGAGGGAAAGAACAGAAAAAAAATTTATATTAAATGGGAAACAAACAGATGTATATTAAAAGCTAAATCCAATCTGCGTAATATATGTATATATGAATGTACCTTTAACCACATAAGAAATAATTACTTGGAGTATAAACATGGAATGTGGACCGTCAACTGAATGGAGGGACTAATACCGGTAAGCTCCAAATAATAATCAAGGAGATTTTCAGTCAAAAGCTAACTAAGCTTAAACCTACTCCCACCTACATTCTCAGCCCTATGCTAACTACCCTGTAAAGGAAAGGTGTGTATACTTACCTAATCTAAGGGCACCCAGGTGTGGTCACATGATCTCCCCAGTGGCTGGGTTCAGGGGAGAGGAGAGAGCAGTGACAACAGCTCCAAAGGGATGGGCAACAATCTGGTACAGAAATGGTTAAAGCTGAACTCAATGTATGGTTGTGATTGCATAGTTAAATTGGTCTAGCTTGAACCAAAGGAAGTATACATATTCCATACCAGTGGGACCACTTTTAATATGGAGAATCACTTTACAGTGGACCTTTTCCCCCTTTCACTTAAAACCATAACAGCATTCAGCTTTGCATGCTGTATTCATGAGTTACATGTTTTTCTTTTACTTGCTATTACTGCTATCCACTTCCTGTATAAATGAGGCACTGGTGATATAACCAGGGTCTCACATCCATCCTGGGAAGTTCCTGTCACATGTTTCAGGAGGTAGACCCAGAGCTCTATGCAGACTTTCAGAAAAATAAAGGTTTATGGATGAATCTGCCCTTAGTTAAAATGGCCACCATGAGAAGAATGAAGAGGAAAATAAAAATAAGGTATAAAAAAATAAAATACATAGGTGTTTTTGGTAGATTGCCAATACTATACATTTCTAAGGGTACCTTTACCGTAATCTTTATAAGGGTAAAGATCCTCTTTAAGTCCTGGTCACAGGCAATAATAAGGACACAGAAAGGACCAGTCCTTTCCGGTGCAATCCGGTACAACCCAAGGTCACTGGACAGTTATCCAAGCACAGCAATGGAAATGTCAATTAAAGCAGCAAAGGGGTTGATTTACTAAATGAAAAGAGACTGTTCACTTTGTAAAGGAATTAGTCCCAGGTCTTTGTGAATGAGGTGAAGCTCTGCTGACTTCTATGATCCAATCATGTGAAAGCAAAAATGCAGTTTTTAAAATTTCCTTGCATGTGATTGGGTATTCTTTGCAAAGTGAAACTTCACCACATTCACCACATTCACCCAATGGGTGAGATTTACTAAAACCAATGCACACAGAATCGGGTGCAGCTGTATATAGTAACCAATCTGCTTCCAGGTTTTATTGTCAATGTTCAATTGAACAAGCTGAAGTTAGAAGCTGATTGGTTACTATGCACAGCTGCACCCGATTCTATGTGCAACAGTTTTAGTAAATTTCCCCCAATGTGTTCAGCACCATCTGACTGGTAAGAGACATATTTGCGGAAGCTTTCCAGCAATTTGAAGAACTCTGTACTTTCTTTTTGTTATAGCCTAGAAAACAAATATAAAAACCTTATGAAGTGGACACATTGAAATGGTTTCTTAAAAAAATACTAACTTAAAGCAGCTGAAAGAAAATAAATAAAAGTCAGCAGCTACAAAAACTGTAGCTGCTGACTTTTAAATTACAAACACTTACTTGTCCTTTGGTCCAGCGGTGTCCTCACCACTGCTGGTTTCACTGGCTGTCTTCTCTCCCTGGCATCTTCAGTGTGGGCACCCAGCTGTGACAAAAGTCAGGTGCCCACTGCGCATGCGCGAGAAGCGCTGCGCTTTGTGAATGGCCCCGTAGTCTTCTAGGACCTGTCACGTGTCCCAGAAGACTACGGGGAAAGAGGGGGGGAGGACAACTTTCGCTTCCGATCGCCTAGAGGATCATAGCGGAAGTCGGAGCGGGTACCTGTCAAATTTGGGTACCTGCTCCCAAAAGGTGCCAATCTTTAATGGGGAGCGGGGTACAGAGGCTTAAAGCGGAACTTCCCCTTTTGGGTGGAGCACTGCTTTAAGTGGGCCATATAGATTTTCAAACAATGCATACTCTTTGAGCTAATTCTATAACCAATGCTTTTAACAGATCTCTTTGCCCAGAGCTGTGTCATGCCTTGATAAATTAGTTGACATTTAGTAGCCCGATGGTCTTGTAAATTTCCAAAGCCTGTACTGTTTACTTTTTCATTTTTTTTCCCTTTTTCATTTTCTCTCTCTAATTGTATCAGTTTCTTCTTGAAATTACTTTCCTTTTACCGTAACTGTTTAATTAATCATTGTATAGTTTAGTCCCATTAATGCTTTATATTCCTTTTAACAAATATTTTACATTAGAGATTTGGTTAGCTGGATGGATGAAAGGCATGGTTGCTTTCGATTCTCCTCCATCTATTAAATGTATTTTCAGTATTTATGCAGTGTAAACATGTTACACAGCACTTCACTATTCACATTGGTCTTTCTCTATCAAAGAAATTAACAGATGTACAAAGCATTAGATATACCCAGATTAGATGTAAAGCTGAGCTCCAAGTGCATCAAAAAGAGGCCAGTAGGTTTCTGAAGCTCTACCTATTGCACCAGCATTCTGTGCCTCTGCAGCCAATTCCATCTTTCCTCACTATTATAATATCTGAATTTCCTTCTACAAACACAGTATATCATCTTTTTTCTCTGTCCCTGCTTCCCAGTCCCTAATATTTCCTTTTACAATCGAGTAAGACATCTTCATTGACCGGTGTAGGATGACGTAACTTCTGCGCATGCGCACAACATAGGGACTGTGCCAGCAATGTAAATGGAGCTGCACACAAGCAGCTCAGATTACATGCCAAACAAGACTGAACAGGAAAATAGATGTATTTTATTGCAGCACAGACATTGCTTTTCTCTTCTGTGATAAACAGCCTACCTGCTTGTAAGTTTTTTAAAAAAATGTCTTCAGTTGTGTTTTAATTACTTTTTGTCATATGCTTGTATCTAAGAATTCACTTTGGTATAGTAGTGCCTCACCATTGTTGATTGATTTTTTTTCGATCTATAATTAATATATGTATTTTTCCATTATTGACATTACTGTAGGCTATAGTTAGCATTGTTTGCACTGTGATACATAAATACATGCCATAACAAAATTATATCATAATTTAATTTGTTCGTCATGTTTGACATTTGCCATTATGTCAGTCTGGTTCAAATTTATGGCAGCTTATTCACTTATATATACAGTGTAAAAGAATTTTGCCTAACTTTGTTACATATTTTTTTCTAGAAAAAACATGCACGGCGTCTTAATATGACTATTATTATTTTTGCTCTTTAGTGACTGCAGTGCTCTAATTTCCGCATTTGCAAGCAAGATATGCTGAGTGCAGCAAAGTTTACAATTTTTAAGGTAAAGTATGATTAACAAATTGAAGTGCAAAGAAAAGAAAACATACATCATCTAACACAAGGACCCAAGAGAACAAAGTAATTCGATATATTCTCCACTTGAAAATGCTAAGGCTCCATGCACAATGTGTTCTTTCAGATGCCTTTTCTCCTTACAGGAGAAAAGCAGCTGACAAAAATTGCATTTTGCATGCGCCTTTATACTTGCTTGCGCACATTTGTTATGTGTGTTTGTGCATCTGGCAGTAATGCATTGTATTTGCCAGAATATTAATTTATTCTGGCCTTTAGAATGTATTAACCCCTAGACGCCGAGCGCACGCCTCTCAGCGTCTGGGCCTTGACACCGAGTGGCTGCATGTTTGCGTACCATTTGAAAATACATATGTGCTGAGAGCGCACACCCTGCGCGCTCCCAGCACATATGTCCGTGACTCACGCAAAGGTCCCAATCTCCTCTTGCGATTGGGACTTTTCCGATCATGTGAGCACCGTGACAGCGAATCACGGTGGTCACATGACCCTAAAACCCCGCCCCGCCTCCCGGCTTCTGAAACTCTTAAAGGGCCGGGAGGCGCCAGCACAAAGGGGTTAATGTGCAAATGCACAAGAACACATCTAGCGTTATTGTGCGTTTATACACGTTTACTCTTTTTTTTCTGACTCTAAATGCTCCTGCCTCTTATCTCCTAGAAACACCTATGTGTGTGTGGGGGCACATAGGCTAACATGGAGGAGCATCTAGCGGCAGAAAAAAGTAAAATGAACTGCACAGGACCAGTGGCCATGTCATCAGCATGGGAAGTAACTGCTGGTAAGAGTGTTTGCCAACATTCCACTAAAGAACAAAGAACCAGACCATCATCAGTCAATGGACCATAGGTTAATGTAAGTACTAGTATGTATTAGCCCTTCCCCATTAAAAAAAACAAAAAAAACAGGCAATAGATTAGACTTAGGCTTAATGGAATCTAATAAAAGTTTAATCATCTGGGAGGGGGCAGTTTTATTCTTTTTTAACCACTTCAGTACTGGGCACTTTTATTCCCTTTCTGCCCAGGCCAATTTTCAGCTTTCATTACTGTCGCATTTTGATTGACAATTGTGCGGTCATGCAGCACTGTAGCCAAATGAAATTGTTGTATCATTTTTTTTCACACAAATAGAGCTTGCGTTTAGTGATATTTCATCACTACTGGGTTTATTTTGGTAAACAAACAAAAAAAAGACAAAATTTTTGATAAAAAAAAGTGTTCTTTGTTTCTGTTATAACATTTTGCAAATAAGTATTTTTTCTTTTTCACTTATGTGTGCTGATGAGGCTACACTTATGGGCTCTGATATGTTGCACTGATGGGCACTGAAAGGCTACACTGATGAGGCTGCACTGATAGGCACTGAAGGTCACTGATGGAGAGGCAATGAGGAGGCAGCATTGATGGGCACTGATAGGCAGCACTGATGGGTACTAATATGCTGCACTTATGGGCCTGCACTGATGGGCACTCACGGGGCTGTACTTATGGACACTAATATGCTGCACTGATGGGCACTGATATACTGCACTAATGGGGCTGAATTGATAATCAGGGCACTGATGATCAGTGCCTTGATTATCAGTATATAAGTCCCCTGTCACAGAAAAGCTGGTTATCGGCTTTCCTTGCCTTAGCGCTGTGACAGATCATTATACCAGCAATGCTTTGAACTGTCATGGAGTTGTTAAGTTCATAACAACTGTGAATAATAGTGATCTGTGATTGGCTACAGCTAATCACATGGTACAGGGTGCTATGATTGGCCCAGGTACCATGTGATAGCTGTGAGCCAATCACAGCTCAGTAGTAAAGGAAGCAAAGCTGTTATGAATCAAATTGATTCATAACAGCTTTGTTGATATTGTGATCATGTGTATGCATAATGATCACATGATCAACGGGTCCTGAGCACTGGGATCCACATTCCGCTGTGGAAACAACAGCCATGGGGGGAGGGGTTTGCAACGCCCCTCTGTGTCTGTACAGGCAAAATGACATATGGTTCGCCTTGCCTGTACATGCTGCCCGGCCACAGTAAAAGTACTGTGGGCAGTCGGAAAGTTTTTAATTAATTTACTTATATGCTTTTAACCCCAATAAAGGGCAGCTGCCTAATATTTTTTTTGCAAGATGGTTGTCTTTCGTTCTTTCTTTTAATTACCTTTTCTATTTCAGATGGTTTTCCTATTATTTGGTTAAAGGGTGCTTGTGAGGTCTTCAATCCCATGCAAATACAGTATTTTCTATCTACAAATCACTTGTAAAGCTACATATTCAATATGGGGCACAAGTATGGCCCTACACTTCAATAATGACATTAAAATATTTGCAAAGAGATCAAAAAAAATAAATTATTTTGGGCTCCTACTCATAATGAAAGGGTAGAAAAGTTGGGCTTGTTTAATTTGGAAGATGTTTCCCTGGAGTTGATCAAATGAATATGTATAAACATATACAAAGGTATGTATAAAGTTTTGGCAAAAATTTTTATCCCATAGACTGTAAAGCCAAGGGGACAATAGTTGAGTATGGAGTGGTTGAGCTGTGGGATGCTTAATGTATGAGGTAGCTATGGAAGAATCAGTAAAAAAATAAACTGCTTTACTTACAATTAATAGAAAGCACAGTAATATCCACAATACAGAATTTCTATACTACACTCAAAGCCTCTGTAAGAAGTTACCTTACCAGGCAGGCATGCAGTTCCAGGGTCAAAAGTGCATTTCTTTGGGGAAATAAAATTGTACTTGCAGAGTGACGCATAGAGCAGATACTTCCCCTGTTTCTTGATGTCAGTTATACAAACAATTCATGAAAGATGGCCAACATTAGCATTGCCCACAATTATTAAAAGCTACAGCCCGAAAAGTCTTCAGCAGCCTGTTTTTCTTTCTTTCTATATAACCTCAAAAACAACTGACTGTGGAGCTGATTTATGAATATAGTAGAAAAGAAAAACTAGAGTTGTTACCCATAGTGACCCTTTAGAATTGTGATTTATTTTTCCACAAAATAAAAGCAGAAGCATAATTGTTCTGTCTGGGCAACAACTCCAATTGTGTGCCTATGTCCCTCTCTCCCATAAATTGGGCCCCCATATTTTTTATATTTTGAAAGTTTATCCTCCACACAAGAATCCCGTGGGGGAAGATACGGGTATAGGCCCAGCTAGCTAATCTAACTACGAGAAAGTTAAAATAAGTGTCATATAGTTACATAGGTAGTCTGGCTGAAAAAAGACAAAAGTCCATCCAGTTCAACCATAGAAAAAAAAAAGTTATAATCCTATACCCACAGTTGATCCAGAGGAAGGCAAAAAACCCCAACAAAACACGATCCAATTTGCTCCTGCTGGGAAAAAAATTCCTTCCTGATCCCCAAGGAGGCAATTGAATATTACCTGGATCAATTTTACCTATACATGTTAGTATCCAGTTATATTCTGTGTATCTAAGAAAGAATCCAGGCCTTTTTTGAAGCAATCCACTGAGCTGGCCAGAACTAACTCTTGAGGGAGTCTATTCCACGTGTTCACAGCTCTTACTGTGAGGAAACCTTTTTGTATTTGGAGATTACATTTCTTTTCCTCCAGACGTAAAGAGTGCCCCCTTGTCCTCTGTGATGACCTCAGGGTGAATAACTCTACACCGAGTTCACTATATGAACCACTGATGTATTTAGACATGTTGATCATAACCCCCCTTAGTCTCCTCTTCTCAAGAGAGAATAAATTTAGTTCCTCTAATCTTTCCTCATAGCTGAGCTCCTCCATGCCTCTTATCAGTTTAGTTGCCCTTTTCTGTACTTTCTCCAGTTCCCAATGTTCTTTTTGTGAATTGGTGCCCAAAACTGAACTGCATATTCCAGATGAGGTCTTACTAATGATTTGTACAGAGGTAATATGATATCTCTCTCTCTGGAGTCTATACCTCTTTTAATACAAGAGAGGATTTTGCTCGCTTCAGAAACCGCAGCTTGGCATTGCATGTCATTATTAAGCTTGTGGTCTACCAGAACTCCCAGATCCTTCTCCACCATTGATTCCCCCACATTCTGCATATTTTTTATTACATAGAAGGTATCAATAATTAAGTCAAACATGCCCCATGACTGCTCAGCTCCCCAGAAAAAGAATGTGAATGCTAAAATTAATAGAGCTTCAAACTACATTAATGGACTTAATCCCTTGTATCCTCTACAACTAATTGGGGCATGAAAAGACAGGAAATATATTAAATATACAACTGTTTATTTTTCTGTGTTACCTGTACACATAGACAAACCCTGTATCGAGTATAAGCAAAAACAAAACAGTTTCTCTTTATAACGGAATTTACATCTTTTTTTGGGTGGGTTCTTAAAATCCTTTAGTCAAGGGCTGAAGGAACAACTATTTCCGTCTACCCAAACAAATATGATTTTTACAGCATGCGTGTTCAATATTAAAATAAATGTACTGCTTTCAGATTTTGCTTTAGGGTCAGCCAACACCATTCTACCATAAAAAAGCATTAAACAAAATTTCTCCTGAAGTTAGTACTGCCAGAGTAAACACTGTCTCAAACCAGGGAAATGGAAAGCACATGCTTTTTTGTCAAGTTTTTGCATGCTTTTTTTTTTTTAAGCATACCAGAATGACAGGTTCGCCTCCACTAAAACAAATATGTCTGCAATGAAATGTTTTAATTGAAAGAATCCAATTAAATTGTGCATTCAGCATGTTTCCCATTTGAAGATTTATCCAACTCGACAGTATATGGAGCAGTGATGAAGTGCAAAGTGCAGTAAGCTATAGCAAGTGATCAGAACTCATCTTAAAACGTATGTGTCCTTAGTAAACGAAATATTTTGTTCTTTTTTTACTACACTCAAAAAAAAAATCGCCATTACCTATTTCACTTTCTTACCACCCTATTACTGCGGTACAGAGAAAAATGGTGGGTGGGTGTACATTGTTCAAAAAATAGTTTATTAGTTGTGCACAAGCTTGGCAAAATGAACAGAGCCAATCAGAGTGGCTCTGTGCCTTATGATTGCTGTGATTACCAATGTTTACATTTGAGAGTCCTACCCTTCTTATAATAAATAAAGGATTTAAAGGATGAAGGGTTCAAGGAGGAGTGGGGTTTAATTAATTTGATTTTGGGGTTTTATTCTAATCCCTTCACCCCCATCCTCCTCTCATGTACATCTCATCTCCATCATGTTCCTGGATTGACCAGTATACTAATGCTTTTACTTCTCTTATCTTACACATTAACCCCTCTTCTCCATGCTCCCACTGTATGCAACCTGTGCAATAACCCTTTTACCTCCTCCTCCTCCTTCTTCTGTGTATGACCTGTACATTATTGATGATCTGTATCTAGTGCACCATTACCAAGCTTCATGTTTTAACTACCATATGCAATGTGTTTCTTCATTTCAAAAAATTGTGATACAAAATGAGATCACCTTGGGGTCAAACAGCACTGAAAAATGGTCTGGTAATGAAGAGCTATATATATAGACGAGCTAGAACTCAACTGATTGAGTAACACAAACTTGATAATCCTTTCCTTTTAAGGATGCATAAACGGGTAAAACAAATAAGAAGGTGTGAAGCATAGTAAAGCAGGCCATAAATTGAATCTCAGCAGGTTCAGCAGGGACTGGCTGAAATTTAAACCATGTTTGGGCAGGCAGTATGTACCCAAATGTATCAATCAATTAACTGGGGTACAATCAGCCTGTTAGATTTTACATCCGATTATTGCTAGCGGTTATTATAGCTGCTAGCAGTAATCACTGTGTTCTCCCGCTGGGGAGGGTACCCTTAACCCTTGAAGTGGCACTTTGCTGATAAAAGTGAGCCAAATTAATTATTGTATTTAAAGCCTGACTTCTTTGCAGTAATACATTAAGATTTAATTTAATTTAAAATGCATTTGAATAGTTTTAAAAAAATTTTTGAGACTAAGGGGTATATTTAATACAGTGACAGAGAATCAGTCACTTTCAGTTAAAACACATGCACCAGAAAGATTCACCTGCTGATAAAGGTCAAAGTAACTGCTTTATAAATATGCTCCTAAATGTGTTGCTCTTCGTAGGAAAAATAATGATGGTTCTCTGAGACAATGCTATTTGTGGTTTACTAAATGCCTCATTGCCACAGTGTAACCAATCCTCAAAGTGGCAAAGTGTGGGTGACATGCAACTGGTAAACAAGTTGAATTTTAAAATAAACATTTCTAAGTATTCTGAGTCTGTGTCATATGTGGAGGTTTGAAAAGGAACCCCAATTGTCATGATAATGTTTTCTATTTAAGGCTGGGTTCACACTGATGCGGTGCGGAATTTGCAGCGTTCTCTGTGCGAATTCCACAACGCATCACAATCGAACCCCGTTCGTGCGAACTGCTGCGGGTGTGTATGTTAAGTTACCAGCACCCCAAAATTGGCCCGCAAAACGTGGTGTGATGTGCAGAATCAGATCGCATAGGTGTGAATACCCATGCGATCTGATTCTAGTGCGGACCCAAGAAAGGGTCTGGCACCTTTTTGGTGTGGATGCGATCCGATTTGAGCCACACATAATGTATGGCTCAAATCGCTCTGCACAAAATTCGCTTGTGATTTGCACAGGAATGTGGTGCGGTTCCTGTGCTAATCACATGCAATGTAGCGCACCGCATCTCTATTCTACCTGACATGCTGCAATATGTAAATAGACTGTTGCTGGGCTTCTCCCTCCACACAAGTCAATGAGAATGCAATACAGGTTGGTGCAATTGAGCAAATGAGGATCCAAAGAGATAAACTGCAGGTCAAATGAATTTGTCAATGATCTCTGAATGCGTATTAAACTGAACTTTAATGGAAACAGAATATACCTGAATGCAAGTAGCATTTTCCCATTGACACAAACCCTTGCTATGTCTGTAACACCTATCTGACTAAATGTTCCTGAAATCTATCCATATTCATCAAGATGTCAATTTCTAGGCATTTCATTTGTAGAGACTGAGATGCGGGGTGATGTGACAAAATCTCTGTATGCAAGAAGTATGCATGTGTACTTGCAGTATCAAGCATCAGAGCCCTTGACTTTTCTTAAAACTAAAGTTTGATTCACCTAGATTTTGCTTCTCCTGCCTCCTCCACCCCACCTTCCTCCAGCCACCAGCTTGCTAATGAAATGTTTAAATAAAACCCAGAATACCCTTTTATCAATGAACTGCGAGACCGCTAGATGGTCTGGATGGACCTTTGTCCTTTTTCAGCCAGACTAACTATGTAAGTAGGTTTTTGAACTTCTCTATGTAATGTAGGCAGATCATAGCTGGAAGGGGCCATCAGGGTGCTATACATGACTTTCTGAAAACATCACAGAACCCTCTCTCAGTATATTTCTCAGGAGCCCTCAGTCCTAATGCAAGTAATGGAAGCAGTATAAAAGCAAATATGATTAGTGTGAAATAGCTAGGCTATTCAAATTGGAAAAAGTAAACAGATTGCAAATTTGTGTGCTGACACATATCAAAGGGCTTGGATACATATTTATGGTCTATGGAACAAAGAACACACCAAATGTAGGGTGCTCTAAATGCAATGGCATGAATGTGTAAAAATCATGGGGTCCCTATTTAATTGTAAGAGAAAAGTATGTGTCTACATTTAGGACCACGTCAGATCAGTGATTTTGTAGCAGCGATCAATTACTGTCAAATCTTTTGAGTTCCTCTTAACCCACAATTTCATCCTGTACCAGTACGTGGGTTGGTGGGTGGCGTTCCACATCTTTGCAGATGGGGACCTAGTGATGAGAGGATCATGTTGTAAAGGTGATACATTGATGACTTTTTGTTAGCATGGAAGGGTTAAATAGCATTGTTGGAAAATCTGGTACATTATTTTAATAATAATTTCTACTTTTCTCATACCAGCACATTGAATACTATTGAATAGTATAGTTTTTGGACAGTAACCTTATAGGAGATGTGAGCTAAGGTATAGTGTCCAATACCCTGTTCCATAATCAGTGCTATTGGGGAATTCATTTGGGCCAGAAGGAACTGTTCCATGGATGCTCTCTCCAAACAAGAGTCTAATATCATTTAGAAGTGACTATTGCAAGATATAACGTTTACAAGCATTGAGGTTAAAGATAAACAATTGACATTTTTCACTAACCTTTTAAACAATTGCAAAAATTTACAGTTATAACGAAGAGAAATCTGTATATTTTGTTCATAAACAGTTATATAAAGTTCTCAAGAGCGGATTCTGTATTTCTGTAGGCGAGTACCCACATTGTGTTATTTCTGAGTTATTATGAAACAATTAAAACATCTAAAAATTGGTTGTCTGTGATGAGGTTGTATAAACACAGTTATGATAGGTTAGGACCTATCATTACTGTAGGGTGAAGTACATTATGTGGTATATGTCATTGATTGCTCTCCGTGTCCCCTACGATACATGGGTTGCGCCTCCCATTCTCATAGAATAAGAACTTGGGAGGATGATTGTGAAGGGAGCAATGGTAATGCTTTGCAACCCTCTAAGGTTTCAAGACACCTAGATGTACACCTGGGATGTGGACAATTACCTTAAATGATTTTGAAATAATTCTGTATGTTTTTGGGGGATGGTTCATATGTTGGAAATACTGCTCATCTGTTGTGAACTATGTGGGTTTTTAACATTATGCCATTGTAGCACACCCCCTAGAGAGCTGCTGGTGAATTTGGCCCTATTTCCCCCTTAGAGCACACATACACAGGGAGAGAGCATTTCCTGCACTCTTTCACTGGCTCCAAAGAACAGTCTAGGTGTTTGTTTTTGGTTTTTGATTGGGAACAATGAACTTGGATAGGAACAGGATGCATGGGATACCCCGATAAACTGTAGAACTGAACAATTTGATGACTCATCACGTCTGGCTGCACTGTAAAAAAGAAGGAGTCTCCCACAGGATCTTGTGCTGATGGTGACTTGTACTCCTTCCAAAGTTAAAAGCTATACACCGCCACTACTCTTTAGCGCTGGGGTCATTTACTCACATACAATGGGGCAAAAAAGTATTTAGTCAGCCACCAATTGTGCAAGTTCTCCCACTTAAAAAGATGAGAGAGGCCTGTAATTGGCATCATAGGTAGACCTCAACTATGAGAGACAAAATGAGAAAAAAAATCCAGACAATCACATTGGCTGATTTGGAAAGAATTTATTTGCAAATTATGGTGGAAAATAAGTATTTGGTCACCTACAAACAAGCAAGATTTCTGGCTCTCACAGACCTGTACCTTCTTCTTTAAGAGACTCCTCTGTCCTGCACTCATTACCTGTATCAATGGCACCTGTTTGAACTTGTTATCAGTATAAAAGACACCTGTCCACAACCTCAGTCACACTCCAAACTCCACTATGGTGAAGACCAAAGAGCTGTCGAAGGACACCAGAAACAAAATTGTAGACCTGCACCAGACTGAGAAGACTGAATCTGCAATAGGAAAGCAGCTTGGTGTGAACAAATCAACTGTGGGAGCAATAATTAGAAAATGGAAGACATACAAGACCACTGATAATCTCCCTCGATCTGGGGCTCCATGCAAGATCTCCCCCCGTCGGGTCAAAATGATCATAAGAACGATGAGCAAAAATCCCAGGACCACACGGGGGGACCTAGTGAACGACCTGCAGAGAGCTGGGACCAACGTAAAAAAGGCTACCATCAGTAACACACTACGCCTGCAGTGCCAGACGTGTTCCCCTGCTTAAGTCAGTACATGTCCGGGCCCGTCTGAAGTTTGCTAGAAAGCATTTGGATGATCCAAAAGAGGATTGGGAGAATGTCATATGGTCAGATGAAACCAAAATAGAACTGTTTGGTAGAAACACAACTCGTCGTGCTTGGAGGAGAGAGAATGCTGAGTTGCATCCAAAGAACACCATACCTACTGTGAAGCATGGTGATAGCAACATCATGCTTTGGGGCTGTTTCTCCGCAAAGAGACCAGGACGACTGATCCATGTACAGGACAGAATGAATGGGGCCATGTATCATGAGATTTTGAGTGCAAACCTCCTTCCATCAGCATGGGCATTGAAGATGAAACATGGCTGGGTCTTCCAACATAACAATGATCCCAAACATACCGCCCGGGCAACGAAGAAGTGGCTTCGTAAGAAGCATTTCAAGGTCCTGGAGTGGCCTAGCCAGTCTCCAGATCTCAACCCCATAGAAAACCTTTGGAGGGAGTTGAAAGTCCGCGTTGCCCAGCGACAGCCCCAAAACATCACTGCTCTAGAGGAGATCTGCATGGAGGAATGGGCCAACATACCAGCAACAGTGTGTGCCAACCTTGTGAAGACTTACAGGAAACGTTTGACCTCTGTCATTGCCAACTAAGGATATATAACAAAGTATTGAGATGAACTTTTGATATTGACCAAATACTTATTTTCCACCATAATTTGCAAATAAATTCTTTCCAAATCAGCCAATGTGATTGTCTGGATTTTTTTTCTCATTTTGTCTCTCATAGTTGAGGTCTACCTATGATGCCAATTACAGGCCTCTCTCATCTTTTTAAGTGGGAGAACTTGCACAATTGGTGGCTGACTAAATACTTTTTTGCCCCACTGTACCTACAGGATTATCAGTTGCCTCATGCCGATAACCACCAGGCTTTTCCTAGTATGGCTGGACTCTTTCCACCAATTTCCTCCTGTCTCTATCCTGTGAGCTTCTACAGAACCAACTTGATCCCTGGATTGAACTTGCATATATGTCCCCCAGCTAAGCCTAGCTGAGACCTCTGTGTTTTCCCTAAACATTTCTTCTAAGGTACTGCACCATTTGCAGAGCCCATGCACAGGCATCTTCTGCTGCAGGGCTGCTCAGTCGTCAGACTATACATGGGCTTTCTCACCACCTACTGGGCACACCTCCCCAAAGATTGTCTGGAGTGCCATAAATATTTAGGCTGCTTGCCCAGTTCTTCCTCACACTAAGTTTCTAGAGTCTTCTAGAAGATGGGGGAAGCGCCAGAGTAGCAGCCTGTGAAACACTGAACAGCCATGATTAATCAAAGTTGCTTGCTTAAAAGGTTTCTCTCTTCAGTAATGCAGGCCATAGATGGGTTGAAAACCGGCCGTTTTTTCGGCCGAAAGAAAAATTGTCCGATTTTCATACCGTGTGTGGGTTAGTTCGTCACCCGTTTTTTGTTTTTTTCTCTTTTGGATTATCGGTCAAGCTCCAAGGAGCAGGGCCCACGAACCCCTAGTGTATTGTATTGTATTGTTACTGTACTGTCTTGTGTATTGTCTCCCATTATAATGTAGAGCGCTGAGCAAACTGTTGGCGCTATATAAATACTGTATAATAATAATAATAATGTCGGGAAATTTTCGGAAAACGATCAATTTTATCCTCATTGATGGTCAAACCGTACAATCGTTTTTACGAAAATTTTATGTGCATGTGCAGTGACCTGGAAAGAAAAGAAGTTTCTTGCATACCAAATTTTGTTTCCGTCACAAAATGTCAAACGTTGTAGAATGTAAACAAAACATTATTGCATGTTCTCCTGTGTTAATAGCTTTGTGTGCGATGTACAGAACATGCATCCGCTATGGTTATTGCACTGTTCCGAAAGTACCCCACAAATGAACAAATTTATGTCCATTATCACCATTGATTAAACTTTATGCATTATAGCTTTTCACGGCTTAATCGGCCGAGTTTAGTAATCATTGGTGGTTACGTTGAATATAAGAGCGACCGATATTTCGTTTATCGTACGAAAAATCGGAATAATTTCATACCATCTATGGCCTGCATTACTCTGAGACTGGACAGAGAAAGGTGAAGTGGCTAAACGATGTCTTTATCAGTCTGTCTATCCTATTGGCTTGGCTCCTTGCTTGCGCATGAACACTACAGTACAACTGACTGACTCCTTGTTCACTAATCTTTCTCCACATCAGGTGTCTGTCCACTGGTATAGGCATCTGATAAAGGCTAAAAACAATTCAAATTCTTGACCTCATATTATTTTTATTTAAGAAAATACATTTAATGATGTATTAACAGATTTAAAAAAATAAATGAATATATAGAACATTGCATTCATTTGTGTATTTTAATGTTTTCAACTAACAAATATGAATTACCAAATGTTCTACCAAACATTTGCCAAAGTTTTTCACATTCCTTTATAAAATACAAAGAACATATGAGCCACTTCTGATCTACTGATATGCAAGAATGACTTAATAGCAAAGAAGAAGCCACACCAGACATGTACAAGTGTAGATGTTTATATTTTGCTGAGTAAATGTTAGTGGAGAGTAAACCCGGCCATAGATGGATGGAATCCAGGCCAGTTCAGCAGGAACCAGCCGAGATTGGAGCCATCTATGGGCAGGCTGGTTGTACTAAAGTTGATCCATTGATCAACGTCAGTACAACTAGCCTGTCGGATTTTCTTCATACAATCACTGCCAGTGGCTATGACCGCCAGTAATGATCATTGCGTTCCCATGGCAGGGAAGGCTGCCTACTGGCAGAACACAATAGCACTTCTGGAGTGATTCCCCTATCAACACTGACTGTGTTGATGGGTGGAATCAAATGATTTTCTTTCCTTCCACCTGCGGAATAAAATATGGGCTGCTTAAGATTTTATGTAATGAAGGTTGAATCCTTTACATTGTCACAATTTCTGTATATTATTAGATCCATGCAATCCATTTTGGCTGTTTTCACACTATGCATTGCATAAATGCACCTGCATTAGTCCTACACTATACCATGCATTAAAGCTATCCTGTCACCACAGGATCACTTTTACTAAAAAGTCCACCTTCAAAAGAACTGTTTATTTACTTATCTTTTTTATGTGGTGACAAGGTACTCTAAGATGCACTTTGTTAAGGCAATCCATTAATTCTTCATAGCCAAGGAAGGTTGGGTATTTTCTCTCCTTTCTGTGTGGTCTCATACTTGTATGTATTAAGAGTTCTTTTGTAAGAAAACTGTCAGAGCAATGTCTCTTTCAGAAATCATGTATTTAACATTATAATGGAAATGTATATGTAATAAAGCTGACAAAAATCTTTTTTACTATAATATCTCCTTGAATATATCCCTTTGCTGCAATAAAGTCCCTCTGGGGGTTCTTTGGGCTTATATATCCATTAATTCTTCATGGTCTGCCAGCACACCTTAACGCACATGTGTACATGTGATCCTTATTTTTTTTTAGCAACATGCCATAGCACACAGCATGTTTGTGATAGACTGCTTTAGCGCATGTATGTTGCCCAGCATCTTATCAGTGTGTTGGGGTGCCATTCAAAAAGAATGCTACTGCAGTGCACCAAACCATGGTTTGCATTTTGCTATGCCTTGTGGTTGCTTGAGTGAGTTTTATTGTGCATTACCACTACTTGCAAGTGTAAAGGGGGTCTTAGATTCTTAGGACGTATTTTACTTGAAGAGTACATTTTATATTTTGTCAGACATATACTAAACGCTCAGTCATATACACTACATATATTTTTTTTTTAATGGAATTTCACTTGCACATGATCAGATGAGTGAAGTTTACACTGCTCCTTCACAAAATCAACCCCTGTGTGTACATGCTTAAAGTATATAATAATGCAATTTAAATAATTATGATGTGCACAAACTATCACCCATTAGATTTACCTTTCATCAATTTAGTGCAGTCCTACCAGTGAACGATGACTGAGTGCTATATGTTATTGCACTTTGCATATTGCTCTATTTTCGTTTATTTAAGAGGTCCAAAGAAAGTTACATATGGTTGCCACATTCAGCAATTTCTATCAATTCTAGTTCATGATGCCAAAGTGTCAATCCAATTACACTGTGCTGTAGCCTTTAACTGCAGTTTCTGTAAAATCTACAGTAGCTGCTACTGCTCTATAATCTGGAGACGGGAGGGAAAAACACTGATCTTTTCATTCCGGTTCCAAGAACCTCATAGCTTTAAACAAGCTATGTTTACATTCTGACAACTGTAACCACATCATAAGTACTTGGAAAACAGTGTTTGGGTCCAACTTATATTTCAAACTACACTTAACACCCACTTGTAATCACGGACTCATGATTAGTTTCAAATATCAATAATCCTTGCAAACTATGGACTAAATTCAGAAACTTGTAAAAAAAAAAAATAGACTATAAGGGAAGATTGGCTATGTGTATAAATGAACAGTGTGAAGGGGGTCTCATCCGTGTGCAAAATCCATAAAAACTGTCCAGCAGAAGCAGCATTCTGTCCAAACAGAAGTGTAATTTAAACCTTCAAAGGATTAAAAAACATCACATCAAGCCCGACTTTGAAATCGTGTACAGTGAAGTTGCACGATTTCGAAGTCGGGGGACCTGTCAATTTCAGGTGCGATTTGCAAGACATCTGACACAGATGTCTATGCAAATCGCAGCAAAAGTAGTGAATGTACTACTTTTGAAATCGGTGCGGCTTTGACCAAGTTGGAACCGCACCGATATTACCGCTCCAATTGTGGACAATAGGATGCAACTTGGCATGCGATTTAGAAGTTGCAGGGCATTCAAATCGCATGCCAAGTCACACAGATGTGAACAAAACAATCTGTTCTCAACTCATAAAGTACCTTCTATCACTCTTAGCCTCCTTCAGATTCCCAAATTCCTTTTTTTTTTTTTTCTTTTTTGCTGCTGTGATCTGACTTCATGTTAGAAGGTGACTACATTCCCTCTCTATGGTCCCACTCTATGTAGGAACATAGCCACCCTCTCTTGCTCACTCCAAACCATGGATTAAGGGATTTTAAGGCAGAAAAATATATTAAGAATCAATTTCATGAAAATATATTACAGGGCCAGTAAGGCTCCATGTACACGGGATGCTTGGAAAACACTTCTGAATGATGGAAACTGACTGCTGGAAAACATAGGTTAAAAGACATCTGTTTAGCCCCATTTGTGCGTTTATGCGTGTTTGTTTAGAAGCGTTTTTTTAAGACCTTCCAAAATGCCCAGAATGCTCTGAAAAACAGCAAAAAATTAACTATTTCAGACATTTTGAGAGAAATAGAGAGAGCAGAAGCAGAGAGACCTGTTGAGATGACCTGTCTTTTCTGGTTGTATTCACTATGGATGAGCATAATGCAGCACGTTCTACCATTTTTTCCTGCACGCAAAACCTGGAACTGACTGGGCTGGTGTACCGGGTCCATTTGAATACATGAAAAATGCTTTGCATGCAATTCTGATTATGAAAAAAGGCTCTGGACAGCATCTGGACATGGAACAATTAACAAACACTTCTAAATGCAAACGCTTATAAACACGGTTAGCCGCGTTTACACGCATTTGGAACGCTGATAAAGTTTACTCCTGAACGCAAGTTTGGTGCATTCAAAAAAAATTACTGTAAACTCAACTGCCTGTAAATGACTATGTGTACATGGACACATAGGAAAACATTAGGGAGAGTTCAGGGGCTGCTGAAAAAACCCAGAAAAGCTCCTGAATGTCAGTTTAACAGCTGCAGTGTATATGAACCCTAAGTAGTGGATGTGTATGGATTATTTGGGGAGAGTAAGAATATCGTTCAGTGTCATCTTAAATTAAAGTACCGTATTTTCCGGCGTATAAGACGACTTTTTACCCCTTGAAAATCTTCTCAAAAGTCGGGGGTCGTCTTATACGCCGGTATATGGCATACTGACACTTTTTAGGGGGGCGGCGCGGTGCCGCCGCCGCCCCCCCTTCCAACGGAAGGGACACTAAGTACAGGGGTGGGCAGGGGCTGTTTCTTACCTGGCTCTGGTCCCACGACGATCCGGTCCAGGAAGCGCGGCTGCTCCTTCAGTTCGGCCACTGGATGTTCGCGCAGCTGCTCGGCTCTGCCTCCTCACCGGTGATTGGCCGCCAGAACTGTAGCTCAGGAAAGGCACACAGGCGGCCAATCACCGGTGAGGGGGCGGAGCCGAGCGGCCCCGTGAAAATTGAGTGCAGGAGCAGAAGGTAAGTGTTCAGTGTAGAGGTGCTGCTGCAACCACATATGCTGGCTGCAGCAGCACCATACTAGAACAGGGTCAGCAAGTGTAATTGGTGTCAGTGGGAGGAATAGTGCCCCATCATTGGTGTCACTGATACCAATGATGGAGCACTATTCCTCCCACTAACACCAATGATGGGGCATTATTCCTCCCACTGACACCAACGATGGGGCACTATTCCACCCCTCACTGACACCAACGATGCGGCACTATTCCCCCCCCCCCACTGACACCAACGATGGGGCACTATTCCCCCCCCCCACTGACACCAATGATGGGGCACTATTCCACCCCCCACTGACACCAATGATGGGGCACTATTCCACCCCCCACTGACACCAATGATGGGACACCATTCCTCCCACTGACACCAATGTTGGGACACTATTCCTCCCACTGACACCAATGATGGGGCACTATTCCTCCCACTGACACCAATGATGGGGCACTATTCCCCCCACTGATACTAATGATGGGGCACTATTCCTGCCACTGATACCAATGATGGGGCACCTATTCCCCCAACTGATACTAATGATGGGGCACTATTCCTGCCACTGATACCAATGATGGGGCACCTATTCCCCCCACTGATACTAATGATGGGGCACTATTCCTGCCACTAATGC
The DNA here is from genome assembly GCF_062004578.1 of Staurois parvus. Taxonomy (NCBI): domain Eukaryota; kingdom Metazoa; phylum Chordata; class Amphibia; order Anura; family Ranidae; genus Staurois; species Staurois parvus. The sequence goes on along the minus strand of NW_028317961.1, from coordinate 7,171,392 downwards.
CAATGATGGGGCACTATTCCTGCCACTAATACCAATGATGGGGCACTATTCCTCCCACTGACACCGATGATGGGGCACTATTCCTCCCACTGACACCGATGATGGGGCACTCTTCTTCCCACTGACACTGATGATGGGGCACTATTCCTCCCACTGACACCGATGATGGGGCACTATTCCTCCCACTGACACCGATGATGGGGCACTATTCCTCCCACTGACATGAATGATGGGGCACTATTCCTCCCACTGACACAGATGATGGGGCACTATTCCTGCCACTGGTGTGCATTGGAAGAGGGGTAGTCTTATACGGCGAGTATAGCCCAAACACTACATTTTAGCAGGAAAAGTAGGGGGTCGTCTTATACGCCGGCAAATACGGTAACTGCACTTAAAATGGGAAATTTCATTAAAAGTCGAATTGTTGTACTTTTTTTACAAATTTTTCTTTTTACTTATTATCAAAGCTAACTTGCTAAACCTCGAGGAGGCTTCAGATATTAGGCACTAAGCAGAAGAGCTTTCATGAATCTATTGCTAAATGCTAAATGCCAAAAGCATTTAAAAATATAATCTAGATATACAGTGACATTTCAGTACTCTATGTACTTACATATTTCTTTAAAGATCACAAAATGTTTTTTTGAATTCTTCTAGAATAACATTTTCTCTTGTTGTTGGTCCAATACTGGGAGATTTTTTTTCTTCTTCCTGTAAAAAAAAGAGGTGAGTGAGCAGTGTGATGATCTCATCAATGTGGTGATACTCTTTTGTTGTCTGATATTAAAACTTGGGGCAGCTTAGGTTCTATTGTTTAAAAGAGCAGTATGGGACTGGCCTTTCGCCATGTCATGTGATCAGCTGTGTTCAAAGGACACACAATGTCCCCCACCAGGACATTGTATTCTGACATTGAGATCTGGCGATATCAGAATACACTGACCATCAGCTGCACATGAAAGGGTTGCATTCGACAGGCAGTACTGTCCACCGAATGCAACAGGGGTGTTGTTAAAATCACTCCCAACTGCCTGTTTTTACCACCCTCACAACCACAAGTCTAAACAAGGCTGGTAAAAGCAGGCAGTTGAGCCATGGCTTTGCCACCCTTACCACCATCTCAGGGCTGTTTGCATTTAAAAAATTAAATGACATGTCATCATAAATGGCGCTGCACCATAACCGCCCTGTAGCCATGTGTAATGCACATGGTTGCAGCGCAGTGAGTCAGCATTTACAGGGTTATAACATGCAGTGAGTAGGTGACATATCACTCCCTCACTGCCTGTCAAACACCAGCAATGGCAGCTGCACATCTGAAGGAGCCCTTAGTGCCCTTTCAGCCCCTCTTCCTCCCTCAGAGCTCCCTTAGCACTAGGGCTTTTTTTTCTCAGAGAATATGTGCAGGAACTCCCCCATTCCAAGCCATCCCGTGTCTCTGCCCTCACCCAGTATTGCCCCTTATAGACTACAGAACCAAGTATCATACTGTGGTGCTATTTTATTTTGTATGAAATTTGCTAATGATAACAAAAAAGCAGTAAAAAAGACCCCCTGCAGCCAGCAACAATAGACCCTGCAGCAACAATAGATCCACACCAGCAACACTAGACACCCCCAAGAGCAACAATAGCTCTCCCAGAAACCAACATCAATATACCATTCAACAGCCAGCAACAATAGACCCCACAATAGATTTCCTACCAACAACTATACCCCCCCACAACAATAGATCCCTACCAACAACAATGTTCCCCCTAGCAGGCAAAATCAATAGACCCTTTAGCACAACCCAGCATCCCTTGGCACTAAATACATTTAGTGATGGCGGTGCCGGAACTGCGTTCCCCTGCATTCCTGCTGAAAAAAAGCCCTGCTTAGCACCCTTTAGTTCCATGCACCAACTAATTCCTAACTGGGGAATGTGTTTCCGCAGTCCCTTTTCCCTGTCTCAAAAGTGAGACTTTAGGTGTCTATTTAGACCTCCGATATCTCACCAAAGACACCCCAACTGTGTTGTGAAAATAATGTAAAAAGTTATTTTTTAAAAATTGTAAAAAAAAAAATGTAAAAAAATCAGACTAAAAATCCATGCCCAATATGTAGCATAATTTAGCCACACCCACTGTTTGCACACTGTGTGCAGCGCAGGTTAACATCTCCATTGTAGGGGCTCCAGTGTATTACTTTGCCCAGGGGCCCATGATGGTATTAAGATGGGAAAAGGAGAGAAGCGCTTCTCTCCTCCTCTCCTTTTCTCATCTACAGAAGTTGCTACAGCTTATTTGGAAGCCTTGCCCTCAGTGCCACACGGAATCCTACACTCTTCATACAGTAGCCACTAATACCACGATCATCCCATACTACCATTTCCCAGGACTTTGCAGTGTTTGCGCTGTTACAACCCTTCCTCATTTTTTCTGAATCATGGTATTAAGATGGCACTGACATTTCTGAAATTTGCACCACTTACGACTGATCTCAGCATCACTTACTATTGACCTCTGCATTCTGCATCACTTACTATTGACCTCTGCATTCTGCATCACTTACTATTGACCTCTGCATTCTGCATCACTTACTATTGACCTCTGCATTCTGCATCACTTACTATTGACCTTTGCATTCTGCATCACTTACTATTGAACCCTGCTTTTATTTAACCACGATCAATATTCAGGTCAATAAAAACCACGCCCAATTTTTACTGCAGAGCGCTACACACTGCAGCTCTTTCTTGTTCTTATTCAGGAGATCTCAACTTATGATTCTGCACTCAGACCCCATTACTTTCTACATCACTGTTACCCCATATTATACTGCGGGATAAAATGCTACATGTCTCAGTGTGATGCACTGCATCCCACATCCTACTCTCTCACCCCTCCCCCCCCTCCGGTTGGTTGGCATGTTCACCCTGGGCACTGATGACCTTGTCTTGCTATGAAGGGGGAGCCAAACTGGGTCTCTACCCTGGGTGAAAGAATGTCTAGCTTCGTCACTGATAACAAAAATGCTTTCAGTGGTATATGTAACCCATCTTGTGGATTGTCAGCCTGCTATTTAACCAGTGCTGTGTAAAATGGCACATGATAAGCTTTATTCAGCTGTTCAGCCTTCTAATCACTAATTAAGATAACTCAGTACACACAGACAGTGTACTAAACTGATCCGAGGAGTTCAGCACCTTGTGATCACTGTGATTGGCCATCACAGCAATCCTATGCTATGGTTTACATGGTTGATCCTTCTCCTTACAACAGAGGAAGGAGAGTGATCATAGTAATATGTGAATGGGTAAATAGCAGCTGCAGATCCATGCATTCATTTTCACTGACACTGGGATCATTTATTAACTCTTTCACCAACCTCCTTTTCTACACATCTGATATTAATGCTGTCTCTGTATGTGAGCTGCATGTTTCTCATCACCTCCCTTATCCTGCACATTAACCCCTTCATCTCCCTCCTGCCTCTGTATGTAACCTGTATGTAACCCTTCACCTCCTCCACCCTCTGTGTATAAATTGTACAATAAGGTAGTTGTGCAACATCACTAAGCTTCATGTTTTAACCCCATCAATACAGCATGTTTTTGCCAAAAAACATTGTGTCAAAAAATGAGATCATCTTGGGGTGTCTACTATCCAAAAAGGGTAATGTTGTGGGCTTCTGTAATGTCCTGTCATGTTTATTTGCCACATTTTATAGCAGAAACTAGGGAGAACAGGTGTTTTTCTATATTTTACTATAAATAGGGGAAAAAAACAGGAAAAAACATAGAAATATTTGGGTATAGCGTTGCATGAGCTAGTAATTGTTAGTCAAACTATTACAGCACAGAAAACTGAAAAATGGCCTGGTAATGAAGGGGTATTACTTCTGATACACAAATGGTTAACAAACCGGAAAGTAGTAAATAAAGGAAGTTCACTGTTATGATTATTATACACTTTAAATGTATCTTTACATACAATTTCCATAAGTTCCTGAATCTGACTTGATATCAGCCTCATGTCATCCCCACCAGCCAATGCTGGTACAAACCCCTCTTTTACCAAAGATGAACATGCCAGCACTGATCAATAGTTCCTTCCTATAAGCCAAAGCCCATAGTGTTTGTGACTTGCCAACCCCATAGGCTTAAAAATAAATATCTGCCCAAGGCAAACATTTTTATTTAGGAAAATGAAGGTAATAGGACTATGTCTATGTATCCATCTCATACTCAGCTGTGTCCACTGCAAAATGAGGGCTACTAAAGTTGAGGTGGCTGGTGACTGAATACAGTTTATATTCTTAAAAAAACACAATTAGTTTAATACAAATAAGCATTTTTTTTCAATTTTGGTTTGTGGCTATGCATTGGCTATAAAAGAATCTAATCAATTAAATGAAGTGCAAACCTGCCAAAAAATTATATCTATTGCATTAGTGAAAACAAAGGCCCTTAATAATTTAAGTAATTCTTGGTTCTGTTGGTGGCCCCTATTCTATATACTGTAGCTAGGAGTTGAATGTTACAACCTTTCCTTTTGAAAAGTGCCTGTACAAAATGTGCCTGGATAGGAACCACTCCCATCCATCTCAAGGGTCTGAAACAAAACTATCACACCCGCTATACAAAGAACACATAGAGCTACTGTAACTACAAGTTTATATCACTCACTCAACAGCTCCTACATATATTTTAAATATTTTCTTTTCTTGGTTTTAAGCTAATTCCTGAGAATTTTTTCAGCATCTCTAAAAGAACTAAGATGGATTTTCCCACAACATAGGGTATTGAATGGCTTGATATACTACACACGTTTAAAATATTTAACTTTTTTTTTAACACATTTTATTAGCAAATGCTCACAATGTATAATAAAAGTAACAACAAATGAACAAAACAAGCATACACTGTAAGTTCAAATACCAAAATAAGTACATGTCTAGTCTAAAGGTGTGAGGCCATGTCAAAATACACAACAAACCTTAGGGGCTCACTATTTTTCAACAATATGTGACCCAAGACAAAGGCAATCCAAGTCCAGCGGAAAGGTCCACTTAGCTGAAGATGTGAGGAGATTGTGTCATCTGGATCAATTGGCATTAAGAATACCAGTTAGGCTAGACATTCAAGTTAACATAACAGCAACATATAGAACACTTATGATATAGTCAAAGTACACGCAAATGTAACCATGGTGCCCAAATTAAGGAGAGACAGTGGTAGCTCACTTGCTTATATTCAGGGCTCCCAGAGCTGTAGTTTAGCATACCTTTCCATGTACCAGAATGAAGACATTATTATTATACAGGATTTATATATTGCCAACAGTTTGTGTGGTGCTTTACAACATGAGGGCAGACAGTGGAGTTACAATTCAATTCAATAAAGGAGGAATCATAGGGTCCTGCTCATTAGAGCTTACAATCTAGGAGGGGGGTCAAGTGATACAAAAGGTTATAGCTGTGGAGCATGAGCTTCTGGAGAAAATAAAACTCCAGTTGTTAGGTGGGGGCAGAATAGGCTTCTCTGAAGAGGAGGGTTTTCAGAGATTGTATAAAAGCAAACAGAGTAGGAGATAGTCGGACAGATTTGCGTAGCGAGTTCCATAGGATAGGAGAGCCTTGGAAAAAGTCTTAGAGGCAAGCATAGCAGGTGATGAGGGAGCTAGAGAGTAGGAGGTCTTGGGAGGAATGAAGAGAATGGTTAGGTCAGTATTTAGAGATCTAGGTTAGTGATGCAGCTGGGGGCTGAGTTGTGGATGGCTTTGTAAGCTGTTGTTAGTCTTTTGAATTTAATTTGTTGGGTGAGCGGAAACCAGTGGAGGGATTGGCAGAGAGGAGTAGTACTATTTTCTTACTACCTGGGTTTTTTCAATATTTAGCGTCCAGCAACTGAAAAACCATGTAGTGTGTGTTTTCTTTTATATCTTCTATATATATAGAATATCTTTTATATTTCCACATTTAATTTTTCCCCATTTATTACTTCCAGCTTTGTTGGAGGGCTGGCGGAGGTCCATCCCTGCATGATGTATCTCCTAGCCATCAGGAGGCAAATAAAAAGCCACTTTTTACCTTGAGACAATGACTCCTAAAGAGATGAAGGCGTGTGACGAAAGAGAAACAATAGGGGATCTTGGGGATTAAACTTCAAATCTTTCAGATGCTCTTAGCAGTAAATACAATAGAAAAAACTGAGGTAGCCTCCTACAGAAGATGTAATATTATCATTTAACTAGAAGCCCCCTTGCCTCAGCATTTGTATGGAACTGACGATTTTTAAAAAATCAAAGCTCTAAACAACTCTGTTGAAGAAACAAGCCTTGTGAAAGATAACAGCAGCAAAAAGATAAAAGTGCAAAACGATGGGTGCAAAGTCAAAGATAAAGATGTACGAACCCAAGTAAAGTCCAAAAATAAAAGTAAGCCCCAAGACGCATAGAGCATATATATATATATATATATATATATATATATAGATATATATATACAGTACTTTATATCATTGAGTCTAGTCAGTAACCAGTCCTTCAGCAAGCAAAGCATAACATGCACTGACTCTGTGTGCCTGGAGGACAATCTCTTGATAAGGGGTTACTTCAAACAGCATTCAGGGGCACTGTGGAAGAAAATCCAGCTATTTGTCTTGTGGCCAATCAAAGGGGAGAAGAATTAGGCAAAGCTTAAAGGGAGAGATCCGCAGTGCCGAGTGCAGAGTCTGACTGTCCAGGTGCTCAGTTTATAGGTTATACTGTTCATGTAAATGTCTCAGTACCTACCCCAGAGCTTAAAATTAAAATTGGTAAAATTGTAGGGCTATCCTTAACAATGTCCTTAGGTGTACTGCAGTAAGTGTTTCCTCCTTTGTGAGATACTTGGAAAGGTTCTAAATCTCTAGAAGCTGGGAGATATGCAATTTTTCTTATTACAAGAATATAAATTATAAAAAGCAGGGTAGAAATGTAAGCAAGTATACTGATGTGTTCTTACTTCATATCTACAGATCGTAAGTAGGAATCCAAATGGGAGCTCAGTAAATTTCTTGCAATGTAAATATTCCTTCGGAAGGGTCTATTTTCCAAAAAACTAGAATTTCACAGTATGGAGGTAATATTTAAAATTAGTACAAATTCACATCCTGTCCATGTCTTTGGAAATCTGAAGAAACCTTAGTGGGTTCACATTGCTACCAGGGAAAACACAACTATGTGTCTCTCAAGGTTTTTCTAATTGTATTACTATATTTGGATGCAACAGTCTTGTTTCAAATCTAATAAACTGCTTTAAAGACAAGTAGCAATCTCAGGTTTGGAATTATGGTGAATAAAGGCTCTATGGATTTGTGGAACTAATATAAACAATTATCAATGGGCCTGCCAAAGGAAAAAGGAATACCTAAAAAAACAAGTTAGTAATTTGGGATTGAGATAGACGATATGAATTTATGCACTTATATCTGCGGTGGTAAAGTAAATTTGTAACAAACTGCAAGTGCTCACTAGGAATGAGTAAAATTTCAGTTTTTATTTCGCAGAAATTTTAGTAAGTCTGAATTTTTTTGGATGACATAAACTGAAATTGGTGGGGAAGGCAAAATTAAAGTAGTTTTTGATGGTTTTTAAGGGTGTAATAGGCTTTAAATTGCTCATGAGGGTTACAGAAGCTCTATTCAATTATGCCTGAGTCTGTTCATGTGCAATTGTTTGTTTTTTTCAAGCAAATTTGGTCTAAGCAGCAAAAGCAAAACTAAGAATTTCTGCTTCTGTGAAATTTTGCTGATAATTGTGTCCAAATCACCCATTTTATCCCATGTGCTCACCAGGTTCTTGTAGCTCCATGATTACAGACATCCTCATAACATATAAGTGTAAAATATTCCTGGGGCACTTCAGCAGGATGGGAATAGCCTGTTTATTCAAGCATTGAAGCCATAAAACTCAACATTTTAGGTCTAGTGTGGCATTTTCGCATGTACTAATGCCCAATGCTGGGCCTGAAACTTTGTGCTTTATAGATGTGATGGTTGAGCAAAAGGACTATTTATGACCATAATGTAGAAGTATCCCCAGACTTTTTTCATTTACATACGGGTAGATGAGCATTGATGACAGTTACAACCAATTCAAATTTTGTATGTTCTCTATTGCAACAGTTTTCCAGCCTAGAACTCCCAATGTTGAAGAACCTAAAGCAGAATAAACTTACCCATTATAATCCTGTATTGTGAGTCCTTCTCAAACTGTGTGTGGTTAAACTGATATGGCAAATCCCACAAGTTATCAAACCTATAATTTACCCATTCCATTTTAAGTTCACTTAGTGAATTCATATCTTATGGTTAAACCCATTAATAAAAACCAGTGATAAACACCTGGAGTCTATCAAAAACAAAGAAGGTCTTATTATGCCAGTATGGGAATCCAATAGAATGCAGCTCACGGAAACAAACTATACAACATACAACTTAACCAGGGATATTTTTTATGATGTGTCAGCACAGGAAAGATCAAAAGCTACAGTCAAATAAATAGCAAATGGGTAGTACTAAAGGAAGCTGGGCCTTTAAATAATCAGAAACAAACCTAAATGATAGCAAAACAGCCATCAGGAATTTTTGCTTTTATATAAATGTTTCAGGTCCTGGCAAAAGTTTTAAAAGCTACTAGATTTACGTTCCAAAATGTAATTTATTCTTCAGAGGCCCTTGCCAGAAAAAAAGTTCGGTGCCAACAAATATGACAGAGATTAAATGTGTTACATTATTTTTTGGTCCCTCTGATGCTGTGTGAATTGCACTACTATTACATATGCTACATGTGCTAGTAAATAAACTGAAGTAACCTTGAGCCATGTTAATGTTACAGAGTCAGTGAAGTCATTTCTAATATTATACCAATTAAAACATTCTCCATCTCATTTCCCTGTAAAATGAGGTATTATGGAATTGAGTACTTCTAATACTCCTACTTCATCTTCCTTCATTAAAAGCTAAAGTAAGAAACAAATACTGAAAGTTGTCCAGATCTGTGGTCAAAGTAGCTTGTGCATCTTAAAGTGTAACTAAAGGCAAAACTTATTTTAGTTTTGGAAAGTTCTGTTGACTTGGGGGCCCTTAATTTTCAGAGATTTCCTTTCACTTCTTGTTTGGCTATGGGACAGGAAACATAGGAAAATCTCTGCAATGGGACGCAGATGGCGAAACAAAATCTGACAGGGACTATAACCCTCTCTTGCTCTATCTAAAATGAAAAAAAAAGTTTTGCCTATAGTTCTACTTTAATTTATATAGATTTAACAATAAATTAGGAGGTCTGGTAAAAGGTAAACCTCCGGTGTCACAAGTAATAAATGGGCTCTAAGGTGACATCTTTCAAGCTCACTCCACTGTTGTCAGCTGATGGTCAGATCATAGAGCTGGCCAGTGACAGAGGATGAAAATATTTTTTTACAGCAGTGGTCTTTTAACCACTTTAGTTTAGTCATTCTGCTGTAGGCTGAGCAGGACTTTTGTCTTTTCAGGTGGATGTCATATGATGTCCTCCCTGAATATGCCTAGCACATGGCTGTGTGGCCACGCTACGGGCTGGATCTGCCACTTGACATACGTTCAATGACACAGCACTGACCCACAGCCGGTACCATATGATTGCTGTGACCAATCACAGCAGATCACATGACAATTGTAAACAATGAATGACTTTGATTCATGCCATTTGTGTACAATTGCATTGCTAGCTGTGACTGGTGACAGTGATCACATGGTACAGACATGGCCAATCACAGTCCATCTGTACCATGTGATTAGCTGTGGCCAATTACCGCTAATCACAACAAAACAAACGTAATGAATCAAATTCATATAGTAAAATGCTTGCTTTAGCAGTCAAATTCACTGCCATAAGCAATCATAATGTGTAAAAAGATAAAAATCCTGATTACTTTCCCAAAGTAGTACAATGTTACTATGTTAACATTATATTGCTCTGGTCAGAGTGTGTTAAAAAATATATAAGTAAAAAGAAAAAAATTAATAAAAAAGAATAAATAATAAGAAAAAATTTAAAAACTTTTTTTTTTTTGTACTGTCACCAGTCAGTGTACTTGATCACTGTCACAGGAGTTATATGATGACGTTGTACTACACTGATGACAGTATGTAAAATACAATTGTGAATTTTTCTTTTCTTCATTTTCCAAAAAAATAATGACAAAAAATTACAACCTCAAAAAACTCACCATGCCTCTTTTTTTACTAAATACCTTGGATTGTCTACTTTCCAGAAAAGGGTCATTTGGGGATATACTGTATGTACTGTCCTGCAGAAATGAGATAGGCCGTCAGCACATCAGGATTGATCGATTTTGAGATATATACAATAGCTTGCGGACTCTAACTTTCCTACAGAATAAATACTAAACACTCATTTGGGTTATTTTCACCAAAGAAATGTAGTGGAATATATTTTGGCCTAAATTTATGAAGAACAATTATTTATTTGCAAAATTTTATAATGAAGAAATGAAGAAAAACATGTTTTCTTTTTAATTTTCTGTCTTTTTTTGTTTATTTACCAATAAGATAAAAAAAAACAGTGCTGATTGAATACCACCAAAATTAAGCTCTATTTGTGTGAATAAAAGTTATAAAAATGTCATATGGGTGTAGTTTTGCATGACCACACAATTGTCATTCAATGTGCGACAGCACTGAAAGCTGAAAATTGCCCTGGGCAGGAAGGGGGTGAAAGAGTACTGAAGGTGTATTGCAGTGGCTAAGGAAGATCTGGGAACCAAGTAGAGCTTTTTATTTAAGTGGCTTACTCAAATCCTGTCATCTATTTTTTTAGATTTTGAGACAGGTGGATTTATTTTTTAAAGCTATAGTAAATGTTTACTTAGTAAATGCAGTGAAGATGTGTGCACATGGAATACCTAACCATGTAAGAAAGAGGATTTTGTCTTTCACATTATTAGATAATTAAAATGAACACGGCTTAAAGTCGGACGATTTTCACACCGTTAGTGGGTTAATTGGTCGGCCGTTTTTCAGATTTTTGGCACTTTTTTTTATCGGTAAAGTTGGAAAAATATCTGCCGATTTTGCTGATCGGCCGATTTTCCCGGCAATGATGGGCAAATCGGCCGATCGTTTTACCGATAAAAATCTCCACATGAGCTGTGACAAGAAGAAGAAAAAGAAGAAGAAGAAAAAGAAGAAGTAGAAGAAGTAGAAGTAGAAGAAGAAGAAAAAGAAGAAGAAGAAAAAGAAGAAGAAAAAGAAGAATTCCAGTCCGCTATTATATTTTATATGAAAAGTATTGCGGTTGCAACAATGTATCTATTTGTATCCGAATAAAAACATCTGTATCCGAAATGGATACAAATGGATACATTGTTGGAACCACAATACTTTTTCATGTCAAATATAATAGCGGAGCTCTCTGCAAGGAACAGAAGTAATTAAATGCCAGCCATAGACGGGACGAAAATCGGCTGATTTTTTTTTACTATTGGTGGTAACGTCGGCCAATTGAACGACCGATTTTTAGTTTTTTATTTTAAAAAACAGACGGTTTTTGACCCATCTATGGCCTGCATTACCATCAATGTGATATATTCCCTGTGCTGCTGGCTCCTTATTAGTTGAGATCCTACTCCTCCAATCCCCTACCTCCACTGCTGTAATCTTATGGTATGGCAGGGTTTAATAGAGCTGAGGAACCTGTCATTTGCACTCATCAAGAGTGCTGACTATGCCTGCCCTTTCCACCCACCTTCTGCATTCATAGAAGCTGTACTATTGCCTCTATGAATGAGAACAGCACTATGAATGGAGGACAGGCAGATGAATAAAAGGTCTGTCTCCTCCATTCAGAGATAATTTTTCATTCATAGAAGCTATAGTACAGATTCTATGAATGAAGGCAGGCATAGTCGGCACTCTTGGTGAGAGCAAATGACAGATCCCTCAATTCTATTAAGGCAGATTACAGTGGCGAGGGTGGAGTGGGGAATATCAGAGGAGGTGAGTTTTAACTAAATGAGGAGCCAACAGCGCATTGGATACAGAACACATAAGACTGATTGTAAATCATCTCCCTTGTGTTGATTTGCTTTTCCTAAAATTAGGCTTTAAGTTAGCTAAATAAACTTGGACCCATGAAGACTCACGATTATTGTTGTACATACTACACTACCAATTTTTTGACATACGTAGGACAGTAGGAAGCATTGGAATCTATATTGAGCAATTTTGGTTTTATATTCAATTGCAGAGGTTTTAAATGTTGTTCTTGTGTAATGAATACAATTTAAATTATTATACAGATATGTGTGGGTTCCCCTTAAATACCAGTAAAGTCCTACATTTTGTGTCTTCTTGTTATAATATTGATGAATGTGGCATTTGAGCGGTTTAATTTAATCTTTAGCTAAACAAACATTCTCAAGCCCTTTAGTATCTCAGTATATAATCCCAATCCCCCAAAAAGTTAAGACTTTGTGTAAAATCTTCATTTAAAAAAATGCAAACATTTGCAAATTTCATAAAATCATATTTTAGTCATATCAAATGTTTAAACTGTAAATATGTACCATTTAAAAAAAAAGGTAATTTTGAAATTGATGGCAGCAACACGCCTCAAAAAAGTTGGGACAGGGCCATATTTACTATTATGTAGCATTCCCTCTTCTTTTAACAAGACTCTGCAAACAGCTTGGAACTGAGGAGACCAGTTGATGGAGTTTTGGGAGATAAATGTTGTCCCATTCTGGCCTGATATAGGATTCTAATGGCTCAACAGTCCTGGGTCTTCTTTGTCGTGTTTTTAATTTCAAAATATGCCAAATATTTTCAGTTGGTGACATGTCTGGATTGCAGGCAGGCCAGTTACAAAGCCATGCTGTTGTCATAGATGAGGTATGCAGTTTAGCATTTTCCTGCTGAAATATGTAAGGTCTTCCCTGAAAAAGACATCACCTGGATGGGAGCATATGCTGTTCTAAAACCTGGATATATCTTTCAGCATTGATGGTGCCTTTCCAGATGTGCAAGCAGCCCATTCCATACACCGTAATGCACCTCCATACGATCAGAGATGAAGGCTTGTGAACCGCTGAGGATGCGCTGTCGCATGAAAGTGTTGGGTTATCAGGCATTATTGTTGGAGATCGTGCTGCCATTCTGATTGTCTGGTGGCCCCTATAGATTTATTGGTGGTTTTTGGAGGATGAGAGTGCATGTACTGACTTCTGGTGGGGCGTGATATGAGGAGGATAATCAACTTCCCTAACATATTGAAGGGTCACACCTTGGGAACCATTATCATACAAGTGCTATTGCTGTTTTATTTTTAAACAGCAACACCCTCCAGTGAGTTTTCATTCAAGCCATTGGTGGAGGTGACAAGTTTTTTGTTCCTGGATCACTGGTTGAAGATTTTGTTGCAGTGGACAGTGGGACTATTCACTTCATTATATCATAGTCCACAATCATTGATTTGAACACCATTGGACTACACATAACTTTGTTTTATGTTATTATTATTGTTTCACTTGATTGAATTTTTTTTGTGTTTAGCACTGCAATCTCTCTTTTTAACACTTATAGGATCTTGGTATATCAGTGTCCATTGCATGCAGCTATATTTAATATTTGTTTATTTTTTTGGGTTAGCGCTGACCTTACTGTGTTTTTTGTACTTTGTTTTTAATATTGCGCTTCAGCACAAAGCTTGTGCACAAAGATTCTCCGAACCATTTGGTGATATTATGTACTATAGATGATAATACAGTTGTGCTCAAAAGTTTGCATACCCTGGTAGAAATTGTGAAATTTTGGCATTGATATTGAAAATATGACTGATCATGCCAAAAAATGCTCTTTTTTTGAACGATGATGATCATATGAAGTAATTTATTATCAAATAGTTGTTTGACTCCTTTTTAAATCATAATGATAACAGAAATCACCCAAATGACCATGCTCAAAAGTTTACATACCCTGGAATGCTTCACCTTGGTACAGACACACAAGGTGACACACGCGTGTTAAAATGCCAATTAGAGGTTAATGTCCCACATCTGTGGCTTTTTAAATTGCAATTAGTGTCAGTGTATAAATAGTCAATGAGTTTGTTAGCTCTTACGTGATAGCACTCACTAGGCTAGATACTGAGCCATGGGGATCAGAAAAGAACTGTCAAAAGTCCTGCGTAACAAGGTAATGGAACTTTATAAAGATGTAAAAGGACATAAAAAGATGTCCAAAGCCTTGAATATGCCAATCAATACAGTTAAATCACCTATTAAGAAGTGGAAAGTTCGGGGATCGCTTGATACTAAGCCAAGGTCAGGTAGACCAAGAAATATTGCAGCCATTTGAGATTTGCAAATCATTGCATTCTGTTTCATGCAAATTTTGTACAGTGCCCCAACCTTTTTGTAATTGGGATTGTATACTAAGGACCCCACATGCAGAAGAAACAAGGACAAATATTACACAACTATGCTAAATGAAATAGGTGGTCCAGGACAGTATTTAGAATACAGAAAGGAAATTAAAATTTGTCATTTGTAAGTTTTATATTAGAAAAAAAAAATTAATTCGCCCTCTAGTTAAATGGCAGCTGACTCAAAGATTTAGATCACTCACAGTTGATACAAGTAAAGAATGTACCTGTTTTAAAAACAATAGACCATCTGAAATAATTGTCTTCTAGGTATAGGGATCATTAATCCTTTTTTTTTCATAAGTGCAGCTTCTAGTGTGCTAGATACTCCATTCCCTTATTGAAAACACACAACAGTATGGAATTAATCACATATTTTAAAGCCCTCTTTAAAATTGCTGAAACATTTCTTCACTGTGGTTTCTGGCTATGCATTTAAGATTCTAAGTCTATGTTATTCTACTTCTGTATATTTATCATGTTTTTTTCCACTCTTAACAGCCACCGCTGCAGATTTGACCACATTTCCTATTACAATGCCAGACTGCTTGTTCCTGAGTGTCAGCACAGCCAATTTGTTTATAATGCCTCCTGTACTGCTTCTCCCACATGAGCTTTGAGAAGCCATTACCTGATTGTTCTGTTCTGATTTCTGGAATAGCTACTGCTTGGCAGTGCATTGAAAAGTAGAGGAAATGTATATCATGCCAAGTCACTGTTCCATAACACTTCACCATTTATTGCCATAGTTCAGTATCTTTCTTGCTGTATGTAGCCTTGGTGTTTTTTTTTTAATTATGAGAATGGAGAAATTGTGAGCTCTTTTGATAGTATGATTGGTAAAAGAAGCATTCATGGTACCCAAGCAGAATGCATAAAGTTCAACCCAAACAGCTAAATACACCATTAAAATACATACGTATAAGGCTGCTCTTTTACCTGCCAAAGGCTTTGTATGTCTGTCCATCCAGTCTTAGGATTTATACAACTTTCTCAGACAGTACAGCCAATTTGGTGACCTCACTTTTCACTGCTGCAGTTAAGTAGCACCTCTAGGTCACCTCCCTTCACCCAGCCTGTGATTGGACAGCAATGGAGATGCAACATGGAAATGAGCTCATCTTTTTTGCAACTGGTCCACAGACAGAAATAAAAATCTAACAAGTGCTCTAGTCCCCTATTCTGCTAAAGAAAATGATATTTATTAAGTCTGTGTTGCTGTTGGATAGTTCCTCTCACTTCCTGTCTGGCAAAATGTTTTCAGCAAGACAAGAAGCAAGAGTGTTGTGACGTATTAGCCATCTACAAACGTTTGGATTTAGGGTAACACCATTTATTGGCTAACTAGATTGTACTACAAGCTTTCAAGGCATGCTGACCTCTTCTTTAGGCAATATGAACTGATATTAACTGATAGTAAAGCAAAAACAGATTGCCCCATCCACACAAGCAAGGTAGACAGAGGAATTCTCTATGTTGAGATGACGTATTCTGACAGCAGAACTCCTCTACTGTTAGAATGGAGTCATGGGAAGCTACAGCCACTAATCAAAAAACGTTTTCCAACATTCCCATTGCACAGAAGTCAATCTGAGGATCAACTTCTGTCAAATGGGGACAGCCATTCATGGATCAAAATTCTGCTGGCCCATGCTGAACCGGCCAAATTTTAAACAATCTATGGTCAGCTTCAGAAACATACATGAAGAAACAGTTTAAAAATCATGCATGAAAAAAAGAATGTGCAAAAAAAAGATATGCAGATTCCCACCTAAGTGGGAAGTGGGAAGTGGGGGGGTAGGGGGTATGAATCTGTATCCATTTTATGTGGAGATGTTCCTGGGCTGATGGTTCACAGAAAGTGGAACAAAAAAGAGGCACATTAAACAAGGTTAGGGTAGAACTTACTAACAGAGCACTGGAAAGCTGTAAAACATAACTGTGATTCTCTCGTCACTGCCTGCTCTCTTCAAAGCTAAAAATGCTGTTTTGGCTGGGCATACTAAGCTATTGCATATGAAGGTGACAAAACATGACTGTCACAAGATATGTCTTTTTGGGGGCCATTTATAAAGGGGCAGATATTTATACCGTTTCCCCTAAAATAAGACCTACCCCGAAAATAAGACCTAGTTGTGATCAGGGCTTTTTTTCAGCTGGAACATGGCTGAACACCATTCCGCCACCTCCGCCACTGGCCTTGCGCACACCCATATCTACTGTCTCTTATAAACACAGAAGTGCGGCTGAAGTGACAGCACCATCCGCTCCCACAGAACCTCCCTACCTCTGTACTCACTGTGGGACAGGGAAGGAACAGATATCTGCGGGTGCAGTATGAAGTGTGTTTAGGGGTGGGGCATCTCCTCCTGCAGCCTAATGCATGGAAGCCAATGGCCCAGGGGTGATCACCGGCCAGTGGGGAAGAGGCGGAGCAGTAAGTAAGTCCGCTTGGTGCACTGTGTGGGAAGATAGGACCCAAAACGGCAGTTACTATACGGAGGGGCCGGCTGCTGACAGCTGTGTTTTGCAAAGCTAGCTAACCATATGAGGTCAGTGGAGGGGGAGGGGGGTTATGTGCAAAGGTGAGCTGCAGTCAAGTGTTGCAGAGGTAAATTGAGTCAGGTGAGTTGCAGACAGGGTGCATAGGTGAGCTGCGGCTAGGGGGGTGCAGAGGGGAGCTGAGTTGCAACCCACCTCTGCATTCCCTGGCCACAGCTCACATCTGCACCCCCCGACCACAGCTCACCTCTGCATTCCCTGTCTGCAACTCACCCCTGCACACTGTCTGTGGCTCATATCTGCACCCTGTCTGAAACTCACCTGTCAAGTCACCCCTGCAACACCTGACTGCAGCTCACAACTGTCATCAACCGGCCCTCTCCATAGTAACCCTCATCCACAACTGCCTGCACCTCATCTCTGCACCCCCTGTCCACACCTGGACATTTAAAAAATAAGACCTAGGGAAACACGGGTATGTCAGCTTTTTGGAAAGAAAGAAAGAAAGAAAGAAAGAAAGAAAGAAAGAAAGAAAGAAAGAAAGAAAGAAAGAAAGAAAGAAAGAAAAAGGGGTCTTAAATCAGTTTAATATTTTCTGAATCCACATTTCTGTGGTGAGGAGGTGATACTGGAGAGTTTAAGAATTTGTGTACAATATCACCATTGGGTTTTTAGAAAGTCCTGTTTTTCAAACATATCCAGAATATTGCAATGTATCTCAATACCACAATATATAGTGCCTTGAAAAAGTATTCATACCCCTTGAAATTTTCCACAGTTTGTCATGTTACAACTAAAATGTAAATGTATTTTATAAATATCTGAAAAATGTGTATGTGGATTTGTATTCAGTCCCCGAGTCAATGCTTTGCACATCTAGAGAGTGTGTCAGGAAAGGCTTGCCCATAGTGCAGGTGAAGTTCCGCGGCATACAAATATGTCCTTATGAGCCAAACAGATATGCAGGCACTTGAATATAGGCGTGCACGCGCATACGCAAGTGCACTCGCGCATCCTGTCATTAATGTTGGCACCAAAAGGGCTATTTAAACTGGCTGCAGTAGTTGTCTTATTGCCGTATGGTCTTATTCCTGCTTGTGTTCTCTGATTCCTGTGATTGTCTCCTGATACCGAACCAGCTTGTTCCTGACCTCCTGCCCTGACCACTCTTTTTTTCAGCGGGAACGCGGGGAAATGCAGTTCCGACACCCTTAGCACTGAATGCATGTAATGGCAAAGGATTCTGGGGTGTGCTGGAGGATCTATTGTTGCTGGCTGCTGGTAGATCTATTGTCTCTGAAGGGGATCTATTTTTGTATGGTGGTCTATTGAAGCTGGGGAGGTCTATTGCTGCAGGTGGTGGATCTATTGTTGCTAGGGATCAATTGCTGCTGGAAGGGACCTACTGTTGAGAATGGGGTCTATTGTCTATTGTTGTTGGCTGCTGGAGAGTCTATTGATGCTGGCTGCTGAGAGATTAGCCAAAAGTATTGAGACACCGCTCCAAATCATTGGATTCAGGTGTTCCAATCACCTCCATGGCCACAGGTGTAAAAAATCAAGCACCTAGGCATGCAGAATGCTTCTACAAACATTTGTGAAAGAATGGGTCGCTCTCAGGATCTCTGAATTTAAGCATGGTACCGTGATAGGTTGCCATGTGAGCAATAAGTCCATCTGTGACATTTCATTGATACTAAATATTCCAGTCAACTGTTAGTGGTAGGCCACGTAAAATGACAGACTGGGGTCAGTTCATGCTGAAGCGCACAGTGTGCTGAAGTCGCCAACTGTCTGCAGAGCCAATAGCTAAAGACCTCCAAACTGCATATGGCCTTCAGATTAGCACAACAACAGTGCGTAGAGAGCTTCATGGAATGGGTTTCTATGGCCGAGCAGCTGTATCTAAGCCTTACTTCACCAAGTGCAATGCAAAGCGTCAGATGCAGTGACGTAAAGCACGCCGCCACTGGACTCTAGAGCAGTGGAGACGTGTTCTCTGGAGTGACGAATCATGCTTCTCTGTCTGGCAATCCAATGGATGTGTCTGTGTTTGGCGGTTGCCAGGAGAATGGTACTTGCCTGACTGCATTGTGCCAAGTGTAAAGTTTGGTGGAGGGGGGATTATGGTGTGGGGTTGTTTTTCAGGGGTTGGGCTTGGCCCCTTAGTTCCAGTTAAGGGAACTCTAAAGGTGTCAGCATACCAAGACATTTTGGACAATTTCATGCTCCCAACTTTATGGGAACAGTTTGGGGATGGTCCCTTCCTGTTCCAACATGATTGCACACCAGTGCAC
Organism: Staurois parvus; assembly: GCF_062004578.1. Classification (NCBI taxonomy): domain Eukaryota; kingdom Metazoa; phylum Chordata; class Amphibia; order Anura; family Ranidae; genus Staurois; species Staurois parvus. Next base: position 7,152,143 of record NW_028317961.1, on the reverse strand, counting down.
AAAGCAAGGTCCATAAAGACATGGATGAGTGAGTTTGGCGTAAAGGAACTTGACTGGCCTGCACAGAGTCCGGACCTTAACCTGACAGAACACCTTTGGGATTACTTAGAGCGGAGACTGCAAGCCAGTGCTTCTCGTTTGACATCAGCGCCTGACCTCACAAATGCTCTTCTGGAAGAATGGTCAAACATTTATATAGACACACTCCTAAACCTTGTGGACAGCCTTCCAAGGAGCATTCAAGCTGCTATAGCTGCAAAGGGCCGACTCAATATTGAACCCTATGGACTAAGACTCGGATGCCATAAAAGTTCATGTGCGTATAAAGGCAGGTGTCCCAATACTTTTGGCAATATAGTGTATCTAAGAATGGAGGGATATATGGCAGTCTGATGAGTGTAAAGCTTCTTCTTTTGCAGGTCCTGCTTTGTGATATTTATTAAACCAACAACATAGTCACTGAAAAGAAAAAAAAGAAAGAAAAAAGAAACAGCAGTTTTAGATACATGATACCTTAACCAATGGATTATGCTTGATCGCCCATTGCCAGCACTGAACAGCTATTGCACTTACAAGCATTTGAAGTTTAAACAAAAGGGGTTTGCAGGAATTGTTAATTTAAACCAACTGTACTTTTATACAGACATGCCATATTGTTTGAAGGGTCACATGACTAGCCAATAAATATCACATAACCGTTAAATCTACACGTTTTTTAAGCATAAAAATAAACACATTTAATGATAGCGTGCATATAATGGAAAGTGGAATTCACTGTATTACTAAGCCTAGTAAATGCAGTGTAATCCCCATTTAATTAAGTTCAAGCCAGCTATATTTACCATTGTTTCACTAAATCCAAGAAATTCTTTTTGTAGGTACTGTATATGAAGTATGCGAGATTGGTTTACTAAAGGAAAGGAATGGAGACAGTATACGCACTTTCCAAAGCCAGTAACCTCTTACGTTAGTGAATACGGTGAAGATGTGATCACTTCAGTCATCCAATCATGTGGAAACATAAATTCTGTTTATTTTATTTCCTTTGCACTTCTAATTTCCTTTCCTTTTCTTTCTCAAAGTGAATACAAATGCATCCTATTTACTATGCTAAGTAGTTATTAAATCATATTTTCTGTAAAAAATATACTAAAATTAATTTACACACAAACACAATATCACAAAATATACACAAACACAATATCATCTCTACATTTGCCACTAAATATAAACCTTTTGGAGGTCAAGAGGTTAAGCCAGGAAATTACCCAAGACATAAAGAACAATTTACATATATGCAGCGTGTAGTATCAGCAAGTTTCGCAATGGTTGCTTCTTCAGAATCAGCACTGCATTGTAGATACAAGTGTCATCTAGAAATAACAAACAAAATAGAATCTTATGGTGAAAATGTTGGCAAAGTGTCTAAAAAATATGGCCAATAGACCACCATACGGAAATTGATCACCTTCAGTGACAATAGATCCACCAGCAACCAGAAACAATAGATCCTCCAGCACACCCCAGCATCCTTTGCCATTACATACATTCAGTGCTAGGGGTGTCGGAGCTGCATTTCCCCACATTCCCGCTGAAAAAAAGCCCTGTCTGTGCATATATGTGTGGGGTCTGTGGACTTTTTTTATATACAGTTTTGTTTTTTGTTGTGCTTAGAGACACCCTGTTACCATTTAAAAAATTATATTTAAAAAAGCATATAAACTCAAATATTTTAAATGATTACTTGCAGTGTTTCCTCATTCTCTGATCATGCTTTTTATTGACTTGCAATATGCCTCTGAACTTATTAACAAACTTTACGACTTCAGATGGAGTCAATTCCCTAGCTCAGCCTCCCCTTTCCATGCATGCCATATCCCTCTTCTCTTCCGGGAGTGTCTAATTAGTATCTTCTTTGGCTCCCCTGCCTCTTCCTCCCCTTCCCTATATAGGTGTCCGTTTATGACACAGAGAATAGCTGCGATTCAACAGATCTCAGCTATTCTCTGGTCATTCACAGTTTATGACACTCAGGAGATCATGTCAGTCCTCTGGAGATCTGTGTTCTCACTCCAGATTCTCCAGCCCAGAGCTGGAGAATCAGAGGGACCGAAAACTAAGCAGAGATAATTTACCTCTGCTTAGTAAACTGATCTTTTACTGTAATCTCTAGAGATTATAGTAAAATGAGCCGTTTTCCAGAGTTTGTAGACCATTCTCCAGCGTTTGGAGACCGTTCTCCCTTCATTCGGAGAACTGCTTCATAAACTGCATTCACAGGAGAACTGTGTTCTCCGAGAATGCCGGAGAACTGAACAGCGATCTATTACCGCTGGTCCATAAACGGACACCATAATCTTTTAAGTAGCTGCCAGGGCAGGAACCAAGGTGCATACTATAGAGTGCCATTTGAGCGTTTTCAGTCTGCTGGGGCTGTTGACATCCCATCCATTGGTGCAAATATTGATTCAGTTACACTTGTTGCTGAATCTGGTGGTGATCTAACTTTTAGGCTTGGACATTAACACCTATTGTTTCATTGCTTGTGATATATTTATGTACACTGTTACAGTTTATTACTACTAAAACAACTACTATGTTATTTCTGCACACACTCTGTTAAAGTGAACCTAATTCCAGTTACATTTATTCATATAAGATGAATGCATGCTAACACTGGGTATACACTAGTAGAATTTTGTTCAGCATTTTATGTTGAAGGAACATTGTAAGAATGTTTCTTTGTTCATGTAGCGCTACACTCATAAGAGCTGCTGTGTTGTGCATACCGCTAAGCTTCTATCCGCACAGCCAGGCAACAGGTACTTCTCACACAGACTTGCATCCAAGAGACAGTAAACAGTTCATGGGTTTGGTTTTGTTATTTTATTGGGGGAAATCAACTTAGATAGCAAAGTAGGGACTATGGGATGCCCAGTTGGAATCAATGAAGGTGGAAGAATGTCTTTCCTATGTTCAAAGGCAGATCCTGGACTGTTCTTTTCTTGAAAGCTGTCAGTTATTACGGATCAGTAGCAACAGCCCTTTATGGGCAAGAAACTAGCAGCCTCTCAAAAATAAGCTTAAATTTTCATATCTACATACATCTCCCCCCTAGAGCTGCTCCCAACTCCACTGCCTGCAAACACTACCAGCCCTCCTGGCTTCTCAGAAGATCTCCCAGGACAAGGATAAAGGATTGAGGCCAGTTATATCCTTAGAAAGCTTGCTACGTGTGGCAGTCCTCCACCTTGTAGAACTCAGAGAGTGCTGCTGTACTGACTCGGTCCTGTTTGCTCCCTGCTACTCCAGGTCTTGATCCCATTCATACTACACTGCTGAATGTATCCTCCTGAGCCAGCCTGAGCCCAGCCTGGAGGCCAGCCCCCCTAGACTTATGGGACCCCTCCCAGGCACCAAAAGGTCTCCTCAGCACTCCATCTTCCACCCAACTCTCCTGTCAGCCTGACACTTCCATATTTATGGGCCAGTCCACTACTCTACCAAGGCCTCCAAAACTGGGATTGGTGGGACTCCCATAAATATGCAAATTAGGCCTCCACCCTTTCCTGCATACCAACTTCTGGAAGGGTCTATGGTCCATCAGAGTTAGGAGGAAGTGATAAAACCACAACCTGTTGAGTCATCCAGTTGACCTGCAATAACCCAACCTTAATCAGTCTCACACAGGTACCATGAGTCATACACAATGATTTTACCTACAATACACTACATTATTCTAGTAGCACACTAAACGGTGCTACATTCAGTTTTCTAATCATTAGTGGGTCAAATTGAAGTTGGTTTTATACTGCAGTGATGACGAAATTCAAAGAAGCAGGAATTTCTAACACTGTTCTGATTTTCATTCCATTCATTCCAAAATCGAGCATTAAAAGCAAATGAAATCTTGAACTACTTTCAAACGACATTCGAATGTTCTAACAATTTACATACAAAAGTTTCCCAAGAATTTTTGAATGAATATTCTTTCTAAATTCCGCTAATGTATTTGTAAAAGTAACACTCGCAAGTATTATTACATCTCAAAGAAATTAAAGAACCCCACTGACAAAGTCTACATCTGTTTTTCTTTCCAGTCAGGCAGCACCACCTTTGCTCTGGGCATCATCCATGATCACCATCTATTTCCTGTACTGCAATGCTGGCTCAGAAAGGATACAATAAGAAAAATCTCAGTGCCATTCTTGCTTGTGTTCCCAAATCACACATATCAGCCCCCTGCTGTACCCTTTCACTTTGTGACCTACAACAAAGTTAAAAGTTTAGTTACTTTTATTTAACCACTTTAGTTCCCACATCTGTTTAAATCTTTTGAACCAGAGCAATTTTTACATTATAGCTATGAGCCTATTGATTTGGGATGAATTTTTTTCATTAGTTACCATATTATTTACAATTTTATCTAGTTTGATTATATTTGTTTTAGAACTAGAGTTACTGTTCTAAAAAAGCTTACATTTTATTCAGTTACATGTCCTGCTTATAATGACACCAGTTCAATATGGCAAAGCTATTTATAAATGAGGAAAAACAAATTCTTTTCATCTCATATTTTTTAATGCAATTATAAATAAGCAAACCACAAACAAACAAAAGAAAAGAAATGGTTAATAATCAACAAATAATAGCTACAAAATGTAGCAGGGAGAGAAAGAGTTAACTATGGTTGATTAAAGATAACTAAAAGACTGCATGATTAAAAATTTTATTTAACCACTTCCTGCCCAGGCCACTTTTTTTTTTTTTAGCGCTCTCACACTTTGAATGACAATTACTCAGTCATGCAACACTGTACCCATGTGAAATTTTTATCATTTTTTTTCACACAAATAAAACTTTAAGTGGTATCTAATCACCAATGGGATTTTTATTTTTTGCACTATAAATGAAAAAAAAACTTTTGGTTATAAAATTTAGCAAAAAAGTAATTTTTCTTAATAAATTTTAACCAAAATGTATACAGCTACAGTTCTTTGGTAAAAAAAAAAAAACCTGTGACAGTTCTAGAGTCTACAAGCTATGCTATGTATCATTGAAAAATTATCACATATGATGTGCTGATGCCTAACTCATTTCATGGCAGGCCCTAACATGCCAGAAAAGTTCAGATATCCCCCAAATTACCCATTTTTGGAAAAAACACAGTCCAAAGTATTTAGTAAGAAGCATGAAGTAGTAATTTTTTCCCCACAATTCTTTGGAAAATTAAGAAATTAAATATTTTTTTTCACAAAAATGTCATATTAACAAGTTATTTCTGACACACGGCATAGGCATACTTGCAATTACACCCCAGAACACATTCTGGTACTCCTGAGTATGGTGATACCACATGTGTGAGACTTTTTCACAGCCTAGCCCCAAAGATGTTTAGGCATTAGGCATTATCCACTTTAAGACCAGGCCTTCCTCTGACACTTTTTTTTACAGGTATAAATCAGTATTTTTGCTAGAAAATTACTTTGAACCCCCAAACATTATATTTTTTATAGCAGAGGCCCAAACGAATAAAATGTTGGTTTTTGCAATTGTTTTATGTCACATGGTATTTGCACATTTTTTTTAAAGGCAATTTTTTTTGGAAAAAAATTTAATATGAATGCACACAAGCACAATATATCACCAATTTATTTGTAAAATATAAAATTTGGTGTTCCACCGAGTAAATAGATACCAAACATGCTGCACTTTAAAATTGTGCACACTTGTAGAACGGAGCCAAACTACGGTATTTAAAATCTCCATAGGAGACGCTTTATAAGCCTTTAAAGGTTACCAGTTTAGATTTATAGAGGAGGTCTGGTGCTAGAATTATTGTTCTCGCTCTGACGTTCGTAGCAATATCTCACATGGGTGGTGCGATTGCTGTTTACGTATGCGTATGGGACCAACGCTTGTATTTGCATTTTGTTATGGGGGAGGGGGTGCTTTAAATTTCTTTTTTGGAAAATAGATGTGGATAGGACCTTACATTTATAAACAGGCACCATCCCCATAAACAATAGAATGTAATAATACTACCAAACCTCCTTAGACAAGGGGGCTTGCGTGTAATGTGTGCCATTTGTAATACAGCTATATAACAATTTAAAAGAAATATGAAAATTCTATTAAAAAACATAGCATCACAAAAACATTAAAAACATAATCTGCAGAGCAGCATCCAACATGATAACAAGTAATAACAGTTTGTGCATATACAATAGACTGCAATGTCACTGTGTTGAAAATAAGCGTGCAGGATCAATGCGTTTTGCTCATATCGCTTCATCAGGATCCATGCCAACGCAGAGACATTCACAAACTATACAGATTAAGACAAAAATTACATATAATATATAATATATTACAAAACAAAAGTAAATACCTTCCAAATGTAATCGATATTCTAAAGCCATAACTACCACAGAACCAACCTAGATTCATGAGATCGGTGGTCAAAGAAATAAAAAATAAAAAAAAAACCTTAACATGTCCAACCAATATACTAACTAACTAGAAGTGGGCCTCCCAGGGAAAGTCAAGGGGGGCCTGGCAGAAAAAATTCCAACTAGGAAAGAAAAATCACACATGCCCCATTAACCTCCCTAGCGGTCTGATTATCTCCATATTTCTGTGCTCAAAGCGGTACATTGTTTTGCATGGAAATGTGTAGTTTTTTTATTGTAGGCCTGTAATTTTTAGGAATAACTCACTGAAATCTGTCCGAACAAGAGTCTAGTAAACATCCCGGGGATGTTAAAATTTGAAACACGAAATCATAAATTATAATTGAATAAATAGTCATAAAAAATAATAATAATAATAAATGTAATTCAATAATATAATCAAACCAAAAACACTGAAATTTTAAATATAGCGCCAAGTTCGCACATCACTGAGCAAAGTCGCAAAATCGTTTTCAGTGTCTGATGACGAATTTCCCCACGAATCATTATCACTCAATTCTGCAAGTAGTTCTAATTTACTATCGCTGTTCTCTAGCTGGTCTCAAACCGATTTTGACCTAAAGGGACGCTTTTTGGACGCCATGGACGTTTCTCCGTTTCCAGGCAGAAAGAACAGTAAAAATGCAGGCAGGGCACAGGACAAAGCCCTCGGGACAAAATGTATGTGAAATGGTTTGATACAGTAATGTTGTACTATGTGATTTTAGTGTATTTAGTGAATGTCACTTTTTGTCACTTTCAAATTTCCCGCCATTTGCCCCCCGTACGTCCCGACGTCGCAGGGAACGGACGCCAGAAGACAGATGCCGGCATCCGCTGGTGGACATTACAGGGGACACTGCAGGAGGGACATCGCGGGAGCGCAGGACAAGGTAAGACAAGAACAGATCCCGGAGCAGTGCCGCATGGTAAGCCCGTGTGTAGCTCGGGGTTACCGCTTGTGGTACTGAAACTTTACCCCGAGCTACACTCAGGAATACCGCCAGGGAGCTTAATACAGTACCTTTACCTTCTATTGTATGTGATAAAACTCCCAACGTATTACCGATGGTGCCTAAATGAAATTGGGAGGCACCCTCCCAAGATCATATGAAATGGACTAAATCAAATAAATTGAAGCCAAATATATTATAAATATACACATAAAACACCACTAGTAAATCACCTCATTGGGGGGACTGATATAGTCACTGCCAAACCTACCTCAAACACGGGAGACTACCCTCGGCAGATAAACTTCACAATAAAGCTTATACCCAAAGGTCTTAAAAGAATAACCAAAAGGGGCTAAAATTAATCAGAAGAGAAAGGAATTACACAACTTAACTACCATATCTGAATAAATACAATTCAATAGATCCTCATTGAATCCTCTGCTGAAAATCCTTGTGTGTATCATACCCTCAGGTATTGATTCTTCTAATCTCCCACCATCATACAGGATGTATTCTGACAAGACCCACACAATGCACCTGTATCTATATATATAGGGGAGTCAAATTGGGTGGATGGGACATGGGGGACGGCAGACCCAGCTGGGATTGGCTATCCAATTTGACTCCCCAATATATATATTACATTACTGCTGTGTCTGGGTGATCACATGGTGTTGTACCATGTGACTGCTGTGACTAATAACAGGACACATATAGTAAACAATGGAAAGAAAATGAAAGCAAAGATTGTGTCTCTCTACTCTCAGTGTGAGAGCAGAGAGCAGTGATCCTGCAGTGTGTGAGTGTACAGCAGCCTGCCATGCTGCTTGTACACTCACAGACTGCTGTTCCAGCCACTCTAGTGTCCCTGAACACTGCCCCTGTGTCCCTGATCACTGCCCCAGTATATACATAATAAAACATGCAGCCAACCCCGGTCACCTGTCCCAGTGTGCACAAAAACACCCCCATACCCCATACCAATGTCCTGATCACCAGTGTCACTGCCATACCCCAAACCAACACCCTGATCACTGCCATATGCCATACCAGCACCCTGGTCACCGACATACGCTATACCAGAACTCTGATCACTTTCATATACCATACCAGCGCCCTGATCACCTCCATACCCCATACTAGCATCCTGATCACCCCCATACCAGCATTTTGATCACCACCATGCCCCATACCAACATCCTAATCACCCCATATGCCATACCAGCATCCTGATCACCGCCATACCCTATACCAGTGTCTTGATCACCGCCATACTCCATACCTGCGTCCTGATCACTAGCATACCCCATACCAGCATTCTGATCACCAGCATACCCCATACCAGTGTTCTGATCACCGCCATACCCTATATCAACATGCTGATCACTGCCATACCCCATGTCAGCATCCTGATCACCCTCTTACCAGCGTCCTGACTACTTCCAAACCAGCACCTCGATCACCACCTAACCGCATGCTAACATTCTGATCACCTCCATACCCCAGCATTCTGATCACTGATATATGCCATACCAGCGTCTGGCATTTTAGGGTCTCAACTGATCAATTTTCAAATATATATCCCATAGTTTGTAGACTCTATAGCTTTCACATGCAAAGTAATATACACTGTTTTGGGTTATTTTTATCCCCAAAATGTAGCAGAATACATTTTGGCATAAATCCATGAAAACAAAATATTTATTTTCAAAATTGTATAACAAAAACTAAGCAAAAAATAATTTTTTTCAAAATTTTCGGTTTTTTTTATTTTTATAGCAAAAAATAAAAAACCCAGTGGTGATCAAATACCACCAAACAAAAGCTCTCTGTTTCAAAAAAGGATAAAAATTCCATATGGGTACAGTGTTGTATGACTGAGAAATTATCACTCAAAGTGAGAATGTGCTGATAGCTGAAAATAGGCCTGGATTGGAAGGGGGTGAAAGTGTCCATAGTTGAAGTGATTAAAAATGGCACTGTTTACATCCAGGGAAACCAGTGACAGCACTCATCACTTCCAGTTTCATACACCATACAGGTCATCAGAAACCTTTTGGTCCTCTGTGACCTCTATGGTAAGCTTGCAGAACCACCGACTTCATTTCCAGAATCTCAGGTGGGAAGCAGATCCTGGAGATGCAGGTGGCAGGATAGATGTTGATGCTGCATTTGGACACTGAAAGATGTTGATTTTGCAATGGATGTGTCACATACCTGGCAGAAGTCTGAACTGATGAAGTTGGCCTCTCTTGTATCTCCAGCCCAGGCCCCACTGAAGGTGGAACAGATGGTGCCGAGGGACAGGAGGAACACGAGTTCCTGCATATGTTGATTGCAGAACATGAGGTTGGAAGTGTAAGCTCAGTGGATCAGGCAGGATATCTGGTCAGGAACAGAGGAGATGCAGGAATGACCAGCTGAGGTTACAGGAACACTCCACCAAAACTGCAAGATCTGGGTACGTGGCTTGCCAGAACTCTAACAAGTGTGAGGCTGGAACACACCATGACAACTGAAGCTGATATGATAGACAGCCAGGGCAAGTACTCAGTGCATCTGTATTTCAAATTTATTTATTGGTTTACCATGAATGGTGGAGTTACAGGCATGCAATTATTTCCACCTGTAGCATCAATTTTAACCACCTCCCACCCGCCATATAGTAATATGACGACACGCAAGGTGGTTCTCTAGTTCTGGGAGGATGTCATATGACGTCCTCCCATTCTAATCGTGCATGAGCGGCTCCTGGAGCGCACAGCGCGGCGATTGGCGGTGCACTGTGTCCCTCGGACACAGCGGATCACCGATCCACAGAAAGAGCCAAAGATGTCAGCTCGGTCATGTGATCAGCTGTTCCCAATCACAGCTGATCACATGTAAACAGGGAAATTCCGGATATTGGCATTTCTCTCCTCTCGAGCTGTCACGCTGACAGCTCGAGAGGAGAGGAGAGCCGGTAATCGGCATTCCGCAATCGGCATGTACACTGATCATCAGAGCACTGATGATCAGTGTGCCCTGATGATCAGTGTAGCCCCAGCAGTGCCACCTGTCAGTGTCCATCAGTGCCAGCTGTCAATGCTCATCAGTGCCACGTGCCAGTGCCCAGCAGTGCCACATCAAAGCCACATATCAGTGCCTACCAGTGCACATCAATGCCACATATCAGTGCCCATCTGAGCTGCCTTTCAGTGTCACCCATCAGTGCCAGTCAGTGCCACCTATCAATGCCAATCAGTGCCACCTATCAATGCTGCCAATCAGTGCCACCTATCAGTACCAGTCAGTGCCGTCTATCAGTGCCAGTCAGTGCCGCCTATCAGTGCGCATCAGTGCCGCCTATCAGTGTGCATCAGTGCCAGTCAGTGTCGCTTAACAGTACCACCTATCAATGCCATAAATCAGTGCCATATATCAGTGCTGCCTTTCAGTGCCCATCAGTGATGCCTGTCAATGCCCATCAGTGCCACCTACCAGTGCCTCCTCATCAGTGCCCATCAGTGCCATCGATCAGTGTCCATCAGTGCTGCCTATCAGTGCCCATCACTGCAGCCTCATTAGCGCACATCAGTGAAGGAGAAAAATCACTTGTTTACAAAATTTTATAACATAAACTAAGAAAAAACGTTTTTTTTTTCCAAAATTTTCAGTGGTTTTAGGTTTGTTTAAGAAAAAATAAAGAAACCAGAGTTGATTAAATACCACCAAAATAAAGCTCTATCTGTCACAAAAAAATTATAAAAATTTCATATGGGTACAGTGTTGTATGACCAGGCAATTGTCATTCAAAGTGCAACAGCGCTGAAAGCTGGAAATTGGCGTGGGCAGGAAGGGGGTATAAGTGCCCAGTAGGCTTGTGGTGAAAGTAGGACACAAACCAAAAGGTTGTTTCTTATTTTGAATACATGGAGGTAGGATTAGAATTTCTGGTAGGTACAGGGACTTCCTGTCTGCTGCTGGAACAAATCAAGTCAGGCTGAGAACCTCCCAGCCATTCATGGGAATCCTTGCATTTTTATCAGAGAATGCAAGGCTTCCTCTGATTGGCTGACAGGCAGGCGGATGATGTCATGATCTCCACTGCAGACATTCAGAAGAAGCCTTGTATTCATTGATAAAAACTCAAGTCTTCCTGTGAATGACTGAGAAGCTCTTACCCTGACTTGATATTGTTCTGGCAGGAGGCAGGAAGTCCCTGTACTTCTGCCAGAGCCCAGTTTATGCTACATACAGCACTGACAGGGGTTGCAGTAATTAGTAAAGGAAATTGTTTGTTTGGGCCAGTTTGGCCCAAACTAACTATTTAAAGAGGAAGTAAGGATGGAGTTATGCCTAGTACGATCAGAAAATTGGATGACAAGAAATTGGAGGGATCACATGATAATCACAGCTTTTTACAGCCGTTCACAACAGTTCATGTGACAATATCTGAAGGGACAAGCATGAAAACGTTTCTCGTACGAAAAAAAAGCAAACAATTTTCCTTTAATCAGTACAGTATTTGTCCAAACAAATTGAGAGACCAAGACCAACCAAGCTAGGAAATGAAAGAACACATTACAATAAAATACAATATATTACATGACTTCCGAAGTTGTATTCTGTTGTACGAGAATTTTTATAACTTTAGTTACCTTTTCCTTTTCAATATGAGATTAGCATGCAAAACAAAAGGGATGTCCATTCGTCTGATATTCTCATCGTGTGTGTGGGGCATAAGGCTTTAAAGATAGGGTTACCATCTCATATCATTGGTCCTTCTATACAACTACAGCTAGCTATCCTATGTGGAATACGATAGATCATATAGGTTAAAAAACCTTGTCTAATTGCTTACATAAATTAGTGAAGCGCTGTATGTTTATTACCAATAAATAAATACTAAAGTTCATATTATAACTACTAGTACTCTGTGAAAAAGTCACGACGCACGTAACACAACGCGTCGGTACGCCATATCCGGTTTCAAGTTATGTCATTTCCGGTCACGTGGTGACGCACGTCCGGACGCAGCGGCCATATTGGTTTCCCCTGGTTTCATGCAATACACCCATGGGATGGGGTGAAATGCTGATGTAACAAGGAATATATGTGAGTGCAATTTTTGTCTTTTATGCTGTCCTTATTAAACATTATTGCACTATGGAAGGATTTCTCTTGTGTCTTATATACTATTGAGTGGAGGTGGAGTGGAACAGAGAAGTCTCCATTTTCCATGTGATCCCTGGATGAGCAATCTACATATGAGGATCTGATACAGAGGAGAGTAATAGCCTTTTGGCCCTTTTTTTGTGGGGAGGTGAGCAGGCACTGCTGCCATTTGAGGATTTGTGCACTAGAAGTGAAGATCACTTTTTCACGAAGTTTCACTTGCATTGCATTTTTTTTATACTGATTATTCACAGATGATGTTCCTATTTTTGTGATACAGTGTATAATAATTTGATTGAACATTATATATGCACATGGTATGGTTGTCATCACCATTTCACTTTAAGATTGTGCATTTTTCACTGTAAAGATGTATATATGTATATGAGCTTTTTTTCACAGAGCACTAGTAGTTAGTTATAATAGGCACTTTAGTATTTATTTATTGGTAATAAATATACAGCGCTTCACTAATTTATGTAAACACATTGATCACTTATTGGTTTAGTCGAGTGACAGCAGCTATTATTATAGGGATATTATAGGGATTTTATCTATATAAAGCGCAGGAGGATACTCCCATTTATTCTTGTCTAATTGCTGTTGCTGACAAGCCATAGCTGTCTGCTTAGGTCTTCCCCGTCTAATCACCTCATATATTGATTACATAAACTTGTACGCATGGCTTAGCCAAGTGCATATGTTTACAGAGACTCTTAGGCCATTAGGCAGTCAGTGCAAGTCTATATGTATACAATAACCATCCTCTTATGACTATATGGTAGGCATCTTAAACACACATGCAAATCTATTAGCTGTATTAGTATTTAGTTGTGATTCATTGCCATGCATTGTACAGTAGTTCTTTTAAATACAGTGTGCATACTTGAATACTAAAGCTCAGGAAGGTGTTATTTAAGAGGATGGTTGAGTAAACTGTTTACATCCAGACTTGCCAGATGACCTTGGATTCAGAGAGCCTGAGAATGGCATCTGTGAAGGGAATATTTTGCTGGCATCCAACAATGACCCTACGTGACTGACAGGACCACAGCCACAATGAAAGCCTCCAGTAGATATAATCTGACCTACGCAAATAGAGATGGTATACTTTGCCAAAGGGGGTCAGCACAGGTGCAGTCTGTGTCCAGTGGGCCATGGATTTGTGCCTCAGAGGTATTTCAGCAAATCCACCTTTAATGAGAGAGACAAGGGGTCATGTTTAGGTGCACATTTTTGTGAGACTTTTCTAAGAAAGGTGAAACAGCTGACTCTCTGTCAGAGCCCAGTGTACAGAACAAAATAATTGCCACAAATAAGGCAAAGGCTTATTGTCTAAACAAATGACACCATTTAAATACACATTTTCTTTATACCGATCATTTATTTGTGAGAGCGCTCATGCATAGGTTTATTTTGGAAATGTTAAAAGTTTATTAGCCATGTTCTAGAAAAGTCAACAATAAAAACTAATTAAAAGTTAATCAAGCCTGATACAGTATGTGACGTCACAACGGTGCAATGCTGATTTTCGACAAATGTTTCAAGGCTCATTAGAAACCGCAGAGATAGCAATAATATTACGGAGGGAGGATTACTGTAAGTGTGGTACCTGTCTGTCATCACATCATTTAATTAACATACTGTAAGCTGGAAACAAAGAATGCCAGTAACATTCAACAAATTGACTTCCAGCAGCAGCGTGAAGACCTTTATTTCCATGCAGCTGTTACAGATTTGCCTATTTCTCACTCATTTTATTGGTTCAACTCCATTTAATTCTTGCAGTTCGCTCAACTTGTAAATCTATAGAATCATTTTAAATTGGTTAGCTAGAAGTGTCTGGGAAAAAAGTAAGGTTTTCTTGTGTTTTCACAACAGAGCCGAGCTCATTAACCCCGTGGTTACCAATTTTGGCAGCCATATTAAGCCGAAGAATGGGTAGTAATGAGTATGTGGATGGGCTTACAAGGCTGCGCTGTAGGTCACAGGTGTACCATCACTAATCTGTGAGAAAAATGGGGACTTTTATTGAAGGAAACGCTGGTTGGTCTGTAAAAAAAGAAGTATATTAGCAGACTCTGATATCAGTATAATGCTGACATCTGGTGTCAGTAAGTGTATAATGACAATCCAAAATGTTCTCAAAAAGACAGTGGGACTTGGTAGCAATTTTATGACTGGACCTATAGCAACTGCATGAAAGAGTTATTTCACTTTTTCCAAAAAAAACTGCTTATGCAGGTAAGAGGCACAGACAAAAACAAACTGTGCAACTTTGACTAAAGTTAAATAATGCCCTTGCTATAGCAGTGGTGAGCCATGCATTTCACATCTAGGCCTTCAGTGATGTCCTACCTGAATTAACTACTCGCCGACCGCAGATAGCCGAATGATGGCTGCACTGTGGCCGGCCAGGGCGCGCACCCGGCGATCTCCGTGATCGTTGTGTCCTACGGACACAGCTGATCACGTGACGTGGTAAAAGGCCAATCACAGCGGCCTTTTACCACGTGATCAGCCCTGTCCATTGACACGCTGATCACCGGGAGATGCAAATGCCGGTTCTCGGCTGCACTTTCCTCACGCTGTCTGATCGTGAGGAAAGTACTGCCGAGGACCGGCAGTTGTCAGAGCGGGGATCGGCACCGATCATCAGGGTCACTGATCATCAGTGCCCTGATGATCGGTGCCCAGCAGTGCCACACACAAGTTCTGCCCACCTGTGCCCAGCTGTGCACCCACCTGTGCCCAGAAGTGCGCCCACCTGTGCCACCCAGCAGTGCGCCCACCTGTGCCACCCAGCAGTGCGCCCACCTGTGCCACCCAGCAGTGTCACCACCTGTGCCCAGAAGTGCCACCCACCTGTGCCCACCAGTGCCACCCACCTGTGCCCACCAGTGCCACCCACCAGTGCCCATCAGTGCAGCCCAGCAGTGCTGCCAGTCAGTGCCACCAGTCAGTGCCCAGCGGTTGTGCCAGTCAGTGCACAGCAGTGCCGCCAGTCAGTGCCCAGCAGTGATGTCAGTCAGTGCAATCTATCAGTGCTGTCTATCAGTATCCATTATCAGTGTCGCCTATCAGTGCCGCCTATCAGTGCCCATCAGTGCTGCCTCATCAACGCACATCAGTGAAGGAGAAAAATTACCTGTTTGAAAAATTTTATAATAGAAACAAAGAAACTTTTTTTTTTTTCAAAATTTTTTGCACTTTTTTTCTTATAGCACAAAAAGTAAAGTGCCCAGCAGTGATTAAATACCACCAAAAAAAGCTCTATTTGTGAGAAAAAAATTACAAAAATTTTATATGGGTACAATCTTGCATGACCGCGCAATTGTCAATCAAAGTGCGGCAGCACTGAAAGCTGAAAATTGGCCTGGTAAATAAGGGGGTATAAGTGCCCGGTAGGCAAGTGGTTAATCCAGCAATTGTTGGCTGTAAGCTTAAAAATTCAGCACAGAAAAAACAGGGACATGGAAAAATCGGGGTCTGGATTAGCCAGGCTTGACTGTAACTCGGGCACTGCCTGAGGGCCTGGGGTCAGTAGGGGGCCCCATGAGATGCCCCTGGTTCCTTTTTCATAGGCTTTTTTGAGTTTGGGCAAGCACACAGGGGCCCCATGATCCCCTATTGCCCGGGGGCCCCATGAGTTGTCAGTCCACCCCTGATTACTCTTCATTTCTGTGCATTTCAGTTTCAACAATAAGTTCTTTTCTATTAAGGATAAAACCTGCGCTAATAAGAACTACAATAGATAATCAATAATCAAAAATGAGCTGTAAAACATATAGCAGCTGAACACAAAAACCCTGATACTAGGCAATCAACAATACATACATAAAAGTGCAGCACTTAAAAAGTTACAAATAATCATAAGAAAACAGTGAAAAATGTGTCAAAAAACAGTCCATCCAAAAAGAAAAGAAAAGAAAAGTCCCAGAGGCTGTGATGAAACAAAAGAAATCCAAGGACAGTTGACCTGTCACCAACCACTACTATAGAAGGCTTACCAGAAAGGCATGACCCCCTGTTAAGGTTGATCAATCGCGTTTTGTTAAACAATCCAGAAAGCAGGTCACTGGAATCCTCCTCCAGATCACCAAAACAGCAGATAAGGATCTTCCAAACAATGGACCTTAATTAGGGTAGTTAGGAATCAGGATAAGGCTTGGACTCATAGTGGAAAACATGCAAAGAAAGAACGCTCCACATAGTGTAAAACCATAATCACAACATTTATTTAAAGTATGGTTGCACTCAGGGGCGGACTGACAACTCATGGGTCCCCCGGGCAATAGGGAATCATGGGGCCCCTGTGTCCTTGCCCAAACTCAAAAAAGCCTATAAAAAGGTACCAGGGGCATTTCATGGGGCCCCCTAATGACCCTGGACCCTCGGGCAGTGCCCGAATGCTCGAATGGTCAGTCCACCCCTGGTTGCACCCACTTGTAAGCAAACATCATTAGGCATTGATTGACTGGCTGTTCACGTATGCGCAGTAGCGTGTGTGCGTGGCTCCACCCTATGCATTTTGTCACAGGTAACGTCATCAGTGTGGCGTAGGAGCCACACACACACACACTACTGCGCATGCGCAAACGGCCAGCGGCCATTTTGGAAATTGGAAAATTTGGATTTTTTTGCCAATCAATGCCAAATGATGTTTGCTTACATGTGAGTGCAACCATACTTTAAATAAATGTGATTATGGTTTTACACTATGTGGAGCATTCTTTCTTTGCATGTTTCGAGTCCAAACCTTATCCTGAATGGTTTAGCTACATTAATTAAGGTCCATTGATTGGAAGATCCTGATCTGCTGTTTTGGTGATCTGGAGGAGGATTCCAGTGACCTGCTTTCTGGATAGTTTAACAAAGCGTGATTGATCACTCTTAACAGGGGGTCATGCCTTTCTGGTAAGCCTTCTATAGTAGTGGTTGGTGACACAACAACTGTCCTTGGATATCTTTTGTTTCATCACAGCCTCTGGGACTTTTATTTTATTTTTGGATGGACTATTTTTTGACACATTTTTCACTGTTTTCTTATGATTATTTGTAACTTTCTAAGCGCTGCACTTTTATGTATATAAAGTTCTTTTCTATTGCCATGTTGGCTAATGCTAAAAACCAAGTTCAATCACATTTCTGACAGAAGTTATTGTGTGCCTGCTAGATGGCCCCGGTGTCACTAAGGGCTCGTTCACACTTGACTGTTTTTCCAACTCTTGCCAAACGCCCCTATAGTGTTTGACAAGCGTTGGTCTGGCATTTTTAAACGCGCGGTTTAGCGAAGTTGCTAGGCGTTTGCCAAGCGTTAAAGATGCCCCACAAACGCCTATAATGATATTTGAATGGTGTTAAGGGCTCGTTCACACTTGGCTGTTTTACCAACGCTTGCCAAACGCCCCTATAGCGTTTGGCAAGCGTTGGTTCGGCGTTTGCTGAGCATTTTTTAACGCTCGGCAAACGCTCCGCAAACGCTGCATGCGCGGTTTAGCGGCGGTTGCTAGGCGTTTGCCGAGCGTTAATAACGCCCCACAAATGCCTATAATGCAGTTTGAGTGGTGTTACCGCTCCGCAAACGCCTCGCAACCGCGTCGCAACCGCACCGCAAACGCCGGCCGGGCGTTTGCGGAGCGGCACCATAGACGAGAATAGGAGGCTTCAAAGCCTCCTGACTCGACCAGAGGCGTCCGTTTTGCCGCGACGCAACGCGACGCAAACGCTTCCGTTAGAACAGCACCATGTGCTGTAATGTGCAGAATTGGCAGAGGCATTTGGGAAGCGGTAAAAACGCTTCCCAAACGCCTCTCTGCCGCCTGCACACAAGGCTAGTGTGAACGTAGCCTAACACTCCGCAAACGCCCCACAACCGCTTCGCAACCACAGCGAAATTGCCAGCCGGGCATTTGTGGAGCAGCACCATAGACTTGAATAGGAGGCTTCAACTCCTCCTGACTGGACCAGAGGTGTCCGTTTTGCCGCGACGCTAACGCTCCCGTTTGAACAGCACCATGTGCTGCAATGTGCAGAATTTTCCCAGGCGCTTGGGAAACGGTAAAAACGCTTCCCAAACGCCTGTCTGCCGCTTGCTAACAAGGCTAGTGTGGATGTAGCCTAACTCAAAATTTTATTGGTTAACCACTTGCCCTCCAGAGGATTTACCCCCTTTCTGACCAGGCCATTTTTTGCATTACGGCGCTGTGTTACTTTAGCTGAAAATTGTGCGGTCATTCAATGCTGCACCCAAATGAAATTTACATCCTTTTTTTCCCATGAATTGAGCTTCCTTTCAGTGGTATTTGATTGCCTGTGCATTTTTTATTTTTTGTGCTATAAAAAAAGACTGACAATTTTGAGAAAAAAACAATAATTTTTACTTTTTCTATTAAACATATCCAGTAAAAAATTTTTAAAAATCAAATTTTGTTAGAAATTGAGGCCAAAATTTATCCTAATACATGTAAATTAATTATTTTATGTGAAAGTTATAGCATTTACAAATGGCGGTATATATGCTGGGATTTTGTGTCTTAATTTTTACTAGTAATGGCATCGATCAGCGACTTATAGTGGGACTGCGGTGGCCATTTTGACACTGGGGGGGAACTGACTTGGTGTCACTGACATCCCCAGTGACACCAATATAGTGATCAGTGCTAATAAAAAGTACTGACACTGTACTAATTGCACTGGACAGGAAGGGGTTAACATGTGGGGCGACAAAAGGGTTAACTGCATGCTGTGTGCTATTTTACTAGGGGCTGTGTGTTTGTGCTTCACTGTAAGCACACTGCTTTGCATGGCTGTACTGTGCACAGCCATACAAAGCAGTGTGCACGTGCTGACAGGGAGGAGAACTGTTTTGTTTGCTAACAGTTTTCCCCCCCCATCGGAGATGCTCGGCAATCATCGGACGCTGGCGAGTAATACCAGCCAAGACCCGGTGATTAACAGCCTTGCACGCGCCCCGTACCCGGAAATGCAAAATCACGTATATATAGGGTGGACGGCATGTATTAGCAACATCCTAACAACAAGGCAGGACAGGAAAATCCCATCTCTGGGAGTTTTTCGGCCAGCCTTCACGAGATATGTAGGTGGTCTACACCCATAGCAACAGCATTATTCAACATCAGTCATAGCTACACATTTTTTTCTACAGGCACCCCATCCCTGCATAAGCAATTTTTTGGTAAAGGTGAACAAACCCTTTAAACTTAAAATGACCTTGTTGGGCTCTACAGTTTAGTTGAAGCAATATGCAACCAATGACTTATAATGCCATTGTGTTTTACTCAAGGATATCATCAGATTTTTTTTTTAAAAGGAGTCTTAACAGTCACCTTATACAATAGGAAACCATCAAATGTACTTTGCTAGTAGGTCATCTGAAACTAACTCACATAATCATAATAACAATATATGGAGATAATAATACAATGCAAAGGGACTTCCATGTCTTCCTTTACAATAACAGTAGGGATCACAGCCCAGGCACAAAGCTGACTATAGTCTGCAATGTGGTCCAAGGTACCAAATACAGTCTTACGATGACCATTACAATCCTTCATGCAGTAATGCACAGAGGGGACCCTCAAATCTATCAACTGGGTTGTTATGAATTTTAGTTCCTAATGGACATGGAGCTTTGTAAAATTGGTGGTCTTGATTAAATATGGGCATAGGGCCATTGTATGAGTAGATAAAAGCTAAACTTCAGGCAAACGGCTACATACACAGATGAAGCTGTTTTACCTGCCAAACAATTAGTATTTCTATCTATCCATCAAGTCTTGGGATGCACTTAGCACTATACCACAATAAATCTTTGTCTAGAAGGAGAAAGAATCTGGACTTTCTCTTCCGTAGTTTCACTTATACACATAGAACTCCTCCAAACCCTTTGATTGTACAGTGAAAGAAGAAGCACCACAATGATGTGCTTATCTCTGTTACTCTGCTCTCTCATCCCATCAGCATGTTGCTTGCACTGCAGCACATCTCCCTCATGATCTTTAGCTCTGCTGTACAGGCTGTGCTGTGGACAGCAAGATTCTAATACTAGGTCAAATTCAGGTATTTACATTGCTTGCATTAAACACATTTATTTAATGATATATTATTGATTACAGATGTAATTTTATGTGAATCTTTTATATCTGCCTGAAGTGCAGCTTTAATAATAGGGCACAAAGGGAACTCATACTGCATTACTAAAAGGGCATATTATACATTTTTATGGCAGTATTTACAGAAAATTATTTTTTCAAAGTGGCTGCCATATATTGACATGCTTGCTGCTACATACTGTATATCTAGAATGTTTTAAGACTATAGTTTAAATGTAAAGAAAATATCACTTTTGAAACAGATTAGTCATCACTAAGATTAATGAAAGTTATAACATTTTCTTTCCACAAAACATTTGGCAAGGCTGTCGTCTGAGAGCTAGGCCTCCTGTGTCCATTTTGGACCATTCATTCTACATGCTTTTATTCTGTAACAGGAAATTAGTAGTTCCTTATCCCCCCCACCCCCATCCCGTTTGACCTACCTTGAACTGTATAATGCAGTACAGCACAAGTCTAATTTTCTTCCATAATTTTTTACTATCAGCTACCCTTTATTATTTTTTATGTCTGTTTTTAATTTCCCTCTTGGCATTTAAGGTACTCCAGTCAAAACTAAAACATACATCTCAAAATTGCCTCCAGCAATCTTACTTCTTTTACAGGAGAAATATGGCCAAAGCTTTTTCGCTCATCTTCTTCCATGAATCACAGTAGTGCACTTAGTTTTGCACTCCTGTAACCCATTTTCAGCCAACAGCGTGCTAAAGCCCACTGACAGCTGACCTCACAGAGCCGGTCCAGGCTCTGAAAAGTCCCACCTGGATGTCTGGACTGGCAGCTGGCTCAGACATTAAGAGAGCTGCTAAGAGCCTGAGCCAGCCACTCCCACTCTCTCTACAGCAGTGAGCACTGGAGGGGCAGAGCATGGAGTAGTGACTGTCAGTCCCTGGCTCTCTGCTTAGTGAGGGACTCTTAGAAGCAGTGAGTGACAAATCCAGCATTGCATGGATGCTGCATCCACCAAGGTGTGTATAATTTTTTTTTAAACCCATACTTCCCTTTTAACTGCTCTCCCTTCTCTTTTTTGTATAGGTAGGTGTGCTGTTAGTAGACACCATCTGGCAGCATATATCCTGTATTACAGCGCAGCCATTTTGTAGCACACACTAAAGTTCAGTCCAACTCTGGGTTCAACGCTGGCGCAAAGCACTGACTTTCCTGAGTACCTGAGCATATGTCACATCATGCATGATATTAATGCACACAAAAACTCTCTTGAATCCATCCTGAAGTCAAGAAATTTTTTTACATGTGAAAACGTTTGGACTTTTCAGTTTTATGAATCAGGACCATTATCTCTCTGTGGGTTTCCCTTTGAACACCAAACAGTAATCACGAAGAATAATCTACTGATATCTGCGGGGTTCAACCACCTACCTGGGACAACAAGATTAACTGAAAGTGGAATTTCAGTCTTACCCTAACTAACCCTAAATATACTTCTGCCCTATTCTATGACAATTTTATCTATCCTGTAAAATAAAAGATGTCTATACTTAGCAATCCTGAAGCCGCTCTGGTCTGGTCACATGGCCAGTTTTCAGCACCAGCTTCAGCAGAGGCAGTGACAACAGCTGCATAGCCTAAGCATTGATATCTCCCATAAGCTTCCTATGGGGCATCTGTAGTTGGCTGTTCCTCCTCTACACTGAAGTTGGTGCTGGAAGCCAGTCATGTGACTGGACCAGAGCGGCTTCAAAATAGGTAAGTATTTATTTTTTTAACACATTTCTGTAGGTATAAATATTGGATAATATATCCATAAAGCTAGCCAGGTTTCAGTTTATATAATGAAGCCTTTTAATCTGAGCTAATTTTTTTTTCTTAAAATGGTTCCACAGGTGGTACAGCTCATGCTACAATGCTCAACTTTGATCTGGAGTTGTGCTCCACAACACCTCTTCTCCGCCATAACAATGTGTGTTGAATGTCACCGCATCAGTGAAGAATGACGACATATGGTGAGTGCAGAGCATCAAACACCCACCCCTGAGGAGGCGTCAACAAATTCATTGACAGAATACTGATGCTGACAGTGTCACTGATGTCATCATGTCTGCATTAGTGAGGATTTCCCAGCCTTGAGAAAGTCAAAAAGGGACAAGAATCCTGCCATGTCATGTGAGCCTCAAGACATATGGAAAAGGCAAGTATGAAAGAAAAGTAAAAATTACACATGTTGAGGAACACAAGAGGAAGAAGGTAGTCATTTTTGGGGGTAGTGGGGACACTGAGTCCAGGGTCAAGCTTTAATTACATAGCAAGTGACTGTTTACAAACACATCTACCTACAGGTGAAACTCGAAAAATTAGAATATCGTGCAAAAGTTCATTTATTTCAGTAATGCAATTTAAAAGGTGAAACTAACATATGAGATAGACTCATTACATGCAAAGCAAGATAGTTCAAGCCGTGATTTGTCATAACTGTGATGATTATGGCTTACAGCTCATGAAAACCCCAAATCCACAATCTCAGAAAATTAGAATATTGTGAAAAGGTGCAATATTCTAGGCTCAAAGTGTCCCACTCTAATCAGCTAACTAAGCCATAACACCTGCAAAGGGTTCCTGAGCCTTTAAATGGTCTCGCAGTCTGGTTCAGTAGGAATCACAATCATGGGCAAGACTGCTGACCTGACAGTTGTGCAGAAAACCATCATTGACACCCTCCATAAGGAGGGAAAGCCTAAAAAAGGTAATTGCAAAAGAAGTTGGATGTTCCAAAAGTGCTGTATTAAAGCACATTAATAGAAAGTTATGTGGAAGAGAAAAGTGTGGAAGAAAAAGGTGCACAAGCAGCAGGGATGACCGCAGCCTGGAGAGGATTGTCAGGAAAAGGACATTCAAACGTGTTGGGACTTTCACAAGGAGTGGACTGAGGCTGGAGTCAGTGCATCAAGAGCCACCACACACAGACGGATCCTGGACATGGGCTTCAAATGTCGTATTCCTCTTGTCAAGCTGCTCCTGAACAACATACAACGTCAGAAGCGTCTTACCTGGGCTAAAGAAAAACAGACCTGGTCTGTTGCTCAGTGGTCCAAAGTCCTCTTTTCTGATGAGAGCAACTTTTGCATCTCATTTGGAAACCAAGGACTAGAGTATGGAGGAAGAATGGAGAGGTACACACTGCAAGATGCTTGAAGTCCAGTGTGAAGTTTCCACAGTCTGTGTTGATATGGGGAGCCATGTCATCTGCTGGTGTTGGTCCACTGTGCTTCATTAAGTCCAGGGTCGACGCAGCCGTCTACGAGGAGATTTTGGAGCACTTCATGCTTCCTTCCACATATGAGCTTTATGGGGATGCTGACTTCATTTTCCAGCAAGACTTGGCACCTGCCCACACTGCCAAAAGCACCAAAACCTGTTTCAATGACCGTGGGATTACTGTGCTTGATTGGCCAGCAAACTCGCCTGACCTGAAACCCATAGAGAATCTATGGGGCATTTCCAGGAGAAAGATGAGAGACATGAGACCGAACAATTCAGAAGAGCTGAAGGTCGCTATTGAAGCATCCTGGTCTTCCATAACACCTCAGCAGTGCCACAGGCTGATAGCTTCTATGCCACGCCGCATTGAGGCAGTAATTGCTGCAAAAGGTGCGCAAACCAAGTACTGAGTACATATGCATGCTTATACTTTTCAGAGGTCCGATATTGTTCTATGTCCAATCCTTGTTTTATTGATTGCATGTAATATTCTAATTTTCTGAGATTGTGGATTTGCGGTTTTCATGAGCTGTAAACCATAATCATCACAATTATGACAAATCACGGCTTGAACTATCTTGCTTTGCATGTAATGAGTCTATCTCATATATTAGTTTCACCTTTTAAGTTGCATTACTGAAATAAATGAACTTTTGCATGATATTCTAATTTTTCGAGTTTCACCTGTACATCAGCTTAAATAGAACCTCTATCAGGTTTCACTGCTATGTCCCACTTGGAAGATTTTTCCTCACCTCCTGTTCTGGTTGTCACGGTCTCATTAGTGTGGACACAGAGAGAAACTTTCACAGAGTTTTTAACACTTTCTCTATTCTACCAAACACAATTGAGTACTGTCCGTGATACTTTTTTTATTTGCACTAACATACAATTTTGAGGACAAGCTTTCGGGGTATGTCCCCTTCTTCAAAGTCCAAACAGTACTATTACAAATCACAAAGTTTAAGCAGAATGTTAGAAGGGATTGAGAAAAAAAAAAAGGCTACAGATAAGATACATCAAGAGCGAGGGGGGGATACTACACTCACACAGAGGGGGTCAAGCTTCAGCTAATAGTCATAAAGCTGTCGGATAATGGTTGAGGAATCCCATGTCCAAGTTAAGGCCGTTATCTTTTGTGTCAAATAGAATTATCATTCTTAGTTCAAATGTTTTTCTTTCCTGGATAGATTTGAATTTTCCTTTCAGAACCAAAACATTGAGGTCTTCCATATTGTGGCCTGGTTGTGTGAAATGGTGTCCTACAGGTGTGCAGAGGTCATCTTCTTTATGTTCCTTGATGGTATGTCTGTGCAAATTCATCCTTGTTTGCAACTTCTGTCCTGTTTCGCCAACATAAGATCCTTTGCTGTATTTTCTGCACTGGATAAGGTATTCTATTTTACCAACAAAGAGTTATCTTTTTTTTTGTTTTGTTTTTTTTTTTTTGCTGTATATCCATCTATTAGAGAGATTTTCCCTCATCTCCTGTCCTAGTGGCCACCATAGCTAGGACAGAATGAAAGTGATTGCCTTAAAGAAAAATATTTTGGCTAGAGTTCTGCATTAAATATGTCCAGACTTGAGATTTTAAAACCTCAGGAGGTATCGGAATAAAACATTTCCAATTCAGTAGTAATAGCGTTGGCACTGGAACATGTGTAACTGAACTCTGAAAAATAAAATAGTAAGCGTATATGTGATCAGGTAAATACCTGCATTTGAGCCTGGAAATTAAGTTATTACATGCTCCTTATACTGTACAGACCTAAATCCTTTGTAGCAGATTTGATTTTGTTTGCATATGAATATATAGGTATAGCCTGAGTGCCAAGAAAAAGGAGGCCACAGGGCAAAATCATTTTCCTTAATGTACCATATCCTGCCTAGGCTCAGAAATGAAGGTTTTGGGCTGGGTCAGCAAAGAATTTCTGTTTACTGTATGTCAGTATATAAGCGTAGCAGGGTGCCCTCTGCTCAATCGCACAAGTAGAAGCATACCATATACTTGCTAGGGTCTGCCATTAAGCCAAAATGTTAGCAGTAATTGCAAGGCAAATATAATTTGAAAAATAAATTATGCTGAATCTGCATTTACGTTTCTCTTCTAAATGTGTATGGATACAGATGTTGGTTTAATTGGGCCATGTGTTTTCAATTAGACAAGTGTGTTTTTAATGTAAAGAATTAGTAAGGAATTGGGAAAAAATTTCTGTGGTTTGGGAATTTTCAAGAAAGAAGAATAACATATAGCTGGATAAGGACTAAGTGTTGAGGGTAATGAAAAGTAAAGGCTTTTTAGCTATGGAAAGACATGCTAATGAACTGAATATTTTAATGGAATTGGTTAATGTTAGCATGACATAATCAAGTTCGTGAAAATATCAACACTTTTGCGTAAAGCAGGATAAATGTTGTTAAATCATCTAACAGGCAGAATGAAATCAGATAAGAAATTTGGCTTTGCACTTTATGTTGTATGAATTCTTAATCCGAAGATGCACCCCCAAATGAGAAAAAGCTGGACTCCTAGAAAAAAGCTGAATGCACAGATTAAATAAACATAAAATAGACAGTCTCTTTGTTTCTGTGTTGCCTCCTGACCTACTGGACAATTCATATGTATTATATTAATGTTTTTTAATGAATAGCTAGGTGATGCAGGGAGTTGCCAAGCTGAAATAAGAAATATTGATGTAATTTACAGTCCGGAATAAGCGTGAAATTTACACAAACTCTTCAACAGTATTACAAATTAACATGCAGTTAAAATATTTCACATATTTAACTAATTTAACTTTGTTTAGTTATCTTTCTAGAGTTTTACTTTAAGACGGTATATCTTTCTTAACTAGACACACTGAGAGAATACCAAATGTGGCCTTAAATATTTGGGCATCTACAACCATAACTGCTGCCTTCCAGAATAGGAAGAGTAATTGATCCCTTTTAGAGTGCATAAAGCTGAAATCCAGAAATAAACCCTGTACAATATTGGACCAATGATCGTCCGTTTTTTTTTTTTTTGCATGCTAGTCTCATATCGAAAGTGAAGAGTAAAGATATAAAAATTTTGTACGACAGAGAAAATTCGAAAGTGATGTAATGTATTTGTATTATATTTTTGGAAGAAAACTGTACTGGTTAAACGAAAATCATACGATCTGGTATCATTTGAGAAACATTTTCATGCTTGTCCCTTTAAATAATTGCGGATGAAAGATGTGTACTAACAATCAGATTATTGCACGATCACTTCAAAAGCGGTATTTTTCATACGATTTTCTGATCGTGTATATTAGACTTTACAGTTGTACAGATTCCTCTCTTGTACTAAAATTATTTAGCTCTAATTTCAAGCCAGCCACAGCCCGTCTCATTTCTAGACTAGAGGATGTCCAGCATCATTTAGCCCATTCCTTCTCTTTTCTCATGCACTCTACCCTCACTCAAAGTTTAACTCTAGCCTTAAAGAGCATTTGTGCTCAGGCTATGCACATTAAAGTATTTACATATTCTGAAAAAGCATTAAATTCGCTTTTTAGGTTCACAACAAAGAAATCAAATCTTTTTCCAATTTATTTCTATGAGCTGAATTTTGGCAGCCTACCCAACCTCTAATGAAAACACAAACCATGTGCTTATAAAGCTGTTAGAAACTACTGAAACCCAACTTTAGAGTGTCTGTTGGTCTTAGAGGATCTTTGAGAATGAATTAGTTCATGCACCATGCAGCTAGAGAGGCCAGCGGTGGCTAATTTCAAAGCTCTTTTACTGTTTGTTAAGAAATTAAAATAATTTAATGTTGATAGTCTGGGAACAGGTACTCTTTAAGTCACACAGGCTACTGCTTGTTAACACTAGTCTGGAAAGCAAGGTCCTGTATAGGCAGGAATATGGTTTTCTTTTCTTAATTTGGCATTGGTACATGTCTCCATTGGCAATCTCTGGTTTCCAGTGTCCATTATTTGGCAAACGTTTGCTTATTAGCCATACAAATGACAAGAATTTAATAGCAAAATCCACCCTTCTATAGACTTCAATTGAATTCATTACAAAGCTTGCAAACTTCGAACTTTGCGCAGGATTCACAATACAGTTTGCAAACAGAGGCAACTTGGCTCATCCATAAATAAGAACTATTAGACAATCAGAGCATTGGAACTGAACCATGGGAAAGTTTCCAAAAGACAATGGTAGCAACTTAAAGTGTTACTAAAGGCAGCAACATGCATTCACTCTATCTGGTCTCCCACAGTACACAGAACATGGAAATGCAATTATTTTAGTAAATATAAACTGCTAAATACCTTTTCTCAGCAGTTAGAGCAGTTTGTGTTGTCTATCAGTGTTCAGTTGTGCACATGTTAAAGCTTGTAGCAGGAATTTTCTTTCTGCTCTAGGAGGATGCAGAACCCCTGACCTCTATCTGGGCAGTGCTGATTGGCCCTGTAGAAGCAAAAGACACAGTGCCTCTAAGTGTAGACTGTATAATAGTTTATTGTTAAAAAAGGTAAGTTTAACAACTCACATCTTGTAAAAGTAAAATAGCCGCATAGGAGTGTGTAGAACGTCAGTCGCCAGATGTAGATGACTGCTCAGGGAGGGATCAGCAGGAGGCACTGCAAGGAGGAGAGGCGTGGATGGTGGAGTCCCTGTATGTCCGGAGCTAATAGCGTTGGCGTCTGACGCCATCAGGATGCAACGCCTTTCTGAGCATGCATGGGGACCGCTGTGGACAGGCGCGCTCTTTCTTCAGGCATAGAATGAACATAAGGAAAGGGGGAGAAAGAGAGCCTTATATAGAACAAAGGGGAGTGACGGACAGGACTAGGGGCAGAGAGAGGAAGAGGGGAACAGAGTGATCAGTACACAGAGAGACAGCGGAGTGATGTCTGTCTGAGTGTCATGATAGATAGCATGGTAACAAGAGTCATATATAAAAGAATATTATGAAAAATTACAAAGATAATCAAATATTCATAAACACAGGGGAACAATGCAAAGAGTAAACAACAAATAATGATACAGAACATCAATGGTAAATCATAATGAAAGTAGAAGAGATATATATATATATATATATATATATATATATATATATATATATATATATATATATATATATATAAAATGATGTAAGAAAAATGGAGAACTAATGAGTATGAATAAATAAATAAGCATACATTAATAGGATTATAATGGACAAATAATGTGTGGATAAGTGGATAAATAAATGAATAAGAAAAGGAATAATGAATGGAAAATGTAAGATAGGTAAAAAAATGGAATAGAATACAATAGAGATGACTATATAAATGATGGGCTAGTATGGACAGATATGGGGATAGGATAATATTTATATGCACACACAATTGTTCTTCCTCTCTCCGCCCCTGGTCCTGTCCATTACTCCCCTTTGTTCTATATAAGGCTCCCCCCCCCCCCCTTCCTTATGTTTGATTTTTTCCTGAAGAAAGAGCACACCGGTCCATGCCAGTCCCCACGCATGCTCAGAAACGCGTTGCATTCCGATTACATCAGACGCCAACGCCACTAGCTCAGGACATACCAGGGACTCAGCCAGGCTTCACCATCCACACCTCTCCACCTTGTAGCACCTCCTGCTGATCGGCAGGGATCCCTCCATGAGCAGTCATCTACATCTGGCGATAGACGTTCTACACACATACCCCTATAAACCTGTTTTACTTTTACAAGATGCGAGTTGTTAAATTTACCTTTTTTAACAATAAACTACTATACAGTCTACACTTAGAGGCGCTGTGTCTTTTGCTTTTGTTCTTCTACTTTAGAGTTCTGCTTCACTCTACCACAGCCTGCCCTACTGCCTACTGGATTACCCTCTGCCTGACCTGGAGCACATTCCATTTATTAAGACTACATGGACTGCACTATTTATGTGCCTGTTCATTCTCCTGATTGGCCCTGTGCTGATCACATGCACTCTCCCCAAAAAAAAAAACTCTCTAGCAATACACACCAAACTCAGCATGTGCAGAGTGACTCCACACAATATGTCTTATCAGGAGATAAGAGGGGGACACTAGAAAAAGGGGAGGATCAGAGAAGAAAGGATCAAACAGCATTTTTACACAATGCAGAGGATTAACCCCTTAGGTTCCACAGTGAGTATAACAAGCATGCTTTACTGCACATACAGACTGATTTTCACTGTTGTGGGTTTATTAACTATTATCACTATTGCCAAATTGTTCTATTCCGATAACCTACTGCAGCTCATATACATATTTATTAAGTATTCTGTATATTATTTCTGGGGGTTTTTCACAAACCTTTCATTACAAGTTTACCACATTTAGGCTCCATGCACACTGGCTTAAAAAATGCTCCTAGAGGAGTTTAGCATTTTGCCTGTAGAAGCAACTAATGTTATCCTATGTGTCCATGCACATTAGGTAGTCTAGTGGTGTCTTTTAAGCTCAACGTTTTGAGACAGAAAAAAAACTTCTGTTTTGTATATGCAGACAAGGGTGTAAGCGCACTTCAAAATTTACCTCCTCTTTCTGTGTTTAATAATTTTCAAAAAAGACTGCATACATTAATGTCCCCACCTGAAACCAACCTTCCTTAACCACCTCCCACCCACCATATAGTAATATGACGGACGCACGGTGGTTCTCTCGTTCTGGGAGGACGTCATATGACGCACGGCTCTGTAAGCGCAGCGTGGCGATCTGCGGTGTGCTTTGTCCCTTGGACACAGCGGATCACCGATCCACAGGAAGAGCCGAAGATGTCAGCTTGGTCATGTGATCAGTCACAGCTGATCACATGTAAACAAGGAAATGCCGCTTATCGGCATTTTTCTCCTCTCAAGCTGTCACGCTGACAACTCGAGAGGAGAGGAGAGCCGGCAATCGGCATTCCGCGGAGGGGACATGTACACTGATCATCAGAGCACTGATGATCAGTGTGCCCTGATGATCAGTGTAGCCCCAGCAGTGACACCTGTCAGTGTCCATCAGTGCCAGCTGTCAGTGCTCATCAGTGCTACGTGCCAGTGTCCATCAGTGCCACATCAATGCCACATATCAGTGCCTACCAGTGCACATCAATGCCACATATCAGTGCCCATCTGAGCTGCCTTTCAGTGTCACCCATCAGTGCCAGTCAGTGCCACCTATCAATGCCAATCAGTGCCACCTATCAGTGCTGCCAATGAGTGCCAGTCAGTGCCGCCTATCAGTGCGCATCAGTGCCACCTATCAGTGCCCATCAGTGCCAGTCAGTGCCACTTAACAGTGCCAGTCAATGCCACCTATCAGTGCCAGTCAGTGCCGCCTATCAGTGCGCATCAGTGCTGCCTATCAGTGCCCATCAGTGCCGCCTATCAGTGCCAGTCAGTGCCACCTAACAGTGCCAGTCAGTGCCGCCTATCAGTGCCAGTCAGTGCCGCCTATCAGTGCCGCCTATCAGTGCTGCCTTTCATTGCCCATCAGTGATGCCTGTCAATGCCCATCAGTGTCACCTACCAGTGCCTCCTCATCAGTGCCCATCAGTGCCACCTATCAGTGTCCATCAGTGCAGCCCATCAGTGCCCATCACTGCAGCCTCATTAGCGCACATCAGTGAAGGAGAAAAATCACTTATTTACAAAATGTTATAACAAAAACTAAGAAAAAACTTTTTTTTTCAAAATTTTCAGTGGTTTTTGGTTTAAGAAAAAATAAAAAACCCAGAGTTGATTAAATACTACCAAAATAAAGCTCTATCTGTCACAAAAAAATGATAAAATGTTCATATGGGTACAGTGTTGCATGACCGCGCAATTGTCATTCAAAGTGCAAAAGCGCTGAAAGCTGGAAATTGGCCTGGGCAGGAAGAGGATACAAGTGCCCTGTAGGCTAGTGGTTAACTTGCTTCCTTAATTTCACCACTGCTGGTTTGCTTACAAGGATAGGCGAACTGTAACTATAGATTGCAACATAGTTAGGTCAAAAATGTACATGCCCATAAGGTTAAAAAAAACTGCATCCTTAGAACCCTACACTTGCAGTTTATCCAGAGTTGGCAAAAAAAAAAAACCTCCAGGCAAAGGTAAACTCCATTATTGTCCTCAAAGGCATCTGCATGACTTCCTGGAGCAAAGCTTACAAGGTTATTTATAATTATTAATAGCCAAAGATATTTTATGCATTTAGAAATGCATCCAGACTCTTTTTAAACAACTGAATAAGTTCCAGTGGAATAGCTCTTACAGCAAAGAACCCTTTCAATAGACCAGGGTTTCTCAACTAGGGTTCCTCCAGAGGTTGCCAGGGGTTCCTTGAGCAATGAGCAGTTTTTACACCTCTCAGATAAGTTCCCATTGACATCATTTTTTAGCTATCTGTAAGGGGGTATATCTTCCCAATGACCATCTTACAAATGTATCATGAGTTATAGTAATTTTTAGCACTGTTCCTTGAGATTTCAAGGGTTCCTCTGTGTTGAAAAGGTTGAGAAAGACTGCAATAGACAGTTCAAGTTATTTTGTCAGGTCAAGTTTCACCCGGTGATTGAGAGAAATGAACAGTAGGACACGGTTAATATATGGCTATTAACAATGAAAACTCTGCACCACAGGCAAACCCAAAAAATACAAAAAAAGAAAACACAGATGAATGTGATTATGGCTGCTGCAGTTTCAAAATGTGTCTCACTTCCACATTGCTGAACACTATAAATTAGAAGTTGGTTTTGTTCCGAATTGAAATTCGGGTGAATTTTACGTTATTCGGAGATTTGGATGTATCTGAATTCCGAATTACAATAGTAATGAATTTAAACGAATCTGAAAAAACGAAACGAAATTCGGCCAAAATTCAAATCAATTAGAATTCGAAAACACATAAGAAAACAAATTCAAATTTGAAAACAAGAATGGAAAAAAATAGAACAGAAAATAAAGAAATAGAAAATAATAGATTAGAACAGAAAATAAAAGAATAGAAAAGAATAGAGGAAAATAAAGAATAGAAAATAAAAGAATAGAAAAGACTACAGTAGAAAATAATGTAGTAACAAACAACAAAATAGAATAGAAAATAAAGGAACAGAAAACATTGGAAGCCATTAGAATAGAATATAAAAGATTAGAATAGAAAATCAAAAAATAGAAAAGAAAAGAATAGAATCAATTAGAATAGAATAGATTAGAATAGAAAATCAAAGAATAGAATAGAAAAGAATAGAAAAGATTAGAACAGAGAATCAAAGAATAGAATAGTATAGAAAAACAATAGAATAAAATAAAATAGAAAGAATATAACTGTCTTCCTAAATTCAAATTTTGAATAGAACGAATTGGAACTCAAAAGGAATACATTAGAATAGAATATAAAATGATAGCAAAGAATAGAATAGATTAGAAAATACTAAAATACTTTACAAAAAATTGTGAGCTGTGCTATGGTGAAGTGAGTATTTGTTAAAATTTTGCTGAAATAGAAATTTCCAGTATGGCCACACAACTCTTCATATAGCCCATATACCATCAAAAACACATATGGATTATGGATTGTAACGTTAGAATTATTCTCAAATCCATTATTTTTGAATCTGTTAGAATTGTTTTCAAATCTGTAGGAATTTATTTTCGAATCCGTTAAAATTATTTTCGAATTGTTTGAAATTTCGAATTCGGTCGAAGCCAAATAAACGAAATGAATTCCAAAAAACAAATTAAACGAATTTAACTAATCACACAAAATGAAATGAGTCAAATAACAAATTGAAACAGCACAAACATTTTTTTTCATTTTGCACATGTCTACTATAAATGTGTATATAGACCACGCTGCCAAAAATGTGAATCAAGATTACTAAACAGTTTTAGTAATCTTGTGCAAAAGATAAATAAATGAACAACAGCAGAAAATGCAACTAATGTCCAATGTATCAGTAAGTTCCATTCAAATAATAGTTGCTTAATAAACAAAAGGAAGGTGAACAGGTGCAGGTACCATTAGTGACAGATAAACTGTTGACCATTTCCAGGTGTTCCAGCTGGCCCCACATGGATTAATGGCTCTTTCACACGAACGTTCTGATTGGGTCCGTCTGCCAGTTTTTCAGGCGGACTCGATTGGAACCTCCATTCTCCTCTATGGAGCTGCGGATGTAAACAGACATTTGTTCCATGCCCCAGACGATGCCATTTGTGACGAAACGCGTCGGTGGAGTCTGTGTTCCTGACGTCATCACGCTGTTTCCAATTACCAGGAAGCTGAATTGGTTCCCGGAACCAGAGATCTTATTTTTGTGCACAGCGCATATTTGTCTACTTAAATGTAAGTGGAAATCAACAATTTTAATAAAATGGTCTATATGGTTTTACGCAATGTTTGCTCTCCTGTTTCTTCCTTTGAGGTCTTATTGAATGATCATATCGGAGAGATATATAAGATGGGGATAGTCTGAAGGGATCCTTTCCGCTCATTATGACTGGCCAGCATCTTTCCTCTGCTTGAGAGTTATGGTGAATACACATCTTCAGGCCACTGATTTATGACTCTCTCTGTTTATGACTCTCATTAGTTTAAGGGTCCACATGTTCTGGTAAGAGTCCTACTATTACTTGGTGGTGGTGCACTTGGTATATTTGAAGACACGCGGTGTTTGATTACACAATAACAGAATATTGGGACTTTATTCACGATTTCTCAATTTGACTTGATTATATGTTGCTATTATCATTCATATAATTTTCATTATTTATGTATTTATTTTGACAACAGTGATGGTGTAGCACGGCAATTTATTTATGCTTATGTGTCCGTTTACACCTCCCGACATCCAATCCAATCTGCCAAAAAGGGACAGATGGAGATCCAATTCCCTTTCCATCCATCAGATCAGGTAGGATGAAATCAGACAGGCGGTCCATTTTCATCTAACCACCCATTGAGGAGAGTGAGCAGCTCTGTGTCTGCTCTGCAGCAGTGGAGCAGACAAAGAGTTATCATCTGCTAAGGACCCTTACACTCACCACAATGGATGGACCTTCTATTACTAGATAGGTCTCCCTGCGCTTTTTTGGTAGGACCCACTGTGTTTCTTATCACCAACTTGACCATTCATATGTACCAGGATACGATTCCTTCCAATGCAATACACC
The DNA here is from genome assembly GCF_062004578.1 of Staurois parvus. Lineage (NCBI taxonomy): Eukaryota > Metazoa > Chordata > Amphibia > Anura > Ranidae > Staurois > Staurois parvus. Next base: position 7,117,084 of record NW_028317961.1, on the reverse strand, counting down.
GCCACTCAAAAAATAGTATCAAGGAAAAAATAAATTGCGCAAAGCAGCCAACTTTATTAAATCAAATACACTTACAATTACATAGTGCTCACATGAATATGTGCCTAAGGACCGGCACCATGTACATACAGTGCTTATGGTTCAAATGACCAGAGCCCCTAGACCAGAAGCTGGCTTGCACTCCAGGGATGGGATGTAACGTATTGGCTGGGGAACACTACCTCATCTAGTTTTGTCTGCAATTGGATATCCAATAGTATACTCACGTCTCTGAAGACCAGTGTCTCCTGCCTTCTTTTCTGGTCAAGTGTTGCAGCCTCCATCAAACTCTTCACCTATTTGATACTGGGAGTTTGGTTGCCTACGTCCCCCATTGAGTACTGTGGTTCCATCCTCCAACCCCTATGTCTCTACAGGACTCAGTAGTGATGTTGGGGCTGGAGGATGGACCCAAATAATGTGGCAAGGGATACAGCCATCCAAAATATCTAGAGGGGCTACATTATTTCTATGGAAGTTGCACAGAGATAAAGTAGGAGACACTGGCCCCCTGGGAGATAAGTTTACAGTACCATCTCTTCTTTTTCAAGAAACTGCTTTGGAAACAACAGTGTTATTTTAACTTTCCCACTTCAGCTTTCCCACTGCCCTATGGCAGATACACTGCTACAGGGCGGCAGGGGTATGCAAAATCATGTATATACACATGATTTCGCATTTCCGGGAAGGGGGCGCGCATAAGCCGTACACGCATCCTACCCACACCGCCATTCATGCCCGCAGCTGTCAATCACCGGGTCCTGGCCGGTGATTACCCCCGACGCTCGGTGATTACCGAGCATGTTCCAATAGGGAGAAGGACTGTTTTGTTTACTAACAGTCCTCCTCCCTCTCAGCTTGGGAACACTGCTCTGGATGGCTGTAAACAGCACAGCCATCCAGAGCAGTGTGCTTACAGTGAAGCACACAAACAGCGCCCTCCAGTAAAACACTCCCTGCACACAGTTAACCCTTTGATCGCCCCCCATGTTAACCCCTTTCTGCCAAGTGCCATTAGTACAGTGTCAGTGCTTTTTTTAGCAGTGATCACTGTATTGGTGTCACTGGGAATGTCAGTGACACCAAGTCAGTTCCCCCCAGTGTCAGAATGTCCGCCGCAGTCCTGCTATAAGTCACTGATCATCGCCATTACTAGTAAAAAAAAAAAACAGTATCTATATCGCCACTTGGAAACGCTATAGCTTTCACATAAACCAATTCATTTGTACGTATTGGGATTTTTTTTTAGCAAAGACATGTAGCAGAATATATTTTGGCCTAAATTTATGACGAAAGTTGATTTTTTAAATTTTTTTACTGGACATGTTTAATAGCAAGTCAAAAATATTGTTTTCTTTTCTCAAAATTGTTGGTATTTTTTTGCTTAGAGAGCAAAAAATAAAAAATGCACAGGCGATCAAATACCCCTGAAAGAAAGCTCAATTAGTGGAAAAAAAGAATGTAAATTTCATTTCGGTGCAGCATTGCATGACCGCGCAATTGCCAGTGAAAGTATTACAGTGCCGTAACGCAGAAAATGGCATGGTCGGGAAGTGGGGTAAATACTCAGGAGGGCAAGTGGTTAAGCATCAAGCAAGGCATGCATAGCTAAACTCCTATTGCTATAAATGTGTGTTTATATTTATATAAGTGTGTTTATATTTATATACTGTATATATAGATATACATCTTTTCCTCTTTTAACTTGTAGCACTCTAAAAAGGTTCAGATACTTTTGTAAAATGAAGGTAGACCATTCCTTGTGGAAATGTGTTTGATGAAACCATGAACAGTCAGCATTCATGGAAACACAGTTGTCAGCTCAGAAGCCAGCTTGAAATAATTATGTCAAGGGTGTGAAGGTTTATAAAAATAATCAAGTCTAGTAGGAAGTTTATGTTTGTAAAGGAGACACTTAGTCTAAGATAACGCATGAAAATAAATAGCCAGAGCAGCTGGGTAACATGGCTGTTTTTAGATAGAGGACTGCTCAAATAATATTACTGATCTGAAGATGAGAGACTAAAAAGGGTACAGAAAAGAGGAAGCAAAACATTTCTAAAAAAAAAAAAGGGGGGGGGGGGATGACAGAATTGGGATGCATTGAGCAAATTGGGGGGAGACTGTTAACATTTTTCTCTACCTATCTTCATGAGATTTAGGAGTTTATATATATCCATTATTATTCTACATAAATATGCAGTGTGGAAATTGAATATCATGCTTTGCTGCTGAAATCATCTGTGAGGCGACAGGACATCAATTAGGGGCTTTAAGAGGCTTTCCGCAGCAGTCTGCTGCAACATATTTTTACAACGAACTGATTTTTAATATAATGTACTCTCAGTGTGAAATTACCTGGAAAGTTAAACGTAAAATTCTCCTATGACTCTTAGGTGTGTAATAAAAGGCTTGACATAACCCACTCTGCAGTGTGCTACCCTGCATCATTTGTGCTGTCTGAACCATACTGTGTGTTTTTATATAGCCTGCATAACCCTTCTAAAGAAATACAAATAAAGAAGGAAATTAGGGTAATTGAATCTCCTGTTCTGCATCTATTGTGCCAATTTCCTCTGTAACCATCAGCAATAAAATGTATAATGCATTGTGGAGTTGCGGATTCATTCGTAACAAAGAAAATGAAATGCAATGATATGAAATCAATATTATGTAGAGCTATGTTATCGCCATTTAATGCAGACCTATACTCAACATAATAAGCATTTTTACAGTCAAGTTTTTATATTAAAATGTATATTAAAGTACATTTTTTATAGTTTTTTATTAGTATTTTTTTTAGTTTTAGACAGAGTAGAGAGGGATTAGAATACCTGTCAACTTTTTATTGCTCTCTGTGTCCCCATATTGAGGATTTCCCCTCTCAATTTGTCTATTTGTGTTCGTCATTATCATTGAATGTGAAAGTGAAAGACATTTTTGGGTTGTCCCCAGAACAGGGATACACGGGAAATCTTCTAATGGGGACACTATTTCTGGTGACCTATAGATTGTAAGCTCTAACGAGCAGGGCCTTCTGTTTCCTCTTGTACCAAATTGTATTGTAACAGCAATGTCTACCTTCATTTTGTAAAGCGCTGCGCAAACTGTTGGTGCTATATAAATCCTGTATAATAAATATAATAATAAAATCACCCACATTTTGGGGAGCCAGTTATTGTGTGAGCTGATAACTTCCTGTACTGGTAATCTGCAATACCATAATATTTCTGTTTTTGGGTTTAGATATATTTGGAGCATACCATAAGGAATTTTTTAAGGTTTCCAATAAGATTATGGTTTTTATTGCTGTACTCCCAGTAGGGAGATTCACCCTCTTTATTCATCCTATTTACCATTATCACTGAAAATAATACAAAATTTAAAATTGTGTGTTGTCCCGAGAACAGTAATAGAGGGGAAACTGGTTCTGGTGATCCTGATGACAACTGGGGATTCCTTTAACTTTGGATGGATTTCCTCTCACTTCCTGTTTTAGCTATGGGATAGGAAATTAAGGGAAATCTCCCCAATGGGACACAGATGGAAAAAAAAACCTGGAAGAGGTTATAACTCTCCCTTACTCCATGCAAAAGGAAAAAAAGAACTAGATTTACTTCTATTTTAATTTGATTCACATGGTCTCTGTGCAAGGGGCCTGAGGAACTAGTCCACACAGTGCTGGTCAGTCAGCTGGTCTACTCCAGAGCTATGACCCTATGCTTTGTAACACACAAATTATACCTTTTAATGTTTTAGTAGTCTACCATAATGTGTTTTTATCAAGACAGATAGAGTTTTTTATTTGGTAGCAAATCGGGATATATATATATATATATATATATATATATATATATATATATATAAACTTTTTTTATTTCCCTGGTTTTAACTTTAAATAAACATTAGAAAATTAGAGAAAAATTCACTTTCCTGGGAACTCAAGTTGTTAAGAATAGCAAATATAATTCCTAGTAACTACTAAAGTGAATCAGTGAACTGCTAATCATGATATCCAAGAAATACTTCCACAGTACTAAAGTCAGGAATTTTATCTTGCTCATTAACTGCAGGCTACCCCATTCAGCCAGTTGCAGTTGACTGTTTACCAAGTATTGTCTACCCTGTTTACCCAATGCAGTCTACCGTTTACCTAATGCAGTCTACCCTCTTCACTCTATGTAGTCTACCTTTTACCCAATGCATAGATGCCAACTGTCCTGGATTTGCAAGGACAGTTCCAAATCGCTGTCCTCTATCCTGAAAATGCTGTGCCCCATGTTGTGTCCTGATATCACAGGATCACCCTTATTTGTGTTACTGAGCAAGTGAAGTAAAAAAAAAAGGTATTAGCTAAGGGGAGTATGGACACTAAAGGGCAGTTCCTACATATTCAGGGGAGGGATTGCCCAGAAAGTGGGCATAATCTGGGTGGGACAGCCCTGAAGGTGGGCTTATCGAGTGTTGGCCATGGTTGGGGTAACAGTGTCCCAGGGACTGGCACAAATATGTTGGTACGTATGACAATATTGTCCTTAGGAAAAACCACAGCCTATTAAAACACATTTCTAGGCTGTGCAAAATGCTCCATTGTGTGTAAGTGAAAAGTGTAGGTTGTAGTCTTAGAAGGCATGCATCAGTCTGCAAACAAAATGTGGCTTAGATTTTCATAAACTTGGATTCAGGATGATTTAAAAGATTAGAATACCACTAAGTATACAGTATGGATTTACAGTACCAAGCAGGGCATCCACTTCCATTAATTGAATGCCAGGATGAAAAGTATACGTTTTTTGGGATGATTAATTTGAGTTGGGACTATGGACTTACGCTTTATTATGTGCTTTAATTTGGCTTGAAAGACCTCCAAGTATATATTGATGGGTTGTACAAATGGAGTTCCAAAATAAAAATATAATACTAATATGACCTGGACCCATATCGCTAGTAAAGGTGACATCACATGAAGAATATACCAGGGTTGGCTTAGGACACTTCACAGAGAAAACAAGTGTTCTTTGGGTTAAAAAAAATGGTTGGTTTATATAGGTTATTGCATTTTGTGCTTTGCTTTTTGTTCTGAAAAAACTTGTAAGACTGTCCTGTAAATTTTGGAATATATACAAATATTTTTAAACAAGAACAAGAATCATATTGATTTAGAACGTCGCTAATATAAAAACTATACCCTGAAATTATTTTCAATATTCCTGAACGATGAGTGCCTTACATTTTGATAGCACATACATTAGTACAATATTTAACACATTGCTGACCTCTTCAGGTTAAATAAATACTTTCATTTATTTTAACTTCTCTCTGAAATACTTGACTTTTAACTGCAGAAGCAATTAACAGCAGGAGAAAACCCTAAATGAAGTGTAATGTAAATGGAAAAATGTTGCATAATGTTACATTTTTATGTTTTCTATCATGCTGTTGAATATGCCTAATGGGGAACTTGGACTCTATTGGTAAAAATTCCAACATTTCTTTGAAAAGTATCTTATAATTGTAGAAAATATCTTAGAATATCTTTAACAGACTGTTAGACTTTTGGTTTTCCACATCATTTTAATACAATTGGAAATGTAGATACATCTTGTGATCTTGTACAGTAATTCTTATATCGTGGACTCAAATGTCAGTGTATTGTTTTCTAAGAACAGACGTTAAAGGATAAAAAAAGTTTCATTCTAGTGGCAATTCACTCAATCTGCTCCCATTAAAGTAACACTGGAGGTCACTCCTGGAAAAAGATGAGCAGGTGACGGAATGGACATCTGATAACTTGGATCTTTTTTTTTCAACTTTCTTAACAAGTTGGTAAACAGTGAAAGTTAGGCCCCTTTCATACTGATGGTCAGATCAGGTCCGCCTGTCAGTTTTTCAGGCAGACCTGATTGGACCATCCATAGACCTCTATGGACTGGTGGGTGTCAATGGACAAGTGTCTGCTGATACCCACTGGCATCTGCTCAATCCTGTACACCAAAAACAGACAGATGGGGATCAGTTTCCCATCCTTAAAGTGGGTCAGATCACAGTCAGGTGGAAAAGGACGGGCAGTCCATTTCCTCCGGACCACCCCACAGGAAAAAGCAGGCTGTGCCTGTTCTGCAGCAGTGGAGCGGGCATGGACCTGTCATCTGCATGCTCAGCGGGGACCAGTGTTGTATTGTTTAATCCTTTTTAATTTTGAAGTATTTTTAAAGTATTGTTTATTACAGGCTTTCAAAAAGCACTAACAATCTGTGCAGCACTGTACATACTGTCCAGTCACACCAATCCCTGCCCTCAAGAAGATTACAATCTAAGTCACCTATCTCAAATGCATGCATACATGTACACACATACTAAGACCAGTTTAGACAGGTGCCAACTAAGCTACCAGCATGACTTTGGAGTGTTAGAGGAGTATCCAGAGAAAACTCACAAAAAACAGGAAGAACATGCAAACTCCATGCGGATAACATCATGACCCCACTGAGGACCCCAGTGCCACAAGGCAAAAATGCTTAGCACTAAGCCACTGTGTTGCCTAGTCTTTGCCTTTTTTTTTTAAGTTTAAGTGATGCCCTTTACTGATAGGTGTAATAACAAATGGTAATGGAAAACACAGGGGTTCATTGTCAGCAGTATTGTACTGTAATGGCCATTGACTAAAGCAAAATGTTTGAAATTAAAGGATATTACATCCAAAAAGAAAAATGATGAAGTAGTAAAGTTGACACCTTTAGACAGCAGCATTGTGAAAAACTCCAGCTAACAATTTAGTGTTACAGTAAATAGTTTTTTTTTATTTGGGATAAAGGGTTTACATAAGTTAATGAATAAAAACTGACCATCATAAGCACTGCTGTCAGTGTCAATGGTTTGTCTTATTCCTCTAACTGCTAATTTGTCTGGATAGCTTGGTCTGTTAGTAAGCGGAAAAATAACTTTAGTAAATAACTCCCAATGCAGTATGTCTCAAGCAGTATTGGCATGCAACTTGAGTGCACTGAGTTCAGGAGAAGCCATAGAAAATTGACATCCGTTATGTGAGTGCTATAGACCCTGAAGTAGGATTTTAGGCTCACTGCTCACTTTTGTGCATGGCATGTGCAGGACTCTGTTATAGACCAGAACCTTCTGCCAAGCAGATCTAACACAAAAAATGTGAAAAGAGCCCTTGTTATTCTATGTTTTGCTCATGCAGGGTAATGAAACATGTTTACTTGTTTACTTTAATGTAGACAACAGGTAAAAATAATTACCTCCCTACCCCCCTCCTTCCCCATCATCCCTCTTCCAAAGCTCAAAGTGTAATGAAGTAATAGTTTACACAGGGCTATGAACCTGCTGTATAACAGCACTGATTGATCCAGTGTGCTCACATTTGTCACATGTGAGTCATATGCTCCTCCATACCTGGAAGTACCAATGATTTACTTTGCCTCCCAGAGTTTAATAAATCAGTAGAGAAGTGCTGCTTCCATTTCACCAATCTGGGGTTCAACATTCAGTACTCCCCTTTAGGCTGTGCAGTAGGGAGCAGACTGCTTCTTTTACATCTGATTTTTAACAGATTCCATTGGTAACATCATGATGTACCTAGCCTAACTGTTTTTATATCTTAAAGAAAAAAGTCCAGTTACTATGTGAAAAAACTTTTTTCCAAAACATCTTTCAGGACAGTACCTGAGAGATGATGGCTCCTCCCACCAGACAATAGGAAACACCTCTTCCACCAAACTTTCAAAAGGAAGCTTCTCCCCACAACTTGTCAGTTTTTGTCTTTCCTCCGGCCTGGTGGGAACACCTGGGAACCAGGATCTCGTAGGATTGTCCTGGGAGACTTGGTTCCTGTTTTTTTCCACTAACCTTTTTTTAGGAGATTCCTGGTCCTCCCAATTCCACCCGAGGGAGTGGATGGGCTCTTCTCCCCCTTCTGTACTGAGGGAGAGTCTGTACTGATGGGTGCAGTTCTGCTCCTGGATGGTGGTGGCCATTTTTTTTGGTGGCTGCGTTGAATCCCCGGCTTTCCAGAAGTGAGGTAGCTGGAAGGGGAGGAGCCACCAGGTCAGGCGCGCTGTGTCATTTCTGGCCGTTCTGTGCAGGGGGAGAAGGAAGGACGGCGGCTGGTGCCTTTTTCTTCTGGTTCCGGTCCGACGCGTTGGAGCTATAGGAATCTGGAGCTGGCATTTTTTCCAGCCATGTTGTATTGCTGCACACCTGCAATGGAGGACGCAGACACGGCAGCAGTGGGGACAGGCACAGGCATCAGCAAGTCCCAGATAAGGGGTGATGTTGCACTTTACCTATACTTTACTGTAAGGTCTCTCCGTTTGTTGTTTCCCCCCTAGTGGATGGGGCCTGTCTGGGCACTGGGAGTTCCCTGTTGCTTCCTGTGCACCTTGGGTGAGCTATGGGGGATGGCATGACTAATCAGAGGCTATTGTTTTGTTGGTATTGTGTTCATGGAGACTAAGAGCTCTGAACCTCCTGTAAAGAAAAAATGCCCTTCATCCAAAGCAAAGCTTGGGGACTCTTGGAAAAAGCAAAACTTGTATATTCTCTCTTGTTAAAGGAGAATCTTCTTCTGTGGGCAGTGACTTAATTGCTACCATCAGAGCTTTATTTCACAATGCAATCTGTCCATTCCTTTCCATTCCTCTCTGGCAGTTCAAGCCCTGAGTCAAACATCTACCTCAGCATCCTCACAGAGCTCACTGTTAACCCCTTTGGTAGAGGCAGGAACAGGAAATACTGCCACCCAAGAGGGGGATTCTCCCATTCATTCTGATGAAGATTCGGAGGAAGAGGGTGAAAGGGGAGAAAGTACTCCTTCTAAGTGTAAGCTGTCCCTGGAGGAAGTGGGCAGGTTATTAAAAGCTATTTACACTACGCAGGGCTTAGGAGAAGAGAGGAAAGAGTTAATGCTGCATGACCATATGTACGAGGGACTTAGTGAGACGGGATGAATCTTTTCAGTCCACTCTGTCATTTACGATGCTGTCTAGAAAGAGTGGTTGGATCTGGAAAGAAAATCTTTTTTCCTCAAAGCCCACAAGAGGCAAATCCCCTTTAAGGAAGATCCCGCAGCTGTATGGAATAAAGTGCCTAAACTAAATACAGTTTTTCTCAGAATTCAAGATCCACTGACTTAGCCTTTGAGGACATGGGAATTTTGAAAGATCCCATGGATAAAATAATGGATTTATTGCTTAAAAGGGCCTGGCACTCATGGGTAATATTAAGCCAGCCATGGTTACTACTTGCATGGCAAGAAACCTGGAATATTGGGTTATTCAGCTTAAAGTGCATATTGTGTCAGATTCTCCAAAGTAGGAGTTCTTAGATTCTTTCTCTACTTTATCCTCCTCGGTCATATACTGTACATACCGGATGCTTCAGCTGAATCTGTTCGAATGTCTACAAGATCAGCGACCCAATCCAATTCGGCCAGTAGAGCACTATGGTTAAAAACCTGGCCGGGGATGTGGCATCAAAAAGTAGACTTTGCAGAATTCCTTTTACTAGGGATATTTTGTTCGGTCCAGATCCAGATTCTATTCTGGATAGGACAGCGGACAAAAATAAATCTTTTCCTGTGGAAAAAAAGAAGCAGCCTCCTAAGTGTTTTTTTTACCTCAGAAAACTCAAGAGCAGGTTAACAAGGCCCAGGGGAAAAGAAGAAATTGGTCCTCACAAAAATCAAAAGGCAAAGGGGAACTCCTTTTCCATCCTCCTGCGCAGACCAATAAGACACAATGACTTAGTCCTTCCGGTAGGAGGAAGACTTCAGGGGTTCCTGCATCAGTGGGAAGACTTAACATCAAGTCAGTATATTTTGACTTTGCTTTCTCAGGGATGCAGGATAAAATTCGTGGATCACCCTCAAGAAGGTTCTGGTCACAAATCTGCCAAAAGACACAACCAAGGCTCTGGCTATGAAGAGCCTTCTACAGGATCTGATGCAACAGAGGATTGTGATACAGGTAAAACAGGGCTTCTACTCCCATATCTTTCTGGTGAAGAAACCTTCAGGGAATTACCGTCTTATCCTTGACCTGAAGTTTCTGTACAAGTGTGTCCTATACAGAAAATTCTGCATGGACTCAATTTTCACGGTCAGGAATATTTTGACTCAAGGATGCTTCATGGAGTCAATAGATTTGAGGGACGCAACCTTCATATTCCCATCACTCCCCAGTCTCAGGTTTTCCTCAGGTTTGCAGTAAATATGGGGAATCAGATTCTTCATTTACAATTCAAAGTTCTTCCTTTAGGCCTTTCGTCCGCTCCGTGGATTTTCATTAAAGTAATGGAGGAAACTCTAGCACCACTTTCTCTTCAGGTGGTTGCAGTGATTCCTTGTCTAGATCATCCAGGTTCTATCAGACAATACTACAACAGTGGCATACTTGAACAAGCAGGGGGTTATGAGAAGCAAGTCCCTTCAGTTGCTGGCCACAGGAATCTTAAACTGGGCCAAGAACCATTTGTTCTCCTTATCAGTGATCCACCTCAAAGGCACATTGAACGAGATGGCAGACTTCCAGAGTAGGCAACGAGTTCAGGAGGCAGAGTGGTCACTGAACACGGAGGCCTTTACTCTTATCACCCAGAACTGGGGGAAACCACAGGTGGACCTGTTCACTTCCAGGGAGAATGCACAACCTCCTCAGTTTTTATCTCTGCACAAAGACGACAGATCTCTGGGTGCAGTTTTTGTGGCACACCCTTGGAGATTTCACTTGTGTTATACCTTCCCTACCTTTCAGCTGATCCCACTAGTATTGAGGAAAATCCAGAAGAAGAGAGTTCCAGTAATTATGATTACTCCTTTCTGGCCAAAGAGGGCCTGGTTTTCCACCATTCTACAACTAGCGCTGAAACCTTATTGGCACCTTCCTCTCAGGCAGGATTTACTGATCCAAGACCCAGTGAGCTACCCAGAGGTAGCAATGTTGACCGTAACTGCCTGGTATCTTAGGAGCAACTTTTGAGAAGAAAGGGATTTTCAGAACCCTTAATTACTATGCTGCTATCAAGTAGAAAGAAAGTGACTAGGGCTACTTATAAAAAAATTTGGAAAGTTTATAATTCTTGGTGTACATCAACGAACCGAGCCTTAGAGGATGCTGCCTCAACGTTAGAGTTCTTGCAGGAAGGAGTGGATAAGGGTCTGGCAATTAGTACTCTTAAGGTACAAGCGACCAACTTAGGAGTATTCTTGGAAAGATTTATCTCTTCAGAGCCCTTGGTCTCAAGATTCTTCAAAGCTCTCATTCGATCCAGGCCAGTCCCTCCAAAGAATTTCCCAAAATGGGATCAGTCTGTGGTTCTACAGGCATTGAGAAAAGAACCTTTCGAACCATTAGAATCAGTTTCTCTAAAAAATGTAACCTTCAAAACAGTGTTTCTAGTTGCTATTATACCAGCATGTAGAATAAGTGAACTCCACGCCCTATCCATCAGGATGATTTTCCTGTCTATTTTTCCAGATAGAATTATTCTTAGGATGGATCCAAGTTTTTTACCAAAAGTGGCGTCAGCTCAAAACCATTCTTCCAACTTTTTGTTCCAATCCTTCAGGGCAAAAAGAAACACTTTTTCATACTTTAGATGTAAGAAGGATTCTGTTAAAATGCCTAGAGGTTGCAAAAGGCTTTAGGTCTTCAGACTCTCTATTTGTTCTTTTTTTCAGGCAACAGGAATGGTCACCAGGCTTCTAGGGGTACTATTGATAGGTGGCTGAGATTGTCAAATTTGAAATTTACTCCAGGATGGATTTTCTCCCCCATTGGGGATCCAGGCACATTCTACTACATCTCTTGCAGCCACTTGGGCAGAGAAGGCTGGTGCCACCCCAGAACAAATTTGCAAAGCAGCTACTTGGTCAAGGTTTTCAACTTTTGTTCGTCACTATAGATTGGACCTTCTGTCAGCATGTGATCAGGCCTTTGGCAGAAAGGTTCTACAGGCTGTTGTCCATCCCTAAATTGGTAAGTCTTCTTTATCCTGTCAGGTACTGTCCTGAAAGACGTTTTGGGAAAATTCAAGTTAGACTTACCAGTAACGTGGTTTCCATGAGTCTTTCAGGACAGTAATAACGCACCCTTATGCTGTTGGTGATATATTGTGCTTATGTGTTCCAGCTTGGGCCAGTGGTACTCTGCTACAACTGAAAAGCTGTGGGGAGAAGCCTCCTTTTGAAAGTTTGGTGGAAAAAATATTTCCAATTGTCTGGTGGGAGGAGCCACAATCTCTCAGGTACTGTCCTGAAAGACTCATGGAAAACAAGTTAATGGTAAGTCTAACTTTAATTTTTTTCTCCTCAAATCAGTCAGCCAAATTCTCCATCGTTTGTTCATTCCATACCTTTACCCCTTTTCAGACACTGCAGCCAAAAAGCAATGGGCATGGCAGCTTCTGATTGACAAGCTACAGACTTCTAAATCAGTAATGACAATGTTGATAGTTACACCCGTGCAACATGCCTGTAAAAGACATATAAAATGCATCTAAATTGTACCACACTGGAAACCAAAAGTACAGAGCCCTTAATTAAACCAAAGAAAATAAATTGCACTGATCTGTCACTAATCTTACATTTCTTAATGGTTGACATAGGTTAATAAGGAAAACAGCAACAGAAGATGTGCTATTGCAGTTGTACCACCACACAGCTGTAAAATCGTAAGGACTCATTTACACTTGCATTGGTGTCTCAAAAGGGGTACAGGAGTGGCTGACAGGCATTTAAACAGAAATACTGCCACTTCCCGAACGCCTGTTTTCTTTTTTTGACAGCTAAACTGGGTATCATTTTTGCCAAAGCCACAAAGCAATCCATGTGTACAACTTTTTCTGGCCACCATGTTATTTTAAAGTAGGTGGTCAAGAGTGGTAAAATCGCAGCTCAACCACCTGTTTTTAATGCCCCCCCCAACCACACGTGAAATGAACCCTTAAATACATACTGTATTAAAAAATATACAGATGAGAGTTACAATTATCATACAAAGCTAACCTCATGGTATAAATTGTTTACTTTAAATGAAATCCATCATTTTGGGCAGGTTTATTTGGCAATGATTGATCAGCTTGCTAATTGTTCCCATTCGTTAACCATTAAATGCTCATCAGGTTATTTACTGTAGTTATAAATTGCTAGTTGTAATGTGCATTTCTAGTTTGCGCAATCTGTTCAGTACGCCTCTACACTTCCCATTCATCAATGAGAAATCCAAGTCTCTGTAACATTAACTACTGCCTAAATTCACTGCCCTTTTCACCCACTGCTGAATACATGTGTAAATGTATATGACTTAAGCTTGTTGATCCAGTTAACCCAAAGTGCCATTTTATTATAGGTGGAGCTTTGTAGGCTGCATCAGGGCTGTCTTAATGCATGGGCAACACTGGGCAATGCTCAGGGGCCCCAGGTACATGGGGGCCCCATAATAATCTTGCATTACATCATATTTGCCAATTGATTTGCTGGGACAGTCATGCTTTTTAAGCTGTCGCAGGATGGCCTGGGCAGTGTCATAGAACACGTACTGAATCCCCCTGTACTCTGCCCTTTGTTTATTAGTCTTTGATTTATGGCATGTTTTCTTTTTGTTTAAAATCAATTTTATTGAAAGTACTAATAAATATATGTTTAATTCTATCAACTATTTATACTTTAATTCTTGAGAGTAGGTGTGTAAGTTGGCAGGCTGGTAGGGGCCTCAGTGCATTACTTTGCCCAGGGTCCCATGATGCTATTAAGACGGCCCTGGGCTGAGTCAGTCCTGGGCTTCAAATATGTCTTGGATACTCCAAATAGCGAGACCAGTCTATCATAAATCCTGACTCCATAATTCTATATAACTTAAAATAAATCCAGCAGGGATAGTGGAACCTCTCATAATGATCAGAGCAGGTGTGCAGCCACTGGAACACACACTTGAAGATCTCTCACCAATAAGACTCCGAGAGAAATAAAAAATTGACAGGTGGTTTAACCCTCTAGCATCTAGCATGAATGAAAATCAGTTTTGAGTAGAAAGACTCTTTACTATATCCATAATCTTTGCATTATTCTTGTTGATCATTTAGAGAATTTGTCTTAGATTTGAACTGTCATTAACCTTATTCTTGCTGTAGGTGTTAATAATGTAAATCCATAATTCTGTTATCCATTGAAAGAGTTTCTGACAGCTCCTGTATCTTTCATCGAATACAAGTCACTCTAACAGATTAGACAAGTAAATGTTTGTACAGTGATATTAGAACATAATAATAAATTCCAAGTAGACTTCTTATTGAATGTTCCAAAGTTATTTAGCAATATTATTAGGAGAAAGAGAGATTTAGGCAAGTTGATTAGTCTTTGACTTATGGCATGTTTTCTTATTGTTTAAAATCAATTTTATTGAAAGTACTAATAAATGTATGTTTAATTGTATCAGTTATTTACATTTTAATTCTTGAGAGTAGGTGTGTAAATTGGCAGGCTGGTAGGGGCCTCAGTGCATTACTTTGTCGAGCTACCCATGATGCTATTAAGATGGCCCTGGGCTGAGTCAGTCCTCGGCTTCAAATATGTCTTGGATACTCCAAAAAGCAAGACCTGTCTATCATAAATTCTGACTCCCCAATTCTACATAACTTAAAATAAAATCAGCAGGGGTAGTGCCGAGGCGGACTGACAATTCATGGGGCCCCCGGGCAATAGGGGATCATGGGGCCCCTGTGTCCTTGCCCAAACTCAAAAAAGCCTATGAAAAAGGTACCAGGGGCATCTCATGGGGCCCCCTACTGACCCCGGGCCCTCGGGCAGTGCCCGAGTTTCCAAATGGTCAGTCCGCCCCTGGGTAGTGGAACCCCTCACAATGATCAGAGCAGGCGTGCAGCTACAGGAACACATGTGAAGAGCTCTCACCAATAGGATTCCAAGAGATATAAAAAAATTGACAGGTGGTTTAACCCTCTGGCATCTAACATGAATGAAAATCAGTCTTGAGTAGACAGACTCTTTACTATACCCATTATCTTTGCATTGTACTTGGTGATCATTTAGAGAATTTGTCTTAGCTCTAAATTTGCCCTAACCTTATTCTTGCTGTAGGTGTTAATAATGTAAATCCATAGTTCTGTTATCCATTGAAAGAGTTTCTGACAGCTCCTGTATCTTTCATCGAAAACAAGTCACTCTAACAGACTAGACAAGTAAACGTTTGTACAGTGATATTAGAACATAATAATAGATTCGAAGTAGATTTCTTATTGAATGTTCCAAAGTTATTTAGCAATATTATTAGGAGAAAGAGAGATTTAGGCAGCAAAAAACTAGGCAGCAGAAATTGTAGGTGAAATGGAGCATGAACATCAGATTTTATCTCACCACAAAGAGAGAGACTGTTCACCAGAGACTTTTGAAAATTAATTGCTACTGAACAGTTGTAATTTAATCGGTAGGCCATTTGAAAAATATTTTCAGAATGCTTGTGCTCACAGATAGCTCAGCCAAGGTTTATAAAAAGAAGGCAGATAAGTTGTATATCATTATACATTGAATCATACCTGATACATGCAGAGCTCTCAGTGACATCACACAGTAGTAGTGGAAGTGGATGATATTATATACAGCATAAGTTATATTACATTAATGAACTATGTATTCCATTTTTCAGTTAAAGCATTTCTAGATAAGGATTAGTAATATAGCAAACTATCCTTAACCTCTTTCTTATTTAACTTTGTAATGTATTTTAAAATGTGGAATATATACTAGCCCATTACCCACAGTGAACTAATATAAGAGCAATGACATCTGTAGACCCCCTTTAGGGGGTATACGACGCTGTTTGGGAGGATACCCAAGTGGCATAGCATCCATGTGTGCAATGTGTACAGTGCACATGGGCCCTGAGTTGGATGGGGTCCACACTACGCTCTAACACATAATGCACAATGCGCACAGGAGTAACACTGGTCCTCTAAAGTGCCCCCACCACCACATATTCCTTGTGGCTCTACTGCAGCTTCTCCTCCTCACTCCTCCCGTCAACTTCAGGTGCTGCAGGGAAGCCACAAGGGTATTTAACTGCAGATAGCCCCACCCCACTGTGCCTACCCGACCATACTCCCCCCCTCCACTGATCCCCTAGCACTTCCTCCCTGCAGGTGCAGCTGTCCAAATTCCCTCCTCCACCACCCACCGGCTTCAGCTAAGTGCAGCAGATACCTTGGGAAAATCAACTGTTTTCAATATATTCCCCCCCCCCCTCCCCCCAAAGCGCAGCTGGCTGGCTTCCCCTCCTCCCCCTCCCTCCAGCAGCAGCTTCTTGGGGAGGGAGATCGGTACAGTAATCAGAATGGAGGTGGGGGGGCTGGTAAACATATGTTTACAAGCCCCTTCCTGAATGAACACAGTGAGCGATCAGTACTGTGTTTACAATGCTTCAGCTTATGTATAAATAGGAAGTCTCTGGTCTCTGTACAGAGACTTCTATTCACTCATTTGCAGTGCAGCTGAGGCTACAGAGAAAGTGAATGGGCACTCTATGTCTTCAGTCCCTTTCTCTGTCTCAAAAAAGACATCAGAATTTTCCACAAACCCCCCCTTCAAAAAAAAAAAAAGGATAAAATAACATTGTAAAAACATTATAAAGAAATATAGCAAGGCCTCATTCACCATTCACATGGGGCTTACTACAGCGCACACCCCTGCAAGGCAGTGTTTACCTGCACTGGGATGCACAGGTGTTCCATGCATCCGCATGCAGGCAGCCTCTTTGAAGTCAATTGAAAAGCAGTGGTTATATGGACACAGTCACTGCTCTCAATTTGACATCTGTATGAGTGCATATCCCTGAGCTCACACTGTCTGCATTCAGGGCTGTGCACCCACACGGATGTTGAACTGGTAGCAGCGACTGTGTCCAAGCAGCTGCTGCATCCCAATTGGGCTTCAACACGAAAGAGCAAAGTGGAAGGTAATAACTGTAAGTGTTCCACCAAAGAATCCTTTAAAACTGGATCATGTTGATTGTTCATTGCCCTAGTATAGTTAGCCGCAGTCTGAAAAACACGAAATTGCAGCAATAGCTGGTTACAGACCTGAGAGACTAAAGAGAGCTTTTAAAAGACTCTGTCAGCAGAATTAAAAGAAGAAAAATCCTCAATAGGCATAGTGAGATGTTTGTTTAGAACTGAGATGGCAGGGTCAATTACCAGACCACTTGTTGCATGCCTGAGATAGAGCTAGAATCGGATGTAGAGACCAGTGTTAAAATAGCGTCCTACTCCAGTGCAAAGGAAGCATCATCATTCTGAGTGGTTTGAATGTCCTGCAGGCCTTTGACAGAGGGAATGTTTGCCTGAGCTTTTTCCACAGTTCCTTTGTGCCTGGTTTCAACCATTGCTATCCGTGAAGGTATTCTGTGCGGTACTCACAGAATAGGGTGGTAATGGGATAAGCGTGTCCAAGAAGGAGTACGCACAAACCTGCATGCTTACCATCCTGTAGTGAAGTCCTCATGGCAAAGGGCTGGAGAAAGTACCTGAATATCACGAAAAGGGCTTTAGGTAGAACTGACTGTAAACTGTTTGATCTGTGGGGTGATGCAACATTTGGTCATCCACCAGAGACTAAGCTCTGAGTGGTGGAATTTTAGCACTAAGTATGAAAAGTTTAACGTTGTAAGTGAAAACGTTTTACACAGATTCCTATTACCTTCCCATTTTAATGTATAAAAATACTATTCATAAACCGTGTAATGCAAGTAATGGAGGTTTTATTTCATACTTGCTGTGGGGATACATTAATAGTCCAATAAACAAGGCGACCCTGTCTTACTTATCCTTGTCACTGGTCCCTTATATAGAGTCCAAACTACCTGTCAAGGTAGGCATAATCCCAGGGTCTGGGTTCCATGCGGATGGACCATGCTCATATGCGCAATTCTGTGCCAAAATGAGTATTTATGTTATCCATACCCAGACGTACTGGATACAGTTCTTTACTTCCAACTATCTAACAGATTGGCAGTGGAATGAAGGGAAGTATAAGCAAATGATGGGTTTGACAATATAGTGAGCCTATTTTTGCTCTGTATATACAAACCACACGCTCAGGGTAATATTAACAGATATAAGGCTTCAGTCCACCCATTTTTCATTATTTCTGTATACCATAATCACATGTTTATGCTATACGTTTTTTGTTGATTTAGGAAATGTCTTGCTCCTAGTACAGGCCATTAAGCACAATTCCATCATCCATGTACATGTTGCATATACTGTAAAGGAACTGACAGCACAGCCCCTACAGAAGAAAAAGCCACCAAGAGAAACAATTTTTCAACTTTATTTGATTGCTTTTTGGCCAAAAAAAACATGCCAAAATTGGCACCATTTTCCCTCTAAATGTCCCTGTCTACAGCACAGAAAAATTACAAATACACTGATATGTATTGAGATGTCAGTGAAGAGGCAGCAGCTTGCCAAACAGGAGAGATTATATTGCTTCCAGGTGACCAGCTTTTGACATGTCTTCGACAGAGTCAGTAATTTAGCAGTAACAAAATGCCTCTGAAACATGTCTTTTCCCACAAGATCTGATGTGAAGACACATACGGTGAGGCTAGACCTAGCTGATCCTTATAGATAGCTACAGTAACTAACCAAATAGCCAACAAATAACATTACGTTGAAAACAACGTTTCCTTACCTGCCCCTGTGGAATTGTTTCAGTAGAACCTTATCCTGCTTTCTAAACTGTACATTCACTTCTTGCATCTATCACGCTATCATGTTAGGAATAAAAAAACACATTTTGGAGGTAGGGATATAATATCGGAACAAAAGAGCTTAACATATAACTGATGTATGTTTTCCTGTGGGGATTACATTGCTGTTTAATTTACAGGCTACAGTACAGGAGTATTCCCCCCAGAAATCCTGAGCCCTAGTAGACTAGTGAATGGAAAAGACATGCATTATATTAAGGAAATAGAAGTGGAATATGAGTTCATAAACCGCTGCATGCTGTGTTCAGTAACCATCTCTGGGCTGAATAATGAACACCAGTTACTTCTGAACCCACATAACTGCCTTGTCCTTTACATGTTAGTGGTTATTTAAAAATGACAGGAAATCAGCTTTACATTATATATATTTTTTCACAAACTTTTAAAGGTATATTTATTTGTGACTACATGGGACAATGTTAAATTTGCAAGCCTAGTACTTTGGGAAAGGGCAATTAAAGAATAAGATGGCTTGCAAAAAATATTTATTGTCCTATATAGGATTTCATATAAAATATTCCAGGTTCAGATAGAAGCTGAAATATTTAAAATAATTTAGAATATGTTGTGTAACTGACTGCAGCTTATTATATTATAAGAAAGGTCATTTCAGGCCCTAGAGAGGAAAGGCGTAGCTGGCTTCAGTGGCGTAGCTGGCCAGTAAGCAAAGTTGCCAATATTCCTACTTAAAAATAAGGAAAGCAGCTCAGGTTGTTAAGATCATTGGGTTTTAATGTTAAAATATATCTAAACCCAAGAACAAAAATGTATGATATTGCTGCTCACCTGTCCTTAGTTATGGTGGATACAATAGTAGATGTGAAAATAAAGGGGGGAAAACCCCAAAAAAAAGAAAGATAAACAAATGCACCCACCACATTTAGGAACTGGTAAACTGCAATGTATTACATTTTGTTCTTTGGTTTAGGTACACTTTAATTCTCAAACACCAAAGGCATTATGATAAAGGAAAGCTTGGAAAAAATACTGGGTTTTCTGCTGCCAACTTGTGCTGAAAATGCTATTTACCAGGCTGCCATGCTGATCCTGTGGGTTTCAAATAAAGTTAACATTTTTAAGATTATATGATTGGGACATTGCCTTGTGAGCCCCAGATTAGAGCCTGCAATGTGTGGACATAAACTTATACATGCAATTTATTTGATATATTAGAAATCCTGTGTAGGATTCCTGAAAATAACAGCTAGGTGATTTTTTTTCACTTGTACATTAAGAAAAAATTACAATAAAACAGTAAGGGGTTGATTTACTAAAACTAAAGAGTGCAAAACCTGGTGCAGCTGTGCATGGTAGCCAATCAGCTTCAAACTTCAGCTTGTTCAATTAGGTTTTGACAAAAACCTGGAAGCCGATTGGTTTCTATGCACAGCTGCATCAGATTTTGCACTCTCCAGTTTTAGTCAACCCCTAAAGCCCGCCATGCATGGGTCGAATTTCGAAATAATTTTCTTTTGAAAATCTTTTATAAGAACTTAGTTCAAATTTTGCACCGTTAGTTGACCGCAACATCTGCCGATTTTCGAGCGGCCATCAAATTTGAATGATTGAGCATGTTGGAAATTGTTTGAAAAATAACGAATTTCTAATCAATAATGGGAGAATCGTGTGAGAAATGTAATAAAAAAAGAAATGAGTATGAGCTATGAAATGGAAAGAAAAGAAAATTCTTGACCACAAAAATTCTTTTCTGTAGCAACAAGGTGAAATTGAAGGCTTGGTTGGTCAAATTTTAAAATCAACGGTGGCACCATCAGAATATAAAATGTACAAAATATCTGATTTTCTAAAGAAAATTAGTTTGGAATTCGACCCATGTATGGCCTGCATAAGTGTCTAACTGCATAACTACAATATTAAATTCCTTGATGGGAATTAATTGTGCTTTTTGTAAATGTGGTCAGGGCAGCACAGTGGCCTAATGGTTAACACTTATGACTTGCAGCAATGAGGTCCTTGGGTCCAGTCTTGTCTAAGCTACTATCTGTGTGTTCTCCTTGTGTGTAGGTTTTCTCCAACACTCCAAAGACATGCTGGTAATGGTTAATTGACTCCTCTCTAAATTTACCCTAATATGTGTGTAAAAATTGACAATGCATACAGTATGTGGTACATCTTGCATACCATCCCCAAACAGTTGGGGAGAGTTGAAAAAAAATCACCAAGTAAATTTTTAAAGAAAAAGGTCTTCAAATATATTGGACATGGTGCCCAGTAAGTTGGCATGTATGGTCAGAACTGAAAAATATACATTTTAAATATGTTTTCTTTTTTTTATCTGGCAAATATAAAATATTGTATATTATAATTTGTTATAAAATAACAATATTTATTGAATTTGTTTTTGCATTTTCAGAGGGGAGGCTGTACAGCCTGTAGCACGAAAGGCCTAAGGAGGAGCTGTGCAGAGCGTGACGTCATTCCACCGCCGGAGCCACGAGGAGGCCCGGCGGCCATCACTACTGGGGGTCAGTACTGCTGCTTGTTTATGTTCTCACATGATGTATAGTATGCACACTGCCCTGCTGTTTTTATGAATAAAAATTACCTTTTGGAAGTACTACACTATCTCTGGCATCTGTTTTCTGGGGCTCCTGCGTGGAGCTATCATCCCCACAGAGAAAGCACTTTACCACCCTGAGAGGAGGTTTTTGTATGGAGCACCTGGCTGACCTTAAGGGGACCCCTGGACCTGTCTAAAGAGTCTGTGATGACCCACCGTGAGGGAGATGCCTGCTGCCTAACCTCTGATGTATCCATTGCCTGTGATGCATGATCACACATGCGCATAACCCATGCGTTTCCGGTGAGTGCGCATTTCTGTTATTTGACAGAGTGGAGGCCGTGGAAATTCGCATTCCTCCAGTGAATCATTGTGGATACTTCATTATTACTTTATTGACTCTTTTACTTTGCACTACGTATTTCTCTAAGCGCTGCACTCTGTTGTTTTAGGACAAATTTGAATGCCGTTAATGAACCTTTTACATTCCAAAAATCAGGACAATGGTACCAAAACTGGAATAAGGGGTGCTATGATTTTTGTGTAAGTTGTTTTCATGTTATAATTGCTAGTTCTTCGAAAAATCAATCTTTTAGGAATGGAAAGCCCTTGCTTGGATCAGAAATAGTCCAGTTATCAAGAATTAACCTAGCTTCAGATTATTGCAGATGATTCTCTGCAAGTATAAGCATTAACTGAAGGAAAATATGTGCTCATGTCTGTTGGAATGTTCTTCATGTATATGTCTGAGCCAAACCTCATTATTCTGTTTCCATGTGAAAGCAAATTAACCAGAGCTACAGCCTCAGTGGAATTAACATTCATACTTACTAGTGCTGTATTAGGGTTATTGAAGATCCAGTAATAGAGGAATTGTTGCTCTCACCGCACCCATCATTTCTATGCACAGTTAGGTTTTTATTCCTTTTAAACTGTATTGCATACATTAAAAATTATAACAACTCACATTCTGCCTAACTGTATGAAACAATGAAGATATTACAAATATCTATAAACCAAAAATGTGCTAAAAACGCATGCAACCAATGCACATTACCCAGCGCTTATGTAAGAATGGTGAATACAACTAAGCCTGAGAGAACTTTTAAAAGTGTGGAGAGCGGCTGTGATTAATATTATATTGATTGCTATTCATGACATTACAAAAATCTAGGTGATATTGTTATTATCCATGCATGAGACCCCCAGTGCAATGTGACTTTTGTATTTACTGTAAACTCTAATGACAAGTGTGTTTCTTTGTTCCAGTGTATTTTGGGTTTCTGGACAGATGAGCACCCTTCTTTTACTGATGAATGACTGCACAATAGTAGGATTTCTTTTTACAAATCATTTTACACATTATTTCTGCAGTGTATGGTCAAATTTTTGGCACATATTTGGCAACCTACCTTGTAAAAATAAGTTCCCAAGAAAATGAATAGTCAGAACTAAAAATATACCTTTGAGGACCAAGGGACGTATTTGTCCCATGTTTTAAATTGCGTGTATCATCTGATTAAGAACTTAAAACTCTTTTTTTTTTTTGGTTTGAGTCAAAATATTAGTTCTTATCAACAAACAACAAATGGATCTAGCTTTTTGCCAATTATTTCATGAAATTTACAGCAACTGAAGTGTACGAACTTTAAAAACAAAACAATTGATTCTTTTGGCGTTCCAAAATCTTACGGTCCTCAAAGGGTTAAAAATGATTTATTTTTTTAATCTGGTAAATATAACATACTGCCTATTAAATTGTGTTATAAAATAACAATATTCATAAGGCTTTTTTTTTTTTTGCATTTTAAGAGACTGCTGAGAAATACAGTACTCGGTGAAGCCATTTCACAGTGTATGGAGTAATAACAATTACAGCAAATTTCTATAAAGCAGTGTTACTAAACATAGATGGCAAAAATGTTCTTATTTATGCTGCATTCCTTTAAAATCTTTAAAATAGATTTGCATAGTCAACATATGCATTACTTTTGATCCTTTGCTTTTAAAAAAACATATTTTAATGTTTCAAATGATTTACTTGACCATGGTTATTAACTTGATCATAGTATATTTCAGGAGCAGGTGGAATCTGGTTGGCTGAGATACAGGAAACCATTTACAGTGCTGTAAAAAAGTATTTGCCCTCTTCTTGACTTTTTTATTTTTTACATATTTGTCACACTTAAATGATTCAGATCATTAAACTAATGTTAATACTACACAAAGATAATCTAAGTAAATACAAAATGCCGTTTTTGAATTATTTCATTTTTAAGGGAAAAAGCTGTCCAAACCTGCCTGGCTCTATGCGAAAAAGTGTTTATTGAGGCAATAAATGTTCCTTCTACTAGGAAGAGAACACAAACTTAGACAAGTTACATGTGGTTTATTTAAATTTTGCCAGGATTTTTGATTGGGTGCCACAACAGCAGATACTGCATTAATTAGCTGCTACAAGCCTATAGATGAATACTTGCCCTTAGAAACCCAACGGAAGGATAGAGCCCCAGGGCTGTTATTAATGGAATGTACACCTTATTCCTCATAATGTGCCTCTTTTTAATGTGTTTATTAATGACACAGAATCTGGCACTAAGAGCAGCATCTAACTGTCTGCTGGTGATACAAAATTATACGATCTAGGTGAACTTGGAAGGTGATGTGTTTTCTCTTGAGATTTATTTTGTACAATAGTTCTCTGTGATTAGAATCAGGAAATGCAAAGTTATTTATGTGCTTACTAACACTTAGCCCTGGTGCAAAAAAAAACCTACCTTTACATATTGGCCTTGAAAAATGTGTTAATCTGTGTTCTTTTCAGTCCTCTCTTGTGTTTTCATAGAGCTGCTTTCTAAATTGTTCAGAAATGTACCATTTGCTTTTGGGTCAAAGGATCAAGATTTAACCTGATGCTGCTGGACTTCATTTTCTAGAGCAATAAGTTGAGCAGTGATAATGTACATACAACATACATGCTGCATTTTTACACCACTGCTCATGTATGGTGTGAACAGAGCACATAGGAAATACTGTAAGTGTTTTCTATGTGCACTTGCTTTAAGCCTGTGATGATCTAGGCACATTAACCACTTGCCCTCCAGAGGATTTACCCCCCTTCCTGACCAGGCCATTTTTTGCATTACGGCGCTGCGTTATGGCGCTGTGTTACTTTAACTGACGATTGCACGGTCATGCAACGCTGCACCCAAATGAAATTTACGTCCTTTTTTCCCATAAATCAAGCTTTTTTTCTGTGGTATTTGATCGCTTGTGTGTTTTTATTTTTTGCGCTATAAAAAATCCCCACAATTTTGAGAAAAAAAAACAATATTTTTGACATTTTTGCTATTAAACATGTCCAGTAAAAAAAATTAAAAAATCAAATTTTGTCATAAATTTAGGCCAAAATGTATTCTCTCACTTGTCTTTGCTAAACAAAAATCTCAATACGTATAAATTAATTGGTTTCCATGAAAGTTATAGCTTTTACAAATAGTGGTATAGATAATGGAATTTTTTTTTCTACTAGTAATGGCGATGATGAGTGACTTATAGCGGGACTGCGGAAGACATTCTGATACTGCGGGGAACTGACTTGGTGTCACTGACATCCCCAGTGACACCAATACAGTGATCAGTTCTAAAAAAAAAAAAAAAAAAAAAGCACTGACACCGTACTAATGACACTGGGCAGGAAAGGGTTAATATGAGGGGCGATCTAAGGGTTAACTGTGTGCAGGGAGTGTTTTACTAGGGGGCCGTGTCAGTGTGCTTCACTGTAAGCACACTGCTTTGGATAGCTGTACTGTACATAGCCATCCAGAGCAGTGTGCCAGAGCTGAAAGGGAGGAGAACTGTTAGTAAACAAAAAAGTCCTCCTCCCCGTCGAAGATGCTCGGTAATCACCGGTAATCATCAAAGGTGCCCCCTACCCGGAAATGCAAAATCACGTATATATAATGGGTTAGGACACCTTTACTGAAAAACTGCCTATGCAGGTAAGAGATGCCTGTAGATAAAAACAAACTGTGTGCTTGACTAAAGTTGGATAAAACCTTGCTATAGGTGTAGACCATCTATGTAACTGAATGGAAAACTCCAAGAAATGACATCATCCTATGCAGCTTTGTTGCTAGGAAGTTGCTAAGACACTCCCAACTGTTACTGCTCACCCCCCCCCCCCCCATCACAGCAGTGAGATCTCAAACCCCCACACATGTGCGATTCACTATGTCCTCCATCGCAACATTGCTGAGCTCAAAGCTACTAAGACATGACAGAGTTTATGCAAGAGGGTTTGAATCTGGAAAAGCTTGTGTAATGGTGGGGACAAAGATTTTTGTCAACACAGGCAAAGTTACATGTTGGTGGCCCCCCCACCCCCATATGGCATACACTTTATTAGTGCGCCATTAAACTATAGAGGTTCTTGGGCATTGAGTGCTTAACTTACAAGAAAAAAACAGCAAAAGCTATTTGTGGTCTTGTAAAGTGCATTTTATTATTATTATTATTATACAGTATTTATAAAGCGCCGATAGTTCACTCAGCGCTGTACATTACAAAGGGGGACAGAACAATTTTATAACATTGTTCAACAATGAGGGGGCAGGAGTTATGCATTCCCACTTCCCTTCACTGGCTACAGACAACAGGCAGGTGAGGCAAACTAAAACTTCCACACTGCGCCTGGTAGGTAGGAGGGTATAGTGTTAGGTAAAGAAAGACAGGTACATACCTTCCACCTTTAGAACTTGAGAATGGGGGACACTTGATGGTGGTGACAACCTGCGGCGCATGAAGCATGCTGCGCCAAAAAGTGGGTGTGGCCAAACTTTTAACAGTGGGAGGGGCTTAAGAGGCATAGTTAAAACCCAGCCATCTTTGTACCAACAAAATGTGCTGTGCCACAAACAGGAGACTCACAAACACATATAAACCCCAGCACAATCATTAAAAAAAATAAAACAACACTTCCATTGCATATGGCTTTGCACACACTGAAAATAGACAAAGAGATAACACTTTGTCTAAGCCGACCATAAAAAATAACTTCAATAAGATAGTCAGGGACTGTTTAGTAACCAACAACTGTGGAGATAATGAACGCTTTGGTGAGAATTAATGTACAATATAGAGTATACAGTGCAGGAGTATGTAAGGCAGAGTGCAGGGGTCAGGGGTGTGTAATGCAGTGTGTTCAAGGATCAGAAGTATGTAATGCACAGAATGCTGAAGTCATTGTTGGTTTAGAAATACATCACGCAGAATGAAGGGGTCCAGTGTATGTAATGCACAAAGTGCTGAGGTCAGTAATATGTAATGCACAGAACGCATGAGGACAGGAGCGTTTAATGCACAGTAGGGTCAGGAGAACAAAATTAAAAGAGTGCAGAAGCATGTAAAGTACAGTGTAGGGGTCAGGAGAATTCCCCCTGCAAACAATACTGTCCCCACTTTACCCTTTCAGCAAAAATATGCACCCCCCTCAAAGAAAACATATAGATCTTTTCCATCCCATATGCTTTCAGGGGGCGAGAGCAGTGGGATTAACTTGGGTTACAAGGGTTTATTTCAGTAAACAGGGTGACTACAATAAAATGATCTAAAATACAATAGTTACATTTGTGTTTCAGATTCTAAGCGGGTCAGAATATGTTGTTTTGACATAATAGTGAATCAGAGCTGAGATGGAAAAGTACTGGAAGGGAGAAGGTAGCATTGGGTCATTATGGAAATGAAAGTAGGACGCAAGGAAATGACAATACAGACTAGGGAGGTGGGGGCTTGGAAGTAGCTGCTTTGTCATTATCCAGTCAAAGGTTTGACAAATGTCCTGAGCAAAACTGTATTTCTCTACTGCAGTGCAGTGTTCAGGTAGCTCCAGGACCTGGCTGTACTGTCTGGCCAAGGTGTCTGGTTTACTAGACAGGCTGAATGTTTGTCAAATGAAACAGTTCACATACTGTACTGTACTTGTATTTCTGTTTCAATATTGAGTTTAACAAAGAAATTAATTAAAACATTTCTCTGTTAGTCATTCATTTATTACATAAAGACAACAGGAGAATGAAATAAGTATATTTAGCAAGACTTTATAAGCAGTCACTTAATCAATTCTAGCTTCAGAGGGTAGGGTCTGAATCTTGGCTCCTGCAATAATCTGCACACTCATCTATCACAGCACAAATCCTCTCCCCCTTCTAGCATAGATCTTCTCCATCCCAATCCCCCTTCCAGCACAATTCCCCCACCCAAATCCTCTTCCATTCCTCCAAATTCCCCTTCTAGCACGAATCTCCTTCCTCTCAAAATCCCCCCAAATCTCTCTCCGCAGCACAAAATCCTCCCCCTTCCAAATTCCCCTTTCCAGCATAAATCCGCTCCCCCTTCTATTATAAATATGCCTCCTCACCAAACACTCCCCCAGTTCCCCCCTTCTAGTACAAATCTCTCTCAAATCATCTCTACAACACAAATACCCCCCCCAATCCCTCCTTCTAGTACAAATTCTCTTATCCCCCCACCCAAATTCCCCATCCCAGCACAAATCCCCCCCCCCTTAACCCCTCATTCTACCAAGAATCATCTTACCATTCAAAATGCCCCATCCAAGCAAAAGTCTTCCAAAACCCCTCTTTATAGCATAAATCCTTTTATTTTACCCCCCAAAATCCCTCCTATAAGCACCCACACATACACAAATTAATTTGCCAAATCCCCCTTCCCTCACAACAAATCCATTTAGTTTCTCTTAGCAATAATTACCCCCACCTACCTTCTAGCAAAATTTCTCTCATTCCCTATTTGCTAAGCAAATCCCCCCCAGTGCTCCTACAACTATCCCCCCAGCATAAATCCTCTTATGCCCTCTCCCCAATCCCCTCTTCCAACATGTACCTCAGCATCTGAATATCTTCATCCACCAGGCTTCTCCCCTTCTGTTGTTTACAAGCTTTGGGGAAGCTTTCTTAGGTGCTCCAAGTGTATTGCATGCTGCCAGCAGTGAGTGATTCTGGCTCCCTTTGTGCTGGTGACACAGGGATATTTGGTAGGAGATGTGAACAAGTGTCCTCCAATGAATTCATTTAGCTGCCACCACAAAATGCAGTCATTCAGTACCCCTTATGGGTGAGAGCTACTGGAAGGCAGGAAATGGGAGCCAGAGTTGAGAGGTCCTGAAGCCGCTTGCATGCATATAGCTTTTTCCTAAGAAGGGTGCCTGCAAGGCACATCATCAGTTGCTAGGAAGCAGGATGTCCTAGCAACAAATGACAGAAAAGAAGATTGGGGGGGTGGCGGAGGGAGAGGCAGGGACATGTGGGATCAGAATACACCCACTGAGTGGAGCAGAATCCAAGACCAAGAGGTATGCAGGCATTTTAGAAATCCAAACCCCCAGTAAGTGACTCAGGATTTGAATTTTACCTCCCCCCCCCATGCTGGCACCCTAAAGTGGCTGCCTAAGCTGCTTTATGGTGGTGTCGGCCCTGGGGACAAGCTGTAGCAGCTGGAAGCATCTATGGAATGTGCTGGCAGCAAGGCAAGACAGTGTATGTCACCTCTGGGGTTTTTTTTTCCTCTACAGGCTTTGGGAGGTACATAAATGGCCTACACCTAGAACACAAACATTACTCAACCATTTGTAAAGCCTAGTACACACGATGAGAATATCGGATGAATGATCTTCAAATTTTTATGCATGCTAGTCTCATATCGAAAATGAAAAGGTCAGTAAAGTTATGAAAAATTCTCAAGAGATTACAACGTCAGAAGTGATGTACTTTATTGTATTGTATTCTATTGTTTCCGATCATGTGCGATCTTGGTCACTCGATTTTTTATGAAGAAATACTGTACTGATTATACGAAAATCATTTGTTCTATTATTGCAAGAGAAAAAATGTTGTGCTTGTCTCTTTGGATATTTTCACATGAACTGTCGTGGTCGGCTCTCGAAAGCTGATGATCAGATTATCGGACAGTTGCTCCGAAAGTGGTACTTTTCATCCGATATATTCATTGTGTGTACAAGGCTTAAAGCTGCACAGTTTGTGTTTATCTACAGGCACCCCTTACCTGCATAGGCAGTTTTTTTGGTAAATGTGAACCAACCCTTAAAAGCAGCTCCAGGGACATACAGAGTTACATGGTTAGTCTGCCTGAAAAAAGACAAAAGTCCATCCAGTTCAACCATTAACTAGTTGCCGACCGCAGATAGCCGAATGACGGCTAAACTGCGGCCGGCCAGTTCTGAGTGGAGGTCATATGACGTCCTCCCAGAACGCGCTCTCCTTCGCGCCCCAGGGGGCGCGCACCCGGCGATCTCCGTGATCGCTGTGTCCTACAGACACAGCTGATCACGTGATGTGGTAAAAGGCCAATCATACCGGCCTTTTACCACGTGATCAGCGGTGTCCAATGACACGCTGATCACAGGGAAATGCAAGTGCCGGTTCTCGGCTGCACTTTCCTCACGCTGTCAGATCGTGAGGAAAGTACTGCCGAGAACCGGCAGTTGTCAGAGCGGGGATCGGCACCGATCATCAGGGCACTGATGATCAGTGCCCTGATGATCGGTGCCCAGCAATGCCACCCGCAAGTTCCGCCCACCTTTGCCCAGCAGTGCACCCACTAGCTCCGCCCACCTGTGCCCAGCAGTGCACCCACCTGTGCCCAGCAGTGCACCCACCTGTGCCACTCTGCAGTGTCACACACCTGTGCCCAGAAGTGCCACCTACCTGTGCCCAGCAGTGCCACCCACCTGTGCCCACCAGTGCCACCCACCTGTACCCACCCACCAGTGCTGCCCACCAGTGCCACCCACCAGTGCAGCCCAGCAGTGCTGCCAGTCAGTGCCACCAGTCAGTGCCCAGGGGTTGTGCCAGTCAGTGCCGCCAGTCAGTGCCCAGCAGTGATGCCAGTCAGTGCCGTCTATCAGTACCCATCATCAGTGTCACCTATCAGTGCCGCCTATCCGTGACACCTCATTAGTGCTGTCTATCAGTGCCGCCTATCCGTGCCACCTCATTAGTACTGCCTATCAGTGCCCTTTAGTGCTGCCTATCAGTGCCCATCAGTGCCGCCTATCAGTGCCCATCAGTGCTGCCTCATCAACGCACATCAGTGAAGGAGAAAAAATACCTGTTTGAAAAATATTATAATAGAAACAAAGAAACTTTTTTTTTTTTTTCACATTTTTTGCACTTTTTTAATTTATAGCGCAAAAAGTAAAGTGCCCAGTGGCGATTAAATACCACCAAAAGAAAGCTCTATTTGTGAGAAAAAAATGATCAAAATTTCATATGGGTACAATGTTGCATGACCGCGCAATTGTCAATCAAAGTGCGGCAGCGCTGAAAGCTGAAAATTGGCCTGGTAAATAAGGGGGTATAAGTGCCTGGTAGGCAAGTGGTTAAAAAAAAAAAAAAAGTTATAAACCTATACGCACAGTTGATCCAGAGGAAGGCAAAAAAACCCAGCAAAGCACAATCCAATTTGCTCCTGCAGGGGAAAAAACTCCTTGCCTGAGAGGCAATCGGATATTCCCTGGATCAACTTTACCTATAAATGTTAGTATCCAGTTATATTCTGTGTATCTAAGAAATAGTCCAGGCCTTTTCTAAAGCAATCCACTGAGCTGGCCAGAACCAACTCTTGAGGGAGTCTATTCCACATTTTCACAGCTCTCACTGAAGAAACCTTTCCATGTTTGGAAATTAAACTTCTTTTCCTCCAGACGTAAAGAGTTCCTCCTTGTCCTCTGTGATGACCTCAAGGTGAATAACTCTACACCAAGTTCACTATATGAGCCACTGAAGTCTTTATACATGTTGATCATATCTCCCCATAACTTCTTCGCGCCGGCCCTTTAAGAATTTCAGAAGCTGGGCGGTGGGGCGGGGTTTTAGGGTCATGTGACTGCCGTGACTCAGCGTCACATGATTGGAAAAGGTCCCGATTGAAAGGGGAGATCAGGACCTTTCCGTGAGTCACGGACATATGTGCTGGGAGCTTACAGAGTGCACGCTCTCAGCACATATGTATTTTCTAATTGCATGCAAATATGCAAGGCCAAGGCCCAGACGCCAAGAGGTCGCATATTTGCGTGCGATTGGTGTCAAAGGGGTTAATCTCCTCTTCTCAAGAAAGACATAGTGTGAACGAGTTGTTACAGAATAACTTGAGTAGCAACTCTGAGTCTGTTGGAGCAGCTGACATCATATCCAAGATGGCAGTGCCCAGTAGCAGTCTTTGGACTATTTGATGTCTACACGAAATAGACTTTTACAGGTACTGTAATTAACACATAAATTACACTACATGTACATATAATCTTATAGGAAGATTGTTGTGAGCAGGCGTGAAGAGATTGAAATAAAGCACTAACGAATAGGAATGGAAACACATCCATCCCAAGGAGGCTAAAAGGCTGAGGCTATGTGTAAAATGCTAACTGAAATCGGGTGTAACTGGTTGTAAGTGTAGACATAGACTAAAGGCCTAACAACAGAAATAGACACACTCAAAATATTTAAATAGCTGACATGGGTGGCTGGGAAGATTGTTGTTTAATTGTGTGCCAATAGGGTCTGTAAGTGGAAAACTATGGAGGTTGTGCACAAGGAGATGCAAGCAGTGGGCAAAGGACTAGTCACAGTATTGCTTGTAGACGTCAAACAATAGGTACATGCAGTAAACTATAACATAGTAGCAGATTTTTCTATTTCCCTATTACAAATAGCCTTCATTTTTGTTTTTCCTTAACGTGAGGCAGAAGGTAAAACTATTTCAAATTTTAAGAGTAAACCACAGCAGTGTGTAGTGTATAAGGTCATTTTGTAATTGTATATTCAAGGTTTTAAGCAGTGCCAGTGTAGGGTATTTTCATGCTAACTAGATGTAACAGCTGCATAAACTAATCTTCACTAAGGCTTCATGCCAGGTATTACTGCTTATGGAATCCAAAGCACATTTCCATGTAATCTTTCAAAAATTGGTGATAGTTAACATTAAATCCTTTAATAACATAAATAGGTTTTAGGAGCTGATTGGCTGACACACATCACAGTTTCCACATGTATAGCTATTTTTCAAGTCAGTAAAAACAGACATTGCAAAAGTCAACTTTTTTTCGTGAAGGTCATTGTTGAAAAAACTGCAAGTGTTAATATATCCTTTCTGGGTAGATCAATACCTTAAGCATAAATGTACATATGTTAAAAATAAAAATGTACTGTATGCTGATCTCCTTACTTGGTTGATTCCGTTCCTTGAATGTCAGGAGCCAAAAAATGATTTCTACACAGTATATGTTATTAGTGGAGTGTAAGATTTATGCACACAAAACATCAGCTTTAGCTGTAAACACCCAATGTGCACATCCTAAGGGATGCTGGGGGTTATTTACAAAAACTGGAGAGTGAAAAATCTGGTGCTGCTCAATCAGCTTCCAGGTTTTATTGCCAAAGCTTAATTGAACAAGCTAAAGTTAGAAGCTGATTGGCTATCATACATAGCTGCATCAGATTCTGAGTGCACCAGTTTTAGTAAATCTACCCCACAGTTTTGTATACACAATGCCTCAATTAGATTTGTAAAGTTAACCACAAACATAACATGATCGTTACGTGCCCTGGGTGACATACACTCACGGCAACTTTACTGTATTAGATCTACCTGTTCAATTGCTTGGTAACACAAATTGCTAATCAGCCAATCACATGGCAGCAACTGAGTGAATTTAGGCATCTAGACATGGTGAAGACGATTTGCTGAAGTTCAAACCGAGCATCAGAATGGGGAAGAAATGGGATTTGACTTTGAACGTGGCATGGTTGTTTGTGCCTGACGGGCTGGTCTGAGTATTTC
This sequence comes from Staurois parvus, assembly GCF_062004578.1. Classification (NCBI taxonomy): domain Eukaryota; kingdom Metazoa; phylum Chordata; class Amphibia; order Anura; family Ranidae; genus Staurois; species Staurois parvus. The sequence continues at coordinate 7,083,856 of NW_028317961.1, read as the reverse complement.
AAGAACTGATGATCTACTGGGAATTTCATGCACAACCATCTCTAGGGTTTACAGAGAATGGTCCGAAAAAGAGAAAATATCCTGTGACCGCTCGCTGGATATTTTCTCTTTTTCGGACCATTCTCTGTAAACCCTAGAGACAGTTATGCATGAAAATCCCAGTAGATCATCAGTTCTGTGTGGACGAAAATGCTTTGTTTATGTCAGAGGTCAGAGGAGAATAGGCAGACTGATTCGAGATGATAGAAATTCAACAGTAACTCAAATAACCACTTGTTACAATCAAGGTATGCAGAATATCATCTCTGAATGAACAACGCGTCAAACCTTGAAGCAGATGGGCTGCAACAGCAGAAGACCACACTGGCTGCCACTCCTGTCAGTTAAGGACAGGAGGCCACAATTCCCACAGGTTCACCAAAATTGGACAACAGAAGGGTGGAAAAGCGTTGCCTGGTCTTATGAGTCTCAATTTCCCTAGAGATGGTTGTGTGTGAAAATCCAAGTAGATCAGCAGTTTAGTTGATGCCATGCGATTGGCTGATTAGCAATTTGTGTTACCAAGCAATTAAACAGGTGTACGTAACAAAGTGGCCGGTGGACTTATTTCTCTAGGTTACCCCATACCAAGCCAGACACTTGGTGATCTGCAGCAACTATCCACTCTTGATTGGCCTAATCTGATGTAAATACCAGATTGAATGAACCTTAAAATAACTGAGCTATATATGGATTGGATCAGTTTGCTGTAGCAATAGCACTCTTTGGAGAGGTCTTCCTAGGCGGAATGGGGGGAAAGAAATGATTGACATTTTACAAAGGAATACTGTATTTAAGGAATGCAGTCCAGGAAAGGGAGGAGCAGAGATTCTTAATTCACAACAGAGACCTGGATGTCAACGGGACAGGAAGTAAGCAACAGAGACAATCCCAACAGAGACAAGGAAAGCAGTGAAAACATGACAAAGAATGTAAGTTGTACCTACCTTTCCAAAATCGAAAAATAACAAAAGGCTGACACTTTACAGATGAAATATACAGCAAGATGTTTTAGTATAATTTTTTTAAGTGGACCTGTGCTGGTTCACTTAAATGCCACTATACTACAAATACTCCCCCCTTCCTTTCACTCCACTGTTCTGTTTGCAAAGCCATGCTGTAAGCGGATGTTGCTCAAGGTGGTCGTTATTGCTGTCCCTCCCATGGCAAAGGTAATGCTGCCTGAATTTGTATCTGTGTTTGTACATGCACACATACATGCAGGCAGTCAGCTCAAGTGACATGGCTATCAGCGCTGTTGTCAGTGGCCTCAGCCTAAAATGTTAACAGCCTTTGCATCACTGAAGAGACTCAGCTGCTGAGCCTACCTGTGTGACTTGCACTGTACAGGCTGGGAGCTCAATAACACTCAACCTGTGATTTTACTGAATGTTACTGAGCTGCACTGAGATCTGAGTTTCCATTATGTCCAACCTCCATGTGGTCACATGGATGGTGATTACCAATCAGAATCCATCTGGTCTATCCTTGAGACACTGACAGAGAGGCAAGAAAGCAGCAGATACAGTATTTCAAATCCCTGTCTGGTGGAGCAGCTTGCAGGAGCCCTGACAGCTCAGGATCCCAGGAGGTAAGTACAGTAAGGTCAGGGGGGTGGAGAGGGGGTCCAGTGTTAGGTCACATTTACAAATTTTCTATAAAGGTGAATTAAGCCTTTAAAGTTTAAGGGAGTATAGCCAATATCCTCTGGGTGATTGTACAGTCAGTCACTTTTTGAGTGACATAGGGCTCAAATCAAGAAGACCCAGGATGGCTCCACTGTTTAAAAAAAAAAAAAAAAGACTGGAATTTGCTTAAATGCATATTGACAAGTCCAATGTTTCTAGGAGAATGCCTTTGGACACATAGACAGAAATTGAGCTTTTTGGCAAGTCACTTTTGCATCTGTTCACAGATAAGAAATGAATCTTTCAAAGAAAACCGTCCCTACTGTGAAACATGGAGGAGGGTTAGTTATGTTTTGGGGCTGTCATGCTCCGTCTAGCACAGGGTGTCTTGAAACTGTGAAGAGCACAATGGTATCTCATCAAGCATTTCTGGAGGGAAACATACTGACCAGTGTCAAAAAGGTATGTCTCAGTTGCAGATCATGGGTCCTCAAACAGAACAATGACTTCAAATACACTGCTGGAAGCACCCAAGAATGGCTAAGAACAAACATTTGACCATTCTGAAGTGGCCTTCTATGAGCTCTTATCTGAATCTCATCACACATGTATGGGAAAACTGAAACATGTTCAAAGAAGGCATGCTTCAAACCTGAACAGCTGGAGCAGTTTGCTGAAGAAAAGTGGGCCACGTTCCCCGTTGGCAGATGCAGAAGTCTCATTGGCATGTGTTTAGGAGAATGATACTGAAAACCAGACATATAAAAATGACTGCAAAATAGGAGACTAAAGCTCCAGAAGAGCTTCATGCATGGCTGAATACAGCTTCATCAGGAAACAAGGGGACATGTTCCCAATAGGTAGCCATCAATATTCTCACCGTAAATGTTCCTGGAAAAGTCTCTAAAATATTGGAGATTGGATTATACATGATACGGTGTAGAGATTTGCCAGCACACCATGGATCTTCAGGTTGAGTCTAAACATTTTTTTTTTTTCCTTAAGTATGATCCATTCACAAACACGAGAGTGCAACATTTCGGAGTAACACAGAAACCCTTCGTCTGAAATGTGATGCACATCACATGCCTGACGAAGGAGTACTGTGTGACTCCGAAATGTTGCACTCTCGTGTTTGTGATGTAATCTCACTTCAAAAAAGTTAATATGCAACCTAAAAATCCGTGGTGTGCTGGAAAATATCCACACTATGTTTCCAATAGGGACACTGTTGGGCTTTAAATATATATTTTTTCCTCAATTACAAAGGATACATAGGTATCCTGTTATTGTATAAATACATTTTTATCATGACGTCTATTCCTTAGCTCTATAGAAATAGACTGGGCATGTTTCTAAATATTGAAGGAAGATAGTTGCATCTGTACAGGTAATTACATTATAGCTCAGATCTGCTATAAATTAAACCATCTACCACTGGGCTACCTATTCCTTCCTGAACACAGAAAGCAGTATGCAAAGCAATTAAGAAAACATACCTTATGCTTGGAACAAAGGTTATAACGTGTCACAGCTGTATAAGAAAGGTTTTTGTTCTCACAGACTATCCTGTAAAACATCTGACCCATTTTTGAATTTTACAAGAGGAGATCTAATACTGGAAAGTATGCGTAAAAATTTATAACATTCAAGAGCATTAGCTCGTTTCACTTAACATTTGTTCCTCCAGGATGGCTGTATTCTATGGCACCTGCTGCAAGAAGCCTGGAGAAACACTGTACATTTATCTTTGGTAATACTGCCATCTATTGTTCAATAAGAAAATCTACATTCCATTTATGTATAAAGGCCTTGGACATTAAACTAACAAAACCATTTTTCTGGCATTTTGGCTTTCTGGTCCACAGTATTCTTAAGCCAAAAGAACTATGACTTCATAGCTACTAATGAAAATCTGAAAAATTAAAGGTCATTACTATCCAAAGAAGCATTTTAATTTCTCAAGGTTGTTGCCAGTAAAAGCACAGGCTAGCTTCTAATACGTCACAGTAACTCTACTGGTTAGATACTTTTACAAGAATTTCCTGTTCCTAGTTCCACTGCCAGTACAACCACAAATATTGGTATCATACTCCCCAGAAGGATTCTCCGTAATGTAAACCTAATAACGGTAGAGTCCAGCTGAGAGCGATACCTTTACTATTCTGACTTAACGAGTTACCCTTACAAAATGTAAGGTGAACTTATCCTTTAAGCTTCTGATTGATATGTTACTGCCTCTATTACCCTGAGCTTCTCCTGGTGAACAGGGAGAAGCAAACAATCATACGGCCTGTGAAACACTGACTACACCAAAATAATCAAACCCAGCTCCATTAGCTACAGTGGACCAAGAATACATTTACCTACACTATTACTTCTCTGTAAACCCCAAACAGAGAATACATTTACCTACACTAATACTTAACTGTAAACCCCAAACAGAATTCCTGCCTCACTGGGTACAATGGGCCCAAACAAAATTTACCTACCTATTCTCGCACCTGACTAGGAGGGGGCAACACACTTTTTTTTATATAGAGGGTCTTCAAACTACATGAAATGGGCTACTTCTGACCCCCAACAAGATTTTCCCATCCCAAAGCAAATTGTTACATTTTTGAACAATGCATTTCCATTAGGCAGATCTTCAGCACTATAACTAATGATGCTAACGGCCAGGCCAGAAAGTGTAATTTGTTGCTCTGGTGCTGGCTTGCTGCCTGACTGCCCCATGGAAACATAGGGCCAGTGGCATCCAGGGCCAACCTACCATTCTGAAGAGGACCTACTTCGTGTTCCACCCTCCGTCTAGACCTGCTGAGTTTTCCGTTCTGTGCCATGCCGCCAGTGTGGTGAATATTGTAAGGCAGACCATAGGGAATGAGAACTCTGCAGTGAATGGGGGGTAACTCTGATGTAAAAGGGGGGGGTTCTAATGTGAAGAGGGGACACTGATGAAATGAAACTGATGTGAAGAGGGGAACTCTGATGTGTATAGGGGAATAATGATGCAATGTAGGAACTTCAGATGTCTTTGAGCATGGGACTTGGAGCATGTTTATTCATTCATTTATAAAGTTGATTTTTTTTGTGACCCATAAATATTTGTAAAATATACAACATGGTCTTTGTACTGAAAAGTATGGAGACCCCTGATATAAGGAACATGTACTTACCTTCCACCCTCTACTGCTACATTGTTATACTGCCAGCCTGCCCGAGGTTCAACTTTCAGAGCAGTCAAATGCAGAGAAATCAAATTTTATACAGGAGCTGAGCACACTGCCCATCCCTTCAGTGTTGAGCCTTAACAATTGGCCACTCAAACACAAAGCACTACACAAGCTAAAAAAAAATGGCTTTTAGACAAAACAAAACTAAATTTTAACCCAGCACACTTACCAGCTAACCAGCGGGGATACATTGGATGCTGTGCTGGGTTTCTGGTGTATCCCTGCATTTTGAAGTGTGTTAGGGGTTACCTGCCATCAAGTTATCCATTGCTATATACGCTCTAACATGGGGACTCTCCATGGAGACCAGGCTACACACAAGGTCTTCCTTACCCCTCACTCCTTCAGGTCGCATAAATATTTTTAAAAAGATCTATTTATCAAAATGTCCTTATGGCATCCCCAGTGTCCCTTCCAAAAAATGTTTCCAGCGGATAGATTCTGTCCTTTCCTCATTTATTTAGAATGATACCTGCTGAGTACGATCCTGTCAGGCCTAATAGTGTTATGTATTTCATTAACTCTCAACTCACTTATATATACAATTGGCTACATTCGACCTCTCCCAACTCTTTCACCACCTGTATGTCTGCTCTTTGCGGAACCTCTTCAGGTCTTAAGGATGAGATTTATAGGTCTGTTACTTCTCCATGTTCAAAATGCTCTACTGGAGATAATATGTTTTTGGTCTGGACTGCAGGTGACAAAGTATTGTCTCCAACTGCATCTCTCACCTAGGACTCTCCTATGGCACAGTTGCAGATTATACGAATTGCTGGGTCCCCACGACTCACGTTGGTGGCTTAATAAAGGCATCATTCATGTTTTTCAACTTTTTGATAATGGCATTTTTGTTTCTTTTGAGGCACTCAAAGATATTTTATTGATAATACATTTTTTTAAAATATTTTGCTGTTACGACACACAACTAGGGCTCAGTTTGGTGCTCTGACTGCTGAATTGTCGGATTCCTTTTTAGAGCATCTGATGTACTAAACTAGTCACTACTTTCTATGGTTGCTTAAAAGGCAAGGGCTCTAATGCCCTTGAATCTTCTTATGGGAAATGGTTTTCACATATCCCTGATACTACAATGGAGGGCTGGGAGGAAGCTACTGACATGTTTTCAAGATATCATCAGCAAAATCGATACTTACCCAGTTTAAATTTATCCATAATCTCCATTAGACACCTGCTATAATGTTCCGTATAGGCCTTGGAGCACAGGCCTGTTGCCCTAGATGTGGGGAGGTTTCTGCTAGCCTAATGCATGTTTTGGACTTGCTCTCATCTCTCTACTTTCTGAAGTGTGTTAATCACCTTTCTTTAAACCAGCCTGAGCTTCCAAGCTCCTAAGACCCCTGAGGTGTGTTTGTTAGAAATTCTTAATGATTTTATCTCACAAACTTACAGTTGCATTATGTTTGTCTGCTTTTCTTCTACACCTGTAAAGCCAGCTCATTGCATTGGAAAAATGCTAATTCTCCTATGGTGCAACAAGTCTGCCATCTGGTGAACTCTGTTTCGCCTAAATACAAGATAATCCACAGAGGTTGGACCTGCCCAAATTTTTTTTTACTAAAATATTGCATCTCAATGGGTCAATGTCTCTATCTCTCTTGTTAACTCCTTCTTTGTTTTTTTTCTTCTTCCTGGCCTTATATGAGAAGTGATATTGTTAGGTGTACACAATAATTAAGGCAAGTGGGTATTTTGACCAAGTCACCATTTTTATGCATATTGTCCAACTCCAAAAAGGAGTTGTATAAAAGTGAATGCTTATTGGATTTAAGAATATCAGGTGATGTGTATTTGTGTAATGAGGAAGGGTGTGGCCTGAGGAGATCAACACCCTATATCAACTTGTGCATAATTATTAGGCAGCTTCTTTTCCTCAGGCAAAATGGACCAAAAGAAAGATTTAACTGACTGAAAATTAAAAAATTGTAAGTTTTGCAGAGAGGTGCAACACTCTTGAAATTGCTGTTGTGCTTTTGATGAATTATGAATAATTTATCCAGCAGTACCTCTAAAAATAATATGTTCTGCCAGGTAACACCTGGACAATTAATTCAACCCGCTAAAGGTGCTTGCAAATATAGCAATAATTTATAAAATAATTTAACTGACTTAATAATTGAGTAATTTAGAGCCAACCAAAATCCTTTTCAACAAAACACAAAATTAGATCACTGGAAATATGGAATACAGATTATGAAATAAATTATTTATTTACAATATGTCACATACAGCAAATAATGTAATAGCTGGATTGTAATGCACATAGACATTAGAAAGAGATTATGCAGAGGGTAATAAATAAAAGAGAAGAATTAAATAAATTTCTGGAAGATAAGAGAAGTGTTCAATAAAATAAGTGAGAGATACAGATGGGGAGATAGGCCACGAAAGTATTTAACCACTTCCTGTCTGGACACTTTTACCCCCTTCCTGTCCAGGGCAATTTTCAGCTTTCAGCGCTATCACACTTTGAATGACAATTGCACAGTCATGCAACACTGTACCCATATGAATTTTTTAGCATTTTTTTGAGACAGATAAAGCTTTATTTTGGTGGTATTTATTCACCACTGGGATTTTTATTTTTTTTGCTATGTAAATGAAAAATTCCAAAAATTGTGAAAAAAAGTGTTTTTCTTATAAAATTTTGCAAATAAATAATATTTCATCATAAATCTTGGCCAAAATTTATTTCGTTATCTTTTTAGTAAAAAAAACAAATTAGTTTATAACCAAAAATTATAATTTTTAAACATTTTTTTTTTTTTACATACTGCCACCCTAGCAGTACATGGTGACACTGTACTACTTGTGGGGGGTGATGATTATTTTTTTTTTTTTTACACTTTTTGCTTTTACACCCATATAGGATGTAAAAGCAATCATTTCTCTTTCTTTCTGTCTGCATCCTTGCAGCCATTGAGTGAGCAACTACTGAGTGAGCTGTGATTGGTCACAGCTTGTCACATGATACAAGGCTGTTGTGACTAGCCTTATACCATGTGACCTCTGTGATCATTCAGATTTCACACGTAGTAAGCACCTTGCTTACTACTTTGCATGTGATCACTGATTGGCCAATCAGTGACCACATGATCGGGACCTCGTACAGAGGTCCCGTCCAATGATCAGTGTTTCACTGTGCCTGGAGGACAAAGCAGGCACCGGATTGCGGTGCTGCACGCTCCCAGGGAGCGCGCACAAGCAGGGTGCCACCTGCCAACCCTGCAGTGCCGCCTTCCGGTTGTTTATATACAACGGCCGGACGGGAGGTGGTTAATGAGGGCTCAGAGAAAAAAAAATCTAGGACCTATATAGAGAAAATAAGAGACCACAAAGGAGATTTAATGTATTCAACTAAAGATATAGCTAAAGTGTTTAAAGAATATTATAATAAGCTATATAATATTATCCCCCACAGCTCCATAAGTAAAGATGAAGTAGGAAAAATGGAAAAAAGACTGACATACTTAAAAAAGGCAGGATTACCAAAATTAAGTGAGGAGCAATTAAAATCCCTAGAATCAGCAATAACGTAGGAGGAAATACACTTAGCATTAAAGAGCACAATAGCTGGGAAAAGTCCAGGACCTGATGGATACAGTGAGATATTATAAAAAATATAAAGAATTAGTACCTAAACTGAGGAAATATATGAATGTATTGGGAGAAAAGATGGAAATGAGGAAGGAATCCCTACAAGCCCATGTAGTTCTCATACATAAGAAAGGTAAAGATGATACTCACTGTTCAAGTTACAGACCAATTTCCTTATTAAACAGATACCAAACTATATGCAAAAGTTCTGGCAAACAGGTTGAAAGGCCTAATCTCGGAATGGATACACATAGAACAAGTAGGCTTTGTCCCAGGGAGAGAGGGTAGGCGTCGGGGCATACTCCTAATGAGATGATGGATGGTGTCCTGGGATATTTCCTCTTGAATCTCAACCAGGGCATCACTGAACTCCTGGACAGTCTGGACCAAAACATGATATCCCAGAGGTGTTTTATTGGATTTAGATCAGACGAGTGTGGGGGCCATTCAATGGTACTGATTCCTTCATCCTCCAGGAGCTGCCTGCATACTCTCATCACAAAACCAAGGCATTGTCATGCACCAGGAGGAACCCAGGACCCACTGCACCAGCGTAGGGTCTGACAATGGCTCCAAGGATTTTGTCCTGATACCTAATAGCAGTCAGGGTGCCATCGTCTAGCCTGTAGAGGTCTGTGCATCCCTCCATGGGACCCACCACCAAAACAGCCTGTAACATACAGGCAGCAGAAAGTTCTCCACAACCTTTCACATGCACTCAGGGTTAACCTGTTCTCATATGAGAAAAGCACAGGGTGCCAGACCTGCTAATTCTGGTGTTCAGTGGCAAATGCCAATTGAGCTTTGTGGTGCCAGGCAGTGAGTACAGGGCCCCCTAGAGGACTTCAGGCCCTCAGGCCACCCTCACAAAGTCTGTTTCTGATTGGTCAGACATTCACACCAATAACCTGCTGGAGGTCATTTTGTAGGGCTCTGGCAGTGCTCATCCTATTCCTCCTTGCACAAAGGAGCAGATACCGGTCCTGCTGATGTGTTAAGGACCTTCTATGGCCCTGTCCAGCTCTCCTAGAGTAACTGCCTGGCTCCTGGAAGCTCCTCCATGCTCTTGAGACTGTGCTGGGAGACCACAAACCTTCTGGCAATGGCACGTATTGATGTGCCATCCTGGAGGAGTTGGACTGCCTGTGTAAACTCTGTAGGGTCCAGATATCACCTCGTGCTATCAGTAGTGACACTGACCTTAGCCCAGTGTTTCTCAATTCCAGTCCTCATGGACCCCCAACAGCTCATGTTTTCAGGATTTCCATTATTTTGCACAGGTGATTTGATCAGTTTCACTGCCTTAGTAATTACCACAGCTGTTTCATCTGAGGGAAATCCTGAAAACATGACCTGTTGGGGGTCCATGAGGACTGGAGTTGAGAAACACCGCCCTAGCCAAATGTAAAACTAGTGAAAAAAAAAGTGGGGGGGGGGCCTCCATTTGTAAAAACATCACTGTTTTGGGAGTCATCTCATTGTTGCTGCTCATCTAGTGCACCTAATACTTAATTTCATTAACACCAAAGCAGCTGAAACTAATTAACAACCCCCTCTGCTACTTAACTGACCAGATCAATCCCTGGCATTTAATTGACTTTATGCTATACTCTGATTAAAAATTGTTCCCTTAATTTTTTGAGCAGTGTAGTTGTATAATTCTGTGCACTGATGCCCAATAATTGTGCAGATATTCTCCTAAGCCAAACCCTCATTTATATTAACCTAAATATTCAGGTTTGATGCTTAACATTTTGGATTGACCAAGAGCACTGTAATTGTTCAATAATTAAATTAATCCTCAAAAATACAACTTGCCTGATAGTGATGCAGTGAGTTTGTACATGCATAGTATTTTTTTTTTCCTTTTAGAAAAGGGACAGAGCAGGGGATGTGTTGTCTGGGTGCTTCCATGTGATGTTTTGGACACTTCCATGTTTTATTTCGTGCTCTGCATAGCATTCTGCCACTGGTCATGTTGCTATTTCACTGGCTGTAACTAGTGGGAAAAGAGTCAGAAAAGCAGTGTGGGAATGTCAGTAGCCTGCACCTGTAAAAGTACTGCTGTTTTGGAGATATTGTTATTCATCTAATGGACCCATTAACTTCATTAACACCAAAGCAGATAAAACTAATTAATAACCACCTCAGCTATTTAAAAGACAAGATCAATATCCCAGCTGCTTTGTTGACTTTATGCTATACACTCTGATTAAAAAGTATTCCTCATTTTGAGCAGTGTATATACACTTCCCTGTGCAGGCACTATAGCTTTCACCTAAAACTTATATAAACATATACTTAGTGGGATTTTATTATTTATTTTTAAGCAAGGATATGTAGCAAAACACATTTTGGCGCAAATTTGATTCATTTATTTTTTTTATGGGATGCTTTATAGCAAAGTCAAAACCGTTTCTTCAAAATTGTCAGTCGTGTATAACACAAAAAATAAACAGAGGCAAACAAAATCTAACTGTAGGAGGGGAAAAATAACACCACAAATGTAACTTATGTACAGTGCTACATCAGTTTACAAGCACCTCAGTTAAAGTAATTTTCAGTTTATGAATGAAAATAATACCCTGGTTTTCAAATTTTTTTGTGCAATACAAAGTATATGTCAGTGCTGATTTTTAAATGCAATTGCTGGCTTTTTTTCCCCCGACACTAGCACACATAATTAGTTGTTACTTTACCCACAGTTAACGGAATCTTTGTTTCCATTAAGAAACATTCTTGCTTAACTCTGGGAAATAAACTAAGAACTTTTAGCTCGGGGAAGAGTGACAGCTGAATTTGAGCTATAAAATAAGTATGCAGCGCTTATATATGTATAATCAAGTGATGGAAAAAATGAATAATTAAATTATGCACAATAACATATGTTAGATAACTCAGTCCTTATAATAAAGTGATTAAGTGCAGGTGTTCCAACAGTCCATGATCAAGAAAACCGTGACTCTTGTGTTGTTGTGAATGTACAAACAATGCACTAACCAGATAGCGCATAAACGGGCTCACATGGAAATAATGAGCCCCAAGAAAGCTTCTGATCGGGTAGTAGGTCTTTAATGGTCAAAATTCCAGCATAAACAGAGAAATAAAACTTACATCTGGATCTGATAAGTCAACCAATCAGGATGGCCTTGCGGTATATGCACACAGGTCAGGGGCACCTCTCTGACGCGTTTCGTGTAAAAACACTTCCTCAGAGGACTATCAGAAGCTTTCTTGGGGCTCATTATTTCCATGTGAGCCCCTTTTTGAAGGTTCCTAAGGATTTGGAGGATATAGGACTTCCCCTTTTCCCCTGCTGACAATGGCCCTGGTGGAATGCTTAAGAATACACCTAGACTGATGACATCTAGTGGCCGACTTGCTGATGACATCTGCCTGGTATCACAAGTCCAGAGCACCAGGAGCAGGTCTTAATTGCTCCATGCGCAATTTATGCGCTATCTGGTTAGTGCATTGTTTGTACATTCACAAAAACACAAGTCACGGTTTTCTTGATCATGGACGGATGGAACACCTGCACCTAATTACTTTATTATAAGGACTGAGTTATCTAACATATTTAACATGTTATTGTGCATAATTTAATTATTCATTATTTTTCAATCACTTGATTATACATATATAAGCGCTGCATACTTATTTTATATTTCCATACTGGGTTGAAAGGTTGCCTTTATGCTAGCGGCTTTATATTTGATTATTGTTCCCAGCACTCAATTACTACTTTCTCATGAATTTGAGCTATAGTGAAGTAGGGGGCAGGAGTGGTAATTACATTTAAAAACCAGCACCATAATAAATAAAAAAAAACCCCAGTGGAGGGTCTGGTATGAATTTTGAGGGGAACTCAATGCCAAAATTAAAAAAAACAAAATGGTGTGGAAAGTTCCCAATATCAATACCAGACCCTTATCTAAGCATGCAATCCAGCAGACCAGGAAAAAGGTGAGCAGAAGCAGGCCCACCTCCCCAAACCATACCAGGCCACATGGAGGGTGCTTTGGGGCAGGGAAGCTCCCCCCCCAAGCTCCTTGTCCCCATGTTGATGGGGACAAGGGCCTCTTCCCCATAACCCTGGCCAGTGGTTGTGGGGGTCTGCAGGCAGGGAACTTACTAGAATCTGGAAGCCCCTTTTAACAAGAGGGGCACCAGATCCCAACCCCCATGTGAATGAGTAGGAGTACATGGTACCCATACTCAAAGAAAACAAAAAGTGGAGTGAAAAAGAGACAGGATACGGTCTAACAAATTCTTAATTAACTAGCTGCCGACCGCAGATAGCCGAATGACGGCTGCACTGCGGCCAGCCAGTTTTGAGTGGACGTCGTATGACGTCCTCCCACAACGGGCTCTCCTGCGCGCCCCAGGGGGCACGCACCCAGCCATCTCCGTGATCGCTGTCTCCTACAGACACAGCTGATCACGTGATGTGGTAAAAGGCCAATCACAGCGGCCTTTTACCACGTGATCAGTGGTGTCCAATGACAAGCTGATCACAGGGAAATGCAAGTGCCGGTTCTCGGCTGCACTTTCCTCGCGCTGTCAGATCGTGAGGAAAGTACTGCAGAGAACCGGCAGTTGTCAGAGCGGGGATCAGCACCGATCATCAGGGCACTGATGATCAGTGCCCTGATGATCGGTGCCCAGCAGTGCCACCCGCAAGTTCCGCCCACCTGTGCCCAGCAGTGCCACCTACCTGTGCCCAGCAGTGCCAACCACCTGTGCCCAGCAGTGATGCCAGTCAGTGCCGTCTATCAGTACCCATCATCAGTGTCACCTAACAGTGCTGCATATTAGTGCCGCCTATCCGTGACACTTCATTAGTGCTGTCTTTCAGTGCCGCCTATTCGTGCCACCTCATTAGTACTGCCTATCAGTGCCCTTTAGTGCTGCCTATCAGTGCCCATCAGTGAAGGAGAAAAAATACCTGTTTGAAAAAATTTATAATAGAAACAAAGAAACTTTTTTTTTTCACATTTTATATTTATAGCGCAAAAAGTAAAGCGCCCAGTGGCAATTAAATACCACCAAAAGAAAGCTCTATTTGTGAGAAAAAAAAATGATCAAAATTTCATATGGGTACAATGTTGCATGACCGTGCAATTGTCAAAGTATGGCAGCGCTGAAAGCTGAAAATTGGCCTGGTAAATAAGGGGGTATAAGTGCCTGGTAGGCAAGTGGTTAAAAGAAAGAAAACTAAGAATGTCCCCCACAGTAGATCCAAAACGTCAATGATGATGCCCACTGTCAAGAAAGAAGAAAAAAAAGACTCCACTTCTGACTATGGCTTCCAGCCTTCTACCTGCTCTGGTGGTTTGACAGTTCTTAAATAAAGATCACCCGAGTGACCCTGTCCCATGTGACATCATTAATGTCACATGTCCCCAGGTGGCCCCACCACTTACAGACTTAAGAAATGTCAAACCACTGGAGCAGGCAGAAGACTGGAAGCCATAGTCTGAAGCTGAAACATTAACACATGGTTGTCACCACTAAAATACCACGACTCGATAAAATAACGCATGTGGTATTGTAGTAGCATTTACTTTTTTCTGATCTCCGCAACAGATTAATTGGTTTTCAATGCATTCCTATGGGAAACAGCTTTTCGGTTTACAAATTTTTCACTATATGAAAAGTCCAGCAAAACGCATTAAATTTGTAAACTGAGGTATTACTGTACAGCGTTGCATGACTACACAATCAAAGTAACAGTGCCATAATCGAAACAAATGGCCTGGTTTGGGGGTGGGGGGGGGGGGTTGAGAATCTTCCAGCGCTGAAGTGGTTAATGCAAGAGACGTTTGTAGGGCTGTAAGTGTCAATGGACTACAAGTGCATGGACATCACCACATTTGTGTTCCATGGAGAACTACAAGTCCCAACTTCACAGAGATGCACCAATTTTAAAATTTAACAGGGGCCAGCAGGCCTAAACATGTATGAAACATTAAAAAGATGGAGGTAGCCTTTAAATACACAAACAAATCAACGACACCATTGATTTGCAGAGCCTAGACCAAGGGTCTGCTGTGTTCCCCAAACCAGGTTCAAGGCCCCTCTAAGTACTTGACAGACCACTTAACTTCAAAGCATACACTGTCCTAGTTAGATTCGTGCAGGTATCAATAGTACCCAAAATCCATCACACACACCCCCTCAACCACCAAATCAAAGTTGCACCTGCCATACTTTATACATTCCCATGTGTTTGGCAGCCTACTGAAATAAATGGGCTGTTAAAACGTAAAGTGCAAATTATGTGTTCCAGGGTGAAGCTGCTCCAAGACTGAAACCAGGACCAATAATAATCAATCCTGTCTAGCATATTTAGCAGAGTAGTGGATTTGAAACTAATAAGCACAACAGAAAGGGTTTACACACCTGTCCTACAATCCACATTTTTTGCTTTTGCAAAGATGGAGCTGCCTGTAGTGTTCTACACATTTGACTTTTCTGGGAGTGGTGGATTCCTGTGACCCCTGCTGTCTACAGAACATCAGCAGAACGCACTATGGTTCTGATTCCTCGTGTCACTACAAGACAGACTACATTTGACAAACCTGAATGTGAAGTCGCTAATGCTGCAAGAGAGCAGACTGGAGCAACATACAGAAAACCAGTAAGCCTACTGACTTTACCAGTATCTACCATTCTTTAAAAACACAAGTGAAAAATTTAGAAGTCACCATTAGCCCAACAGTTAGGTTTAAGCATGTTTAAAGTGAGCCATGAATGCATCTCAGAGGATATGGGTAACAGTTGGCTATTTTCTTCAGTTGTTTCAGAAGAGGGAGCCAAATTCTCATCACAGATGACAAATTCATGCAACACATACACAAAAAAAATATTCACATTAAGAAAACCACACCATTTATAGCAAAGCATTTTTACTGCCAAGCCAAAGTAATTGACCAGAGGGCACAAATGGAAGAACTCTGAAACTATCCAGCATGTGTCTTGCTTCATAGTACATTACCAAGCTCCAGGACATTACTACTTTGCTTGCTGAGCATGCTGTCATTTGCACAGACTCCAAGAAGCCATTAACTTTACAGTGAATAGCAGTAAAGTAAGCACCCAACCTCTGCTCAACTACAGCCAATAGCATTTATTCAGTACAGTATCAATTACTGGGAGTTAAAGTACAAGCTTGTGATCTGTGCCAACAAGACTGGTAGAAGCCTATAAAGGCAAAGTATTTCTCTACAACCATAAGACCATCTTATAACCTTCAACTACAGCTAGTTTCTCCTGCTTACACAATTTTACAGACAAGAGCAGACAGGCTGGTTTGAACATTTAAAAAACTGCTGATCTACTGGGATTTTTACACACAACCATCTCTAGGGTTGAGGGAATGGTCCAAAAGAAAATATCTAGTGAGTGGCAGTTGTGTTGACAAAAATGCCTGTCAGAATGGGCAGACTGGTTCGGAGCTACTGCAAGGCAACAGTAACAACCACTTGTGACAACCAAGATAAGCAGAATACCATCTTGGAATGCACGTTAAACCTTGAAGCAGATAGGCTGCAGCAACAGAAACCACACCAGGTGCCACTCCTGTTAGCCAACAGGAAACGGAGACTACAATTTGCACAGGCTGACCAAAATTGGAAAAACGTGGCCTGGTCTGATGAGTCAGTTGTAACATTCAGATTGCAGGGTCAAAATTTGGCTTAAATATGAAAGCGTGGACCTAGCCTACCTTGTATTAATGGTTCAGGCTGGTGGTGGTGTAATGGTGTGGGGGATATTTTCTTGGCACAAGTTGTACCTATAAAGTGGCCGATTAGTATTTAGGGCCTGTGTTGACTGACTGATTCACTTCAAGGATGTTTTGGATTCCTATTCAAGTCTATATCAATTCTAAAACCTGTCTGAAGTCAAAAGCACCCATCAACTCTAGAATTATTTCCAAAGCATTTTAACCTGATGCAGTCAAACCCAAGACCTGTTCACCCAGGTTCTAAGGGTAGTAACTAGCTCCCCTTAACTCAGATTCCAAGAACATCTCTACCAATTCAATGGTATGCCACAGCTTATAGAATGCTATAAATGAATGCAGTAAAAAAAGATGACACGAGACACTGCACTCAAGTCAAATGTTTATTTAGATGTTTATTTCTTGGACTTGAAATATTCTTCAATGACATCTTTGGCCTGGGACTCCTTGCCATAGTCCTGAAAGAATAAATAAATTCATCTTAACAGAAGAATAAAAATAGGTAAAAAAGGAAAATCATACTATAGATCAAGACTTGTAGCCATCTTCAGGGACCTTGAAAACCATAGGGTGGTCTCAAGGCTCGTACAATGGCATTGCTCTTGCCACTATAATTGACTAAACAGTAGTAAAACTATGTTCAGTTTCGCAACAGAAATAATGGCAATAAAATGAATTTGTACTAACTTAATAGAAACATGGGACCCTTCCAGCCCCATTGTATATCTAGTGCCAATACATGACCATGTGTCCATATTAGATTCACTGAACTGCAAGCTTGGAGGTCAGCTTATAAGCATGTGGTAACCCAATATAGATAATGAAGAATCTAAAATTGCAAACAGTCTCTTCATTAGAACATTAATTCACATCCTCTTGCAAATATGATTTGGCAGTGCGGTACTGTGTGCAGTACTTTCCCAGCTCAGTGCAAGACACTGCACACAAGCCAATAGAATTCTATAAAATGTCACTGAGTGACATGTCAAAGTTAATTTTAAGTGCAATGCACTGGCATCGGCACATAATTGCTCTGGTCTGACCAGGCTACACAACTCTAGGCACTGCAATGGCTGGTGTGAACAAGCCCTTACGCTTGCACTGCCTTTTGAAAACCAATCCTCCACAGCTTGTTTTTCAGAGTGCATTTGGCATGCAGCTGGAAAGAGCCACCTCTTCACTGCCTGTTAACCCTCCCTGTGCATGCAGCCTTTAAAGAACTGTCAGACAAGCCCTAGGCCAGGGGTAGGCAACCTGCAGCTCTTTAGCTGTTGTGGAACTACATTTCCCATGAGGCATTGCAACATTACAAAACTGACAGTTACAGCCATGACTTGCAGAGGCATGATGGAACTTGTAGTCTTGCAACAGCTGGAGAGCCGTAGGTTGCCCTACCACTGCCCTAGGCTAAACTACTGGGCCTTCATCCTAAACAGTTACACAAAGCTTGTCCAGATTACCTGCCATGCAGTACAAGGCAGAATACAGCTGTGCAACATGTGCTTTTAATGCTTTGTCATATGAAAGTTCAGGTTGCATGTCACATCACTCACACTGATTACGACAATGTCTGGCTGCTGTAAGCCACAAAAGTAATCAGCCAACACCAGGAGGAAGGGATCACATGTTGCTGACAGGATGAAGGCACCTAGCAGCATCAAAGCTTGCCTGGCCACCCCCCCATTCCATTGATCAGAGACGCAACTCAGTGATGCCAACAGGTAATGGCAGACTGAACATGCTTAGCAGCACCACCCTTCCATGTGGGATCAATTATAAAAAGCGGTTTATCACCCCATTAGTTAGCAAGGCTTACAAAAACCTGTTCTGCAGGGAAAATGTAAATTACTTCTACCATCAAGAAGTAAAAAGACCCACAGTCCAACTTACCTTGACAACAACACAACTGCAACCAACCACTTTGCGAGGCTTTCCTTCCCTGTCAATTTTACAGAGGCCGACCCATTCACCAAGTTTTTTGCTGTCATCAACCTAAACAAAATCCTTAGTTAATATTTTAATTACTTCAAATTGTTAAAATTAATGTCCCTTACTAGTTAGCTGCAACTCAGAAAATAAGGGTAACATTTTGGCCTTTTCCTCACAGTATTCAGTAGAGGGAGCCAAATTTTCATCATGTACAGCACAAGCTGACGTTTTCCCTGGTTACCATTTTACAGCTATTGGGACTGATTCACTAAAGTTCTTTGCAAGGTTAATTTGTATTAAATCTTCATTACAGTTCTAAGATATAAGGTTGGTTAGCACTAACCAGCAACTGAAGTGCTGCCTACATGGCTGATCCCATGTTAGCGAATATTTAGGTTTACACTTTTCCATACAAAATAAAAGCAATTTTAACATAAGCTGTTGCCTGCCCAAATGACCTTCAGCATTATAAAAATACATGCCTGATCCTGAATGGCCCAACTGCTGCACAGGAGAGGGTAGGCATCATTGAATAGGGGTTAGGTAGGGTATACCAGTCCTCCTGGTCCTTTGGCCCTTATACCCATGAAACAGCTTCAAGTGGAACTTTACCCATAACAACTTTAAATATTGTTCTTTAGCAAGAAACATTCCATGTTAATTATGCTAACAAAACTGGTGTGTTGTAATGTTTACATAGCTATACCTGCAAAAGGGGCCAGGCTAAAGTGATCTAGCAGGATTTAAATTTTCTGACTAAAGTCCTACTTTAAGTCAGCCAATATATACCTAAAGTGTGGAGGGACAAACAGAATGGAATTTTATGCCAGGGGCCATATCCAGCATTTCACTAATCACAAGTTACTTTAGAAGTCATGCATCCCTCAGTAAATAATAATGCAGGGTACAATAGTAGTTGGGGGGGAGGGGGTTGAGGCAGGAAACCAACACCTTACCTTGATCAGATTGATCTGATGCTCAGCACAAAGTGCCTCAACCAGCTTCACATACATTGGTTCATCGCAGTTGGATGCCAGTACACAAAGATGGGCTTGGCGTCTGGGGAAAATAGCACACAGTTTATGCCAATAGCTGGGCATACATATTTTCTGCATTTCTAAAGTCTTAATACAGGCTTGTCAGTTATGTTTCTCACTCATGAAAAGAGTGAAGGGGTATCCGACAATATTGAAATCATCATTCAAGCACTGGAAAACCGGATTCATGAAATCCCACTAAAAATTAGCTAGATAAAAATTTACATTTTACACAAACTGTCAGATTGCTGTCAAATGTCTGTACACAACTATGGGAATAGCAGGGGAGGTAGCAAACATTAGACTAGTTACAGAAAATGCCCAGGTAATATAGCAGTAGCAATATTACCAGTATAAAGGGCTATCAAACCATGTCAACAAAAGTCGCCCTGTAAGATTATGTACTCATTTAGCCTTTATGCAGATTTACTTGGTAATTCTCCCAGACAATCAAAAGCCCTGAGACTGACTAGGCGCCACCTTCTTGGATACAATGTCAGCAGCCCCAACTGTCACTCAAGTGAGCATTTCACCTCTCCCCTCAAAGATGTAAAGGATCCTGCACAGGATAGTCACCCCCACGAGATGACTGATATCCAAGGTAGAGGTCTGTTACTAAAAATGACTGTAAAAAAGTCAAACTTTCTAACAAGTTTAAAAGCATGCTGCAAGTGAATATGTATGAAAAAGAAAACCGGGCAGGTAAGCATTTAAGATAATTGTTTGCTTGGACAAAGACCCTGTCACCAACTAAGTATTGGGATATGGCAGAGGTCCCCCCACCTCTGGTGACAGATTTCAATGATCAGTTTAACTCAACCTCACCATCTAAAGGCCCATTAACACCTACACTTTAACGGAAATTATGAGAACTCCCCAAAAGCAAAGGTGTGAATGAGCTCTAAAGGGCTACAGAGTCCCCCTTTTTAACACTATGCAAGCAAAGAAAATCAGTGCTGAATATTAGTGATGCACAGATATACTGGCAGCCAAGAAAAGTTTATTAGCATTTTGGCGATAGAAAAATAGTGCCGATAATTGACTTAAACTCAAAATTGTATCCCATTGACTTCCACAAAAAAAAAAACATTTAAGTTTCTTTTAATTAGATATATATATATATATATATATATATATATATATATATATATATATATATATATATATATATATATATATATGTATTCATTTTATTTTTTAATTTGAGTGTTACATTCAATAAATTTTAAGTTAGCAGACTATTTTTTTTAAATTCATTTAGATTTGTGATCTTAATTAAAAAATCTATTACAATTATATATATAAAAAATATGTCGATTTAGGTTTTCGGCAAAGTGCATTATGAATTTTCAGCTTTAATCCAGAAATTGTTTCAGTGCACCACTACTGAATATTCAACTAATCAGGTTTTTCTACACAAGTGGTTCACACTACACATTACCCCACATTCAATGTATAGCATGCTAAAGACCATGGTCAATGGGCTTCCAATTAAATGCAACACGGAAAATACTTGGCATACACTAGTTTAAAACCAGTGCAGATGAACCAGGACCATCACTCAAAAGAATTTCAGTCATTTGAAATTCAAACTGAAGACAGGTAGACTTACTTGTCAAGGGCCTTGGCAGCTTCACGAATCCCACGAGCCAGGCCATCGTGTATAAGTGCGGTCTTGAGCACTTCTTGGAGAGCGGTGTTAATATCCATTACACCTCCAGCAGAAATGCTGCAAGATAATCAAACAATGCTGACTTTTTTTTTTTGAGGTGGAAGAACAATGAAACTCACAGATAAAGCTACAGTTATGTCAGATCCAGTGTCTCACTCATTGGGAGTGAAGGGGTATCCGACTTTATATAGTAACATCATTCATATACTGTAGCATGATCAGTTATCACTTCTAAAAAAATCCCACTAAACTGCCCATAACATGTATACACTGCCCAAAAAGTTGTAGCTGGCACACTTTAGTGTTCCCCATTGTTGGCATATCTACAGCCCATGTATTCTTACCTCACTTCCTGACGTGACAGTAACAAAGCACAGGAAGGGATATCCAGTGCATTGATGAGGACACAGCAACAGAAGCACCTTTGCTAGATTAGAGGGGGGCCAAAATAGTGTCCAAAGTGCGGGCCACAGATTTCCAAAGGGCAGCACCACAACAGCATACTTTCATGCTAAGGTGCAATGTGTCAAGACTACAGTATTATACAGTATTTATAAAGCACCAATGGTTCGCTCAGCGCTGTACATTACAGAGGGGGACAGAATAATACCAATACAATGCAAAACATGAGGGGATCGAGGGCCCTGCTCTTTCGAGTTTACAATCTAGGAGCCTAGATTGTAAGCTCGAAAGAGCAGGGCCCTCGAACCCCACGTGTAGTGTACTGTTACTGTCTTGTCTCATGTTCTGTCCCCCTTTGTAATGTACAGCGCTGAGCATACCCTTTGGCGCTATATAAATACTGTATAATAATAATAATAATAATAATAATAATAGGAGGGAGGGGATGGTGGCACAGGAGGAGATAGCTGTGGGGGATGGAGTGGTAGGAAGAGTGGAGGAGGTCGGCAGGTTGTGGGGTAGGCTTCCCTGAAGAGATGGGTTTTCAGGGTGCGCCTAAAGGAGAGGAGAGTAGGTGATAATCTGATGGGTTGGGGCAGGGAGTTCTAGAGGATGGGGGACACCCTGGAGAAGTCCTGGAGGCGAGCATGGGAGGAGACCAGGGAACTAGAGAGAAGGAGGTCTTGTGAGGAGCGGAGTGTGCGTGCTGGGCGGTACTTGGATATTAGGTCAGAGATGTAGTTTGGGGCAGTATGGTGGACAGCTTTGTACGTCAGTGTTAGGATTTTGAATTTGATCCGTTGCGCAATCAGAAGCCAGTGGAGGGATTGGCAGAGGGGGGTGGCGGAGATGGAGCGGTTGTAAAGGGGAATGAGTCTGGCAGCCGTATTCAGGATCGACTGAAGCGGGGATAGCCAGCGGCGAGGCAGGCCAGTGAGGAGGGAGTTGCAGTAGTCGAGTCGTGATATGATGAGGGAGTGGATGAGCTGTTTAGTGGTTTCTGGGGTTAGGAACGTGCGTATTTTGGCGATGTTGCGGAGGTGGAGTCTGCACGAGTTTGTTAAAGATTAGACTTAGGGGTGGAAGGATAGGTTGGAGTCCAGAATGACACCAAGTACTCTGGCCTGCGGGGCGGCAGGGATGGTGGCGTTGTTGGATGTGACGGAGAAGTCAATGGGGGGTGGTGTCCGGGCTGGGGGAGACAAGAAACTGTTTTGGAGAGGTTCAGTTTAAGGAAGTGGAGCGACATCCAGTCTGATATGTCGCTCAGTAGGTGTGTGATTCAGGCGGAGACCGAGGGGGTGAGGTGGGGGGTTGAGAGATAAATTTGTGTGTCGTCGGCATAGAGGTGGTAGTTGAAGCCGTGAGAGTGTATGAGTTGGCCAAGGGAGGAGGTGTAGATGGAGAAGAGAAGGGGTCCGAGGACAGAGCCTTGAGGGACCCCAACAGAGAGGGGGAGGTGGTAGCATTATAGGTAACACTGAGAGCGTTGTGACAGGTAGGATGAGAGCCAGGAGAGAGCAGAATCTGAGGCTGAGGGAGTGTAGTTTTTTGAGGAGGAGGGGGTGGTCGACTGTGTCGAAGGCCACAGAGAGGTAAAGGAGTAGGAGCACTGGATAGTGGCCATTAGCTTTGGCGGTTAACAGGTCGATGGAGAGTTTGAGTAAGGCAGTTTCGGTGGAGTGACTGTAGCCGGACTGTAGGGGATCGAGGAGGTGGTTGTTGAGGTGAGAGCATAGGCAGGTGTAGACTAGGCACTCGGAGTTTAGCTGTAAATGGGAGCAGGGAGATGGGTCTGAGGTTGTTTGGGTCACTGGGGTCCAGGGAGGGCTTTTGGGGGTGATGTGTGCATGTTTCAGAGGGGAGGGGAAAGTGCCGGAGGAGAGGGAGAGATTAAAGATGTGGGTGAGGGAGCGTAGGATGGAGGGGGAGGGAGGTCATAGGAGTTGTGAGGGGATAGGGTCGAGGGGGCAGGTGGTGAGGCGGGCATCAGAGAGGATCTTGGAGACTTCCTCGATGGTAGTAAGGACAAAGGTGCAGAGTGTTGGGGGGACTTCAGTATGAGGAATGTAGGGTGGGGTGGAAGTGGAGGTCAGAGCAGTGGTGGGGCCGTGGGAGAGGGGTGATGAGGGGGTAGTTGAGTGAGGGTGAAGGGGGTTGGAGGGAGTTTGAGCAGCGACAAAGTCCCTGCGGATTATGTCGAGGGAGTGAGGGGGTAGCTGTGTGAGAGAGGACACCGGCGAGTGCGGCTGCTGCCAGCACACAACCCTCCCCAAGCAGTGGTGACTGCAGCTACCAGCACACCGCCCTCCCCAAGCACTAGTGCCTGCAGCTACTATCAGCACACCACCCTCTCCAAGCACTAGTGCCTCTGCAACTGCTACCAGAACCCTCCCCAAGCACTAGTGCCAGCAGCCACAATAGTATATTGTCCAACAAAAACAGAAGTCGCAGCCCTGCAATACACACTTGTAGCCTTGATACTAAGAGCAGCCTGTAGAGCGGGACATCCAGTACTGAGCATACACTACACCTGGAGTCTATGTCCACCAATGCTCTGTGTGGGCAGCTCTGGGCTGACTGATGCTGGATAACCCGGGCATAGGACAGGAAGTAGTTCTACCCCCAGGACATGCTCTGACCGTCTCCGGCAAGTCTGTCCTCACTAGACCGACACCGGCCGCTCGGTATTCCTGGACACAGCCTACAAGTCAGGATCCAGACAGTGCGCCGGTCCAGTCACAGTATTAGAACACATGACTGACACTATAACCCGGGATGGAGGCACTCACCCTTCCTCGGCCATCCTCGATGTCTAATGGATGTTCGGCGTTACTCCGCTGCAATACAGACACAAACGACAAGCATTAGCAATGCCCATGGGGTGGCCGCTCTTCCTGGGCTCAGGGCGGGCGGGATGCCAGACATTTCCAACAGATTGTAACTTGCACGGTGCTT
This sequence comes from Staurois parvus, assembly GCF_062004578.1. Lineage (NCBI taxonomy): Eukaryota > Metazoa > Chordata > Amphibia > Anura > Ranidae > Staurois > Staurois parvus. The sequence continues at coordinate 7,059,590 of NW_028317961.1, read as the reverse complement.
CCCTTCAGCGCCGCCATCACTTACCCAACCTGCTCCACAGCATGAAGGAAAGAGAAAGAGGCGCGCTGACGTCACTTATTTATAGAACGCCATCCACTGCTCCGCCTTTCAGCGTGAGGACAAAGAGGAGTACTGCGTACTGTAAAGGAGGCACCTTCCGCCATTTTGCTTGAGGGCTGCAAGACAGCTGCCATGATTCTTATGAGAAACAAAGTTACCCTCATATTTTTTGTGTATTGAACCTGTACAAAAGGCCTATTTCCCCTGTACAGATCATTAGTAAGACCTCGTCTGGAATTTGCAGTTTAGTTTTGGGCACCAATAAAAAGAACATTTGGGTACTGGAGAAAGTACAGAGAAGGGCAACCAAACTGATAAGAGGCATGGAGGAGATCAGCTATGAGGAAAAATTAAAGGAAATTAATTTATTCTCTCTTGATAAAAGGATATTAAGTGGGGATATGATCTCCATGTATAATACTTAAGGGGGGGATATAATCTCCATGTATAATACGTAAGGGGGGATATGATCTCCATGTATAATACGTAAAGGGGGATATGATCTCCATGTATAATACGTAAGGGGGGATATGATCTCCATGTATAACACGTAAGGGGGGATATGATCTCCATGTATAATACGTAAGGGGGGATATGATCTCCATGTATATTACGTAAGGGGGGATATGATCTCCATGTATAATACGTAAGGGGGGATATGATCACCATGTATAATACGTAAGGGGGGATATGATCTCCATGTATAATACGTAAGGGGGATATGATCTCCATGTATAATACGTAAGGGGGGATATGATCTCCATGTATAATACGTAAGGGGGGATATGATCTCCATGTATAATACGTAAGGGGGGATATGATCTCCATATAGTTCTGGCTAGCTCAGTGGATTGCTTTAAAAAAAGGCCTGGATTATGTCCTAGATACAGAGAATATAACTGGATACTAACATTGATAGGTAAAGTTGATTTAGGGAATAGTCGATTGCTTCTTGGGGGATCAGGAAGGAGTTTTTTTCCCTGCAGGAGCAAATTTGATCATGCTTTGCTGGGATCTTATGCCTTCATCTGGATCAATTGTGGGTATAGGATTATAAATTTTTATTTATGGTTGAACTTGATGGACTTTTGGCTTTTTTTGGCCAGACAAACTATGTAACTATATAAAGGCAATTATGGAGGATATTAATATAAAATCCCATTAAAATGATAAGCTGGCATGCTGATTAAAGTGGTAGTAATTTTCTTAAAGAACAACAAAAAAAAGCCCAACTGCAATTTAATGTTATAATGTGCTAATATGCACCACATGCTAGCACATTATGGTATAGTTACCTTAAACTGAAGCCCTCCAGTGGCATGCTGTCACTGCTGCCAGGGGTTCCATCTTCACCCGGTCTTCCATCCGAGTTCGCGGGCTTCAGCTGTATGAATGGCCAAGTCACAATGATGTGGTCAGGAGTCACGGTCATGACCATGGCACAGAACTCTGAAGGGATGACACAGGTATGCCATCCCTTCAGAGCACATGCGCCATTGACGTCACCAGCTGCATCCCATGTGAATATCTCCTAAAATTTAGCAGATATTCACTGTACCTACAGTTATGCCTTATTATAGACTTATCTGTAGGTTCAAGTTAAAGTGTAACTTTACTCATAACAATTGATAAAAATAATGTTTCTTAGCAAGGAACATACATTCCACATTAAAGTGGTACTAAACCCACAATAGTAAAATAAGTCTGTATATGCAGTAAAGCATGCTTTTTATACTGACCGTGGAACCTAAGGGTGCCTGTAAGGGTGGCATCCTTTTATGACAAACCAATTTATGGGGTATTGTTCTCATTGACTCTCAATAAATTGGTTTTAGCAGGGGTTCCCTCAGACATCAAAACTATCTCAGGAAAGAGAGTTGAGAAAGAATGATCTATAGCAGGGGTCTCCAAACTTTTCAGTACAAGGGCAGTATTGTACACTGCTCAAAAAAAATAATAATAAAAGAAAACTTTTTAATCAAAGTATTGCATCAAGTTAATTAAACTCCTGGGATATTGATCTGGTCAGCTAAGTAGCAGAGGGGGTTCTTAATCAGTTTCAGCTGCCTTGGTGTTATTGAAATTAACAACAGGTGTACTAGATGGGCAACAATGAGACAGCCCCCAAAACAGGAATGGTTTTACAGGTGGAGGCCACTGACATTTTTTTCCCTACTTATCTTTTATTATTCCTTTTCACTAGTTTTGCATTTGGCTAGAGTCAGAGTCACTACTGATAGCATGAGGTGATACCTAGACCCTACAGAGGTTGCACAGGCAGTCCAACTCCTCCAGGATGGCACATCAATACGTGCCACTGCCAGAAGGTTTGCTTTGTCTCCCAGCACAGTCTCAAGAACATGAGAGAGATTCCAGGAGACAGGCAGTTACTCTAGGAGAGCTGGACAGGGCCGTAGAAGGTCCTTAACCCATCAGCAGGACAGGTATCTGCTCATTTGTGCAAGAAGGAATAGGATGAGCACTGCCAGAGCCTACAAAATAACCTCCAGCAGGCCACTGGTGTGAATGTCTCTGAAAAAACAATCTGTCAGGGATCTGTGTTTCTGCCGCGATGCGCCAGGTGGCGCATGCGCAGAACACCGATGCACCCTAGCCAGCGAGCAGCGGGACCTGGGCGATCGCGATGGCCGCGCTTGCGCACTCGAGATCATGGACACGCGCCTGGCACCAATGACAGCACAGGGCGGGCTATTTAAACAGGACAGGAGGTATGTCAAATTGCCGTTTGGTCTTATTTGCTCTGTTCCTGACATCTAATCCTGTGTATATTCCGTTGCCGACCTCTGCATTGTTCATGACCCTGCTGATTGTCTCCTGCTTAACCCCTGGCTTGCCTGACCATCCTTCTGCCTGATCCTCTGTACCGCGCTGCCTGCTAGTTACTGAACCCGTCTTGTGACCCTGATCATTCTCTGCCTACTTCTCCGGTACCTCGCTGCCCGCACGTTGCTGACCTGGCCTTCCTGACAACGCCTCACGTTACCCAGACGATCCATCCATCCATCCCGCACGGGTCGTTCCCTGTTACCAGGTCTGCCAGCCTCTTCACGTCAGACTCCTTTCCCCGCACACCTCTGACGGTGCTCTCTACCATTGCCGGACATACTCAGGGGTCGCAACCTGGTCTCAGTCTGCTCCAAGTCCATCCCCACTATTAGGGGCCCTGGTGAATAAGCAGATTAGAACTTAGACCCTGCGCCCTGAGGAACCCCGTGCTGTGGGCTGCTAGAGACGCCACCAGGCGGTTCGTGACAGTACCAAATGGCCAGATGTCGGAGCCTGGAAGAGGACCATCCCCATTGGAGGATATATGCCAGCACCTGGCGACACTAACCCAGGCAGTAAAGACGCTGCAGGAGGGTTATACCCACTTGGAGGGACGGATTCAGACATTGACTACTTCTGCCCCTGCACTCCAAGACTCGGGTCCCTCATCGTCGGCCGGAAGCCTCCCGGAAACTCCTGCCGGAGCCGCGGCCTCTATGCCCATACCGGAACCTCGAGTACCCACACCAGAGCGGTTTAATGGGAACTGCACTAAGTTTAGGGCCTTCCGCAATGCCTGCCAACCTTACTTCAGTCTGCAGCCAAGGACATTTTCCACGGAATCCGTGAAGGTGGGATTTGTCATTTCACTGCTGCAGGACGAACCCCAGGCCTGGGCCCACCGGTTACTGGAGACCCATCAACCACAACTGGAGTCGGTTTCAACCTTCTTTGAAGCGATGGCACTTCTTTATGATGACCCACAGTGAACAGCTTCAGCCGAATCAGCCCTACAAACACTCAGGGTCGTAGGACGGCCGAGGAGTATGCGGCAAAGTTCAGGCGTTGGATGGGGGATACGCAGTGGAATGACGCGGCCCTGCGCCATCAGTTCCGCATAGGTTTATCCGAGCCATTAAAGGACGAACTAGCCAGGGTGGGCATACCAGCCACATTAGAAGACCTCATCACTCTGGCCATCCAGATTGACCGACGGTTGCGGGAATGCAGGATGGAAAGATCCGGCCAGGGTCAGAGGCCTACATGGGTGTTACCCCGTGTCCCAGTGCAGGCCGCTTTGCCTACTGGGAATCGCTACCTGGAGACAGCAGACGCGCCTGAACCTATGCAAGTGGGGTTAACTTGTCCCTCATTAACGTTCGAGGAACGACAGAGACACGGGCTCAACAATCTGTGCCGGTACTGTGGGGAAGCGGGCCACATGGTACGTTCCTGCCCAGTAAAATTGGGTAAGTGTGCATCTGTTTTTTCTGCCACATCTTCCACTGCCATTAATAGTTCTAGTTACGTAGCAGTACCTGTCTCGTTCCAGCTTCCCGGAAGGACCGTGTCAGCGACCGCAATCGTTGATTCCGGGGCCTGTAGCTGCTTTGTAGATCTAGGGTTTGCAGCACAGTATCAGATTCCCCTACAAACCAAGGAATGTGGATTAAACATCTTTCTGGCCAACGGGTCCCGAATCAAATCGGGAGTGGTAGACTGGGAGACCGCACCTCTCTGTGTTACAGTGAAGGGGCACCATCAAGAGTTCCTTCGTTTGGATGCCATCGCATCTCCTCTGTTTCCAATTATTCTGGGGCTTCCTTGGTTACGGGCACACGACCCCCAGATTAATTGGAAGACCGGGACCCTCCAGTTCAGCTCCCCATACTGTTAGGAGCACTGCTGTCCCCAGGCGCCTTTGGCTCCACGGTCTCTGTTATGCTTAGACACTGACGCAGAATTGACACAACTCATTTCCCCGGCCTACCACAGCTTTCTCGACGTGTTTAGCAAACGAGGAGCGGACAACCTCCCCCCACATAGGGCCTATGACTGCCCGATTGACCTGCTTCCAGGATCTGAGGTACCCTTCGGGCGAATTTTTCCCTTATTGGAGAGAGAATTGGGGGTACTCAAGGAGTATATAGATGAGAATCTCCAGAAGGGGTTCATCCGCCCTTCCACGTCCCCGGCCGGGGCGGGAATTTTCTTAGTTGAGAAGAAAGATAAATCCCTGAAACCCTGCATGGACTACAGGGAACTCAATAAGATCACGGTACAGAACCGCTACCCACTTCCCTTGGTACCAGAATTATTTCAGAGGCTCAGGACAGCATCCATTTTTACAAAATTGGATCTAAGGGGGGCTTACAATTTGGTCCGCATTCGGGAGGGAGATGAGTGGAAGACTGCCTTCCATACTAGGTTTGGGCATTTTGAGTATCTGGTAATGCCCTTCAGTCTGTGCAATGCCCCAGCAACCTTTCAGCACTTCATTAACAATGTGTTCAGAGATTTTTTTGGACATTTTCGTGGTCATCTATCTAGATGACATCCTGATCTTCCCTGGAAGAGCATAGAGGTCACGTTAGAAGTGTGCTGGGACGGCTCTGTGTACATGGGCTGTACGCACAGGCAGAGAAGTGCAGTTTTGAGCAACACAGCATTTCCTTCTTGGGACTAATCACTTTCACTACTGGGGTAGCCATGGACCCCCAAAAGATCTCTGCAATTCTGGAATGGCCGGTGCCGGTGGGCAAGAAGGGTGTGCAGCGATTCATTGGCTTCGCCAATTTTTTTAGAAAATTTATCAAAGGCTCTTCAGGCCTCGTGTCCCCCATCACCCAACTCACCAAACAAGGAGTGTGTTTTCGGTGGACACCTGAGGCACAGATGGCCTTCGAGTCCCTGAAGAGGCTGTTCACCGAGGCCCCCATATTGAGCCATCCGGATTCCTCGTTACCCTACATTTTAGAGGTGGACGCGTCTGAAAACGCGGTAGGGGCTGTACTATCCCAGAGGAAGGGCATCAAGGAACTGATGCACCCCGTGGCATTATTCTCCAGAAAACTGTTGTCGGCGGAGAGGAATTATGATATTGGGGACCGGGAACTTCTGGCCATCAAGGAAGCATTAGAGGAGTGGAGGTACCTACTGGAGGGAGCCATGCACCCAGTCCTAATCTTCACGGACCACAAGAATCTGGAGTACCCTAGGACGGCAAAGCGCTTGAGACCACGTCAGGCTAGGTGGGCACTCTTTTTCTCTAGGTTTGTGTTCCACATAACATACAGGCCCGGATCAAAGAACACAAAACCTGACGCACTCTCGCGTATGTTTGAAGACCCTGAAGAACCCCACAAACCGGACACCATCCTGTCTTCTGGGAATTTCCTTGCTTTACAGACCGAACTACGGTCCCAACTACAGGCTGCGTCCGTAGGAATGCCGAGCCCACCAGGAGTTTCTTTGCAACGTAAGGAAGGACTTTGGTGGAAGGAGGGACAGATCATGGTGCTCGAAGAGTCCCGCACCGCAGTCTTGGGTCACTGCCATGATCATCCTCTGGCTGGCCACTTTGGGGTACGGAAGACATTGGAACTGCTGCAACGTGTGTTCTGGTGGCCCAGCATGACTAAGGATTGTGAAGCGTACGTGAAAACCTGTGCGGTCTTCCAGAGAAACAAGCCTTCCAGGAGCAAGGCCTGGGGTCTGCTACGACCCTTACCCATACCTAACAGACCATGGGAGATGATCTCCATCGACTTCATTGTGGAGCTCCCACCATCCCAAGACCATACCGCCATTTTCGTGGTGGTGGACCGCCTGTCTAAAATGGCCCATTTCCTGCCTCTGAAGAACACGCCATCAGCTGCAGAGACAGCGCAAGTCTTCGTAAAGGAAGTGGTAAGACTTCATGGGGTCCCAAAGGACAGATAGAGGGGTTCAGTTCACCTCTAAATTCTGGAGAGCACTGTGCGAGACTCTGGGAATCAAACTGTCGTTATCTTCGTCATACATCAACGAGGTGGCATATGAACGCGTACTCCCCGAATCCTTTAAAATACACCCAGTTTTTCACGTGTCCTTGTTGAAACCCGTGGCACCGGATTCATTCCCGAACCGGAGATCTAGATCTCCGGAGGCCATAAACATTGATGGGGAAGAGGAATTTGAGGTCGAAACAATTTAGTTTAGTCTTATTTGCTCTGTTCCTGATATCTGATCCTGTGTATATTCCGTTGCTGACCTCTGCATTGTTCCTGACCCTGCTGATTGTCTCCTGCTTAACCCCTGGCTTGCCTGACCATCCTTCTGCCTGATCCTCTGTACCACGCTACCCGCTAGTTACTGATCCCGGCTTGTGACCCTGACCATTCTCTGCCTACTCCTCCGGTACCTCGTTGCCGGCACGTTGCTGACCTGGCCTTTCTGACTACGCCTCACGTTACCCAGACGATCCATCCATCCATCCCGCACGAGTCGTTCCCTGTTACCAAGTCTGCCAGCCTCTTCACGTCAGACTCCTTTCCCCGCACACCTCTGACGGTGCTTTCTACCATTGCCAGACGTACTCAGGGGTCGACCTGGTCTCAGTCTGCTCCAAGTCCATCCCCACCATCAGGGGCCCTGGTGAATAAGCAGATTGGGACTTAGACCCCGCGCCCTGAGGAACCCCATGCTGTGGGCTGCTAGAGACGCCGTCAGGCGGTTCGTGACACAATCAGAAACAGACTTCATGAGGGTGGCCTGAGGGTCCGGAGTCCTCTAGTGGGGCCTGTGCTCACTGCCCGGCACCATAGAGCTTGATTGGTATTTGCCATTGAACACCAGAATTGGCAGGTCCGCCAGTGGTGCCCTGTGCTTTTCACATATGAGAGCAGGTTCACCCTGTGCACATGTGACAGATGTGAAAGGGTCTGGAGAAGCTGTGGAGAACCTTATGCTGCCTGTAACATCGTTCAACATGACCATTTTGGTGGCGGATCAGTGATGGTCTGAGGAGGCATGTCCTTGGAGGGATGCACAAACCTCTACAGGCTACACAATGGCACCTTCACTGCCATTAGGTATGGGGATGAAATCCTTGGACCCATTGTCAGATACTACGCTGGTGTAGTGTGTCCTGGGTTCCTCCTGGTGCACAACAATGCCCAGCCTAATGTGGCGAGAGTATGCAGGCAGTTCTTGGAGGATGAAGGAATCAATACCATTGAATGGCCCCCACGCTCGTTTGACCTAAACCCAATAGAACACCTGTGGGATATCATTTTTCGGTCCACCTGACACCGCCAGGTTGCACTTCAGACTATCCAGGAGCTCAGTAAAGCCCTTGTCCAGATCTGGGAGGAAATACCCCAGGACACCATCCATCATCTCAATAGGAGCATGCTCTGACGTTGTCAGGCTTTCATACAAGCACGTGGGCACCATACTAACTACTGAGTACCAGTTTGAATTGCTGCAATGAAATTTCAGCAAAATGGACTA